>NC_044383.1:5385300-6058871 GCF_006542625.1 Nomascus leucogenys | reverse complement strand
TTAGCTCCTCGCCCTTGGCTTTTTACATGTTAAGCACTCAACACATAATTGCTGCGTGACCCACCCATCACACTAAATTATGAAGGAAAAAAAAGTCAGCAGAAGCCAATGCTGTCAGCAACAACAATAAGAAAAAGACCCTCTAAAACATCATCTTTAATATTCAGCTCTCTGCTGAGCATATCAACTTTGGGAACATCCCAGTATCTATCTTGCTGAACTCCTTATAATAAAACTTTAGGCTCCTCGGTAATGAATTTCAGAATCTAAAATATGTCTGTATTGAGCCCTGCCCTGCCTTGACAGATAAGGTGAGTCTTATCAAGGGATATACATTACACAACGTCTTGTGTTTCAGATCTTACATGAATCCATGTGTCCAGGGAAACTCTGAAATTCATGGTTCAGAGGCTTTTGTCTTACAAACTAAGTCATGGTCCAAGCTGCAGTTCCTTCCCTCTGCCCATCCTAGAATTTGCTTGTGTGAAGGACTCTTTCTTCAAGACCTGAGAAGATGACAGCTTGGTACCGAAGCACAGGCTGGATAGAGCCGTGAAAGGATCCATCCCTGGCCGTGGTGAGGGCAGCTGTTCTGGTCAGGGCTAGCCAGGGTCCACGCACACCACCATCATCCTCTGACTCCTGATTTCTTTTGAGGGTCTTCTGCAGGGACCCCAGTGGTCCATCTCTCTCTGGTCACATGGCAGGCACTAAGGAGGCTCTTCGGGGGTGGTTCAGAATCCTGCAGGGAAAGCTGCTCCCATACAGGCTCAGCACAGAGAAAGAACTCACCCAGCAGTTCAGATGTGCTGGCACTGATTCACCAGCTGAGCCCCACCACAGGCAGACGGGATTCCCTCGCATTCCCTGGTCTCTGATCTCAAGCACCCTTCCTTCCCTCGCAGCCTCCTGAGACCTGCCTGATCGTTAAGTGCACTTTCTGCCCAGCATGAAAGCAGTGCTCTTAGGAAGATGGCAGGCTGTGTCCTCAGATGGTCTTGATAGACCTAATTTCCAGGGAAGCTATACATGGTGTTAAGGCTGGATAGTATTTGTCAGTGAGAAAACTGTTTGGTTACTCCAGAGTGTGTATCACTTGAGTACTTAAAGGATGGAGTGTGTGAGATTTTAGCCTCAGGAGGGAAGGGTCTCCCTATCAGGGCAGGCCAGGGGCTGGTCTATCCTACAGCCCTCAGCACCTAGATCTTTGTTCATAGGGGTGCTTGGTCAGAATGATGAGAAGATGGATGGGTGGATGATAAGTGGCTCCGGGCAGCATCTTCCAAAGTGGGCTATGTTGAAAAGGGAGGAAATCTACCTTGGGAAATAGAAATAATGAACAGAATAGAAATGCAGGCTTGATTCAAAGAACTACATGGGAGGGCCGCTTTGAAAGCGCTTCCTGCTGCTCTTCTCTGTGCTAGGAGTTAATCCCACCAGGACTCAAAACTTACCCGCACAGGCAAATGACCCAGGAAGTTACTTTCTCCGGGACTCCATTCCCAGATGCATGGCAAAGCTATTCTTTTCCAGTCTCACCTGCCCAACCACCTGAAGGGACGAGATCATCAGAGCACAGAAAGTTTGATTTGGGGATAGTGAGTCCACGCGAACCATTGGCTTTAAATAAAAGCATCTTTTGGCTGTAAATATATTTCTGGAAATCCACATGTAAAGCAAATCTGGGTGAATCAAACCAAATCTTGTCATGAGAAATAATGGTAAATGGAGAGTTATAGGGACATCCCTCAAGCTCGCGGACATGCCTGCATGTATTTTCCTGGCTCGTTTCAATGCAACGAATCATTCATTGCAGAGTAAACCAAGAATTAGAACCTAGAAAAGAGGAATGTAGACAAGTTTCTACAAAATAAGAAAAGAAGATGCACATATGACAGCACCGCTCATTTGTACAAGTGTGTGGGGCTGTGTCGGGAGGGCTGTGAAGAGAATACAGGAGGGAGCAGATTATGGCAGAGGATGAGGGAGGATAGAGGGAGGGAAGGTGGACAAAGGAGAGAGATGAGGACAGGATGGTGTGGGGGAGAGAGCAGGGAGGGCAAGGTGGAGGAGCTCTGATAATCTCTTCCCTTCAGGTGTGTAGGGGCACGTGAGACCAGGTAAGTGGGGGCCACCATTTGTGGTAGTTGGTGATGACATTAAACCTGATGAAGAGGTTACTTTATAGTATTACTGCTTGTTGGCTTCCAAGACTTCTTTAGCTTCCAAAAAAACATCAAATGTGCTGCTCCCTCCATGTTGATTCTAGAATAATGGCTCACAGTGCAGTCTCAGGGTTACTCAAGACATGCCTGATGGCTGCAGAATGTTTGCAGTAAAAAATCTAATTTCTTTTTTGTAGAGATCTCTAGAAGATAGAGATAGCTTCTAGAGACTGCAGTTCTCTCCATGATGACTCTTCTTTTAGCTCTTTTCTTGGCTAATATTACCAACTTAGCCTCCCAAATATATTTTCACCAATTTATTTTTCCAAGTGAATTTGAGGATAATTTGGTCAATATATTGGAAAGGAAAAGGTATTCACTAATTTCCTAACATTGAACTGTAATTTTATTTCTACAAATGCCTTCCTTGGTCATGCAGTAGTATTCATATTCATTTAATAAAGTTACAGATTCCACTTGCTAATATTATCACTAGAATTTTTTATTTCATCTTCATAAAGGAGATTTGTTTGTAGTTTTATTCTGGGTGAAATGTGGGCTGTTGGTTTCACATTTTGGTATTAGGACCATTGTGTGACTTTATAATATGTCAATTTGACCTGGCTGAACTAAGGTTAGGCTGAACTAGTTCCTCAAATTTCCTGTTCTGTAGTTTTGAGCTAGGCTGGGCCACAGACATTTTTGTATGAGATGTAATGAGGCCACAGCCATTTTTGTTTGTCCACGCGGATGGTCAGGGCAGGCGCTTTTGGAGTTCACATGCTGTCACTGGTCTGTTGATTCACCTCATTGTCACAGGGCAGCAGCTGGACCAGCAACTGCTCCATCCTCCCTTGAACCTTCCTTGGGTTCTCTGATTCCAGGGCCAGTTGTGTGTTTAGTCTCTTGATGCATTTTACCAAGAGAAAAGGCAACAGGACTGTCACAGGCTCTCCTCTGTCTTCAAGGGTTTGATCCAGCTTGTGCCCAGGAACTCCAGCTCATGTTTGCTTTACTCCACTTGATATCTGTGCTCCCTTCCCAACTGCCTGCCCTGTGGGCTTGAAGCTCCACCACCAGACACAACCATAATACAGACACAGTTCAGCCAGCTCTCACAACCACCCGATAAAGTCAAATCCTTTTAGATATGTTCCAGTGGCTCTAATCTGCTTCTTTTATTGAACCCTAATGGATACAACATTTGATACTAAGAGTAGGGTGCTGTCATAACTAAAGCTTAAAATACAGAAGCAGCTTTGGAACTGGGCAGTAGGCAGAAGCTAGAAGGACTCTGAAGTCAGTTAGTGAAGAAATCAATTTTAGAAGCATGATGGCTTTTGACATAGTTGTTAAAGGAAAGTGAGGAAAATATTTTTTTTTCAAAAGGGACATCTCTTCATTTATTGAGGCAGCTTCAACATGTTTACACACACACACAAAATGCCTACACACAAAGTCAATGTCGTGATAATGCACTTTCATGAAGTCACATTAGCAACAACAAAATGCATGAAATGAATTGGAGCTTTCCAAAAGTGGAAAAATCTTACTAAAAACTGGAGGAAAGGCCATCTTTGGTTATATGTTGGCAGAAAGTTTAGCAACACTGTCACCTGTGATAATGTGGGAGGTACAGTAAAGGACTAGATAATCTAGCTGAGGATATTTCTAGGCAAGGTGATACAGATGCAGCTAGTGATAAATAAGGATTCTCACTGCTGTTTACAGTAACATGTGAGAGGAGAGAGAGAATCTAAAGGAAGGGCCATTAAACATTAAAGGAGCTAGGACTCGTGTTTTTGGAACTTAGCCTCTCCTGAAGACAAACGATGCTAAGATAAAGAAATGGCTTCCAGGTAAAAATCACATTCAGGGTGCTCATGGGCAGGTATTGCCTCCAGATAAATTTAGGAGTATTACTGTAAAGTCCTCTGTTTAGACCCCAGAAAGATATAACGTAGTGCCTCAGAGAATTGTTCAATCCAATAGTAGAGCTTCCAAGAAGCTTAGGGGAATTGTCCCTTAGCAGAAGCTCAAGGTAGAAAAGGATTTATCCTGAAGATATCTGTGGCTGTGGCTTTTGTCTAATGGAATGAATGTTCAATTAGATTTGCAGGAGACTCCCAAACTTTTAAAAAGAAGTATATTAGCATAAATACCACCAGCTTGGACTGCAAGGGAGAGAGAAAATAGAAAACAAAAAGTAAACGTTGGAGCCACAAATGCTGACTGGAAGCAGGCTGAGAAATTTTTGCAGCTGCAAACATGGTTACCATTTATTAAAATGAAAGTATGATTCAGAAGGCAGAACCAGAGTTCAGAGGATAGAGCCAAGAGCCAAGGCAGGAATGGGACTGAGTCCTAATTTTAAAAAAATCTACAGCTTGCCTGGGTGGATTTTAAAATTAGTATGGCAAATCCTCCATGCCTTCCAATTTCCCCTTTTGAGCAAGTGTCAATAGCAATTATTTTATGCCCACCCCACCATTGTACATTGGATGTGTGAGGGTCGGGTAACTTTTGTCTTTGGTGCACAGGTCTCCAATCAAAAGAATCAGAAGGGAGTGCATTTGAGAAGCTGTATATCAGGAACTGCATCCAGTGAGCCCCATTCAATCTAGACTTGACTTAGGGGAAAACATTCTGGACATAGCTAATGATATAAGGGAATGGATCTCTGAGGGGGTCTTGGGGAGGGGTGAGTGTATTTTGCCTGTGGAAGAAATGTAAATCATTTGTGGCCAGAAGGCAGGCTATGCTGGCTTTAAAATATATCCACAAATTCTTTGACACACTTCCTTCAAGATGTGTAGCTTCATTCCCTCCCCTCCCTTTGAATATGGACTGGACTTAGTGAGTTCATTTTAATGAACAGAATAAGGCAGAAATGACAGTGTGTGACTTCTAAGCCTAAGTCATAAAACCCATTGCAACTTCACTCTTGTTCTGTCTCTCAGATCACTCATTCCTGGAGAAGCTGGCTGCCATGCCATGAGAATATCTATGCAATCCTATGGAGAGACTTACATGATGAGGAACTGAGGCTGCTTTCTGACAGCCAGAAAAGAATGAGTCCTCTGCCAACAGCCATGAAAATGAACCATCTTGGAATTGCAAACTGCAGCCCCAGAGAAGCCTGCAGATCTGTGCTGCCCCAGCCAACACCTTGACTGCAGCCTTGTAAGAAACTTGGAGGTCGAACTACCCACCTGTGTTGCTTCTGAATCCTGGACCCACAAAAGCTGTGAGCCAGTAAATGCTTCTTGTTTAAAGCCACTAAGTTTCGGGGTAATTCATCATAAACCAATGGATAACTAATGTAGCTCTGTTATATTGGAAAAATAAATTGGGACAGTTTCCATATTTTTTATGACACGAAATAGCTAAAATCACATAGAAATGGTCAATGTCTTGGGAGTTTGATAGGACTCACTCACAAATCCATTTGGAACAAGAAGTTTTTTAAATTTTATTTTGAAAGTAGATCCTTGATAGGCATAAAATTTTCTCTTTGGCTTATTTGAGTTTTCACCATAAGAGCTCCTTGATAGATTTAAAATGACTTTGGCTTATTTGCCTTTCAACCTCATTTTAAATTGATCTGGGTTTATTTATGCTTTCCTAAGAAAAGCATGCATTTCATTCAAACTTTAAAATGTCTTTTCAGAGAGTTGTTTATACCCTACCTTTAAAATTATTATATTTGTGTCTATATCCTTTTGTCATTCATAATGATGGGCTTTTGTTGAAAATAATTCTTCTTGATTAGATTTTCCAGAGATTATCTTTTTATTGTCTTTTTAATAGAAACATTGGTTGGACTCATCAATGTTTTCATCTTCTTTGTATATTCCAGTTCCATTATTTTCTCTTTTATTTTGATTAATTGTGCTATCATGGCTTCCTCAGGTTTCTCTCTCTCTTTCTTAAGTCTTTGGTTGAAAGATAAGCCTATTTTTAATTTTTTTGATTTAATCATTAAAAAGCAAATGAGAGTGTGACTTCACCTAAATAAGGTTTTTACATTTGAAGTTTCCAGTATCATTACTGTATACATACTCTGCAATGGCAACTTATTATTTTTTTAAATTGATAAAAGCTACATCCATTTATCATGTACAACATGAGTTTTGAAATATGTATACATTGCAGAATGGCTAAATTGAGCTAATTAACATATGCATTACCTCACATACTTTTTTTCGGCGGTGAGAACACAAAATCTACTCTTTTAGCAATTGTCAAGAATATATTATTAAGCATAGTCACCATTCTCTACAATAGATCTGTGGAACTTAATTCTCACCGAAATTTTGTACCCTTTGACCAACACCTCCCAATGCCCCCACCTCCAGCCCCTACTGACCACCATCCTGCCTGCTACTCTCATGACTTCACTTTTTTAGATTCCACTTTTAAGTGAGATCATGTGGTATTTGTCTTTCTGTGCTTGGCTATTTCATTTAACATAATGTCCTCCTGGTTCATCCAGGTTGTCACAAATGACAGGATTTCCTTCTTTTTGAGGCTGAATAGTATTCCATTGTGTACATATACTCCATTTCCTTGATCTATTCCTTTGTTTTTTTTTCTTCCAACTTTTTTATTGTGCTAAAATACATATAACATGAAATTTACCATCTTTTTAAAAAATTTTACTTTAAGTTTTGAGATACATGTGCTGAATGTGCAGGTTTGTTACATAGGTATACATCTGCCATGGTGGTTAACTGCACCTATCAACCCTTCATCTAGGTTTTAGCCCCAAATGCATTAGGTATTTGTCCTAATGCTCTCCCTCCCATCGCACCCCATCCCTCAACAGGCCCCAGTGTGTGGTTCCCCTCCCTGTGTCCATGTGTTCTCATTGTTTAACTCCCACTTATAAGTGAGAACATGTGGTACTTGGTTTTCTGTTCTTGTGTTAGTTTGCTAAGGATGATGGTTTCCAACGTAGTCCATGTCCCTGCGAAGGACATTAACTCATTCTTTTTTATGGCTGCATAGTATTCCATGGTGTACATGTGCCATATTTTCTTTATCCAGTCTATCATTGATGGGCATTTGGGTTGGTTCCAAGTTTTTGCTATTGCAAATAGTGCTAAAATAAACATATGTGTGCATGTGTCTTTATAGTAGAATGATTTATAATCCTTTGGGTATATACCCAGTAAGGGGATTGCTAGGTCAAATGGTATTTCTGGTTCTAGATCCTTGAGGAATCGCCAGACAATATATTCATTTGTTGATGGGCACTTAGTTTAATTCCATTTCTTGGCTATTGTGAATCATGCTGGAATTCACATGGGAGTGCAGATATCTCTTCGACATACTGATTTAATTCTCTTTAGACATATACCCAGTAGTAGGATTGATGGACCATATAGTGTCCTATTTTTGATTTTTGAGAAATCGGCACACTGATTTCTGTATGATTGTACTAATTTACTTTCCCACGTACAGTGTTTGAGTTCCTTTTCCTCCACATCCTCACCAGCACCTGTTATCTTGCATCTGTTTGATATTAGCCATTCAAACAGATGTGAGATGCTATCTGATTGTGCTTTTCATTTGCATTTCTGTAATGATGAGTGATACTTGGCATGTTTTCATATACTGGCTGGCCATTTGTATGTCTTCTTTTGAGAAATGTCTATCTGGCCCTCTGCCATTTTTTGAAATCAAGTTGTGTGTTTTCTTGCTATTGAGTTGTTCGAGTTCCTTATGTATTTTGGATATTAGCCCGTCATCAGACAGAGGATTTGCAAACATTATCTTCCATTCCATAGGTTGTCTTTTCACTCTGTTGATTGTTTCCTTGCCTGTGTAGAAGCTTTCTAGTTTGATGTAATCCCACTCATCTACAATAGTCCGTGCTTATCGATGAGGATACGTTTTAAGACCCCGGGTAGATGCCTGAAATCTGAGAGTACCAAACCCTATACATACTACATTTTTTTCCTACACATACATTCCTATGGTGAAGTTTAAGTTATGAATTGTGCACAGTAAGAGCTTAACAACAGTAATTAATAAAATAGAACAATCATAATAATATGTTATAATAAAAGTTATGTGAATGTAGTCATTCTCTCTCTTCCTCTCTATATATCTCGCTCAAAATATCTTACGGCACTGCACTGAAACTGTAACTAAAACTGCAGAACACAAAACCATGGATGAGGGAGGATGACTGCATTTTTACTTTTGTTGCCTGTGCTTTTGGGGTCATATCCAAAAAAGTCATTGCACAGATTAACATCATGGAGCTTCCCTGTTATGTTTTCTAGTTGTTTTGCAGTTTCACGTCTTATGTTTAATTCTTTAATCCATTTTCAGTTGATTTTTGTATATGGTGTGAGATAAGGATCTAATTTCATTTTTCTGCATGTGGATATCCAGTTGCCCCAACAGCATTCCTTGAAAAGACTGTCCTTTCCCTACTGTGTGTTTTTGTAACTGCAATTTTGATTTTTTCTTGTGTCAAGTGTTATCTATAAGATTGAAATATTTTACTTCTCAGTGGTTGAATTTTCATCATCCATTCTTATGTCGTCTGAGAAAGTGATCTAAACACTCTTAACTTTTAAAAATATTTTAAATTTTTGTACATGGCCCAGGGATATTTCAAGATAATATGTATTATCTAGAGTGCAAAGTTTTATTTATTTATATATATTTGTATGTGTTTAGATATACATAAGCATGTGAATAAATATAAATATATAAAGCTATAAGTATTATATATATAGTCATCCTGTCCCTTCTGCCTCAAACATCCCCTCTTTGCTTGGCATACGTCTAGTCTTCCTTCAGAAACAAAATCAAACATCATCCCTTCTGCAAAGCTTTTTCTGACTCTCAGCCACAGGAGACCATTTTCTCAAATCATCTCTGGGTCCTCAGAATACTTAGTTATTTTGCTGTGATTGGAGTGATCCCATCCTATGCTAGTCAGTGTCCGTCTTTCTCCTCGAGGGCAGGCTATGTCTCCCTCCGTTCTGTATTTTCAGGGATTAGCACTGCACTGGGCATCAAGTAGGAACTTGGTAAATGTTTGTTGAGTAATATATTTCCAAGGTCAACGACTCTAGTGTCCGTTGGGCACACATTTTCTCTGTGAAATGTTATATTTTATTAAAAACATGCAGATTAGCTAACTTTTCATTTAAAGCATAATATTACCCTTGTGTTAAAATTCAGAGCTTGTAGCAGATTCATTGTTATCAACCCTTTTTCAACTTTAGTCTCGTCAAGCTTCATTATTCCAGTCTGACAATCCAGTCTGATATTTGGAGATTAGAAAGACATCCCCCGCCTGTCCCTAATTACCTGGTTATGCAGGTGGCAGACCAGGCGAATTGCTGCTGACTTTGAAGGTCCTGTGTACAGTGACTTTAAAATCCTCAGAATGTTCAGAACTACTTACCCAATGCTTGCCTAGTGGCACTAATGCTGTTGCATATGGTATACGCAAGTTATTTTCATTTTTTAAAATAGCTTTTATTTTTAAAGCAATTTTAGATTCACAACAAAATTGGGCTAAAGGTACAGAGAGTTTCCATATACCCCCAGTTCCCATAGGCAAGATATTTTCTAAGAAAGAATATTTACCAGTTTCTTCAATGTTGTAAGAGGACAATTCTTTTTATGCATTTACGTTCAGGGGCTTAGGTTGTAACATTTTCTTCTTTATGCTACTCAGGCATTTTCAAGGGCTTTTAACATGCAGAGTTTCTTTTTGTTTGTTTTAATTTACAAATGGTCCATGGATCAAAACAAGGCTGTTGTCATCCTGCCACTTGCCTGAATGCTCATTGGGTCATCTCTGTCATGGACGGAAAGGCATAATTGGAGGTAATGTATACAGAAAGTGTCTAATTATTGCTTGAACCCTGACCTGAGAGCTTTCGTTCTGCAAAAGAGAAGTGGCTAACACTTTGGTGGAATGATCATATTCTCACATCTTTCGCAGGCTCACGTGTGAGATAATGACATTTATAGGTGAAAGAAAATGTTTCAGTTTACTTCCTTGTGCAACTAAAGTGATGTTGAGACATATAATCCTCTCTCTCTCTGACAAAGATTACTGTCCAAAGAATACAATGTAATCAATGGGCTGGACGCTTGTATTTTTTCTTCTAGCAGTTTATAATGGACGCAGCTATGCCCTCTACAGAATGTCAGAGGTGAGTTTTGATTAAGAAAAGTAGATCAACTAACAATAATTTTGGAGTGTTTTGATCAATGATGGAAAGTTAAGTGTTTTAAAAATGTTTCCCTAAAAGGAACTTTATTTCCTTTCTTTTTTAAATGTGGTTTTATCATTTCTTTCACTTTCATAGGTCAATAGGCACAAACAATCTCACAGTGCTCCGTCCTATTTATTATATTATGAAGATGACTTCTAAACGTCCTAAATATTATGCTCCCATCCACAGACATGAGTGATGGTTCTTGATAAGTTCGGTGGAGTGCATCATTCTCCCAGAAGCTCTCCAGGGAGAATGGAGGAACTTTCTCATAAGAGGCTGCTTTGAAAAATTTCTTCAAACTCCTTCACCAGAAAATGTTCCCAGTGCAACAGAAAGAGGTTAAAATGGTTCATAAATTTGTAGCAAATCTGTTGACAATACAATAATTCTTGTCGGACCAGAACAGTTAAGAGATAATGAAAAAATAGCATGCCCTCTTCAACTGTTTCCTAGTAGCTAAGTATTTTTTTAGCAAGTTTGTTTTAATTATTTCCTCTGATAATTTAGGTAGCTTGAGCTTGAACTAATTAAAACAAACATGGAAACAAGGATTGAATAGCCTGACAAAAAGATTTATTCCATTTGTATTTTATTTTATTTTTTCTTTTTTTATTTTCTTTTTTTTATTATTATTATTATACTTTAGGTTTTAGGGTACATGTGCACAATGTGCAGGTTTGTTACATATGTATCCATGTGCCATGTTGATTTCCTGCACCCATTAACTCGTCATTTAGCATTAGGTATATCTCCTAATGCTGTCCCTCCCCCCTCCCCCAACCCCACAACAGTCCCCGGAGTGTGATGTTCCCCTTCCTGTGTCCATGAGTTCTCATTGTTCAATTCCCACCTATGAGTGAGAACATGCGGTGTTTGGTTTTTTGTCCTTGCGATAGTTTACTGAGAATGATGTTTTCCAGTTTCATCCATGTCCCTACAAAGGACATGAACTCATCATTTGTATTTTAAATGCCAGCTGATAGGCTATGTGTTAAAGCATTCTTCTTTTTTGTTGTTGTTTTTGTTCTACATCATTAAAGATTTCTATTGTCAGAAAGTTTATAGATTAAACTGTCCCTCCAAAAGAGACATTTGGTTATGTTATTGTCTTAGAAGAAGGGTGAACTATTCTCAACCTCTTTCTCTATCTTGGTGACCAAGTTATTTCTTTTGGGTTTACAGCTTTTAAGGCTTCTTTGTTGATGGAGGAGGCAAGACAAGTATTTCCAGAAACACACATGGAGTTTGGAGAAGCAATGAACATGTATTGTGCCCCTACTAGACATCAGTTCCTTCCCGGCACTTGGTAATCATCACCCCACCTGATTGTCATCCTCACACTTGGAGCTGGAGGTACGACCTTCAGTTAATGAACGAAGTTAGAGCGAGACCTGAAGGGGCTGAGGAATCTTCTCAAGGTCATAACACTCTGGGTTTTCTATGTAGCCTGGAAAATCTTGTGTGTTTACATAGTCAGTGTTCTCCCGTTTTCTGCAAAGCTGTGCCCACTATATCCTCCTTCCCTTCCACTCTCTGTACCCCATGAAGGGACCTTCCTTGTTACCCCCAGTACCCACAGCATGGAAACAAGGGATTGGACAGATGAGATGTTCCACTCTCCTTTACTGAAGGTTCCGGTGGTTTATTCAGATCTAAACCCATAGAGTGTGGAGCTCATTAATCCAGGGAAGCAAGAACTTCTATGGGGCTACGTCTCTGCTCTGCTCAGCCCTCCAGGGAGACAGGAGCCTTGTTCTTGACTCTGTATTTACTACTGGGGCCACACCCTCCAGCATGCAGGGAGAGCCCCCATTGTCCCTCAGTTCTGCCATGTCCTCCCCTTCACGACCAACCACACCTGATGCCTTCGCTTCAGCTGAGTGCAGATGGGCTTTTCCCTCCTTCATCCAGTAAGATCCCTATGCTGAGCTCACTGACGATACATCTTTAATTATATCCATGGGCAATATCTGGTCCTTGGTTTCACCTCTCCCCAGCACTCCATGCGGTTCACCTTCCCTTTAAGGGACCTCATCTTCCCTGCCTCCGGGAAGCCACACTCTCCTGATTTCTCTCGCACCTCACTGATGGCTTCTCCTAGTACCTTCGTGGAATTTGCCTGTGCCTGTCCCACATCTCGGCTGATGGCTCCTCTTCCTCCATGTCTGACCCAGACATTTCTCCTGAGTTTCAGGCGCGTATATTCAACCACCCAGGTAAGGTGCCATGAGGATGTCCCCTGGGCCCTCAGTGTCCCTGTGTCTGTGCTGGCTGCTCTCTGCCTGGCTCTCCCCCATCTCCACCCTGCTCCGTGCCCAGGCGGTGACACTTGTGGACTGCGCTACGGGCCCCTCACCCTTGGGCTTCCACAGGAGACTTGGAGAGCCCAGGCAGAGAGCTCTCTCCCTCCCTGCGGGGCTGGGGATTGACTTTGTGTCCCCTTCTGCACAGCTGCTCCCTCTGACTCAGTAACGAATGCTCCCTTCACCTTCAGGCCTGGAGGATGTGCTGGCCTCCTGCCCCCATTTTCCGGCAGCTTCATTGTCCCTGGTTGCCCCTTCATCCCTGCCCAGGCCGGTGCCATTGGTGCCTTCGCTGCCCTCCCCTGGGTTCCCTGACGGATGTGCCCTCTGCTTCTGTGGCCAGTGTGATGATCCCCCTGTCTCTCTGCCTGCTCTTGCCCACCTTCCCCCTTGTCCACTCCCTGTTCACTCCCGAATGTATTTTCAGCTTTATGGGTCTCAGGGTTTCGCTTGTAACGATTCAACTCTGCCAGTGCAGCCTGGAGGCTGCCCGGGACCATACGGGACCTGTTTCTGAGTTTAGTGACTGGCCCCTCACCACCCAGTTGCCCCAGCCAGGGCACTGTGACTCTTCCTTGACGTCTCCCTCTCCCTCACCACCAGGATTCACCCCATCCAAGCTCCCAACCTCTGTTCTTGGGCTGTCCATCCTCATGGCCACAATCCTTGTCTAGACCACTGTCATCTTCCAGCAGGACATCACCTGGTCTCCCTCCCTCCCCTGCCTCTGTGCCCTTCAATGACTGTCCACACTGCAGTCAGGACAAGTCTTTCTAGAATTCAAGCCTGATTGTGTCAGTGCCCAGTAAACCTGTATTGAATTCCCACTGGGGAAACCCCTCATGTGCCTTCTACAGCCCTGACGTCCCTGCCAGCACTGTCTCCCCTGTGCTCACTCCAGCCATGCTGAAATGGCCTCCAACGCATCATGCCTCCTCACTCTGAATCCTACATGAGCTATTTCCATGTAATTGTAATTGTGTGGAACTGTAATCCACCCGGCTAACACTGAGCCTTCAGATAGTCATCGCAGACATCACTTCTTCCAGGATGCCTTCCCTCCTGCCCCCATAGCGGCTATTCTCGTGCTCCTATGGCGTTCCACACACCCTCCCCCTCCTCATCATCAACAGCTGTGACTTCCCAGACACTATGTGGCAAGAGCCGCACTAAGTACTCTGTATGAATTACCCTTTAATCATCACAACATCTCTAAGAGCTGGTGTGGCAGCTGTACACTAGATGCAGCCCATTTTCTCATCTAGAGCATGGATTGGCAAACTTTTCCCGAATGTATTTTCAGCTTTATGGGTCTCAGGGTTTCGCTTGTAACGATTCAACTCTGCCAGTGCAGCCTGGAGGCTGCCCGGGACCATACGTAAATAAATGAGCCTGGCTGTGTGCCAAGAAAATCATTACTCAACAAGGTGGCAGGCCCAATTTGAGCTGGGGGCTGTTCCTGAGCCATGCTCTAGACAAGACTACAAGACTCATGAGGTTAGGGACACTATGTCTCCAGCGTGGGGATCAGCACACAATGGTGCTTCAATACCATGTCTCCTCCCACTGCCTCCAAGGACAGATTTGGGGTGGGATGAATATGAGGAAGAATCTAGGTGTTGGCAATTGCTGAGCAAGTTGACTTCTCTGCTCAATATGCCATCATGTCCCTGAGAAAGTCTCCCTTTTTGCTGAGCCCAAGTTTGCTCCATGTGGCTCTTAGCCCTGGTCCTTCCTCTGCTTTTGGGAGCTGCAGACAAAAGGTATGATTCACCTCCTGCGGGGATTCCTTCTTTGGGGTTCTGGCTCCTGCAGGACCTTCTCGGATTAAGCCTCTCCCATCAGTCCCCGCCCCACGGTGTCCAGACTGTCCTCATCCTCTCTCCCTCCTCTGCAGGCTCCCCACTGGCAACAGAGCTCTCCAGACTCCTGGGATGCCATGGTCTAAACTCTGTCCAACCTTCTATGCAGTCCAGGCACTCCCAGGCTCTAAGAAGTCACTGCCTGGGCTCTAATGGGGCCACTTGTGGGCTCTACCAGGACCAGTGTCTTGACAATTCCCAGGCCTTTCTTAGCAGAGCTGCTGCTTTGAAAGCAGGGCTTTCCCCAGCACCCCATTTTTCTGAGATGTTTCTTAGTTCCATTGATTTTTTAAAAAAAATTCTACATGCAGAATCATGGCAGGATTTTGATCTTGGGGCAATACGATGAAAACACTGTTAGGAAAATTCATTCAGCCCTGGATTCCAGGATGGATTGTTTAGGGGAGAAAGGGAGGCAGAGGGGAGATCTGAATGCAAGATCACACTTTCTTACAGAGTGGTGTTGAGATGATTTCATGCTTGAAAATGTGGAAAACCATCTAATATTTCAGAAATTCTTATTGCAACTTGAGAGGGGCTCCACTTAAAATCACCCTCATCAGTCAAGGGCTCTGCCAAAATGCCAAAGCTTCCATGAAGCCTTCACCACCACAAGACTCCATTGTCATTCCCTGTCTCCCCTAATACCTTTTAAGCCTCCTGTCACACACCGGCCAGCACTTGATTTGGGCTAGAGCTCGTTAGATGTGTGGCTTTTGGATCTGTGGGTCGCTCTGAGTTCTTCAAGAATGGGACTTGTCCCATCCCAGGGTCAGGGCCTTGCACATGGCTGTGGACTTGCATAGGCTCCGGTGAGTGATGGGACGCTGCCACGGGTAGAGAGCTTGTGGTTGGGACCAGTGGCAGCAGCCTGCCCCCTCTGTGCTCTGCTTCCCTGGGAGCAGCTCAGTACACCTGCTGTCCCAGCCCTCCTGCCCCTGCCCCTGGGCCCCAGCCTGGCTCAGCCTCCCTGCCGGAGCTGCACTGCTGACCTTGGTGCTGAGTCTCCCATGCACATCGCTGAGTAGTGGCCTCTGCAGGGCCTCGTCATCCCCGCTGCTCTTGCTCACGCTGAGTCATAAGACATAGGTCTGAAACCTCCTGGCATGAAGCTCTTAGCAAAATAATTTTGCAGAGGTGACTGCTCTGTGTTCCCAACATTAAATAACACAATCACGGAAGCTTCTCAAGGTTCTCCCTGCTTTTCAGTCTCTCAGCATGTGGCTTGAATTTTCCCAAATCGCCTCCATGGGCAGGTTAGCTATGCCTGGAATGTGAAACTTTGACAAACTTGTACAAAATCAAACACCTGCTTGGCATGTGGGAGGTCTCAATAGATGCAGGCTGAGTGAGTGAGTACGTTAGTCGATGATCGAGTGAATGCTTTCTCCTGGTGAC
This sequence comes from Nomascus leucogenys, assembly GCF_006542625.1. Lineage (NCBI taxonomy): Eukaryota > Metazoa > Chordata > Mammalia > Primates > Hylobatidae > Nomascus > Nomascus leucogenys. The sequence continues at coordinate 6,042,885 of NC_044383.1, read as the reverse complement.
CTTTCCTTCGATAGTCATAACCGGACACAGCATTTGGCAGCACTAAGTGCAGCCCATCAGCGTCGTTTCAACAACTTCAACATTCTTTCTAAGGGCTCCATTCTTTTCCGTGAAATCCATTCACTATATTTCCCATTTATTTTCTCTGCTGATATTTCTGCTTCTCTGATGTCTCTTTGAATAATTGAGCTGCCAGATTAATTTTTCAGGAGTGCAACTTCCATCCCAGAATTATCAAATTGCTCACTCAAAAAATTCTAATGCCCCACTGCCTAGATGCTTGTCACAAACTCTGGGACAGGTCTTTGAGGCACCTCAGTTTCTCCCAGGCTGCCTCTCCAGCCCTTCTCTCACTGTTCCTTCCTCCTCTGGACAGCTGCTTCTTTCCAGAAACTTCTCTCTGTTTTGTTGCCTCCAGACCTCTACTATGCCCTTCAGCAATGAGGCACTCATTCACCGAGCTGCTGCTGGGACAGCTTGCAGCTCACAGCTCACATCTGAGCCCCTGCCCAGGCACACATGCTCCAGTGGCTGGCTGACGCAAGGGTGAAAAGGTCTTGTCTCCTTGCCCTGCAGGTACCTCTGAAAGGCCCGCCAGCTCTCAGTATGATGAGCTGAGGCCTCTTTTGCAACCGCACCTGCTCAGTTCTCCTTCTTCCACATCCTTCCAGGTGTTGGGCCTGAGTGTTCTCCCCAACAAACCTCCCGAGCAAATCTCAGTCTCTCATCCGATTCCCCTGAGGCCTGAACTGCTGTGTAATATTTCGCTGCATGGCTGCACCACATGTCATTAAACAGTGCCCTCCTTAGGCGCATTCAGCTTATTTTCAGCCTTTGACTATTTTAAACGTTGTTGAAAGTAACATCTTGACCACACATCTTTGAACAAACTTCTGATGACTTCCTCGGAATAGCATAACAAGGTGCGTCTGAAAGTGTGGACTCTGAAAGTCCCTGAGACCCTTTCAGGACGTCTGTGAGGTCAAGGTTCTTTCCACAATAATATAAGATGCCTTTTCTCTTTCACTGTGCAGACATTTGTACTTATGGTACAAAAGCAGTGATGAGTAAAACAGTGATCTTTAGCAGGAATCAAAGCAGCGGTAGCCAACTACACTCCTGGTCATTTTCTGTACTCACAATTTTTTTTTTTTTTTTAAAGCACCAGCCATATGTGGTGACTCATGCTTGTAATCCTAGCACTTTGGGAGGCTGAAGCGGGCAGATCACTTGAGGCCAGGAGATCGAGACCAGGCTGGCCAACATAGTGAAACCCCATCTCTACTAAAAATGCAAAAAATGAGCTAGGCGTGGTGGCACACACCTGTAGTGCCAGCTACTCAGGAGGCTGAAGCTTGAGAATTACTTGAACCCAGGAGGCAGAGGATGCAGCGAGCCAAGATCGTGCCACTGCACTCTAGCCTGGGTGACAGAGCGAGAATCTATCTCAAAAGAAAAAAAAAAAGCACCAGTTTCACTTAAGAATGTTTTTGACGAAGCAGCATAAACTATTAATTTTATTAAACCTTGGCCCTTGTGTACATATCCTTAATATTCTTCGTGTTAAAATGCGAAGTGTGCATACCCAGTGTGCACGTTATCTCAAGGAAAGGCACCTGTGCGATTGTTTCTGTTCTGAGCTGAACGAACTGCATCTTCCTTGAACCGTCATTTTCGCTTCAAAGAAAGACTGACAGACATACCACGGCTATTCAGACTTGGGTATTTGCTAGACATTTTCTTTAAAATGAACGAAGCGAGCCTGTCACTTCAAGGAAAGCAACTGACGTTATTTTTTGCCCGTGATAAAATTCAAGCTTTCAAGTGAAAATTGGAATTTTGGAACATTCCTATCGGCCACCATGAGCTTGACAGTCTCCTTTGACTTAAATACTTCACCGATGACACAGGTGGTGATTTTAACAAAGGTGACTTTTTAATCTTGTACAGTGAAATGTGTCAACATTTGGAAGATCTGCATAACAGTGACCCGCCATTTTCCAATGACCAATGTGTGGTGTTATGTGGAGAAATGATCCTTTCAAAGCACAAGATGGACCAGGAGTTTAATGGAGCAGAGTAGAAAATGTTCCCTGGTGGGGTTTCCGATTCTACATTGCAATATACTTTAAGAACCTATAACTTGCTGAGTTTTTATGTCGTCTGTAAGAAGAATATCCACAATGATTGGAAAAGGCTATTAAAATACTTCCCCCTTTTCCAACAGCATATCTGAATGAGGCGTGAATTTCTTATTATACTTCAACCAAAACCACAGATCACAACAGGTTAATTCTGAAGATCCAGCCATCTTCTATTAAGCCAGACATTAAAGAGATATGTGGCAACGCCACTCTTTGCATTACATTTTGTTTGTTTTGGAAAAAATAGCTTTTTAAAAAAATAAAATAGCATATTTTAATACATCATAGCTTATTAGCATTATTTTAAACCGTATTAAAAATTTAGAAGAATTTTCGTTTTATTTTCTAATACGATAAACATTAATAGATATAACCCACATTAACAAAAGTTATTTGGGGGTCTTCAAACATTTTTGAGAGGGTAAAGCGCTTCTGAGATCCAAAGGTTTAAGAATTACTGGCCCAGTTAATCCTTGTCCTAATCCCGCTCTCACCTAGGGAGGAGAAGACAGTAGGCTGATAGGACAGTGACTGCATCACACCTGCCACTAAGCCTGGGGATCAGTGTGCATTGCACTAAGCATTAGCTAGGCGTGGTGGCACACGCCTGTAGTCCCAGCTACTCAGGAGGCTGAAGCCTGAGAATTACTTGAACCTGGGAGGTGGAGGATGCAGCAAGCCAAGATCATGCCATTGCACTCTAGCCTGGGTGACAGAGCTAGACTCTGTCTCAAAAGAAAAAAAAAAGCACCAGTTTCACTTAAGAATGTGATGCCCCCACTGCTTCCTACCCAGCGTGGCTGGGGCGTGAGCACCTGGTGCTGGCCGCCTGCCTGTCCTCTTGCCTCCCTTCCTGGCAGCTTTGACATCACATGGGTCCGGCATCCTTGTCGTTGCCGTTCTTGGATCTCCAAGGTCCCAGGAGTCCCAGTAGTTTTTTCTCTTCTCACTTCACACCCTAGACTACTGTTTTTCTTGGAGTCCCATTGTTTCCCAAATATGTTGCAGTTTTTCCAAGTTTGTTGTTTGTTTTTAAGCTTTTTTTGCTGGTGTATTTTGACCTACAAATCATGTTGATGTTTTATATAATGTAATTTTTTTTTTTTTTTTTTGGAGACAGTGTCTCACTTTGTCACCCAGGCTGGAGTGCAGTGGTGCAATATCAGCTCACTGATGCAACCTCTGTCTCCTGGGTTCAAGTGATTGTCCTGCCTCAGCCTCCTGAGTAACTGGGGTTACAGGCACCTGCCAATGTGCCCAGTTAATTATTTTGTATAGTAATCACTTAATTTATAGCTTTTGCTTTGCTCTTTCTTGTTGACTAATTTTTTTTTACCATAAGGTTATAAAAATATTCTTTCTAAATTTTCTTTGGAACTTTAATGTCTTCCTTTTTTTAGATTTATCCCTTTAACACAATCGGAATTTTAAAAGGTTATTTTTTGAAGTTAATCAGCATACGATAAAATGAATGCACCCATACTAAGTGTAGATTTGATGTATTTTATATTTCTACTTAATATATTAAAATCTATATACCACACATGTATACACTGTCAAATGTAAACATCACTGTATACCACTATTCAGACATTCAACTATTGAAGCATAATTGAGTAGCTTCTGTTTTGGATTAGAAATAATATTTTGTTATATTGTTAGTAAAGCTGATAGGAACATTTATATACAAGTCTTTTTGTGAATATAGTTTTAAAGATTATATATTCAAATTGGTTGTTACTGATATAAAGGAAAGTTGCTTTGAAAACGATTTTAACGTTATATGCGGGAATTTAAAGAAATGCTCTTGTTAAGGAGTTTTAATCATGTTTCTTAGAAATGCTCTTAGGTTTTTCTGGGTAGACATTGAGGTAATCTTCTAATGATGAACATCTTGTCTTTTCCTTTGCAATAAACATTTTGCTTTGTATTTTTGCCTTATTATATTAGTTACAGCCTTCAGAGCAAAGTTGAAGAATAGCAATTATTCTTGTTTCCAACTGTATGAGTCATCTATTGTTGTGTGATGTTATGGTTGAATTGGGTCTCTTAAAATTCATATGTTAACATCCTAACCCCAACAATTCACAATGTGATCTAGTTTGGAAATAAGGTCTTCAAAAAGATAAGCAAATTAAGATGAGGTCATTAAGGTAGGCTATAATCCAATATGACTAGTAGCTCTGAAAAGGAGACATAGACACATACGCAGGGAGAACGCCGTGTGAGCCTGAAGACGGCCACCCATGAGCTGGGGAGGGAGCCCTAGAAGGATCTCTTCCAGCCCTCAGAAGAAACCAGTCCTGCCGACACCTTGATCTCAGACTCTGGCATCCAGAACTGTGGCTCCCCATAATGCCTGTTGTTTAAGCCACCAGTTTCTGGTACTTTAATACTGCAGCCCTAGCAGACTAGTACATTTAACAAATCACCCTAAAACATAGTGGCGTAGAACAGTCTAATGATCTGTTGTTAAGTAGGATGCTTGTGGGATGTTTCTAATAGATACTCTTAGAAAATTTACTTCTACTCTCGGAATACTTAGAATTCGTATCAGAAGTGGATTGTGACCATACTAAATGGTTTTCTGGCACCCATAGAGATGACCATATGGTTTTCTCATTTAACCTCTTAACATAATGAATTGCAGCAATGGCTTCCCTGATGTTCTGATTCTGCCCGTAGTACAGTTGATCTTCTCTCCCCCTTAGGTGAGTTCATTGAGGGTGTAGCCGTCCCTGTATCCTCCATGCCTGGTGCAGGGGCTGACACACAGCAGACTCACAATTAATGTCTGCTGAAATGCATTATATCAATTATCATTTAAATTCAAGGCCATCTTCTTCAACTTAAATCAGATGGAGCACTGGAGGTGACTTTTTTTTTCTAATTTTCAACACAGCTTATTCCTAGACATCCCATGAGCAGCCCACCTGTGCAGCCACAACTTTTTCCTTCTTCCCTCCCCCGCCGCAGTCCCCTTTCCCTACTGAGTACCTTCCTGTTCTGCAAACACAGCTATGTCTTCTCTTCTTCATTATTCAACAATGAGAGGTGTCTGTTAAAAAAAGCTAAGGGCAAAGTGCATTATTTGGATTTATAATGGCCCCGCTTTCTCATCGGAAGATGAATTTGCCTTTTTAAAAAAACTAGTTTTGGGGAATAAGTAATTCTCCGGAGTAGTCTGAAATTCACAAAGAAGTAGCCTCTAGGAGATTGTAATGGGAATTTTGGTTCCGAAGTTTTTATTTTTCTCTTTTAATTTTACTGTTTTCAAAATTTCACTGGAAAAAAAAATGGGGGCAAAAGTAAGGCAATTTCCAACTCTCTTTTTTTAAAAAAATAATTTTTTAGCAGTTTATTCACTGTTGTACCTTCATTAGGAGAAAAGAATATGATTTAATTACCATGAGTCACTGCAAGGGCCAAAGCAAAGCTGTCTGGAGGTTTGCAGGCATCGAGCTTCATGCACCTCAGCTGCCTGCACAGACACGCCCTTGACCAGGAGTATGGAGGCCCAGGAAAATGCATGCAGATTGCGCTTGAGTGGCAGAGTGGGGACTGGAACCCCAGCATCCTGATTTTACATTTCCACACTGCTGGATTCAATGCAGAGAACAGCTGCTGAGCCAGGCAGTAGAGAGTCAGCATTGCTTTGGAGGAGGATCAGCTGTGAGCTCACGGGCCTGCGAGAGAATCAGGCAAAGGAAGAAACAGTCCAGAAGAGATCCCTTGGGACTAGGAGCCAGGACGGCTCGAGGCACCCAGCCATGCTCTGCGTGGCCCAGCTTCTTCTCTTTCATGAGTCTCCTAACTCAGCCTAGAAGAGTCAGAGCCTCTGAGATGGTCCGTAAGCCCCCCTTCTCCTCCCCTCTCTCTAACTGCAAACCCTCATTGGAAGCAGGTGCCCTCTACAAACCCACAGTCAGCCATAACCTCACTATAATTCAGTTTCTTCACCTCTAAAATGGGGTGAATAATGGTGCTCTTCTAGGATTGTCATAAGGATAGAATGAGGAGACACGTGAATGCCTGATAGACAGTGAGTACTCAAAAGTATTTGTTGAGTACTCACTGTCTCAACTAATATATACTCCTTATATATTAGTTTTTTATTGCTGCTATAACAAATTGTTGCAAACAGAGTGGCTTGAAACAATGCAAAGTTATCTCATACTTGTGTAGGTTAGAAGCCTGATACAGGTATTACCTGGTTAAAATCAGGGCATTGGCAGGGCTGCCTTCCCTTCTGGAGGCTGTAGAGGAGAATTCATTTCCTCGTTTTCTCCACTTCTCCAGGCTTCTCACATTTCTTGGTGTATGGCCCTTTCCTCCATCTTCAAAGCCAGCAACAGCAGGTCAAGTTTGCATAAAGAATATCTCTGATCTCCTCTCCAGCCTCCCTCTTCCACATTTAAGGACCCTTGTGATTACATTGGGTCTACACAAATAATCTGGGATAATTTCTCTATCTTAAATTCAGCTGATTAGCAACCGTAATTCCATCAGCAACCTTAGTTCCCCTTGCTTATAACCTAATATACCATAGGCTCCAGGGATTAGCACATGGACTTTTTTTTTTTGGCAGGAGGCATGGGGGGAGTAATCATTCTTCTTTCTACCACCTCTCGTAACCATTTTTGTAATTGCTAAAACAAAATAATAAAATTACCACAATACGTATGGTAAGAATTACATTGTACTCACTCTTGACAAGTGGCTGGATTCACAGTGTGATAGCTGAGAATGAAGACTCGGGCCAGACAGCCTGGGTTGCAATGGCAGCTCCTGTATTTACCCACTGTACAGTTTGAGCAAGTTACTTAGTCTCTTTGTGCCTCCATTGTCCAATGTTTAAAGTGGGATGACAATCACCGTTCCTCCCTTGTAAAGACTACACGAAAATCCCTCCCAAGATGCTGGAGCCCAGCACTTGCTAAGTACTTTTTAAGGACTAGTTGTTAGTTGTTAACTGAATAAAGCTCCCTCGGCTCTGTCCTCTTGTGTGGGGCTCGAGGCCACACTCACCCTGGCTGTCAGAGGGCAGCTCCAAGCCCATGTCCCTCCTGTGCCTGCACCAAGCATTCAGTGCACAGATGTTTCTTCTTGGTGTTTCACTTTGCTTTGCCCCTATTTCCAGCACCCTGTGTTCCCAATGAGCCTCTCAGGAGGGTCTCCTGGTTCTCCCATATTTGAATCCAAATCCTTGCAGTTCCCAAAGCCGACTGCTATGGTTTGAATATCTGCCCCCTCCAAAACTCTTGCTGAAACTTAATCCCCAATGTGTCAATGTTGAGTGGCAGGGCCTTTGAGGGGTAACTGGATCATGGGGGCTCTGTCCTCATGAACGGATGAATCCACTAATGGATTAATGAATGAATGAGTTATCACGGGAGTGGGACTGCTGGCTTTATAAGAGAGTGAGGGAGACCTGAGCTAGCACAATGAACCCCTTCACCATGGGATGCCCTGTGCCACCTCGGGCTCTGCAGAGAGTCCTCGCCAACAAGAAGGCCCTCACCAGATGTGGCCCCTTGACCTTGGACTTCTTAGCCTCCATAACCATAAGAAATAAATTCCTTTTCTTTATAAAGTACCCCGGTTCAGGTATTCTGTTATAAGCAACAGAAAATTGCCTAAGACATCAACAGAAGTGAATTCAGACACAAACACCTGTATCCTTCCTGACAGGTTGGGTTCTAAAGATTGTTCCTAAGGCCACATATACATATCCACATATACAAAGGCTGTGCACACATGCACATATACGCATATAAACATACTCTGTTGTCATCCTTTTTCAATTAAAAGGATCATCTTTATTACTATTTGCATGACCATACCTCCCTCTGTCTTCATCTGCTGCTGTATTAAAATACCATAGGCTGGGTGGCTTATAAATAGTAGATATTGACTTCTCATAGTTCTGGAGGCTGAAAGTCCAAGGTCAGGTTGCCAGCATGGTTGCATTCTGCTGAGGTACTCTTGCGGGTTGCAGACTGACTTCTCATTGTATCCTTATGTGTGAAAGAGGGGCAAGTGCTCTCAAAGGTCTCTTTTATAGCGGCACTAATCCGATTCATGGGGTCTCCACCCTCATGATCTGATTACCTCCCAAAGGTCCTAGCTCGTAATACCATCACAATGAGGGGTAGGATTTCAACATAGGAATTTGGGGGGAAATGGGGCACAAATATTCAGACCACAGCACCTTCTCATTCATAGTCTCAGCATTTGTTTACATTCTGATTGGCTTGGTGCCTGTCAGACATAATGAAGTTAAAACTATTATGGCACCCCCCCCCCAAACTTGAGCATGAGTTTATCCAGCCAGGGAGCAGCCCGATGGGGGTCTTGAAGACAGTGTGACCACTAATGCCATCCATTGAGAGTGGGCAAGTGGGTGCAGACAGGCTCTTGCTGTAGCTTTGTTCATTAGATGAAAGACCCTGTACAAAGGCACATTGGTGTTCGGATGTCACACTTGAGTGGGATTGCTTCAGTAAGGCTACCCAGGGAGCCCAGGCAGCTGCAGACTCATTTTTAGCATCTCACTGAAGAGTTTCATCTCTTCACCAGCTTTGAGATATGAGGGGGATCTTATTGTCAAACTTCTATGATGCTCCCTCTGCTATAGAGTGGTCTCACAGGCACTGCAAACCCCAATAGATCAGAAGTGAATGAGAGAGGCAAATTGCTCAGCATAATCTAAGTTCAGGAGCAGAAAAGTAAAACTGGGATTTAAACATAACCGTGCTTTAGCAGAAATAAAACCACTGTGAGATACACACTAGAAGAACATTGTCGGTGTCATAGAATGATTTTTGTTTAATTGTTTTCTGCAATTTAGGGTTATGCTAGGTCTTTTTTGTGTGCATTTGTGAGTTGAATACAGAATTGACATTGTGAAAGTTTTATAAATTTTGCTAAATTTCTATTTAGTCTGGCTTATGATTCCAAATGAAAAGTTCAATGATAAGGTATAGTTTTAACAAGCTATTTGGCAGGAGAAATTCCATCTGAGTTTGGGGACAAGTTCTATACTCTTCTAGCAGATGAAAAATGATGGCATTATTTTGCAAAATCTCCTCCTGTTTGTGTATTATCTGTCCAACAACAAGATGAAAACATTAAGTAAATGAAGTCCTTCATCAAGCAGGGAAACAAATACAAATGCCAAATCTTGATGCAAGTATTCTGGAATCTGGAAAAGATAAAACCAAATTAAGTACATTTATTCAAATATGGAATTGTTTTACTATAAGATTAGAGCAAAATAAGCCATACCATGAGCTATGTGGTGATTCAGGGGTCACTAAATAAGGACAGTGTCACTTATATTTCACATGGCCTTGTCAGGGTTAAGAGCTTGATGCAGGCTCTCAGTTGAGTCCTCTTCATTCCCATATGGCTGCCTTTAAAAAATTAACAGACTTTTTTTCTTAGAGCAGCTCTCAATTTACAGAAAAGTTGAGCAGAAAGAACAGAGTTCCCGCATTCCTGCTCCCTCGTTTCTTCTGGTATTCATTCACCTCTTGCATTGGTCTGGTGCATTTGTTACAGCTGATGAACCGGCATTGCTATCTGATTATTAACTGAAGGTGTTGGTTTACATCAGGGTTATTCCTTGTGTCTTCTAGTTCTATAGGTTTTGACAAATGCATAATGTCACATATGCATGATTACAGTATCAACATAGGATCATATCACTGCCCTACAAATGCCCCGTGTGGGCTTCCCTTTGTTGGAGCCCTGTGGCAAGCATGCATATTTGTTTTGTCTTAGTCTCCTAACAATCGTCCGTCTCAGGATCTTTGTTCCTGGGAGAGCCTCATGTCTGTGCTTTAGTCCCAGTCCCTCTCCTAGCTCTTGCATATCGTGCGATGCTATACTGCTCCCAAGGTCCTCGCAGGCTGGCTTTCCTTCTCTGGCACTGTCTTGATTATTTTGTCCTCCACCCGCACTTCCATGCTCCCTGTCAGTCTTGGGTGGGAGACTGACTTGCTCTAGACACTCTAGACGGCGCATCCTACAGCCTATTGGATGGAATTTGATTCATATTTTGCACGTCGCCAGTCTTTCCATCAGTGGCCCTGGCAAAGCGTCAGTTCGGCTCCTCCATGGAAAAGTAACATCTGTTTTCTGTAATGATCCGGCACTTTCTCCATTCTCATGTCCCTGGTTGTATCCCCAGGGCTCATTTCCTGTGCAGAAACCTGCCACAAGGAGCTGTCTATCAGTATCTCTTCTGAAGAATCGAAATAGCTGATTCTGTATGCACCGTCACTGGCCACGCTTGAAGCCCGCCTGGATTCAAGGACATTAGTTCAGCTCCCATGCTGACCGTGGTACCCTTGCCTGCACTTTCCTGCAGTGGGGGTTTGTTTCTTCATGATGCTGGGAAGTAAATGGCTGGGCCTGCATTTATACTTGAAGCGCACATTCAGGCCAGGTCCCAGATGTGGTTCCCCTCTTAGCCAGCCAATCCTGAACTGTCAGAGTTTAAATCCACCCTGCCTCTGGCTCTGGGCCTGAGAGTCCTGAACCCAGATCTGAGACCCTGGCAGTGGTCCCAGCACTTGTTAGGATTTGCGCTCCATGAGAAATCAGCTCTTTTGAGATTCACAGTCCCTTTTTCCTCCCTAGTGGCCTTTGCCTCTCAAAAATTAATCTTGTCTGATTGAAGAGGCTTGTTAGCCTCCAGACCCCAGCAGCAGCCACAGATGGGCGAGGTCCAGCGGGCCACTCAGTTTCCCCGTGTGGACTGCGGTAATCACAACTGCTTAACAAACACTCCTTGCATCTCCGGCGGGCCCAGGCTACTAGCACCCCATGCAGCTGGGCCCAGGTAGACGCCAATTCCGCCCAAGCCCAGGACTTCACCTCTCCATGCTTGCTGAGCCCAAGCATATTGTGAAGGTTTCCAGAGGGGAGACCGTCTGTCTGCTCGCGAATGCACATGGCCCTCGGGCAGCCGCCTCTTCCTAGGATCCTGCTCTCATACCCTGTGGGGCTGGAGCAGCCGCTGCACGGCATTTGGCAGCTGGTGCAGCAGTCAAGGGTACAGGCGCCCACAATGAAGACCCCTGACCTGGCTGCTGTTTACATCCCAAGTGCAAGAATGCAAGTGGAAACATCTGCAGCGATGAAAAGGAGAACACAGAGGGCAGGGGCTTCACCATCTCATCATGCCTGGGGCGAAATTTTGTGTCAAAACTTGTCAGAAAGATTTGGGCTGTCTGAAAGATTTGGGAGGTGCAGGACTTTGCAGGTGAAGGAATGAGGACAGAAGTCTGAACAGAAATGGAGACATTCTGAGATCTCTTTTTAAAAACCAGAAACCATTGCCACATTGTAAAGATGGGGAAGTGATTGGATGTGCGGACATGCTCTCCCAGCGACCCAGTGAAGGCTGAAATGCGGGCTCATGTTCGTCATATTCCTTCTGGTGCCTCGCTAAGGCTGCCAAGGCAGAGAGTCATGGAGCCAGGCTCTGGGCTACGCAGGTGTCTGCCTGCCCCGTGTAAGAGTAAAAAGCCACTGGGGGTGTTTGGGCAGGGTTGGCGTCATCTGCATTGGGTAATCATGTGCAGGATACATGGGAGGTGGTGAGATGGATGGCAAAGGCCTACACAAAGGTGGTGGCGGCATCCACAGGAAGAAACAGGCAGCCTGGAGAGCCCCCGAGGGACAGGCTGACATTTCTAGCAAACTGTTAGATATTATAAAGAGCACTGTCAGTGACCTCTGGGTGTGACGAGGAAGATGGCAAGGCCATTATCAAAGCTAAGCAGCTCAGGATGAGCGGTGGGGTGAGGACACAGGCAAGAGAGGGTAAAGCGTGGGTGGGCTCGCTAAGTGGGAGCTGCTGTTAGGCCACTGGAAAAAGTGGCCGTGGAGCTCAGAGCCAGGGAGGGACGGGATAGGTAGGAGCAGGAGCAGAGGGATGCATGGTGGAAATCGTGGGGTGGGCACATGATTTCTTCAGTGGCTGCAGGTTTGCAGGAAAACTTGATGGCTAAGAACACAAAATCTTGAAGGCCCTGGTGAAGGGGATGGTGGCCCACCCTGAGAAACAATGATGGAGATGTAGGACGAGAGCTAGCGGAGGCTTCCATGAAGGGAGTGATCAACCATGTCCTGTGCTTCGGGGAGGTCCGGAAAACCAGCTCAGGGGTGGCTGCAGAGGGCTGCTCCAGTATGTGCTGGAATGTGTCCAAATACTAATAGACTGAGGGCTGAGGGGGCGCAGCGATTCAGAGGTGACACGTTGCATGGGTCCTCCAATAAATGTCAATTAAGCACTGAGGGATTATGCCTCCCAAGGACTTTCATTTAGGAGGGGAGACGGACATCTGAACAAAATAGACGAGTGCACAGCGTCGATGGGACCACGGGCCCGAGGCGGGCCGTTCCTTTTTGGAGCATGAAGAGAGGCTTCTCAGAGAGAGCATCTTCTGAGCTGAATTTTGAAAGCTTTCTAGCAAAACTGGAATAAACAAAGCTATCTACCATAACATAGATCTTTGCTGTGTAAGCTTGTGTGCGTTCCCCATCCTCTCTAAAGACTGAGTTTCCTCATTTAAAAATATGCAGGGCCAGGCCTGTGTTCTGCATGAGTGTTTTTTCCTCCAGAAGTGAAGAGTTTAAAAAAAAAAAGCCTTGAAATATGCAAAACAGTATGGATGTTCCTGAAAAAAATTAAAAATAGAATTATCATATGATCCAGCAATTTCATTTCGGTATATGCCCAAAAGAATTAAACAGACACTCGAACAGGTATCTGTACATTCGTGTTCATAGCAGCATGATTCATAGTAGCCGAAAGGCAACCAAGAGCCAAAAGGTGGAAGTCACCCAGGTGTCCATCAATGAGGGAACGGATAAGCAAAACGTGGAATATTCATGCAGGAGAATATTAGGGAGCCTTAAAAAAAAAGTGTTCCTGACACATGCTGCACCATGGATGAACTTTAATGACATTATGCTAAGTGAAATAAAATGGTCACAAAAACAGATACTGTATGATTCCACTTCTATGAAGAACCTAGCATAGTCAAATTCACAGACATAGAAAATAGAATGGTGGTCAGCAGGGGCTGGGGGAGGTGAAGAGAGAGGAATTGTTGCTAAATGGGTACAGAGTTTTCGTTTGGCAGGATCAAACAGTTCTGGGTGGATGGTGGTGACTGCTTCACCACAGTGTAAATGTATTCAATGCCACTGAACTGGACACTTAAAAAGGATTAAGATGGTACATTTTAAGTTATATGTATTTTACCTCAATTTTAAAAAGTGACACTTGGGACTCCAAAAGGAAGGAGGATGGGAGGGTCCTGAGGTTAGAAAAATTACCTGTTGAGTACAATGTTCACCCCTCATGTGGCAGGTGCACTAGAAGCTTGAACCTCACCGTTACGAAATATATCCAGGAAACAAACCAGCGCATGTAGCCCCTGAATCTAAAATTTTTAAAAAGTGTTGAGAATACAGATAGAACTCATGGTTCTTAAATTTTTATAAAATTGGGATTTTGAATTTTTATGAAAAGAAAACCATTGAAAAAGGCAAAGCACCTTAGACTTGGTGTCAGAGACTTGAGTTTTATTTAGTTTATTTAGTTTCATTTGAACTGAGGCTTGGGTGAGCAGTTCTGTCAGTGGCAGATCGGCACTGTGGCTCCAGGCTGAGGGTTTGGCACCTGTCCTCTTCAAGTGTTGCTTCTTTGACCCCTGCTACCCGGGGCATAGCTTTCTCATAGCAAGAGTCAAGAGTACAAGGGGCCAATCCAAGTATACTGTGCCGGTAAGGCCTCCGCTCAGGTCCCATTCAGTAACATTCCATTGAGCAAGGCAAGTCACATGGCCAAGGCCAACCTAACTGGAGAAGAACAGTCTGCTGGCAGGGGAGGGGCTGCAGAGTAACCTGGCAGGGGTGGAGAGGCACAGAATCCCATCACAGACGGCGAAGGAGCAGGATCAGTGGTCCAATCTATCTCCATCACACTCCAAAATGGAAGTGGTTTTCCTCTGACTTCAGAAACCCAATACTGTTTCACAGTGAAGATGGCCATTTTTTGTCGCTCCAATTTATTTGATTTCTTGCACAATCTTTTCCATAACCAGCCCTTAATTTTCATATGACAGTGTTCATTTTGCTATTTGGGTAAACAAATCACGGCCTCCTGGAGAAACCACTGCTTCTCTGTTTGTTCTATTTCTGTCTGTGAAAGTGGCTCGCAGAATCTGAACTCCCTGACTTATGTGTGCTCCGCCTGCATCCTTCCTGCCTACTGGAGTCACACTTTTAAATTCTTGCCAATAGCTATTTTGTGATTTCCACACTACATCAACTTCATCACAGTGAGTAGCCTGACCCCAGTGTCTAGCTCTCGTTAATTTCCTAATACCATCTTGGTCATTAGTTGGAAACAGATCTAGACATTAAGCATTCCTGAAAATGCCTCTGACATGTAATCATTTACCATATTCGTCATTTCCACCTTCATTATGCTCTGTGTCAGGAAAGTTCCCCAATTAACAATGGGGAGATTGAAATCAGACATATTTTCATCACAGCTGAGCTTTCCTTTCAGGGCTCTCCTGTTTCAAAGTAACTGCATGGGCAGACATGCAGATGGCAGAATTTTTATTAGATGGTATGGCCCAATTTTCCTGGCTCACAGAAAGTAAAAGAGGTAGCAACTCAGGAAGAACATAAAATGCTAATTCTTCTACTCAATTTCTCATCAATGGCAAACACTGGCGAACATCCAGGTGCCACTTTATGTGTCTGCACTTAGAGCTTCACCTGTTAATTCTGGGCTTCAAAACAACATTTTGGGACATGTTGTCTTGGTTTATTGTAAAATGAATAGCTTTCCAGAGAGAGACCCTTCCCTTTGCCAGGATGCAAACATTGCTTGTGGGGGGATGCACACCTGTGTGCTCCTGAATTCAGCAGAAGGAGAATGCAGTGTAGAGGCCAAGAAAGGGTGTGGACTCTGCAGATATTAAGCAGTAAGCTGAGCTCCATGATATCAAGTGGCCAAGCCAGAAATACCTTGCTTGGAGTGATGGGTTCTGGTGGAACATCCTTGATCATGTGGTGACACTGCAGAGTGTCAGTTGACGTAGTGCTGAATGAGGACCCAAGCAGACACAGCGCCTTTGCAAGATGCTTCTTGTATGAGTGTCAGAGTGGAAGAAAGACAGTTGGTGATGATCAGGTCTGCAACTCTTGATCTCAGGCAGTCGAAAAGGTAGAAACATGAAGTTTGCGCCAGAAGGGCCTTTACATACTGGTCTCCTCTGTGAGCCAGGTAAGCCCCCTGCTCACTCAAAACAGAGATGCCTCTCTAGGGCAGATTGCCCAGCAATAGGACAATCGATATTCTTCAGTCCCCATCCAAACTCACTCTCCTGGCACAACCTCTGTGCTGTAGCCGGGCAAATGCCTGACTTGAAAACACTCATTCAAAGATGAGAAGCACCAAAAAGGAATCTGTATGGGTCTCAGAAGTAAAACTGCAAAACAAAAGGATAAAAAGAACATTTGATAAAAATCAAATGTAGGACCAAAATACACAAATGAAAGCATTATGCCCTGAAACAGCACATACTAGTAAACAGGCACTTCTCTGTGATAGCAAACAAGTAAAAGACAGTGTGGTCACATGGAAATAGGCACACATAAGTGAGCTATAAAAACTCAAAAGTAGATGATGAGACAACAGAAGGTGGTGAAGAGCTTGGGAACAAAATGAAAGGGAAAAAGCAAGTCATTTACAGATATGAATGCCAAATTACAACCAGTAAAAAGGAGACTGACATTGTTAAAATTGCAGTCAGGGACATGAAAAAGAAACTCGAGGACATAAGATGGAAAAGAGCAGAGTGTGAAGGGTTATAGAGAAATGTTACACCTGAAAGACAGGTGAAGGAACCACAAACTGCAAATCTTGTGTTCTTGGAGAAGAGAAAAGGCCACATGGAACTGAAAACATGTTCAAGGATATAGCAGAAGAAAACTTTCCTGTGAGCAGGGAATGACTGAATATAAACTTGGGAAGAGCAATAAGAAAAACAAGTACAGAGTGAAAACTTGACAGAGAGAGTTTGAGACGTAAAGACAAGATATAAATTGTATAAATATCAGACAAAGGAGAGTAAAAATCAACTCACTTATTTAGCAAGACAAGAGCACAGGGCATACTTGAGCCTTTATTTAAAATATTACATGATTTAAAACATCCAGCAAAATGAAAAAGTTAAGGTGAAAGGATTGGCAGTGAGCATTCAATCTATTTAAATATGATAATTATGTATACAGAACAGAAAAAATACTGTAAACCTTGAAATGTAGAATCAATTTAAGTATAAATATTGGGAGGTCAAGAGTGCAGAGGAGGTGGGAGGAGACAATTGATGCTTTTAAAGATAATAAATCAAGTAAAGATGATAAATGAAGAAAAGGTTTAAGTATGTTAAAATTATAGGCAACTCCTAAAGGAATTAAAAAGCAATATAACTAACTAAAATTCCAAAAAAGTAGAAATTTCACAGAATGTATATTCTAATCAAAATGAAATAAAGCTATCCATTAATAATTGAGCATTTCTTATCACATGGAAATCTGAAAACTCTTTTAAACACACGTTGAAAAGGAGATAACCAAAGTTATCCAGAAAATTATAATAAGTAAAGAATTATGTACCAAAACTACAAAAGTAGCTAAAGGCTAAAGAAAACTTTTATAGCTTTAAATACCTGTTACCAAATAAGAATAGCTGAAAATAAATGTATCATTTAAATAATGCAGAGTAAAAGCAAACAATAATGAAGACAAATGAAACCAAGATGAAAGAAGTTAAAAGGAGGAATTAATGTATTGGAAATATAGAATCAGAAAACGAATCCATTAACTTTTTTTTTTTTGAGAAGAGTCTAGCTCTGTTGCCAGGCTGGAGTGCGGTGGCATGATCTCGGCTCACTGCAAGCTCCGCCTCCCTGGTTCAAGCTATTCTCTGGCCTCAGCCTCCCGAGTAGCTGGGATTACAGGCAGGTGCCACCACACCCAGCTAATTTTTGTATTTTTAGTGGAGATGGGGTTTCACCATGTAGGCCAGGATGGTCTTGATCTCCTGACCTCGTGATCAGCCCACCTTGGCCTCCCAAAGTGCTGGGGTTACAGGCGTGAGCCACCGCGCCCCGCAAAAACTAATCAATTAACTTTAAGAGATGATATAGCTAGCATAGTTAAGAAAAAAGGACAAAGCATAAATATAAAAAATCAGAAATGGGAGTGAAAAATTGAAAGCAAATAAAATGTGATTAAAATAATTGTTATGAAAGTATACTTCATCAACACTATGCATAAATCTTAAATACCTGGATGGAATGGATTTCCAATTAGAAAGCATAAAATTACCAACATTAGCCCTAGAAGACGGTGGTCGCATATCTAAAACACTCCCCCACCCCTACCAAACATATTCCACTCTAATCCCTGGAATTTGTAAATACGATGAAATATTTGTAAATGTGATATAAATATTTGTAAATATGATGAAATATTATTCCCATTATGATGTTCTCTTGTATGGCACAGTTGACCTTAATTTATGATTAAATATTTGTAAATACGATGTAAATAGTTGTAAATATGATGAAATATTATTCCCATCGTGATGTCCTCTTGTATGGTACAGTTGACCTTAAAATAGAGAGCTTTTGGGTCATCTAATCACATTAACCCTTAAAAGCAGAGCACCTTCTCCAGCTGGTGGTAGAAGAAAGAAAGATTTGAAGTGCAAGAACTCAGTGCACCATTGTGGGTGTGGAGATGGAAGGGTCCACACAAGAAGGGATACAGGTGGCCTCTAGGAGCACAGAGTAGAGAGCCCTGACAGGCAGCAAGGACATGGGGCTGTCAGTCCTACAGCCACAAGGGACTGAGCTCTGCCAACAACCTGAATGAGGTTTGAAGCAGATTATTTCCCAGAGCCTTCGGATAAGTGCCCAGCTGGCTGACACCTGGATTTCTGCTTGGCATAACCCTAAGAAGATGACCCATTTGAGTCCACCAGAAATGTGGTCTACAGAACTGTGTGATCATAAACAGGCTCTGTTTTAAGCTGTGAAATTGTGATAATTTGTTACAGCAGCAATAGAAAACAAAGATACAGAACATCAAAGTTGATAAATTTCCAGGAAAGAAACAGAATTATCAAGAAGTCTCAGAGGCAAATGTTGTCAAAACTTCAAAATACACATAATCTGACTTCTTTATTAAAGCCAGAGTAACATGGAAAACAAAACTTGTCAAACACAGCAAAACAAAACAATAAAGATGAGTAGGGCAATTGCACTTAAAAATATTGATACAGTAATTCAAAATTAAATATTAGCAACAGACTCCAGCAACTTATTACACAAACTGAAATCTACTACTATAAAATGTGTTTTTCCCAAGGATGTATCGATAACATGACATATCAAAGATATGACAGAAGACTAGGGCAATTTCACTTATAAATATTGATACAGTAATTTGAAATTAAATATTAGCAATAGAGTCCAGTAACTTGTTACAAAAACTGAAATCTACTACTATCAAGTGTGTTTTTTCCCAATAATTTATGGATGACATGACATAGCAAATCCACTAATATAATGCAAGATATTAATTAATCAAAGAAGAATGAGCAAGTGACCTTCTCCGTGGATGACAAAGTACGTACACGAAAAAGTTCATATCCAATTTTTACAATATAAATACTTCTTAATAAACTAAGACATCATGGAAATCTTTCTACAGTATACAACCAAAAGCTAGCATCCAGCGAGTGGTGAAAATACAAGAAGCAATCCAGTTAAGTTAAGATATAGATGCCCCCTGTATTAGTTTGCTGGGGCTGCCATAACAAAGTGCCACAGACCGAGTAGCTTAAACATCAGAAATCTGTTTTCTTGCAGTTCTGGAGGCTGGAAGTCCAAGTTCAAGGTGCTGGCAGTTTTCTTCTGAGGCCCCTTCTCTTGATTTACAGATGGCTACTTTCTTGTCACGTCCTCACACAGCCACAGCTCGGTCTGTGTTGTCTGCCTCTCAATCTCCTCTTCTTAGAAGCATCCACCATATTGGATTAGGGTCCGTCCATATGACCTCATTGTACCTTAATTACCTCTTTAAAGACATTGGTTCTAAATCCAGTCCCATTCTGAGCTATGGGGGCTTAGGACTTCAACAAATGAATTTGGAGGGACACAGTTCAGCCTGTTTACTCACTATTATTGCCATGATATTACATTCCTCTGGAAAGTAGTAGATGGTAATTTGGCCACATTATTAAAAGTCAGAATGCATGTAACCTTTGAATTTGACATTCTAATGCTATATTATTATTTTAAAGATAATAGGCACATATGCACAGACTGCTATGTTCCCTGCAGCTTTGTTTGACTAGTAATTGGCTGGACCAAAGGTATCTCATTTCACGAATGGATAGACAAAATGTGGGTTATCCATACAATAAACTATTAATCAACCATGAAAAGGAATGAAGTGCTGGTACATGCTACGACATGGATGACCCTGAAAAACATGCTAAGGGGAAGAAACCAGTCACAAAAGGCCATATATTGTCTGATTCCATTTATATAAAGTTTTTAGAATAGGCAAATCTATAAATACAGAAAGTAGATTAACAATTGCTTAGGGATGGGAAGGGGAAGTCGAGGGAGCAAGGGGACTGAGTACTAATGGCATAAGGATACTTGGGAGGGGCTGCTTGATACTCAGAGGTACATCCCCTGAGCCCTCCCTCATGGGTTTCAGTTAATGGCAACTTGAGAGAGAGAATCACGGGCAAACCTTGGAAGGCTGAACTCCTCTCCCTACCTGCTCCCATCACATGCCTGACAGATGTACCAAGAAACACTCCCAGAGAAGATGGCAGTGGGGACAGGGTCTGTTGCTACCTTGTGGTTCCTGTACTAACAACATGAGAACTCATTGTTCGCACGGGAATCTCAACACGAAAAACTTGTAATTGATTCCATTTGCCTATCATTATCTCCAACAAATCAAGCACCTACAAAGGGAGAATGACTATTGGGAGGAAAAAGAGGTAGGATGCTTTCCTAGATGGCTGAAGTTTCTAGAGCTTGCCATATTCTTCTGTCCCAAATCTACTTGGAAAATCAGAAAGTCTGAAGAAACCACAGGAAACAACTTCTCTGGTCCACTAGACTCAGGTTTTAAGCAATTCCTTTTCTGAGACATCAAATGTCAATACAATATTCAAAAATTATTTTTTCTTTGAACAGTTCTCTTGGAATGTCCTGTCAATCAGCTGGAGTTGGCAGGAGTGATGAAACCTATTTGTCACCTGAACTGTGATCACCTGGGGACACTGACCATTCTCCAGAGACTCTGTGGCTTTCAAGCTCCTGTAAAAAGATCAGAACGAGAAAACTACATTTATGGAACATTCACCTTGAGCTTGATGCTGTGCTACACACATTACATGCACAGCCTTATGGACTCCTCACAGCACCTTATGAGGAAGACATCCTGACACTTTTATTATATCCATTTTGCAAACGAGGGCACTGATCTTTAAAGCGATCAGTCACTTTCTTAAGACTACAGAGTAAATGGCTCAGGATTGTAACCTTTTTCTGTCTGCCATTCCCAAGCACATTATAAGCCTCACACCTGTATCTCCCTTGGAGGGTGAACTCATGTGTTAACTTATGGGGAGACTCCTAGCACAGGGCCCAATGCTTCTGCCTCAGTACACATTCAGAAGCAGGAATGCTGAGTGAAGGCAACCCTCTGCTATAGCCTGTAATGAGGGCTGGCATACAGGACACATATTTGTTGAATGAATGAATGAATGAATGATTACCTTTTGGGCCATTAGCTCAGTCTTAGATAGCTAAGATTCATTAAAATCCAAAATTTGGGAGAGAGCAATGAACAGGATTGCTTTTAACACCTGGTCACGTAAGCTTGTTCTTAAAAAAGACTTGGGCATCTCATGAATGACAGCAATGGCCTTGCTGTAATCTTGTAACCCCTTTGCAAATACCACAAGTTTTTCCAATGTTATATTGCAAGGGAAGATCAGATTTGATATTTAAAACCTTGTTACAGATTCTCATTTACTAAAACACTTTCTGTAAAGTAAAATTTTCCTTCCCTTGTTCCTTGCGATCTTGGCTCTTTAGAAGATGACTTGAAAGGATGGACGTAAGTCAACCCTTCGTGCAGCTGGAGCATTTGCAAAAGGAGTGTTGATGAGAACATTTCCTCCATAACTCTCAGGAGAGCAGAGGTAGACGGCGCCCACACAGTAATCATGCACTTCCGCCTTTGGATGTGCAGATTAGATGACAGGAAGCGGCGTTCTTCGGAATTCAGTGAGGTGGATGCTTTAAGCTCATCATGGCTAGAAAAGTGACTCCACACTGCTCAGAACTAGAGCTATATGGAAGCATCAAACAACATGCATTTTCAAGAAATTAAAAATGTTTTACGTGTTTACTTCTTCTGAAAATTCCCCAAACGAAAAAAAAATGTAAGAATATTTCCAGTGTTCTTTGATCACTAATTCTCCATCAGGCTCCTATGAGGAAAAGGTCATACCTGATTTACTGATGTTTTCTGGCAAGGACCTGCAAGATGTCTGCACAGAGTAGGTACTCAGGTGTTCAGTAAAGCCACATTAAATAAGGAAAGATTCTTGGAAGAAAATGAGATATAAAATGACTTAGCATGGACTCAGCCCACTCAATTTCATCTACATTGTTTGGTTTTCAAAGGAGAAACCTAGATCTGAGCTCATTTTTTTTCTTGATAAACAATCCCTCCATGAATAGCACAACAGGCCCTGCTGGCATTTAGATAATCATTTATAGCTGGTGGTGCTTATTAAAAAGACTCAGATTTCTGGTCTTTGCTCCTAGAGATTCTGATTCAGTAGACCTAGGCTTGTGTAGAAATCTCCACTTTTAAATACGTTTTGGGATGATTCTGAGCAGAACTGAATTTGGGAAGCACAAATTTATAATTATTCAAAACCAGCAGCAGGGTCAGCAATACTTTTAAAGAGGACTAAATCACAGCAAGGTAAAAGTTAGATCACCTTAGAGCTGAGCCAAGCAGTCAAAGCATCTCGGTCTTGAGTGCACATTACAACCACCTGCAGCAGCTTTTTAAAAACAGCGCTTTGCCCTCTTTTCAAACCACTTAAGTCAGAATCCCCGTGGTGAAGC
Organism: Nomascus leucogenys; assembly: GCF_006542625.1. Lineage (NCBI taxonomy): Eukaryota > Metazoa > Chordata > Mammalia > Primates > Hylobatidae > Nomascus > Nomascus leucogenys. Next base: position 6,020,462 of record NC_044383.1, on the reverse strand, counting down.
CAAGGCATTCTTCATTATTTAGAGCTTTCTTAGAAGATTCTAGAACAGCCAGCATTGAGAAAAACTGAGTTAAATAAAACCCTGTTCAAATGCATGTCGATTTGGTTGCCTTTTGCTGACTTTCGAGGTCATCCCAGAAAAAAGTCTTGCTTGTCAATTTCCTTAATCATATTCAATACCTTACAAAATACACAGTGTGCACTCTGAATTAGGTAGGGCTGATCTTGCCAACTACATTTTACAGATAAAGAAAGTGGTGTTCAGAAAAGTAAAAGCATTTGCACAAGTTAGCCCGGCTGCAAGTGATGGAACAAACATGCAGGTTTTCGGAACGGCCCAAGCCCAGTGGTCTTGCTATTGCACCACATGGCCTGCAAACTCTTAAAGGTTTACTGCTGAGTCGAGCTTGCTCACGTTAGAAGTTGTCTGATAATTGCTTTTTATGTGAGTCCCTAAGCTTGACTGAGTAGGGGGTAGATGTCCAGGGCGTGAGTGAGGAACTACACGATCACATACGCTCATAAAAGACAGGCAGCCGAGGATGGACTGGCTTCCTGTGATGCTCATCATTTGCATCTTATTAAAAGATGCTAGGAAAAGAGAAAAAAAACCTTCAAAGACAAGCAGTTAAGTGAATCAAAAACTTGCAAGGAAAGGGATAAATGACTCAGGGAAAGAGAGAGCGAAAACAAGATAACATAATATATATATTTAGGATCAGGCTTCCTAATTTACTGCAATCTGTGATTCTCTGAATCTGACTACATTGGGTATAATTATTTCTGTCTAAATAATTTTGCAGACTTGCAGCATAATAACTCAGGATTACAAATAAGAATCAACTCCACTGTGCTCACAACACAGCAGTAATTATGTTCTGGAGTTGGTATGGCTCCTTACAGCTTAGTGCAAAGTACTTATGTTTTTTCTTGGTGCAAAGCATATTAACCTGTGAAAATTAGAAACCGTGAAGTGTAAGAGAAGTCTGTGTTTCAAGTGGGAAAAATGCCTACAGAAGAATTCGCTGGCACTGGAATGACTCCCTGGTGGAAATTTCTGGTCACTGGTAAGGTCATCAGCTTCCCACACAGACAGACAGAACTTTCAGTGAACGAGATATAAAAGCAGCTACATTCTGCCCACTTAAGATGGAAATGTGTGGCCAGGTGTGGTGGCTCACGCCTGTAATCCCAGCACTTTGGGAGGCCGAGGCGGGCGGATCATGAGGTCAGGAGATCGGGAACATCTTGGCTAACATGGTGAAACCCCGTCTCTACTAAAAATACAAAAAATTAGCTGGGCGTGGTGGCAGGCACCTGTAGTCCCAGCTACTCGGGAGGCTGAGGCAGGAGAATGGCGTGAACCCAGGAGGCAGAGCTTGTGGTGAGCCGAGATCGCGCCACTGCACTCCAGCCTGGGCGACAGAGCAAGACTCCGTCTCAAAAAAAAAAAAAAAAAAAATAATAAAATATATATATATATATATATATATATAAATGTGCATTTGATTGCGGAAAGAGCACGGGAGTTCTTGAAATCTATCTAGGTGGATACCTGTGGTTTAAGCAATTCCTTTTCAAAGCTGTATATTCCATTCCGTGAATATACCACGACTTGTTTATCAATGACTGGCTGCCTCTGGGGAGTGGTAAGGATTGGTATGGTGAGCTATGGAAAGTGATTGAAGAGGGATCCCTGGCAGGTTTCGACTATATATTTGTGATGCTTTACTTCTTAAGCAGGATGGTGATTGTACAATATTTGTTATCTTATTCTCTACATTTTTATGCATTTTAAATAATGTATAATATCCTTTTTTTTTTTCAAAAGAAAGAATGCAATTCAGAGAAGCTGTCGGGGACATAGTTTTTGAATTTTCCAGAATCTCCACATAAAAACAGATAGAGCAACTACATAGCAAATCAAAACCCATGGACAAAATTTACAGGAAAACTAGATAACAAGGTGTTTCTGCAATTTCAAAAATGCAAGCAAATGGAGAAAAATCTCCAGTGGTTGCCAGACTTTTGGAGACAGTATGGGAGAAAGTGGAAGAAAGACTTGAGAACAGGGGGACCCCAACATGGTCAGCAGGTATTCATGGGTAAGCACAGTGTGACAATCTGAGAACAGTGGTTGAAATGTGGAGAGATTTGGCTTGTTCCAATAATGAGCAATGACAAGAGACAGGGATTAAGAAGAATCTGAGGCTATCTAGCGCTGATGAATCTTGAAACTGACTCTTAGGAACCTCTAGGACAGAGCTTCAAATTGAGAATATGCTGTTAGAAGTGCAATCAAAATTGAGCAGGAAAGGGCCCCAGGGATAATAGAAATAGAAAGTGAGATAAAATTGTAGATGTGGAGGAAACAGAGCCAGGAAATATCAAAAAGTAAGCAGTCGTATTTGAACACCATATGAAAACAGCAGAAGTTAGAAAAGCTGTATTGGAACAAGCCACCTTCTAGAAGTTCAGAAAAACTAACTTCATGTAGAGAATGACAACAGATTACTATCAAGATCAAATCCCATGCCAAGGTACAGTAAGGAAAAATAGATTATGAAGCAGAGTAACATCTCCACCATGAAAGCACTCCAAAAAGCCATTCTAAGAAAAAAGAAAACCATTTCAAAATGTGCTAAGACATTAAGAAAACAACACATGGCACAAAAGAACAACATAAATCAGAATTAGAAAAACTCAGAATGAGGTAACAGAACTCAATAAACAATTAGAAATACAAACTTTAAAACGTAATTAGAAATTAGCATTAAACTAGAAGGCATGCAAGAGTCAATAAGCAAACAAATAATGTCTTATTAAAAATAGTAGATGAAGGCCAGGCACAGTGGCTCATGCCTGTAATCCTAGCACTCTGGGAGGCCGAGGTGGGTGGATGATTTGAGGTCAGGAGTTCAAGACCAGCCTGACCAACGTGGTGAAATGCCATCTCTACTAAAAATACAAAAAATTAGCTGGATGTGGTGGTGCATGCCTGTAGTCCCAGCTACTCAGGAGGATGAGGCAGGAGAATCGCTTGAACCCTGGAGGGAGAGGTTGCAGTGAGCCGAGATCGTGCTACTGCACTCCAGCCTGGGCAACACAGTGAGACTCCATCTCAAAACAAACAAACAAACAAACAAAAAAGTAGGTGAAAAATGCAGTCTTAAAAATAAAAAAAAAAATTAAAAAATATATTTTTTAAATTAAAGATAATGCACAAAGGATTAAAGATAAATGAAGAAGATCCAACAGATAAGAGTAGTCCCTAAAGAAGAAAACTAAAGCAAAGATATAGAATAAATAATACAAACTCTAATGCATGGAAACTTTCTTGAAATAAAGATATATAAAACTACTTGCCAAAGCAGCACACTATTTGCCTGAGAATATCAACACAGAACAACCAATAAGAAGATATAGTCCAGTGAAATCACTAGACTTTTTTTTTTAAAAAAGGAAAAATCCTCTAGATATTTAGCCAAAAAAGAAAATACAATTTAAAAGGAAAATAAACATAGATTCTTAACAGATGATTCTTTTTTCAGAACATTTTGTGCCAGAGGAAAATGAAGTAGCACATTTAAGATATTCAAGAAATGAAAATATAAGTCAGGATTTTACATCTGACAAAGTTTATCTTAAGTACAAAGAGCACAGATAAATGGTTACCAATGTAAAAAACTCAAGGAATCTTGTTTAAGTGAGATCTTCCTAAGGAACTAATAAAGAACATGTTTCAGGCAATCAAAATGACCCGAGAGTCTCAGCCGAAGGACTGGCAGTGTGCGTTACACATATATTTCCTTGTAAATGAAGACTCAATGAAAGCTGAAAGGGAAATATAGCATGTAATGGCTATAGGTAGAATATAAGAAAAATAAAAAAATTAAAATGTGTTCAGTGATCATAACTGGTGATGATAGTATCAGAATACTTACCATCCAAGCAAGGGGGTGTAGCTGAGGGGTAGATCATTTGCAGAATAACTACCATCTGACTCTAGTATGTGTAAATAAGATGAAACAAGTGAGTAACTATAGGTATTCTAATTTTACCATCTCCTGTGTCCTTTAGAACCAATACTCTTAGTGTAAAACAAAGGCCGGGGGGAATTTCATTGTAATAGAATTCAAAACCCTGTAACTTTGAATGTAATTTTAAAATATCAGTACGAAATCACAAGTTATTTTATTTTTACTTGGAGTAGGGAGTGAGAAATCTGTCTACTATCTCTATCTAGCTATCTGTCTATCTATCATCTATCTATTGATATAGCCCAACTCTGTCCATTGTAACTACGAACATCCAGTAGCAATGAAAATTGTAAGAACCCAGATTGTGGTCTTGAAATATCACTTTACAATAAAAGAAACAAGAGCTTAGAGGAATAATTGATTCCAGGTCTGGAGCAAGAGATGTATAAGATGAATCTGGAACATCACGTAATACTAGATAGTAAGTGATATGGTTTGCTGTGTCCCCACCCAAATCTCGTCTTGAATTCCCATGTGTTGTGGGAGGGACCTAGTGGGAGGTAATTGAATCATGGAGGTGGGTCTTTCCCGTGCTCTTCTCATGATAGTGAATAAGTCCCACAAGATCTGATGGTTTTAAAAAGAGGAATTCCCCTGCACAAATTCTCTCTCTTTGCCTCCTGCCATCCACGTAAGATGTGACTTTCTTCTCTTTGCCTTCAGCCATGATTGTGAGGCTTCCCCAGCTGCGTGGAACTGTAAGTTCAATTAAACCTCTTTCTTTTGTAAACTGCCAAGTCTCAGGTATGTCTTTAGCAGCACTGTGAAAACAAACTAATGTAGTAAGGAAGCTTATAAGACTACTTCCTCTGGCCAAATGTGGAACAAGTAAAGAGGGCTTTGTTATGAGTAAGAATTGCAATGGATTGAACTCCAACAAATATGTTTACATCTATGAATTTGCAATGGCTTTTTAAGCAATTAACAATTAACTTGTCACCTTTGGAAAATGACAGGAACCAATTCATTATCTTGGAAGCTGGGAAAAAATAGAGAAAAGAATCGAGCATTTACTCTGCCTTTTCTTTAAGAACTATGCCACTGATAACCAAACAGTGAGAGAAGAAAGCATCTTCTTATTAAATTATTCCAGTGAGGCTGGGTGCGGTGGCTCACGCCTGTAATCCCAGCACTTTGGGAGGCCGAGGTGGGCGAATCACAAGGTCAGGAGATCGAGACCATCCTGGCCAACACGGTGAAACTCCATCTCTACTAAAAATACAAAAATTTAGCCAGGCGTGGTGGCCCCTGTAATCCCAGCTACTAGGGAGGCTGAGGCAGGAGAGTTGCTTGAACCTGGGAGGCAGGGTTTGCAGTGAGCCGAGATTGTGCCACTGCGCTCCAGCCTGGGTGAGAGAGAGACTCCATCTCAAAAAACAAAACAAAACAAAACAAAACTAACTAAATAAAATTATTCCAGTGAAATGAAATGATAGAATGAAATGAAATGATGGAATGAGAACATCACTATTCTGTAACGCCCAGGGAATTAATGGATACAGGCATTAAGCAACATGGCTGCCAACATTTAAAAAGACCATAAATCAGACCCTCTCTTCTCCTGATAAAAGAACACAACCTGTAGACTTGCCAAAATGTTCCAAGCTGAGTCTGACCCAGCTCTGAGATCCAGCTGACAAATTCCAGGAAATACAGAGGCCCAGGAACACGATGAACCACACCAGGATCTTGCAATCAGCAAAGCCCAATCTGTGGGAAACTATAGTCAAACAGCCTGGGTTCTTCTCCGTATAAATTGTAGGAAAAGAAAAAGAATATGGATTACTCAAAACTTAAAAAACATATCAAGTTTCAAAATATGGGCAAGATTAAATGGTAATATCTGAAGATAAAGCAGGTGACAAAAACATAAGGGATCCCAAGGATATGATTACTTTAAACATCAGAGAGTGGTGACTTTTAGAGCAAGCAAGGGTCTAGGGTTGAAAGGGGGTGAATGGCCAAGTTCTTGATTGCAGTGATGGCTCCAACATTATTTGCCTTAAAATTATTCACTAAACTATTCAATCAACAAAAGAATAAATGGCAAAAAGGAAGAATGAATAGCAGACTTGGGATTAGACCACCTAGGATTAAAATCCCCCCACCTCCTGCCCTTGTTAGCTCTTTCACTTGGGCAAGTCACTCAGCTTTGCTGAGACTTCGTTTTTCTCATCAAAATGGAGTCCAACTTGCAGTGTAGTGGCAAAAATGCTTCCTGCCTCCATATTTTTGTCAACATGGAATAAAATGTGATGACGTAAGTACATTTCCCTGAGCCTTGCTGACTAGCACTAAATAAGACCCTGGGAAATGATCTTGGGATATGAATATGGATCTTAACTATCTAGAGTCAGCTTTGCTTTGGAAACAGGAGAACTGGGTCTGCCAGTCATACTCTTCGTGATGAGGGAAAATCACTTTTAAAATAGGAATAAAAATAACAATACCCACACACAGCCCTGGGTGACTGTGACAACTGAGGGCGAGAACAGGTGTGGACACTCCGTCAGTGGTCAAGAGAAAGAGCCATCGTTCTTACCCTCCGGGGCCTGGGGAGGGGTATTGTGCCTAATGGCAGGTGGGAAGAGTAGCTGTGTTTCAGTGGCTGCTCTAGTCTATGCAACATTTTAAAGTTCGCTTATTAAAACAAAATTTAAAAAAACATAATGAGAAGACTTTATTGGCCAAATGCTATGATTCAGGTAGCAGTGTGAGGCAATTTATATCGATTGAAGCATAAGTGACAGTGTTATTTCCACCAGTTATGAATGGGGAGACTGAGATACCCAGGATTAATTCAGAGGCACAAGACCAGAGCCACAGAGTGGGGAAGCAGGATTCAGACCAGGCTGGTTGGCCCCATGGCCCGACTTTTCATCCCTAAGAGGCCCAGTAAAGGATGTGCAGAGGAAAAAGAAAAGCCTCAAAAATCTCATCCTCTTCCAGATCCTCTGGTGCCCCACCTCTGAACATGCTTCTGTGGGGAAGACCTTGCTCAGGGAATAACAGCCACAGCTGGACCCGCGGACCCCACAGCTCCTTATCCTCCTTAGCACCAGATCGCCTGGGAACCTTGGCCTTGTCTCAGTTCTCAAGACAGCTTGCTGTCCTCAGAACTCCAGGGCCATGTTTCTGGCTTCCCAGAGGGTGGTTCCTTTTCTCTTCTCCACCACGATGCTTGGACAAGCTGCTGCTACATGAACACGGATGGACTCTGGCAAGTACTTTCATTGGAAAATGGTCATTCTGATCTATGGCTTCCCTTTAGAAGTAGGAGGCAAATAGCCCAGAGGTTAAGGGCTTCAGGTTAAGGGTTAAATTAACTGGGGTTCAAATCCCACTGCCATCCTCTGCTAGCTGGGTGGCCTTGGACATGTGCCCTAAATTATCTGTGTGCCTCAGTTCCCTCACTGGTAGAAAGGGAATCATACTGCCTACTTCAGAGAGTTGGTGGGAGAATTTAACATAAAGTGCTTAGCCTAGAACCAGGCTGATAAGAAGTGTTCAATAAATGGTAGCTATTATTATCATTTATTACAATGAGGTCCAAATTAGAAAGCACAATCTGCCCTACCTCTCCAATGCCCTCAAAAGCCACGGCTCCAAGGATCCTAAGAAAGAAAGCTCTTTACATTTCATATGTTATGTTCAAAATTCATGTGATTTTTACATTCTACTTCTGTGTTTTCTGGGAGAAAGCATTTCCATCTTAAACCCAAGGCAAATGGTTAATATCTTAGCATATAAAAAGTTGTCTAAAATAACAAGAATAAAAGATTCATAAACCTGATTTCAAAAATAGACGCCAAACACAGAGTTTAGATTAAAAGAAAGGTAAATGGCCACTTGATATGTAAAAATAGGCTCTGCCTCAGTCCTGATAAGAGAAAGATAACTGGCCAGGCACAGTGGCTCATGCCTGTAATCCCAGCACTTTGGGAGGCCAAGGCGGGTGGATCACGCAGTCAGGAGATCGACACCATCCTGGCTAACACGGTGAAACCCTGTCTCTACTAAAAATACAAAAAATTAGCTGGGCGTGGTGGTGGGCACCTGTAGTCCCAGTTACTTGGGAGGCTGAGGCAAGAGAATGGTGTGAACCTGGGAGGCGGAGCTTGCAATGCACCAAGATGGCGCCACTGCACTCCAACCTGGGTGACAGAGTGAGACTCTGACTCAAAAAAAAAAAGAAAGATAACTAAAACTATCCTGAAATGTAATTTTTTACTTATCATTTAAAAAATGGAGACATTGGAAAACACACTCTGTTGGAAAGTGTGTGGACAGATAGGCTTTTATATATTTCCAGTAGGAACACACAGTTATATGAACACTATGCAGCAGAATGTGGTGTTAGCCAGCAAACCTACTGTATTTGCCCTTGACCAGACTATCTCCTTTCTAAAAAGCTACCTTGAAAATAAACTTCCACAAATACAAAAGCACATATGGTCAAGTTTATTAATTGTGCCGCCTTTTGCAATAGCAGGTAGTGAGAATCAATCCCAGTGCCATGAACAAGAGACTAGCTGAATAAATGACGACAGAGCCTGGAGCCATGAAAAAACGTAGCAGGAAGACTTCTCTGGATTGATTTGAAATGATGCCGAGCATATGTTGTTCCATGAAAAAAAGCAAGGCACAGAACAGGATATCTAAAATACTACTTTGGGGGTAAAAAGTAAGAGGAAATAAAAACGATATGTGTGTTTGCCTACTTTTGAAAAATTAAGAGAAACCCTCCAAGAATTTCTAGACACGAATGGAAGTGGCTGCCCACAGAGGCAGGAAAGTGGACTAACGTGGGGCTGGTAGAGAAGGCAACGTGAATTCTCAAATAATACCTTTTATACAGTCGTGTCTTTGAATCCTGAAAATGATTTATATATACAAAAAGTAAAATTTAATCCTAAAAGGTAAAAAAAAAAAAAAAGAGAAAACCTAAAAAGAAAATTCAAATAGAATCAACGAAACTAACTACACTTCAAGTTAGTTAAAAAAAATCTGCAGAAGTGAGCTATCGCTGGTCACATTTGGATGTGACTCTCTCCAGATGGTCGGCACATGGTAAGAGTTATCACCTCAACAAAAAGAACAGCAAAGAAAGTTTGAATGTTCCTTAGTGATTTCATGGGTAGAAATTATATTGGTATTGTAATTTTGAAACAGTTTAATCTACGTTGTAGGATAAAGTAAATAGTAAATACATTAATGTTATTAGAAACTAAGATATTCATGATATGAGAAAAGAAGTATAACTAGAAAGTCTAAAAGGTTAAAAACAAAACCCTAAAATGTTTAATCTGAATTGGAATGGCAATATGAACTCATGCTTTTTAAAAATAAAATCCTACCTTCGCCTCCTGAGACAGCCTAGAGACTGACTCTTCAGTAGCAACAAACCTATCTAACACCCAGACCTTGGTTTCTAAATATCATTTTCCCCTAAAAGGAAATAAGGATTCTTGGGGCAGATAATAATGATTTCAGAGAAGAAAGATGGATGGTAAGCCTGGGACATCATTTTGATCCAAAAAACGTGGAAATACTCAAAGGCTAAAGGGGTCTTACTAAAATGACTGGGGCTGTACCGGTTAAATGAGATAGGGGGAGACAAGTTGAACTTCAAAAAAAAAAAAGACTAATTCATAGAATACATAAAAATACATGATTCCCCAAGTGGTACACCCTGAGAGGGGGCTGGTGGAGGGGGATAAGTTTTCCAGTGGCTTTATATTAACTCTTTGCTCTGAAAATTGGTAATTGAAGGGGAAAAAGCATGAACTGTGCATTTTTTGAGAAACGATCTTTATCTCCAGTTTATACTAGCAAGCTCTCCTTTCAGAAGAGTGCTGGCTAATAAATGTAGAAATTATGATGAAAGCTGCAAATCACCATTCTACAGTCCTCAAGGAAATGACTGATATAAGCAAGGAGACTTAAACGATGCTAAAACCATTCTGAAATGTTGGGGAACAGAATATTTGCATAGTGCCAAAGTATCCCATGTGGATTGCTGACTACTCACAGTGAGGAATCCAGCCTTTACAGCGGGAGATCCCAGGGCCACCCTTTAACCAAGCGGTCGGACTTAGCATCACTAATAGGGACATAGGCTGACATCCTGGATCTCTTGATGTGATGCAACGTGACCCACATGCCTTTGAAGCATTCTTGCCAAAAACGTTTAACCAGAATCTAACAAAGCCCTTTGATGTAACTGTCAGCTTACAGCAAATTTAGTGGATGAGCAAACATAGACAATATCACAGGAAATAATAAAAGAAATCCAGAACATTATAGAATTTAGCAGAAGGCTATAGTCACTCAGCAGTCCTGTTTCTGAATCTGTATTGAGGCAGAGGCACTGGGCCCTGTGCTAGGAGGCTAGCAAGGTTAAGACATGACTTCACCCTTCAAGAGAAACACAAGCGTGAGGCTTACAGTGTGCTTGGGCTTGAGAGACAGAAAGAGGTCAAAATCCTGGTCCAACCATTTACGCCGTAGTCTTAAGAAAATGACTGAACACTTTAAAGACCAGTGTCCTCATTTGCAAAATGGATATATTAAAAGTGTCAGGATGTGTTCGTTGTAAGTTTCTGTGAAGATTCCATCAGGTAATGCATGCAACACACTTTGCGCAATTACCTGGATCAGAGTAAATTTTTATCCTTTTTATTATAATTATAAATAAATTACAAAGATTATAAAATATGTACATATGAAAACATGACTTATAAAAGCTTGGCAGTCCGTGGATAAAGAAAAAATTAAGCAAAACCTCAAAGAAATAAGCAGACCTAGAATATTTTTCAAGACAACTGGAATTATCTTTTCAAAGAGTCAATGTCATTAAAACCAAGTAAAGGGGCAATTTCAATTTAGAGATATAACAAAGAAATGCAGTACATGAAACTTGTTGGGATCCTGGTTAGAAAACAAATGAGCTATAAAAGACATTTGCCATAGATTAAATATGAACATGACCTGGACATTAGACAAGAATTATGTAATACTCTAAGCTGTGATAGTGATCCATACTTTCAATGTTCATGTTTTCTTTTTTTCTTTTTTTTTTTGAAATGGAGTCTTGCTGGAGTCCAGGCTGGAGGGCATTGGCTCGATCTTGGCTCGCTACAAGCTCTGCCTCCCAGGTTCACGCCATTCTCCTGCCTCAGCCTTCTGAGTAGCTGGGACTACAGGCACCCGCCACCACACCAGGCTAATTTTTTGTATTTTTAGTAGAGACGGGGTTTCACCATGTTAGCCAGGATGGTCTCCATCTCCTGACCTCGTGGTTTGCCTGCCTTGGCCTCCCAAAGTGCTGGGATTACAGGCGTGAGCCACCACGCCCAGCCAATGTTCATATTTTCAAGAGATCCAGTTGAAATATTTAACAGTAAGGCATCAGGATATGTGCAACTTACTTTTCAATGGTTCAGCAAAAACAACAACAACCTCTGTCTGAGCCAGTAGGTTGATTTGGGTGGTAGGTGTTCGGTTGAACATGGCATTCTTCCTTCAATGTCTCTGTATGTTAATTATGCTTAAACTCTTTGTATGCTACTTCAAAATAACAAGAGCCATCTATGGCAGGTCCACAGCCAACATCATACTGAATGGCCAAAAGCTGGAAGCATTTCCCTTGAAAACCGGAACCAGACAAGGATGCCTTCTCTCACCATTCCTATTCAAAGTAGTATTGGAAGTCCTAGCCAGAGCAATCAGGCAAGAGAAATAAATAAAGGCATCCAAATAAAAAGAGTGGAAGTCAAACTATCCTGTTTGCAGACGACATGATTCCATATCTAGAAAACCCCATAGTCTGTGCCCAAAGGTTCCTTGACCTGATAAAACAACTTTAGCATACAAAAATGTACAAAAATCAGTAGCATTTCTGTACACCAACAACATCCAAGCTGACAGCCAAATCAAGAGTGCAACTCCATTCAGAACTGTCACAAAAAGAATAAAATACTTACGAATACAGCTAACCCAGGAGGTGAAAGATATCTTCAATGAGAATTATGAAACACTGCTCAAAGAAATCAGAGATGACACAAACGAATGGAAAAATATTTCATGCTCATAGACAGAAGAGTCAATATCATTACAATGGCCACACTGCCCCAAACCATTTACAGATTCAGTGCTATTTCTATCAAACTGCCAATGACATTCTTCACAGAATTAGAAAAACTATTTTAAAATTCGTGCAGAACCAAAAAAGAGCCCGAATAGTCAAGGCAATCCTATGCAAAAAGAACAAATCTGGAGGCATCACGTTACCTGACTTCAAACTATACTACAAGGCTACAGTAACCAAAACAGCATGATACTGGTACCAAAACAGACACATAGACCAATGGAACAGAACAGAGAGCCCAGATATAAACCCAGACACCTACAAACATCTGATCTTCGACAAAGCTGACAAAAACATGCAATGGGGAAAGGACTCCCCATCCAATAAATGGAGATGGGATAACTGGCTAGCCATATGCAGAAGATTGAAACTGGACCCCTTCCTTACACCATATAAGAAAATCAACTCAAGCTGGATTAAAGACTTAAATGTAAAACCTAAAACCATAAAAGCCCTGGAAGATAACCTGGGAAATACCATTCTGGATATAGGGACGGGCAAAGATTTCATAACAAAAACACCTAAAGCAATTGCAACGAAAACAAAAATTGACAAATGAGACCTAATTAAACTAAAGAGCTTCTGCACAACAAAAGAAACTATCAACAGAGTAAACAGACAACTTATAGAATGGGAGAAGATGTTTGCAAGCTATGCATCTGATAAAGGTCTAATATCCAGAATCTACATGGAACTTAAACAAATTTGCAAGCAAAAAACAAACAACCTCATTAAAAAGTGGGCAAAAGACATGAACAAACACTTTTCAAAAGAAGACACACAGCCAACAAGCATATTATAAAAACCTCAGCATCACTGATTATTAGAGAAATGCAAATCAAAACCGCAATGAGATACCATCTCACATCAGTCAAATGGCTGCTAATAAAAAGCCAAAAATAAGAGATGCTGGCTAGGTTGCAGAGAAAAGGGAACACTTGTACACTGCTGGTGGGAATGTAAATTAATTCAGCTCTTGTGGAAAGCAGTGTGGTGATTCCTCAAAGAATTTAAAATGGAACTACTATTTCATGCAGCAATCCCATTATTGGGTATATACCCAAAGGAATATAAATCGTTCTACCATAAAGACACATACACGAGTATGTTCCTTGCAGCACTATGCACAATAGCAAAAATGTGGAATCAACCTAAATGCCCATCAATGATAGACTGGATAAAGAAAATGTGGTGCATATACACCATGGAATACTATGCAGCCATAAAAAGCAAGATCAAGTTCTTTGCAGCAACATGGATAGAGCTGGAGGCCATTATCCTTAGCAAGTAACTCTGGAACAGAAAACCAAATACTGCATGTTCTCACTTATAAGTGAGAGCTAAACAAGGAGAATGCTTCAGGCGCAGTGGCTCACGTCTATAATCCCAGCACTTTGGGAGGTCGAGGTGGGTGGATCACTTGAGGTCAGGAGTTCCAGACCAGCCAGGCCAACATGGTGAAACCCCGTCTCTATTAAAACTACAAAAAAATTAGCTGGGGGGTGGTGGCAAGCGCCTTTAGTCCCAGCTACTTGGGAGGCTGAGGCAGGAGAATAGCTTGAACGCAGGAGGCGAGGTGACAGTGAGCCAAGATCGTGCCACTGAACTCCTGGGCAACAGAGCAAGACTCCATCTCAAAATAAATAAATAAATAAAATAAACAAATAAACAAATAATAAATAAAATAAACAAACAAAAAACCCACACAAAAACAAAAAACCCACACAAAAACAAAAAAAACCCAAACAAACAAGGAGAAAGAATAGATGTAAAGAGGGGAACAACAGACACCTGGGCCTACTTGAGGGTAGAGGACAGGAAGAGGGAGAGGATCAGAAAAAAACATCTCTCAGGTTCTATGCTTATCACCTTAGTGACGAAATAATCTGTACACAAAACTTCCATGCCATGTACTTTACCTATATAACAAACCTGCACATGTACCCCTGAACCTAAAATAAAAGTTAAAAGTAAAATAAAATAAAATGCATTCTTAACCACAAAAACACTTTGGGTATACTTGATTACATTCTTAAGAAAACATGGAAATTATTTTCTAATTAAATACTTAATTTTTTTTTCCAAATCTTAAAAAGAAAATTGGTGCGTGGGAAGATGTGCAATGTGTGTGTTTTGGGAACTTTAAGAGCTGCCTCCTACCCCAAGGCAGGCACAGTAATGTCAGAAGTGGGGAACAGAATGGCAAACTGTTGGGGCTCAGATACCTCGGACACTATATTACCAGGGCTCAGGAAGGTTAACCTTGAATCCCTGGCTCAGGGTCTCCCCTCGTCCTGTGGCCTCTCCGTCAGATGCCCAAGGCCAGCTTCCTTCTTCAGGACTGTGTGAAGACAGACGCTTTTTAAAAAAATAACTCCAGACACAAACTGGTAAGATGGAGAATTCCTTACTGTGTGACCTGGGGCAGTGACAGCTCCTTTGAGCCTCAGCTTCCTCATCTATAAAGCAGACTCAATGACAGAACCCACTTCATAGGCCTAAGGTGGCGAGTCGCTGAGATGACGCACATGAAGTGGTTGGCCGAGTGACGGTCCCATGGCAGATCTTCCATCAATGCTTGCCATCCTCATTCTCGCTCTACCCTGCACCCACACAAAACGCTGGGCTGACACTTTCAAAAAGCATTAAGGGGCGTTACAGAACTGGTGATTACCAAATGACAGAAAAGACTGCAAGTCTCAGGCCAAACATTACCTCCCATGAGTGACCCTCACTGTACCTGTCTAGACCAGGATCTTCCCTGAACATCCTTTGAAAAGAATTCTGCATCACTGTCCATAGTTTAGGCGTTTTCTCAAACAGAAATCACCTGCTGAGTCATTTTACTTCAGTCTCTGTAAAAATGACCTTGCGGCTTCTTGCTTTAAATGTGGTCAAAACGAGGCTTAAGCTGGAGCAGCTCAGGGTCCTCTTCCCTCTTTGTCTCCCACTTCTTTGGGTTGCAGTCCAGACACCACACTGGGGTGGGTGGGGTGGGTAGAGTGGTGAGAGGCTCTGTGTCACCTGGCCCTGGGGGCACGGCCTGGGCCAGGCTGCTTCTGCCCTGATTGATGGCCTCCTGTGGATGCAGCTCATCCACCCGGCTGCTGTGCTTGTCCGTCAGTGGTGGCTCCTGCAGGCTGACATCTCTCTTTTCCTTAGACTTTGGGCCCTCTGGTTCCTTTTCAGCCCTTCTGTTCCCATCTTGAGGGAAATGAGAACATCTCAGGTGCATTTCTGCCCCACTGTGGGGTGCATGGAATTCCAAAGCCCACAGGATGAGACGCCGGAGAGGCACCCACATCTGGCTGTCCTTGGAGAAACGCAAGGGCAGCTTCACAGTCCCATGGTGACCTGGTGGTTCCCATTGCCGAGCCTTCTTTTGGAGTTTTGACCTAAGCAGTGGGTCAGGGCTTCAGACTTCTCAAGGTCCTACAAGTTCTAAATTCATGCCAGTCCCCTCTGGTCTTTCTCCTATAACCAGCTGGCCAAAGCCTTATCCCCTTTTGGACAGAAACAAACAAATTCTCTTTCTAATCTATTATATATGGATTAACTTTATGCCTTCATCCTTCAGACTTCAGCTTTTGATTTTCCCAGTGAAGGTTTTTGGAATTCAAATCAGCCTTTTCTCTCTCAAGGGCCTAGCTCTCACCATTCAGTGCTGTGGCTTTCAAGACCATCCTTTGCCCCAGCTTCCTCTCATCTTCTTTGAGCTCCTCCAGGGCGAGGGAGGCGTTCATAAAAAAGCCCTTCATGCTGCTTGAGTGGTGGAGGGGAGGGAAGAAGTAAAAGGAACTCAAAGGAAAAACAGACGGTAATTGTCGTAGGCTAAATAATAGCCCCCAAAAGAAGACCACATTCTAATCCCTGGAACCAGTGAATTTACCCTACGTGGCAAAAGGGACTTTGCAGATGTGATTAAATATCTTGAGATGGGAGATTATCCTGGATTATCAGGGTGGGCCCAATGTAATCAATGGGGCCTTATAACAGGGAGGCAGGAGGGTCAGAATCAGAAAAAGGAGATGAGACAACAGAAGCAATGGTTGGAGGGACGAACTTTGGAGATGGAGGGAGGAATGAATCCAGGAATTCAGGCAGCCTCTGGAAGCTAGAAAAGGCAAGGAAACAGATTTTTTTACTGGAGTTTCTGGAAGGAATGCAGCCTGCTGACACCCTGATGTTAGCCTCATGAGACTCATTTTGGACTTCTGCCCTCTAGAATTGGAAGATAATAAATTTGAGCTGTTTTAAGCCACTAAGTTTATGGGAATTTATTACAGCAGCAATAGGAAACACGTGTAGTAGTACGTCAAAATTTTATGTGGTGACGCGTCACTATTGGTGGGGTTGGGTGAAGAATGCTGCCTTTCCCCTAGTGGACTGTCAGCATCACAGGGTAGAATCCAGGTTAATTTTGCCTGCTGTTGTAGTCTACCTGGGTCAGGCACACAGAAGGTATTTATGAAAGGCATGAGTGAATTGTTCCCTTTCTCAAAGATAACTTTTGCTCTGCTGACAACCATCTGCCAATCTCAAGGACCTATTTCCTGTTCACTCTGGTGGTGTCTAGCCTGTAGTCTCTGCAAGATGTGAGCATCTTACTCCCCACTAGGTTATTATCTGTTTTCCAAAGTCAAAACACCCCCATCTCATGCCTCCCCACAGGTCCAGTTTCTGTTCCAAGGCAACATGCTTTATCTCAGCCAAATGGTAGGACTGGGATGCTTGCCATGACAGTGAAAATGCCCCTTCCAGGTGAGACTACACTCTCTGCCAATCTTTAGGATTATTTATGAGGACTCAGGTAAGACCCTCTCATCCTATCCCCTCTTCAGTGGCCTGGTCCAAGCGGCTTCGCCTCTCACTGGGATGGAACCATACCCTAGACTTCACATAACACCAGGGAATCTAAGGTTGTCCACAGCAGTCATGACAGTCCACTAGGGGAAATCCTTCCATGCTTGGGCATTTCGCTACAAGGGTTAAAGCCCTTCTGCTGCTTCCGACTTAGCTCGGAAGAGGTGTGCTGACTGGCCTTTAGAACATCAGCAGATATGCACCAAGTCTGCCCAGAAAGCTCAGAAGGCTAAATGAATATTATCCCTGAAACCTGCCACCCCCCTATTAATCAGTGGTGGAAGAACTATCTCAGAACTGTTTGTTTCAATTGGCCATTTCAGTTTAGTAGTAAAAGACTGGTTAATGACAACAGTGCATCGTAAAACTTTCAGAAGGAAAGGAGAATGTTTTGTGGACCACTTTGGTTTTCTTTTTTGCGTGTGGTAGTTTTGAGTTATTAGTTTTTAGGATCAGTACTTTTTAATGGAAACAACTTGACCAAAACTTTGTCACAGAATTTTGAGACCCATTAAAAAAGTTTAATGAGAAAAAAAGAAAAAAGAATATCAGCAGACATAGATCTGTGGAGGAGTCTCCTTCTCCTTCCCAGCACTGACAGTCTACCCCAGGGATGGCACACAGGAGTCCTTGTACACAGCTGTAACTGATTCATAGTGGCTGCCTGGAGGACCATGCTGGGGAAAATTCTGAAGCGACATCTCAGTTCAGACACAAAGAGTGCTACAATGAGTGACGCCTGCTGTGGGCAGGAGGGGTGGGGAATGAATTTCCCATTTCCGTGCCACCCTGTTGGCACATTTATGCTGCTATGAGTCACCCATTTTCTTTGTGCATGCCTTTCTCCAGCTGTGTTATAAACTTTTGAGTTCAGAAACCAGGGCATAGGCTTCTTTGAGTCCCCAGTCCATGACACAGTGACTGGCACACAGTAGGATTTTTATAGACAACTGTTTCATCACTCTCTGAATATTAAAATATGGACTTAGAACCAGAGTTTCTTACTGTGTGTCACTAAACCCCTTGGAGAGCAGCCTGGTATGGTTTCTATCCTCCCTGTTCACTGCAGAGAAGCCCAGGCACACGTGGGCATGCTTTGATCACTGCTGACAATGTTCTGCTGATTTCCCCCAGTTCCACTTAAATTCCTTTTATTCTGCTTTCCATGAGTTAGAAGCCTTTCCTATTAGAGTTTGAGATACGCACAAATAGCAGAGCTCTAATTCTGGCATTCAAGTAGTTGTGAACAGGTTAATTCTCTAGGACAACATCTCTAAACTGGGTAGCGACATTGGTAGTTAGCAACTTGAAAAAACAACCACTGAAAATCCATGTACGCACTCATAGGGTTCTTTATTACATATTTTTGAATGGAGCATGCGGAATAGGATGCCGATAAAGTAGCAATTGTGTTGCTGGATTGAGCAGAAATAATGATCCCAAATTCTTAACCATGTTGTGGTTAAGAATGAATCAACTATCATACAAATGTCAATGGAGACATTCTCCTCCTAAATCATCCTCCCATATTTAACTGTCACTCATAGATGACTCAGCTCAATGAATAGATGGAGTTTAATTCTCCCAAAACCTTTCTTTAGCCTGACTACTAACCAGCTGTCTTACCTCACAGAGTTCTTTCTGGCTTGCTAAGTATACACCAGATGGCTTAAGCCCCATCTTTCCCCCCATACCAGTTGGGGAGACAGGCCTGTAACCAAGATATTTTATTAACTGTTGGAAATGCGTTGTATGCAGGCTTAAAGCTTTTAGCACTGCTTTGAATGTCAGGAATTGACAGTTCATGCTGAAAAGGGTTAATCAGATTTAGTGGATTGCTATCCAAGTTTTATCAAATGTCAGGCTTTTCTCAATATGCTGCACATCAGCAAGATGAGAGTATCATTGAGAGGAAATTTATAGAATATGTCTGTGCTGATCCCAGGATACAAAGGGAGTCATCTCCCAGGCAACAGAAATGTCTTCATATTCATCGGGTTCAGGGTCCTTTCTCAGACTCTTTGTTTCCTAGACTTGTGGGTTTTGTTGGGCGTAGGACACATCCTCTTTGTTAGGAGGAAAGTGGGGCTATCCTGGCATAGCTGACCTGGGCTCCCAGCCTCCCATGGCCAATCTTTTGGGCTGAAGGGAAGGGGAGTATTGTGGATGGTCAGAATGAGGAGCAGATTGAATCCAGGCCAGGAAGGTTATTACCCTCTTGCCTGACTGCAGATAAGTGGATTTTGGAAACAGATGGTGCTGTCTGCAACCCAAATTACAGGAGGCAGGTACAATGAAGAGGTAAACAGTACTTACCTTCTTTGCCAACAGATGGAGAGATTCTCAACTTATTAACCAGCTACAAGATACAGTTTCAATTACTTTTATTTAAAATTCCAACTGGGAATGGTTATATTGGTACAAAATAAGCGGAGGCAATATCAAGTGAGAGATTAAATATTTAGGAGCAAAGAGGAACTTGAAAATTAATGCTATGCGTAACCATTTCAATCACAGATTTTAAAAAATGGGACATGTAGAAACAAGGCTCTTATGACAACATATTCGAAAGGCCTAATTTAATGAAGCAGTGCCCCAAACCCTTCTGGATGTTTCTGTAGTGCAACAAACATCAACCGTGATTTATTATCACATAGGCATGGCCTCCCTGAGCCCTCGCATGTGACTGATGATCTAAGGCCCTCAAGACACAGTGCTCTGGGTCTTTCGGATGGGCCGTGACTGAGCAGAGGTGCCTTCAGATTCTTCTCCTAGCCCAGGGAGCCACATAATTCATATGTCAGCAGAGATGCCATTCTTCATCAAAACCCATTTCCTCCCCTTCCCCAGGAAGGAGAGAGAGACAGGGAAGTGGCAAGAAAGCCAAAGTTCAGTTTCGCACATGTGAATTCAGATCTCCTAGGAGTATTCTTGTGGACATGCCAAACAGTTTGAAATATGAGTCTGGAATTCAAAGGGGAAGCTTTCGTTTTAGATGCACTTTTGAGATGATCAGGTTTGGAGTGGAATGTTATGAAAACCACTATCAAAGTTCTAATAACAGCTCAGCCACCAGAAAGTGATTTCAAATTAACCCAGTTCCTTCCTTGTCTTTTGCACTCCCGTTGAATGGCATGAGTCATGCAGGGCGGTATTTCTCCCAAGCCTTCCTCTTTCTCTGTCTGCCTTTCTCCCAGGCTCCAGTTCCCCAGCATCCCCTCCCTACACGCCTCTCCCATGACTTCTGCATGTACCTATGCCACCTTTTTCCAGCTCTGCAACACAATGCAAAACCCTATAAAAGCTTTTTGGCAATTCTTCAAGGAGAGGAAAGAAACCTAACTCATAAAACCAGAATCTTTTAAGAGTAAGAAAAGCTGTCCCAGCAAATGAGCAACAGAACTTCCGATGCCAACGTTTCTTCTGGGTAGAAGAGAGCACCTTTTCCTTATACAGGATAGAAGGAAGCTTTCAGAGGCAGCAGGACAACCGGCTTCCTAATCTGGCTAATGGTCCCACTGAGATGATGAACTGACCCTACGATTTACTCCTTGTTCACCTGCGTCAGATGAAACGGTTGTAAGAGAATCCACATTCACAATAGAAAGCCAAATAAAATGTATGAAAAGGTATCTTTGCATCTTTTTGGCATATTTTGGAAAAGCCACTTCCTGTTTCAAGCCATCATGTTTTCATGAGAGGAAGTGATCAGCATGGGGCTGTGGTGTGGAGCCAGGATGTTCACAGCCAGCCAAGCTCTATCGAGAGAAGAGCCAGCTGTGGGCGGGACTGCCACTCTAGAAACACTTCAGAAAACCAGACTGCACCGAAACCTCCTGAAGATCGTCTGAAAATGTGGCCCTGACTGTGAGCTGTGTAGTGTTACTAAAAGAAGAAAATAATACAGCAGTTATCTGAAATCACGAATTAGCACTCCGATGTGAAAATAGGACTTGAGAATGTCAAATAGCTACAATAGAGAAAAGACTGGAAATTCTCAGTTGTACTCATTTGCCAAATTGGAATAAAGATTTGGTCTTGCTGAACCAAATGTGGCATGCTTCCCACATCAGCAGAAAAATTTCCTCCTCCTAGTTTCTGATGCTTATGACAGTGAAGCATTATGAAGTGTGTGTGTGTGTGTGTGTGTGTGATCAAATTTCCACTTTGCTATGGAAATAGGGAGTTAGAGAGGTCCTAGGTCCTTATTGGAGATTGCCAGCATGTTTGGATAAACTGCAATTTTGTGGATTTAGTTGACTTTGAAAAGTACATCACATTTTCAAAGAACTGTCAGGTCGTCATCCCATGACAGAGCTCAGAGATTTAACGAGATTTTATTACAATGGGATGAGAATGTGATTTTTAATATAACCCTCAACTGATGCATTTTTGGAAGTGCCATCCCCTTTCAAAATCATCACTTTTTGAGTCTACTCATGTTTTCCAGGGCTACTATGATCACTCAAACAGCCGTTTGATCTGGTGTTCAGAGCTACATTATTTGAAACTCTGGAAACTCCAGAAAATCATTCTCATCTCTTCCCAGCCATGCCTCTATTTTTAGCCTAATCATACTGTACTGGCCGGTTTGATCCCCCACTGAATTCACAGCCCTGATTCAGAATGACTTTTCCTCTTTCTGAAAGTCAGCACCATCCAAGGTGAAACTGTTGAAAGCCACAAGGAAAATTCAAAGGTATCGTGTTTCTTATTTTCCCAAACTTGGAATTAAGCTCTAGGGTTTTTTCAGATAATTGTTTTTTGGCTAAAATGTTGTCTGTAGACTTTAACGTATCACAAAGAAGTATTCATGGATGAATGAATGAATTTAACAAGCATTTGTTCAGTGTTTATATGTGTCCTTTATTATGGGTCCAACACATGCTGGGTCGTTGGGAAACACACTTGGACAAGGCGTGTCTTGGTCTTATGGGGTTCTTAGACAGCTGGGGACAGGCTCACACACGTATCAAGAGTGTGGGGAAGCATGGGTGAACATGGGTTTTACAGACACTGGGCCATCTAGGCTGGCAAAGGGGGACGCAGGCAGAAAGCGCTCCTGGGAAATAGCAGCAGCAGGCGAGGAAGCAGTGCAGGGAGCTGTAAGGGTGGGAGCTCTGGTGACAGCACCAGAGGCAACTTCTGCCCAGGACTGGCTCATCCAGGAGGCACAGTGGGACCTCTGCCTGGAGCCTGTGGCATTTTAGAACCTGTGAAGATGCTTTCATTGTTTTTAGAATCAGAAGACTACAAACCAGCCTGATTATATTTGTCTTTATGCCACCATAGTCATAATATATAAATTTTAATATTCCTTTAAAACATTTTTTTTTAAGAAAGGGGCCTCTGAGGACAATAATGGCTTTGACCCATGAAAATCACAACGTGGCCTTGCTTCAGGCTGACCGTCTAAGAGACATCTCAGAGTTGTCCCTAGCGGAGTCAAGAAAGTTGGGTTTTTGCCCTCGTGCAAGGACTGTCTCTGATTAGCAACTGTCCAGGCAGTGTGAACTCCTTGCACTTGGCTCTCTACTCCAGTGTCTCCCAAGGGCAGCCTCTGAAGGAGAGCAGCAGGTGCTGGCCCTGGGAGCCCGGAGGAGGAGCTGGGGCACAGAATCAGCAAACAGGGGCCTGAGGGCTGCCAGGGCTGACAGTAGACCCCGTTGTTTGCATTGCAAGAGAAGTGCTGAGGTCCGAGCTCACACCTGTAATCCCAGCACTTTGGGAGGCCGAGGTGGATCATCTGAGGTCAGGAGTTCAAGACCAGCCTGAGCAGCATGGTGAAACCCCGTCTCTACAAAAAATATGAAAATTAGCACTGCGTGGTGGTGCACACCTGTACTCCCAGCTACTTGGGAGGCTGAGGCACGAGAATCGCTAGAACCCAGGAGATGGAGGTTGCAGTGAGCTGAGATCTCACTGCTGCACTCCAGCCTGGGCAACAGAGTGAGTCTCTGTCTTTAAAAAAAAAAAAAAAAAGAGAGAGAGAGAGAAGTGCTGAGAAGTTACAGGGGGAAGCTGGGACCAGGGCAACGATGGGGCTGTCGTGGTCACCAGGGACCCAAGCTGATGAGCAGCAGTGCTGAAGCTCAACAGGAAAGCCGCTTCATTGTTCTCTTATGAAAAACACTGGGGACATGGGAGACTGCACCAGAGGGAAGGACATGCATTGGTTCTCCTCTGACTTCCAAGAGATGGTCTCAAATCACGAATGCAGACAAAATGGGACCCAGCCATCCAGAAAGATGCCTGAAGTAGAAGTCTGAGATTTGGTGAAAAGGGGACGGAGATGGGAAGCACTCCCTGGCCCAAGGTGTATGATATTCTTAGACAAGTGTCTGCTCCTGAGTGGAAACCAGGCCAGGAGCTCAGACCCAGACAAGGTGTCACTTGGGCTGGGATTATGCTGCCGTGATGCTGGCTGCTTTCTCTTAAGGGCACCTTTTTGCAGAAGACGATAGGCATCAAATCCTGGGCTCCCGCTGACATTTTCTGTCGTGTGGCTCTTTATCCTACCAGTCACTTCTTAATAAAGCCTGTCACCTTGAGATGGTGAGGTGCCAAGCTGCTTCTGGCCTTTCTTGCTCCCTCCTGGCCTTCTTCCTATCACTTGAAACCTAGCTCTGTACCCACAGCCTTTTCTCCCCAGAACCCCATGCCAGAGAGCTTCTGGAGTGGCTGATTCTGGTAACTAAGCCACACCACAGTCTCTCTGCAGTCATCTGGAGAAAGCAGCAGCTTCATCTCGGCTTCTCTTTCTGGGTTTGCGTGTCCCTGAGCTCCTCAGAGAACCCTGCTAGTTCCTGTATGTAGTTCTTTAGAATGAGAAGAGGAACCCCATAGAGAGGTGATATGGGGGAGCAGAGATGGGCCAGTGTTTCAATTCCAACCTTGGGCACCTCCGTGGGTGTGTGAGACCCATGCAGTCCCATGGGGCCCATGCTCAGAAAGGCTCCTCGTTTGTGTAATGCTCTGCTGTCCTTGTCTGGAAATTTTTCGTAATTTTTGAACAAGGAGCCCCACATTTTCATTGTTCACTGGGTGGCTCTGCAAATATGCAGCAGGTCCTAGATCTCAGGCAAGATGGTGACAATAATAGCGACCCCGTTGAGCTGTGCCAGGCACTGTTCTAGGCACTTGTGTCCGCATGCATCTCACTGCAAGTCTGTCAGGTAGTTATTGGTATTTATTATTAGCTCCACTTTACAGATGAGGAAACTGAGGCACAAAGAGGTTAAGCCACTTGTCTAAGGTCACAAAGCTAGAAGGTGGGAGTTCAAGGCTCCAGAGTCTGATACTCACAGCCTCACACATGCTGCTTCTGAGGCAAGTATCGGATATCCCTGAGCTGTCTCTGTGCCTTTGCCCGCCTGGCATTCCTGGGATTCTGAGGTAGCAGCCCTCTGCGTGAACTCTATGGAAAGGCCCGGCTACCTTCCCAGATGATCTAGTGGAGTAGCTCATGCTTGCCCTGAGCCCACCCTAGCAAAGTCTTATGAGCCAGATAGGCCATTCTAACCTTTTCCTCTCTGGAATTTTCCTCGGGGGCAGAGTTGCTAAGTGGTCTGTCACCTTGCTGCATCAATGCATTTCTGCTACCAAGATCCCTGGGTCTGCCTGGATCTGCCAGTGCCAGGCCCTGTTGCTCAACTCCTTTCTTCCTGTGACCCTCCCACAGACTTCCCTGGTCTGGTTGAATGAGCCCATCTCTGTGTCACACAATTGAAAACCCCACCCTGTACAGGGCCTGGGGTGCTTGTCTGTGGAGCATGGTGATAATAACGGCCATGCTGGATTGTGGCGACAGAACAATGCCCGCCGTGTGCCTGGCTCAGACCCAGCACACAGTAGGTGCTCAGAAAAAGATGGCCGTGGCCATTTGCTCTGAAAGTCAAGGACTCTGCTCTTCACATTCCTGCAACTTTACTGGCAATTTATTCTTGTGGCTGCTCAGAGAAATTCCGTGTTTATCACATGCTCAGCTGAGAAGCCAAAGGAGCTCTTTACTCTAAAGTGTGATGAGGCTTCATCTTTGACGGGTGTCTTTTCCGTAGCGCTGACATCTTTCTCAAGCAGCAACTTCCCGTAGAATCTCTCTGAGCTGCCTGTGAAATCGTCATCCGGGTTGGCGGACCCAGCTTCCCAGGTTCTCTAGCTGCTGCCAAGTGGAGGAGGCACCTTCTGGGCCTCCTAAGCCATATTCCAAACAGAAAGAATGTCCCACTTTCTGCCTGTAGCCCCCTGCCTTCCTCCCAGAGCTTCAAATATGAATGTAAAGGAAATGAATAATCTGCCGTGTAGATGTGTTGATTCTTTAGGCTGAATTGGCCAAGTCTTTAATGGGCTTTCATGGAAAATAAGTAACATAATTCCAAAAGGAGTGAAATTCAAAAGTCCTCACAAATCTTTCAAAACCAGGTTATTGGTGCTATTCAGACATGAAGTTGAAGTTGGCTGTTGGGGGCCCTGCCAGCTCTTGGCTACCAGCGAGGGCGGGCTTGGCACAGAGCAGCCCGGGGAAGAGAGGAGGGCAGACACTGGCGGTTTCACTTCTCCCATGCTGGCACCAGGCCTGCCTGCCTCTGTGCTCCTCTTCCGCTAGAACTGCCTCAATCTTGTAGTTAGCAATCTCTAAAATATGGTACACCCTTCCTCCAC
The DNA here is from genome assembly GCF_006542625.1 of Nomascus leucogenys. Taxonomy (NCBI): domain Eukaryota; kingdom Metazoa; phylum Chordata; class Mammalia; order Primates; family Hylobatidae; genus Nomascus; species Nomascus leucogenys. The sequence goes on along the minus strand of NC_044383.1, from coordinate 5,994,750 downwards.
CTTGTTCATTATTGAGGATTCGCCAGAAATCTGTATTTACAAGAAGAAAAAATATGCAACTACCAGACGGACTTTGGGGCTGATAAATCTCTTAGGCAAGCTTGTCCGATCCACAGCCTGGGGGCCACATGCGGTCCAGGATGGCTTTGAATGCGGCCCAAAACAAATTCATACACTTTCTTAAAACATTATGAGATTGTTTTGCAATTAAAAAAATCTCATCAGCTATCATTAGTGTTCTAATGATATTTTGTGTATTTTATGTGTGGCCCAAGACAATTCTTCTTCCAATGTGGCCCAGGGAAGCCAAAAGATTGGACAGCCCTGCTTAGGAATCACAGACTATCAGGGAAGGATGAAGCAGTGCCAAGAAGCCGTAAACACTTCCTAAAACTGAAGGCAAGTCCCTTCAGGAATGGCCACAGCACAGAGGAGGTGCGGTCGGTTCCTGGGGGTGGGCCTGGCATCAGGCAGCCAGTGAGTGCCATCCTAATGGGATTCCTCCCCAGGCTGGAATCTTGCCTCTTTCCTTTGCAGTGTCCACCATGGCTGTTTTTGCTGCCTATTTCTCAGGCCAGCAGCACTCAGATAGGCTAGCAGAGCTCTGGCTGCTGAGATGAGATGGTTGGCAACGCTGTTGGGCAGTGCACTCCAGTGGGAAGGGGGCCCCCGGGGCCCCCACCCCCATGCACTCCTGAGTAAGTGCAGAGTCTAGCACTAAGCCTGGGGGTATGTTCTGGCAGGAGGAGTGGGCATCCCCACTCTCAGGGAAGTTGAAAAGCAAATGGAGGCCCGAGGACTGACCTGCAGGCAAATCCCCACTAGTTCCCACTGGGAAATCAAGAGAACTCAGCCAGGGCTGCGGAAAGGCGTGTGAGGAACATTTGGGACAGAACATGTCATCAGCAGAAGACCTGCAAGTTTACCCTCCGGAATCCTAAACCATGTCTGCTCTGACCCTCAGGGGCCTTCCCCTTGTATTCCAGTCTTTCGGATCAACTTGATCAAGGCTACAATCTAGAACTTACCATCGTCAACAAGAAACCCTAACATTTTTTCCTCACCTAAGCTACATATTGCAGACATGGAAGCAAGTTTTAAAGAACTTTGCCAATTCCACCTAATTTCAATGCACTGCAGTGGTCATCATTGCTTTCACAGGCACAGGAAACTCTGAAATGTCACCAGTTAGAAGACGTTTCCTAGTTGGCTGACCTAGTGTGATGAGTATTTCAGAGACGGTTAAGTAAGGAAGCTTACATCACTTATCAACCATGTTTTTCTTTTGCAATTCCACTGGGGAGGGTAAGCATGAATGCTACCTTAAAAAGGCAGAAGCTATGACTTAGGGGCTTCCTTGTAATTCAGAAGGTGAAAGTCACACAAATCCTTTCCAGTTCCGAGGGAAGGAAGGAGGCCAGTGGTGAGAGGTCAGCACTCTCCTGTCTCGCCTTCCCATCCACAGGTCTGTCCACAGTGGAAACTTGGTGGCAGAGGGGATCAGTAGAAAAGACTCAGATAAATAGAAATGGTGCAGAAACAGAGGGGTTTAACCTCTCTTCTCAGTCTCTGGAAGGGCTTCATTGTTGATTCCCGAACCAGAATGGTTCCACAGCTTAGGGTTTTCTAAGCCAGAAAGAGGACCAAAGATAACTCCCCAGGGCTCCATGAACCATCAGGTGGACAGGGAGGAATAGAGAAGTTTCTATGGCTCTCAGTGGAAAGCAACTAAAAGTCAAAAAGCCATTGTCCCCACCTGAGGGAACCAGAGCAAGATAGGCCAGGCCCCTTGGTGAGGCTGCAGGTGAGCAAGCTAGGGGCAGGTGGAGCTGTCAGGACAGGGTGGGGACAGGAGAACATACCAGTCTCAGATGCCTGTGGGACGGCCCTGCTCCAGGAAGGAGCAGCCAAGAAACAGGAATCCCTTACCTGCAGCTACCACAGAGCAGTTCCTACCTTACCCAGGTGCCTCTGGGAGAGGAGCAGGAGATGGCAGGAAAAAACCCACCAACACATGGTTGACCTACAGGCTACTGTTTAAATACAAGGAGACCCTTATTGGCAACTGAATTGGCTTTCAATGCTAAGTTTAAAACATTTCCAGATGCCTCATCCCTCAAAGAATCCTGGTGTGTGCATGATGAGGAAACAGAGAAAGTAGAGAGACAATAGTTATTTCTCATTTACCTCTCTGTGTCTCAGGCGCCCCATGTGTAAAATAAAAATAAACATTCCCAAATATATTTGTCTGTTTTTATACTGCTGATAAAGACATACCTGCGACTGGGCAATTTACAAAGGAAAGAGGTTTAATTGGACTTACAGTTACATGTGGCTGGGGAAGGCTCACAATCATGATGGAAGGCAAAGAGGAGCAAGTCACGTCTTACATGGATGGCAGTGGGCAAAGACAGAGAGCTTGTGCAGGGAGACCCCTGTTTTTCAAAGCCATCAGATCTGGGGAGACCTATTCACTATCAGTAGAACAGCATGAGACAGACCTACCCCCGTGGTTCAATTACCTCCCACCAGGTCCCTCCCACAACATGTGGGAATTCAAGATGAGATTTGGATGGGGACACAGCGAAACCATATGACCAAATTTACAAGTTGTTTTAAGGACCAAATACCTGAAAGGGCTTGAAAAAAAAAATGAGTGTGTTATCCAAATGCAAGACTCGAAACACACTATTGTTAGTGGTTTTCAGGTTGGAGCCCCACAGGCGAATCCTCCACATATCTTCTTGCCTTTCTTGCAGCACAAAGAAGAAAGCAGGTGGCAGCCATGGCTGATCTCTCCCTCCTTCTTTCAGGGAAGGGGGCCACTGGGTAGAATCTGTAGATCACAGTGACACATCCTTGGCTAGAGGAAGGAAGGGCCAGGGAGTAAACACAGCAGCCCCGACACCAGCCATTGCAAACCTTCTCCCTCAGGAAGCCAGACACTGTCCCCGTCCTGGTGGAGGGATCTTGTGCTCTGGCTCTGCTACCAGCTTGGTAAGATTTTCTGTCAAAGCAACCCCATGCGTGAGCCTTCCTGTTTGCTCATTTTTGCCCCCAGCCACACCCACTCTTATTAGACATTTAACTTTTCCTTTTGGCCAATGTCAGATGTGTATTTCAAATTTTTCCCACTTAAGCATCTGATAAGGTAAGAATAAAGGACATAGATATTTAGAGGAAACGAGTTGCTTTTATTGGGCTCAGCAGCCTCTCATTTGTGCAGGAGTGAATTGTGGTATCTGTTACTAATTGTGTCGTTAAAATATTAGTTGGATGCCCTTGCAATTTTCACAAGCAACTGTATTCATAATCTGTCTAAAAATGCAAGGTGACAACCAACGGAAGTCCGCTCAAAACCCAAACCACATGTAGTGTAGATGTCATGTTTATAATCAGGCTTTAGTGTTCATTTCACAGGGAAATTAAATATACTTAATAGTCACAGATAGCTTCAGAATTCTAAATAAAAAATTCAAAAATGGTAAAAAAATTCACAAAATAACGAGAGGGAGTTTGAGTGAAGAGATAAATTTATCGTTATCTTGTTTAGGGGTCTGAGATTCAGAAAGCTCTGTCTTTCAGAGGAGCTCGATAATGACACAAAATTATTTTAGCTGGGAGATCAGGATCATTCTGTAGGCCAAAGCAGAAGCTTCCAGTAGATAAAGTCTCAAGTGCCTGGCTTTTATTTGTCCATGAATACAACCCTAATAAAAGACTGTAAAGTTTAAAGGGGTACGTAGTTGGAAGATAACTGTGGTACTCGTAAAAACTCGGTAGTAGAATCTACGGATGAGAGGTCTGAAACCTTGCAAAAACAAAAAAAGAGAGAGCGAGAGATGAGGACAGAGGTGGAAAATGGAACATAGCCAGCAGGTTCGTCCTGAGAGATGGGATTCACTGGCATCAGTGAGGCCTGGAGCACTGCCTCCAGGGAAGAGGCTTTGAAGCCAGCAGCCCCTGAGGGGCCTGAAGATTGCTGTTGTGTTGTTTCTGAGCCTTTCAGCTCTGGAGCCCAGACAAAATTCTGTCCGGGACATGAGAAGGTGAGGGCTGATGGGGGCTGGCTGGGCCTCCCTGTCCAGGCCAGCGTTGCTCCCTGCTCCGTCACCTGCTATCTGCATTGCCATGCTTAGGGAGATCATTATGGAAGCTGTCTCTGGAGCAGGAAGGAGGGAAGCAGGAAGGGGAGGCAGGGCTGGGCCCCTGGAGCTGGTGGCTCCGCAGGCTCTGGTTCTTCCTCGGGCACAGCTGTGTGGGGTCACGCCCTGGCTGGGGCATCGTGAGAGTGACCTCGGATGTCTAAGCCGGACTCTAGATGATGCCTGGGTGTCCACATCTGTGAGCAGGGATGAGAACAGCCCCTGCTTCCCATCACCATGGGGAGGATGCAGTACAGAAGTGAGTGTGAAGCAACCGCACGGCACCCAGCACACACGGCTCTCTTCTCGCGTCGTCTTAGTCTAATCTCTGAGAGGCACAGAAGGAAAAGGAAGGTTCTGTACCTTCCAGCAGGACGCTGCACGTGGCTCAGCTCTGCTCCTCTGCCTGGCCCACAGATGTCTTGAGAGGCCATTCATGATCCTGGCTTCCCCTTCTCCGTGGTGGGACGTTTACATTCACTTGGCTTCTCCAGCGTTGTGATACCCACCAGGCGAGGGGCTGCAGTTTCCTCCTGTGGCCATGTCTCCCGTTCTTCCTCCTCATTTCTGCCCCTTACGTCTGCGGTGCCCTCTTCTCCCTCAACCCATTGCCACCCTTAATCAATCTACCTTGTCCTCTAACCCCGGCTCTACTCAGCCATGACACTCACCTGAACATCTGGTCAAGCATCCTGGGCACGTCCTCATGGCTACCCTAGGTTACCTCTGAAGACTCTTGGACACCCATTGCCAACTCCCAGGGGCTGTTTCCAGTGCTGCTCCCTTTGCTGGAGAAAATATGTAACACGCTCATGGGATGTGTCCCACAAAGGTGACTCTGGTCTCCTCAGACTTTCACGGCAGTTTGGCCTCCTCACCCGTTTCGAGCCTGGCCCCCACCATGGCCGGAAGAAAGTGGGGGTGGGTGATGGGTGGCACATCAGGCAGGGAAGGGAAGGGAGGAGGAAGAAGACAATCCCTGTTGCTCTCATCGTTTAGGCTTCCTCTTCGTCCACCCTGTGGCTGGTGAGAACAGGGTAAGGCCCTGAGAGAAGCTCTAAAAGTACTTGTTGCATAAATAAACACGCTTTCCCTAGAGTAAAACTGAACATATGATCTCCCTTGTGAAACAAAACTTTGCCATAATCCTTTTGCTGTTTATGATGCACTCATTCTCTTCTCTTTATTTCATTAATGAATTCTTTTGACAAATGACTACTGAGATATTTCTGTTCTGGTCTGCAGAATAAAGCAGTGAACAAGATGGTAAACCACCTGTTTCTGGTTGGAATGGGGCAGGATACCAAAAATAAACAAACAGAAGAAACGAAGATATCAATGATGAGGGTGAAGTGTTGTGGGGCAGGAGAACATGAGGGGTGGGTGACTGGGAGCACCTCAGGTGGAAAGGGACTGAGCTGACATTTGGAGGGGGCACGTTTTTGAGTGTCTGCAGTGAGCTGGTGGTAAAGATCTCCTCATCACACCCACACATCCAATTAGTAACAGTGTCAGTTTGCTCCTGTGCCCATCTCATTGCCACTGCCCTGGTCCATGGCCCCATATTCTCACCTGGGTTCCTACCACAGCCCATAGGGTGGGCCCTCTGCCTCAGTCACTGACCCTCCCATCCCACTTGCTTCTGTCAGAGCACGCTTCCAAAACACAGATCTGTTCAGGCCCCCGCCCCTGCTTACAGCCCTTTTGTGGCCTCTGCGGCCCTCAGAATCAAGACCAGATCCTCTGGCCTGGTGCATATGCATGATGGGGACCTGCTGGGGCCACCCAAATGGGCCCTTGCAGCAGTGAGACTGAGCCACGTGCAGGTCCTCAGATCACTGTGGGCTCCGTCCCTGCCCCGGCTGTAGCACATGCTGCTCCTGCCCCCTCCTGTGTTCTGCTCCACCCCAGTCTCACCCTGACATTCCCATATCTCCTGCTTTTACCCCTCTTTGGTGTTTACTTATCGCTGCAACCCAGAACCTCATCCAGTCCCTGGCATGTAGAGGACCCTCACTGGTTCTTTGAGAAATGCATAAATTCAGTGTTGGCTCCTGCAAAGAGTCTTCCTTGAAAATGCTTTCAGGAGGCTGCGCTGTCCCTGGCAGGGCAAGGCGCTTTGTAGCAGAATTTTCCCTTCTTATGGTGGTTCTTTAGAAAGGCCATTACTTGGCTATGCCTGTAATCTCAGCACTTTGGGAGGCTGAGGCGGGTGAATCACGAGGTCAGGAGATAGATACCATCCTGGCAAACGTGGTGAAACCCCATCTCTACTAAAAATACAAAAAAAAAAAATAAAGCCAGTCATGGGGGCACGGGCCTGTAGTCCCAGCTACTCGGGAGGCTGAGGCAGAAGAATCGCTTGAACCCGGGAGGCAGAGGTTGCAATGTGCCAAGATCACGACACTGCCTTCAGCCTGGGCGACAGAGCAAGACTCCGTCAAAAAAATAAAATAAAATGCTATTGCAAGATCCAGGCACATACATAGTAAACCATAGATACCACATCAATGATTGATGGGAATTTACTAAACAGAATGCCATTTAGGATACGATGAAATCATGCCTAGTGTAACATCTGCCTTCTTAAAAACAAATTCAGAGTATCATTTTAAAAATAAAGTACAAGAAAAATAAGACCATATGTAGAAGTTTGTAACTAAGAGCATATGTCAGTGAAAAGAAAATCTAATAGCATATTTTATTACTAATTGTTTAAATCAATGTGTAATACATAAGCCTTTTGTCCCAAATGCTGTTGCCTTCCATAGTATCTAAAAATAAGTACCATCTTTCATTGAATCTAAGACTTGATCAATCATAAGATGAGCTGTTATTTTATGTACAGCACTGCCCCGCTCATTCACCCTCCTATTCTTTTCTGCCTGCTTCTGGCAGCCAGTTCATTCTTCCAAAACATAGATCTGGTTAGGCCCAATCCCTGCTTGTGGCCCTTTGGTGGCCTCTGGGGTCCTCAGAATTAAGTCCAGATGCTGTGGCCTGGCACCCATGCCCTGCATGGTGGGGATCCTCTGTGTCCTCCCACTCGGCCCTTGTGGCAGTGAGACCGAGCCATCTGCAGGTCCTCAGATCGCCATGCACCCCTTTCCTTATTTTATGCACTATCAATAAAGAAAAATATGCTGCCAATTAACTGTGACCCCTGATTGTAAAGCATATGACTGCCCTGCCTGTTCACCTCCACCAGGAGAGTCCAAACATAGAGTTTATCTCTAGAATAGTGGTTCTCAACTGGGGGTGCTTTTGCTTCCCCCTTGCCCCAGGGGATGTGGGCAACGTCTAGAGACATTTTCACTTGTCACAACTGGGGTACTGGTGGTACTGGTTTCTAGTGGGTAGAGCTCAGGGTTGCTGCTAAATCTCCTCCAATGCACAGGGCAACTTTCAACAACCGAGAATCATCAGCCCAAAACATCAGTAGCACCAGTGTTGAGAAACGGTGCTCTAGAACAGACAAGAATTGCTTGCACTTTTTGTATTCTGCCACCATGAGTACGATCATCTTCTGGATTTTCTTTGCTTTTTTTTCTGTAGTGCATTGATCTTAACCACTGGGCCCATTCAGAATGCTTATATGAAAACTCTAACAAAGCATTTTAGGAGCCTCTGTGAATTGGAGCCATGATTTATTTCAATAAACTAAGCTCTGCACAAGCCTTTATTTCTCCCACTCTAGTATAAAACCAGAAAGTGCACTTAGACACATTTTGCATTTTAATTATACTTTGAGAGGATATAACAGTTGTATGAATTAAGAAGCAGTAAAATTAAGTCGGTTTTTCCATACATGCAGAAAGATGCAGGACTTAACATGCATTATAATTAGGGACAATGAAATCAATTGTAGAATTTGTTTCAAAGTCACTAAAACCCTAAATTATACTGAACTGCTAACCTCTTCCAGCTTGTCACTTGTTTCCTTAAAATCAGTCTAACACCTTTTTAAGTCCTGCTTTTGGCAAGCTGCTAAACCCAGTAGCAATAAAGCTGGCCCTTGTAAGAATTTCTTTGGTATGACAACAGGAAACTCTGGGAATAAGAGAAGGCCTCCTTTGATATTTTCAGTCCAAAATATGTCTGATTGGACGTACCGAACTTCTGAGGGGTGATTCAGAAAGTGTCTCAAACACTTTAGCATTGACAAATGAGAAGCAAAAGTCAAAAAAAAAAAAAAAAAAAGGGAGAAAGAAATTGCTCACTCTTGCTCTCACACTGATGTTAGGAGGAAACGTGTGAAGAGGGCTTGGGTGACTCTAAGACAGTTACCTCATGACAAAGAAGAGGGTCAATGTTCCATGAGAAGTCTGGCAAATTCCAGGATGGAGCTGGGTGCTGACCTTTGCTTTTGGTGTGGACAGTTGGTCTTTGCACATTCCAATTGCACCCTAAATACTCATTGTAGACATCACACCTCAGAAGCAGCACCAAGAGATGGTCCAGTGCCAGGCAAACCCTCATGATCTTGTACCACACAGAATCCTTTTGAGGTTCCTGACACTCCGTTCCCATTTCTGCCCTCCATCGTGTGTGACAGGTAGCCACCTATGATTTTAAACATCCAGAGCACAGTTTTCTTTCTCTCCTCCCCACAATTAAAACCTGGTTGAAAGAAATATCTTGCATTAGTCATTTGCAGCAGAGGGTGATGCTGCTGCTGGGTTGGGACATTCTGATCCTAGACCTTAATTAGAGTGGTGAAAGGCTCTGCTTCTCATTGAGGAAGTCAAGCCTCTCTTAATGATTTGGGAAGGAAGCTGAGATGCTGAGGCCTTGGCCCTGCCTCAGAAGTCAGGGCCATTTACGTAACCTGAGCCCCAGCCCTGCTCTCTCCCAAGGGTATGTACAGCTGCTTCCTGGGTGCTGCTTTTAATAAGCTCAGAATTAAAAAGCAAATCCTGCTATTTGAGCCTTCGCTGAGTGCTCCATGAAGACAAGAGATAGGGGTCGAGGGCATCTTGTTCACTCCTGGTCCCCTGCATCTGGCACAGGTCCTAGTATGTGGGTGATGACCAAACAATATGGATCCAATGAGTAAATGGCAGACTTAACGCCTCTTGAACTAAACATTGTGATTGATTCACGTAGCAGAGGTTACTTTCAAAGGCAGGAGGTGTTCCTGTGGGCAGGCCCAGGCCTTGAAAACTTAATTTTATTATTTATTTATTTATTTATTTGTATTTTGGTAGGTCTTTGGGGAACAGCTAGTGTTTGGTTACATGAATAAGTTCTTCAGTGGTGATTTCTGAGATTTTGGTGCACCCATCACTCGAGCAGTGTACAGCTGCTTCCTGTGCACTCAATGTGTAGTCTTGTATCCCTCACTTTGTCCCAACTTTTCCCTCAAGTCCCCAAAGTCCATTGTATCATTCTTATGCCTTTGTGTCCTCATAGCTTAGCTTCCATTTATAAGTGAGAAAATACGATGTTTGGTTTTCCATTCCTGAGTTACTTCACTTAGAATAGTGGTCTCCAATTCCATCCAGGTGGCTGCAAATGCCATTATTTCTTTCCTTTTTATGGTTGAATAATATATATATAATATAATATATGTATTACTATATATTATATTATATGTAGTAATATATACATTAATATAATTATATATTAATATAATTATATCTATATATACGCACACACACACATATATATCACATTTTCTTTATCCATGTGTTGATTGATGGACATTTGGGCTGGTTCCATATTCTTGCAATTACAAATTGTGCTGCTATTAACATACGTGTGTAAATATCTTTTTCATATATTGACTTCCTTTTCTCTGGGTAGATACCCAGGAGTGGGATTGCTGGATCAAATGGTAGTTCTACTTTTAGTTCTTTAAGGAATCTCCACACTGTTTTCACTGTGGTTATACTAGTTTACATTCCCACCGTAAAAGTGTTCCTTGTTCACCACACCCATGCCAACATCTATTATGTTTTGATTTTGGCCATTCTTGCAGGACCACAGTGGAATCGCATTGCAGTTTTGATTTGCATTTCCCTGATTATTAATGATGTTGAGTACTTTTTCACATGCTCGTTGGCCATTTGTGTATCTTCTTTTGAGAATTGTCTATTCATGCCCTTAGCCCACTTTTTGATGGGATTGTTTGTTTTTTTTTCTTGCTTATTTGTTTGAGTTTCTTGTAGATTTTGGATATTATTCCTTTGCCAGATATACAGATTGCAAAGATTTTCTCCCACGCTGTGGGTTGTCTGTTTACTGATTATTTCTTTTGCTCTGCAGAATCTTTTTAGTTTAATTAAGTCCAATCTATTTATCTTTGTTTTTGTGGAATTTGCTTGGTTCTTGGTCACGAAGTCTTTGCTTACGCTAATGTCTAGAAGGGTTTTTCCAATGTTATCTTCTAGAATTTTTATGGTTTCAGGTCTTAGATCTATGTCTTTGATCCCTCTTGAGTTGACTTTTGTATATGGTGAAAGATAAGAATCTAGTTTCCTTTCTCTACATGTGGGTTGCCAATTATACAAGTGAAACCTTAATTTTAAGTCATTTCTACTCCATAATCTTTATTACTATGTATGAGAGGTGATCACTCTTTGGTCAGTGGTCAGTGTTAGGAGAGAGGTTCCTACCCCTATTCATGGTGCCAGGAGATGTTTGTGTTTGGGGAAGGAAGGCCGATGGGATTACATTTGAGAAGGAGCTGCATTCAAGACTTTCAGTGATTGTTTACTGAACACCTACAGTACCAGTCTTCTGCTACCAATTGTCCCCAAAACTCAGCGACTTAACAACAGCTATTTATCATGGCTCCTGAATCTGCAGGCTGAGGTGGCTGATCTAGGTTGGGCTGTCTGGGCAGCCCTGCTCCACGAGTTTCTTGTCTTCCTGGGATCAGCAGCCTGACATGGGCATGTTCTTCTCAGGGCAATAACGGACGTGCAAGAGAGCAGGTGCCTTTCATAACTTTTGTAGCATTATGTCTGGCTGAGATCTATGCACCAAAACAAGTTACATGGCTATCCTCAAAGTTGAAGGGTGGGAAAGTACACTCTGCATGGAGAGGGGAGACAGGAGGGAGTGAATATGTCTGAAAAAGTATCTCATCTATCAGCCCAAATACATGCCAGAAATATCCCATTAGCCTCATTCACGATAAGACTTTGTACTCTTTGCTCCCTTTATGAACCTTGTCCTATGAATGAGTGAATGCGTGGGTGCCGTGAGGACGATGGCAGAGGTGGGAAGAGCTGCCATCTGTCCAGCTTCCATCTGCCTGGGTGTGAGACGATTTGGATTGGTTATAGGTGCATGTCTAAACCAGTAGTTGTTATCTTGGAGGGAGGCCCATTATTATTTTGTATTCAGCCTGGGGTATGTTAGTCAAACTTTTTCAGTTACAATCACTAGTATGTATAAAGGGAGTGTGGGAGCTGGTGTATGTAAATGGGGAATCAAAGGAGAGAAATTAGTTTCAAGCATGGTTGGAGCCAAAAGTTTAAACAATATCATCACCTTTCAATTTCTCTCTCTCTGTCTCTGTTTCTCTCTCTCTGTCTCTCTCCTTCTCTGTCTCTCTCTATGTCTTCATCTTTCCCTTTCCCCCTCCATCTTTCCAACTCTCTCAACTTCTCTCTCTACCTCTTTCTCCCCACCTCTCCATTTCTCTCTCTCCCTCTCCATATCTCTCTCACCTCCTCTCCCTCTCTCTCTTTCTCTTCCTCTCCATCTCTCCCTCCCTCTCTCCCCCTCTTCATCTCTCTCTCTCTCCCTCTTGCTCCCCTCCCTCCTTTTCCCTCTCCCCTCCATCTATGGGTTCTGGCTTCTGTTATATGCTTCCTTATCAAGCAGGCTTTCTCAATGCAGTTGTACAGGGGCTTTCTGGCATCTCCAGGCATACCTAGTCCATAATGATGTAATTTTTCAAAGCTTTAGTTTCATTGCAGTTAATGGTGCACCATATTTAAGGAATCAAATCTTTCTAAGGGGCATTTTTACAAAAACAGCAGTCTCTGCTTCTTGTTCAATTTCCTCCCCCGGTGTCATCATTTTCAAACTTTTAAGATAATTATCTTACTATTCTTTCTCAATTATATAGTATATTTTGATTTTTAATTTTTCATCATGTCTTGAATTCCTTCTATAGAAGTTAGGCAATTCACCTCACCACAGAAATATACCCTTCCCTAAACCCAGCTCCCACTATAGTTAAATTATTCTATTGTTAGATTATTATTTGGTAATGACATTATTATAACCACGTAAATACTACTCCAAGCTGAGTCAAGTGGTTAACTGTGAAATACATACTTCTTTTTTGTATATAATATTGTTTCATTGGAGTGAATACATGTTCCTCTTTTTCTTTTCTTTTGCTTAGTTTTCTATAGATTTATCACTAATTCAATCCCAAGTTCTCTAATTTCCTGATTCTCCACTCAAGACGTTCAGGCATTCTATGGCTTTCATACTTCTGCAGAAGTGTCTCCCAGAGTTTTCTAACCCACAGCAATCTGGATCTGTTGCCCTCTAGGTCTGGTGTACAATTCTCATTGGAGATCTCTCTTTGCTGTCATCCTGAAGTTCTTCTTTTGTCTCCTGTATTCATGGACTGTTTATGTGTATCTCATGTTTTTCTCTTTACAGGTTTATATATTTATTTTGTTGGAGTACATCCTGAAGTAGCTTCCTGAGAAAGGGTTGGGGGCAGTATAATTTTGAGATCTTACATATTTGAAAATGTTTATTATAATATTAATGGAGAGTAATACATTCTGGTTATTCTTGAATCATTGGGAATAAATTCTAGATTAAAAACATTTTTTTTCTCCAGGGTTTTGAAGACATTGTTCCATTGTCTTCTGAGCTCCCAGGGTTATTTTTAAGAAGTCCAGAGTGTTTCTGGCTTCTGAGACTCTGTAGGTCATCTGGAAGCTGGTAGGATCCAATTTGCTGAAATCTTATGAGATGAACCTTGGTTTGGGTTGAATGTTATTCACTGTGCTGGAAAGTTGATTAGTCCTTTCCATCTGGAAAGTCACAACCTTGTATTATGGGACATGATACTGATTTTCTTTATTGATAATTCCTTCCCCCCTCATATTTCTATTCTTGTTTCTAGAATTCTTTTGTTTCTGTGTTGGACCTGTTAAACTATTCTTTTTTTTTAATTATCTTAATTTTCTCTCATTTGTATTTTTTCTCTGATATCTGAGAGATTTATTTAACCTTATCTTTTAATTGTTCTAAGTTTTTTAAAATCATTTTAATTTTTCATGAGCTTTTTCTGAGTCCTCGATGTTTCTGTTTTATAGCTTTCTTTTCTTATTTGTAGGTACAATATCTCAGTATCTTCCCTTTTCATGAAGAATATTATGGTGTTTCTTTTCAAGGTTTTCTTCTCTTATGTTTTCTCTTATTTCCTTTATTTTTTTCTGCATTTTTTTGGTCTCCATTTTTCATGATACATTACTATTGCTATAGAGTTCTTATCTTCTTTGTTTTTTTTAGATTATGACTTCATAAATATCCTTCATTCATTTTAGTGTGTCTCTGGGTTGAATGTTTAAAAGTGGACACTAAAAAGCCCATGGCAGGATTTTGTGTGTTATTGGGAATTGTCAGCTGTGGACTTCTGTGTACCACAGTTGGCTGAGATGTTTTCATTAGAAATCCTAACATCTGTATCTCTAGGTTTTTCCTCTTGGGCTTCTCATAGGAGGCTCTTCTATTGACTTGTCTTGAGGTTTAAGACCTGTCTGGCAGTGTGCTGAGAGATGTGTCAAGGAAGAGGTCCACGGGTCTTGGCATTGAGTGTAATCCTTATTCAATCTTTGTTTTTAGAAAGATACTCTTTCATTTCCCTATACCTGATTCCTTCTCTTTACCTTCTCCTTAGAATAAACCTCTCTGACCAGATGCAGTGGCTCACACCTGTAACCCCAATGCTTTGGCAGGCCAACACAGGAGGATCGTCGCTTGAGTCCAGGAGTTTCAGTTCGAGACCAGCCTGGACAACACAGTGAGACTCTGTCTCTACAAAAAAATAAAAAAATTAGCTGAGTATGGTGGCGCATGTCTGTGGTCCTAGCTACTTGGAGGCTGAGGCGGGAAAATCACTTGAACCCAGGAGGTTAAGGCTGCAGTGGGTCATCATCGTGCCACTGCACTTCAGCCTGGGCAGCAGAGGGAGGCCCCGTCTCAAAAATAAAAAATAAAAATAATAAACCTGTCATCTCCTGCCAATTCTAGAGAGTAGACAGTGTCTGGCAATGGGAAGTTGGGAGGGGATGTGCTGTTGATTGAGTTGATTCTTAAACAAATTTCCACTTAACCCTCCATTTTGGTACCATCTTCACTACATGCAAAAATAATTTGAATCTGTTGGGGGTATTTCAGTAAGCAGCTTTCTCAGATCTACTTGATCAATTGTTTATCATTTAATAAAATCCTTCTGCATTCTTTTTGGGTTCCTGCGTGCGTGTGTATGTGTGTGTGTGTGTGTGTTTTAGCTGAAACAACCAAAAGTAAATATGTGTGTTCAGTCCCTTGGTGCTCTTAGGCCCTTTGTCTCCTAATATCCACACAATGTCCCATAAGCACACTGATCAGACATTTGGATCACTGCCTCAGCCCCTCAACTTGGCTCTAATCCTGTGAGCTTGGTTCTCTTGAGAGTCCAGGTCATCTGCTTTTCCTTGTGATAGGCAAACTGTGACTATATGATTGACAGCCACATAAAAATCATGCAAATCACAGTTCCCCAAAGAAAGAAATGCAGTGCCAACAAATTGGCAGCAACTGTCCCAGACACAGGGCAGCTTTGTCCTCCAAAAGGTGCTGATCTCGAGGAGGCACGGATTATCCTTGGTTGCTTTGTATTCAAAAACTGTTGGCATCATCTCAGAAACACTAGTTATCCAAGCAGAAAGCACCTCCCTTGGTGTTTTTCTCCATTGTAAGCCTCAGCAACATCTGTTCACACTTAGCGCTCCTGAATCCATTTATTAATGCAGATGCCCATTGAAGTGCAAGGACAGCAAAGGCTTCCTGGAGAAATCCCATACCCTGGGGAGAAAAAGGAAGCCATGAAAAGCAGGCTGTCCCAGAACTGTGGGCCTGGGACTTTGGGAGCCCGTGGGACTTTGGGAGCACATGGCATGGGCAGGGGATACACAGTGTCCTTCCTTTATTTGGATGACTAGCGGGAAAGGTGTGACATTTATTCTCCTGCTTTAACTGCTGAAGTCCTAAAGGAAAGAAATCTAAGGTAGAAAATGTAAATAATCTGCATGAGTTGTTTGTGAAAATGTGTCTTTTTGTTTTGTTTTGTTTGGTTTTGAGTCAGAGTCTGGCTCTGTCACTCAGGCTGGAGTGCAGTGGTGCAATCTCGGCTCACTGCCACCTCTGCCTCCCGGGTTCAAGCGATTCTCCTGCCTCCTGCCTCAACCTCCCAAGTAGCTGGGATTACAGGTGTGCACTACCATGCCTGGCTAATTTTTGTATGTTTAGTGGAGATAGGTTTTCACCATGTTGGCCTGGCTGGTCTCAAACTCCTGACCTCAGGTGATCCACCTGCTTCGGCCTCCCAAAGTGCTAGGATTACAGGTGTGAGCCACCGCGCCCAGCTGGGTAGATGTTCTTTATTCCTGTAAGTATTTCTTTTGTGTTAGTTTCTGAAACATAATGTCTGGGACATTCAAGGAAAGAATGTCATCCTTCTTAAAGGTTTAAATTCTAAGCTAAAAAAACCTTTTGTTTCCTTTTGAGACCTCTGGCCACCCATGCCACAATGATGCAGTCTCGAAGACAATAGTTTTGAAGGACATTCTTAATGGCAAACTTTAAATGAGGTCGATCATTGGCAGCTCAATGACAATGCCTATATGTTATGTCCTTTTCTTACTTAACAAGAACAAAAGGCCACAGCCAGAACAATTAGTCATATAGGAGGGATGAGATGACATTTTTACTCCGGAACTTTTCTGGTATAAAAGGGCCACCCAATGAGGGTCTGACAGTAAGTGTGAGAAATTTGGCAATAAAACCACCTATCTTCACAGATTTTGGGAAGTCCAAAATGATTAGGTAAAAGGCTACGTTTTTCTGCCAAGAAAAATGTTAAATTTTTATATGCTGTTTTACTTATTCTTGCCTACATGAGACTAAATCTTGATTGTGCTTTTTTTCTACTTTGCAGCTCATTAAAACTCAATCTCATCCTAGTTCTGTCGCTGTCCACAATGCATGTGTTTTTGTGTTATCCAGTTCCATCTTCTAAGGTAAGGATTTGTCTCCATTTTAGATACTTAAATAGAGGACTAGAATGGTAACGTATGTAAATTCCAAATACTTTCATGGAATATGTGACAGAAAAGTAATTTCCTTTATTGTTAGAGTTCTCAATGGGAAAAAGTCAGAAGATTGATGACATTAGTATAAGAAAATATTTGTGTGACAAGTAATACTGGACTATATTCAAATTTGTTTTGAATTATTTAGGGTTGGCTCCTGCAAAGGGAAATAAATATTCATTTCAATCTAAAATAATTTTTTTGCCAATGGCAATTTATTTATTCCACACGCTCTCATTCATAATCAAAGTGAACACTTAACCATGGAAACTATATTAAAAATAAAGTGGTCATTTTTCAAAAACAGTTTAATTTTTTCAGATGCGGAATATAGATAAAACATTAGATCTAAATAAAATATCACATAAAATATTAATTCATATATTTATTAGAGAATATTGATTGAACTCCTATGTTCATTGAACTGTTCAAGACATTCAGAAAATAAATATGTTTCTTTGGAATATTTAATACTATTTCTACATAATATTTCAGTTGTCTTTATGCCAATATTTTGTTTATAACTTTAAAATATCTTTTGTCATTGATGTCATTTTGAACTTTAACTTTTTTTCACTAAAACGTAACCTGTCACATTATAATTACTGAAATCAACGTGATTTATGAAACTACTTTTAGGATAAAGGGATGTCATATAAATCTTAAATAATAAATATATGTCCAAACATAGTGATCTAGTTATTTATATTATTGGCCTTTTCACTAATCTTTGCATCTGTCATTTTTCTATTTCTTGTTTACTTAATATAGCTTCTTTTTTTTGGTTTTACTCCTATGAGCATTCAACACTAATTTAGTCATCAATTCTTTAAGACACCACATTGATCAAGCCGATGAGTCACAATCCATATACTGGTATATTTTCTCAAGTGTCTTCCTAATTACTTTCTGTTCTTTCCCCAAAGGTTTACTCATGACATTTCTGTTGAATAACAAGCTCTTCTCTGTAGCTTTTTTAAAAGAAATTAAGAATTTACTTTGTTCTAAAATACTTATGAGAATTCCTTGTCCATAAATGAAATGTTTCTCCTTCCACTGCATTTTCCTTATTTCTATTTTTGCACGTGACAGTTTTATTCTTGTCATCACCTAGTTCTGTAGTAAGAGTGTGGATGCTATTCATGCCAATTTGACTGCTTAGGGTGAATGATTATGCAGGCAGACGACGCAGAGGCTTTTATAACATTTGTTGCGAACTTCAGTGAGTCCATTAACCAGGCAAATAGACAATCTTATTATGTTAATGAGTCTGCCCTGGCAAGGGCTGCCTTCAACGATCAGCAAAGTGCATCAGTATCTTTTTAGGGATGTTTCAGGAATCCCATAACCAGAACTGATACATTCCTTTTGCAGTATAAAGGTGGCATCATGAGTATTTCTGGAAAGAACTGGCTTGCTTCCCTTCCTGCAATGACTCAGAGGCCCCTCCCTGCTGGGGATTTTAAATAGAAGGCATTCTCTCTATCATGTTTAGATTTCCTCTGTTAGCACACGGAAAAACACACAGTGGATGTCCAACTAAGAGTGTTTGATTGGTTTTCTCATGACCAATATTTCTGAGACTCTCTGACCAAACTCTCTGAGATGAAAAAGGGAAAAAAAAACAACCCAATGTGTTTTTTTCTTCCCCAGAGGCCAGTGGGAATGATTTGTCTGGGATGCACTGAACCTTCAGTAAACCACCCACTCGTGGGTGAAGAATTACAGGGAACTCTTTATGCACTCTGGCCCTGTTTCAACTTCCAAATACAGTAACCTGAGACCACACTTGTTTTCATGCACCAAGATAGAAAAAAAAAATGTATGAGTTTCACATTGTAGTATGTCTCTTTATTGATAACAAAAGCACTCAGTTTCCTTTTCCTCTTGTAGTTCTAGTATAGTTGAGAAACCTAAACCTAGAGTCAGATGCCTTGAAAGTAATAGTATCTACTTCACAGAGCTTTGTTCAGGAGGAGGACAAGGTGATGCCATAATGCCAGCAGCACACAGATCATGGATAAATCTATGCTTTGCATTATTGGTGAAATTTGTATTAGCATCTTATCAGTGTGTTATAATTCTTCTGAAACCATGCAAGAGGGAAAACATGACAAGTGTTGATGATTCGTACCCAAGCCCTGGGTCAGAGCTGCCTCTTGGAATCTCCAGCCCTGTGACATGGGGCATGCACCTTTGGTCTTGTACTTAGTTTTTTTATCTGCAAAATATGGGTTGAACTTCAGGTTCCTGAAGGCCAGTTTGAACTCTAAGATTGCAGATCTGCTTCTTCCACCACTAAGCGCCCTACACTCTCCTATACTATCTAGGCCTCGAGCCACTGATGAGGACCTGAACTAAAGTCAGAAGTTGGAGATGCCATTGTTCAAGTAGCAAGACATCCTTATGGGGAAACTTGGCAAATGGCCCAGGACAGGCCCCAGGAGAAAAGTGGTTCTGATTGACACCTAGAGTCTGATCCTCATGGGTTGTTTTTCTAAGTGAATTTCGAAAACAATTCCCAGGGCTAGTTAGTGCTGCTTGAAATATTCTTTATAAAATAACAGCAACAAGATAACTTATGTGTAGTGCATGATGTAAATATGGAATAGCAGCAAGTATATAAGTAGTGTAAAAATTAGACAAGTGGGTAGATCATCCCAAATAATATTTTGTATCTAGATAAAGTAGATATTGTGTTTTAGCAAAACTTCTGCCTGTAAGATGATTGATATATTGGATTTATCGCCATAAGATTTTGAAAATTGTTACTGTTGAAATACACTTTTAACCCTAAGGCTGTATTCTCTTTCTCCTCACCCATCTGAATTGCCAGGTGTCTGGAAAATCTGATTACTTTCTCATTCTGCTGAACAGCTGCCCAACCAGATTGGACAGGAGCAAAGAACTAGATTTTCTAAAGCCAATTTTGGAGAAGATGTTTGTGAAAAGGTCCTTTCGCAATGGAGTTGGCACAGGGATGAAAAAAACTTCCTTTCGAAGAGCAAAATCATGACTAAGTGTGCAAAGGACTCGGGGAGTTAATCTAACTGTAGAGTGTGACTGACGTTCTCAAAGTCCATCGTCTCTTTATCATTAAGTGTTGGCATGCTCTCAATTCTCGAATATCTTTCCTCTCCTAACTGGTACAGAGTAAATTGAGTAAAAAAAAAAAAAACTGTCTCAAACCTGTCTCAAACTTCCACTTGTGAGAGAAAAAACAATTTATGTGGTCCATTAGTAACTTTTTCCTGAATGGGATGGACACTTTTGCTTTGGTTTTAACTTGGCCAGAATGCATGAGCACGTTGACAGTCATCACGATAATATGATTTTTTTTCCTGCCTATAACATCATAACATGAATACTGTGATATTTGTTTTTCTTTTTAATACCGTTTTCTCAAATGACTTAACAGGCCCAATTCTTGGGGGATGTGCTATTTCTGTTTCTAAGGGGCTTGTGAAGTTAACCAAAATTAAGGTGAATGGTACAGCTGTATCAATTGATTAATTAATTGATACCAAGAACAAACATCCCTGGAACGCTCTAGATGCAATTCTTGTCTCCCTTTTCCTATTCCAAATATACTTAGCTATAGGGTGTTGTTTTGTTGTCTTGTCTTGGAAATTTGTTGCCTTTTAAAATCTTTAAGCGCAGAATTGCTGCCAGTAACAACAACAACAGAGAGACTGACAGTGCCCTGTGTTGTCGGGGCAGCCATTTGAAAACCTGTTCCCCAAACTGTGCTGATTAATGCCCTCTCCCTTCCCCCGTCCTTCCAGGAAAGACTCCCTGCTCTTTGCATTGAAACTCCTGACACTGCTTTTTTAAAAGGATAATGCGACATTGGTTGACGTGTTATTTCAAATGCATAACGTTAATAGATCTGTTCACGCATATTGGATTCTGCAGCACACTAAGGGTGTTCGCTGTAAGCCACACACAGCTCCCAGACTGGAGGCAGTGGAAGCCTTAGGATGACCTGTCCTTAGTCATCAGCTTCAGATAGAAACACAGTCTTCAGAAAACAGTACTCATGGTGAGCTGGTCTCACAGTAACCAGCTAGGTTCACACAACCAAATCGGTTTTTACACAAAGCAGTCTTTACACATGCCATATTGTTGGTGATGTGCCAAGTGCCGACTGAAAGAAACAGAGGCCCCTAAAGGTCTTCTGTGCTTTGTTGCTGACTTCTATGAAAACAAGTGGTTTCATGGTTGTGGTGTATGCGTATTTTACTCTTGTTACACAGATTCATCCTAAGTATTGGGGGATGAAGTAACACAGATCATGCAAATTCAAGTTATGGGAAGGAGCATTTATTTTAAGGATCAGAGAACTTCAGGGAAACACATTTTGGGAAGCACAGAGGAGCTTGGTAGAAGTAGAAGCCATCAGGCAGCAGCCCTGCCCTCTGGGGTCCCTTGCACCCTTCTAGCTGCGTTTTCTTCCCTGCAATCCGGATGGTCTGCAAGACCTTTGTTTCTGCTCTCCCATAACTTCCATCTGCCTGGGGCTTTGTGTTGCTCTATAGGGCCTCACAACATCAGGCCCAGCACCTCCCCTGGGCCAGCATCTTTGATTTCCCTTTGGGGTCAGGGATCCACTCCTGGTTCTCTCTGCAGAAGTCAGAGATGCAGACAGGGTCATGTGTCTGTGACTGCTGTGTGGGCTGTGGCAGCGCAGACCCCTAGGAAGGGGTATGAGAGAGCAAGAAGAGGAGGACATTGCTCATTCTGCCACATCACCCACTGCACCCTCACAGTTCCCTGGATCAAAAAGGACACACGTGGCCTTCCGGTCTGGTCCTTCTTTCAGCGGATATTCCATGTATAGGAAAGCCAGATATACCATTCAATAATTTTTAAACAGTCTGCTTAAACAAATCCATATTGTCTTTCTAAGATCACCTCCTTTTCCCCATCAGTGTTCCCCTAAAGACACACACATGCACAGGAATACACACCAGAAGGGGAAGCTATGGGCTGATTTTTCTAGATGCAAAGGCGTGGCCTTGAGTCTTGATGCAAACGTGGCCTTTGGGCTTCTGCGAGGACAAGCAGGTGGGGATGCAGGGCGCGGGCGTCACTGGGAGAGGAAGAGCTAGCTCAGGATGGGCGTCTTCTGCTTGCTCCTCTGCTGCTCCCTTGTCTGCTCATGGGCTTGGTCCTTTCTCGGTCGCAGTCATGGTCAAGTTAGCAGTGGCCCTGGCATCTTCCCCCACCAGCAGCCACATGAGAGGTCATACCAGCCCACCGCCGTCCCTTCAGCGGCACCGTGGTCCCTGTCTCTGTTCCCAGGGTGTGTGGAGCGGGGCAGGTGGGAGACTTCTGTGCAGGTGTTGAAATGAGGGATCAGCCCAGCAGCGCTCCAGGTGTTGGTGTGGGATCTGAAGGCATTTCCCTTATCCATTAATGACATCCAGTTACTTCCCTCTTGGTGGCCACACAAGTGGCTGAAGTCATTTAGATTTTAAAGAAATATCTGAAATTAGAAACAAGCAAAACCCTTCGAAGTGGATGTACTTTTAATTCTTTTTTAACTCCGAACAATCATTCCGTTTCCCACTTCTGCATACATATGTGGACACAGATGCAGTGAAGTACTCAGGCAATCCTGTGTCCCTTTGTTTTCTGCCACTATGGCCTCTGCCTTTGTTCCTATGAGGTGGCTTTAAAAATCTAAGCCATCAGCCAGTGGCAGCACCAGTCTCCTTACCCTCGGCCCTGAAACTGTAGTTCTCTTGGAGCATCTGCAAATGCGGCAAAGGGCTCTGCAGCCCTGTGAGGTTTCAAGGGTAACATGCGAAGTGCTTCCAATAAAATGTGCAAAATCTGACAGAAGCTTGTCAGGGAAATTGGCATTTCTTATCTGCCTAACGTTATTGGCAGGGAAGTTAATTAGATAGGCTGATAGGCATTATTTACTCCTGCAGAGTAGAAACGAGTTACTGCATTAATAAGCCCATGGTAAGTGTGGTGTCAATGGGGCATCTTGTGTACAGAAGAGAAAAGATTGTTATTTCAGGAGAATCTTCCTAATTTTCTATTATTTGCATTTATATGGATTGGCTGGAATAATAAAACACCAAAAACATAATTGGAAAAATGCACTTCCCACTTCTGGATCTAAAATATCGTTTTAACCTCAGGGGGGAAAAGGCCTATGAAAAACTATTTGCACTCCAAAAATCATAGCAGATGAAAAGCTGGTAGGAAGGAGTATTTTCTTTCTGAAGAAAAATTGCGCCTCTTGCTAAAGTTTTGGAATAAAGTGTTTAAGAGCAAGGTCTACTCTCAAGGCTGAATTGGCAGGTAGGAGAGAGGCTTGGGGTGACAGGGGGCAGTGATGAGAGAGGACCCTGGTGACCCTCTACCCTCCAACACCAGGGGTGTTGCTGGGGGCCTGAATTTCATCTTTAGATCTGGATGCATCAGGCAAAGCTTTGGAAGCCCTTGGACTGCAAGCATCCCAAGGGATGAATAATCTTTTAGTCAATTTTGGCCAACTCTACCTGAATGTGATTGATCTTCATGTTCCATCTGGAGAGATTTTATTGGAAGGGAAAGAAAAGAACTCATGAGGGCCACGGATACCTGGAGAGAGAGAATGCTGGTGTGGAGGAGGGGAGCGCAAAGGGAAGCTTAGGAGGCCAGATACCAAAGGCACCGGGCCACACAAACTGTACTTGAATCCTGGGGTCCTTGTTCACTCAGTGGTGCCACCTTGCTCTACCTTCTAGAATCCTTTTGAGCCCAAGCTTAATCACCCTTAAAATGGGGCCAGTATTACTTACATTTGAAGATTGTTCATTTATTAATTAATTTATTTGTTTGACAAATATTGAGCACCTTCTGTGTTCTCGGTACTGGGAATGCAGCAGTGAAGAAAATAGAGCCCAATTATTGGGGGGGGGGGATGGTGTGATGGAGTTAGAGAAAACAAGAATATATATTTAATATATAATCCTATATATGTGTGTATATATATATGTGTGGGTGTACATAGTATTTCAGATGGTGATAAGGAGAAACAGCAAGGAAGGGGGAGCTGGAGTATTGTGAGGTGGAGATGGGGATGCGATTTCTGATTCAGCGGTCAGGTAAGGGATCACTGAGAATTGCGAGAATCCCAGTTTCCTGGTTTGGAGTGAGCAGGGTGAGGGTGGAGAGAGATGGCACCTTACAGGTAGGAGGGTTTCTGTGTGGCCTTGCAGGACTTTTGCTTTTCCTCTGAGTGACAGAGGAAACCACTGGAGGGGTTTTAAGCAAAGAAATGACATCATCAAATGTATTTTTGGTTTTCATAAATTCCTAAGAGTGAAAACGAAAATACACACCTAGCAGGTTTCAATAAAAAGTAGGAGTGATTCGTGGTGTGAATGACATCCAGCAACACGGATTCTCTCCTTCCTTGCCTGCTTTGCAATTCTGCCCTGAGAAGTAATTAAGCGGCGATGTGAAGCCCTGGATTGGGTCAGGACCCTGGGACAGGAACGCGGCTGCTCTCCAAGGTGCTGAGGGGATTTGGGACAGTAGAGCAGATTCCCGGTCCATCGTCTGAAAATGGTCTTGAGGCTAGAATGCCATGCCCATGGATTATTTTTCATGTGCGAATGAGGAATGTTTTGTTCTCACAAATATCTACTGAGATTATCATAGAAACATTCCCCATTATTTTTTGGAGGGATGCATGTTGTGATGGTTAATACTGAGTGTTAACTTGATTGGATCGAAGGATACAAAGTATTGATCCTGGGTGTGTCTGTGAGGGTGTTGCCAAAGGAGATTAACATTTTAGTTGGTGGGCTGGGAAAGACAGACCCACCCTTAACCTGGGTGGACACCATCTAGTAGATGCCAGCGCGACTAGAATATAAAACAAGGAGAAAAATGTGAAGGAGAGACTGGCCTGGCCTCCCAGCCTACATCTTTCCCCTGTGCTGGATGCTTCCTGCCCTTGAACATCAGACTCTTCAGTTTTGGGACTTGGACTGGCTCTGTTTGCTCCTTAGCTTGCAGACAGCCTGTTGTGGGACCTTTTTATCGTGTGAGTTAATAATAAATTCTCTCTCTCTCTCTATATATATATATACATATATATTCACATATGTGTATATGCATATGTGTGTATATATATATATATATTAGTTCTGTCCCTCTAGAGAACTCTGACTAATACACATGAGTATGGGTGGAAAGTCTGTGGGTTAAAGCTCAAACAAAAAAATAAAATAATTAAGATTTCTACTCTTGCACCTGACTTTTTGGGGTGCTCCTCTCATTTTTTTCTGTTGGCTATTTATTTCTAATGCTAAATCCTTAAAAAACAAACAAAGAGATCTGCTATAAAATTTCTACTCCAAACATTCATTCCCATTCATCTTTGAGTACTTGCAGTAAGAGATCAACATTTTAGGGAAGGGAAACCTGAAAACAATTATTTCATCTCCCACATGCAGTAAGGCTGAGAATATGGTAATTTGATATCAAAGACCTGTTTCTACACTCAATATTCTCATCTCTCCTTTTGTCCCATCAGAAAATAACAGTGAGCATCCAGGAGCCTCCTCTCCACTCTTTCCCTCCTGAACTCCTCGTTGTTAATATTCAGACACACTCACATGGTGAGGAAATAGGCAGGTTTCTCTGTTGGTGGAAGATTTTGGCTTGACTTCTTTATGGGGTAAAGATGGTCTTTTGGTTGGCCGTGATGGCTCTCTCAGGGCTGTCTGGGATGGACTCTCACCTGTGCTTCTCCTTTTCATGTGGGCTGTGCACACTGTCAGCTTCCCCCAGTGCCACCTTCCCCCAAGCCCAGTGTGCAGCTTTTCTGAGCAGTTGACCCCACCAGCTCAGTGTTTGTCCCCAGCTTGCAAGGTCATTCTCATGCTTGCCTTACACAAAGGGAGATGAAAGGCAAGATGCCTCTCCTGGAGTGCAAACCATGATGGAGCCACAGATGCAGCTGGCTGCATTTGATTACAGGGAAGACAGGGTGGACTGTAAGTAAATAGATATGGCAAAAAGGACACAGTGAGGGGAAATGAAGATGTCTTAGAAATTTTCAAGATATATTTCCCATGGTGAAATGTATTCCCATGGGAAAGAACAAAGGAGCAATTAGAAAATGACTGGATCCAGTTCAAATAGAAATTATGGAATTATAAGGACGCTGCCCGCGCACTTGGTAAACACTGATATAACGTTGTAAGGTAATTCTTCTGTAAAGAATGGATCTGTGGTGTCTTGCCATCTACAACAGTAAATGCACTAAAAGTTTTACTGGAGAAGACAGCCCTGCGGGGTTTGTAACTCTTGTTCCCCTGTCCACGACGGGACTCCGTGCATCCCTGGGCAAGCAGGTTAGTAACTATCAAAGTGAATTACAGTCACTGCCAAAGGATGACACTAGCTAGAATCCGGCTTCCTGCAACCATGATAGAAACTCTCCAGGTATATAAAAGAATTGTGGGTTAAGATTCCTTTATAGTCTTTAAGAAGCAAGATCTGCAGCTCAGAGCCGGTGGATTGCGTTCTCTCCCAGGCTTCTCTGGGATTTGGTAACCCAGGTCGGATGTGTGGTCAAATCATTTTACAGGGTCTCACATTTCCTGGGATTTATAAGCACCGGCTTTATAGTCAGACATACCCAAGCTCAAATGGCATTCCACTTAACAAGGTCCATGACTGTGGCCATGTTCCTGGAACTCTCCAAGCCTCAGTTTCCTCATCTGTAAAATGGAATTCAGTGACATCCCAATGGGGCTGTAGTGAGAGATAAGAGAAATAGTACATGCTATGCACTCAACCCAGTGCTTGATCCCATGTGAGTGCTCCATAAATGGCAGCCAGCCACAGCAGGGGTGTTATGAACATTCCGGTTTAATGCTGAATCTAAAGTTGGCTGTATAACTCATACTTATAAATTAAATCAGTGAAGAATAGAGGCAGATAATACTTGCTGATAATGGGAATATAGATTAGATATTATTCTGAGTATATTGCTAAGCTAATATAGATGCTGGTATGGCTGAGTCCCAAGGGAATAATTCTATATTTTTTAGAAATGATGTGGCCAATAAGTAAATTCATTGCAGTGCATTGAGAGATTAATATAAAAACGGGCAATGGTCAGACCATGTACAACGATGCACACTCACAAGGCTGCAGCAGCCAGTTCAGGAAGCCAGTAGCTGCAGTAATGGGCTCACAACAGCCAGGACATGGTCAATGACTGCCAGCATTCCTAATTCCCACCCCCCACCCCCAACTTCCAACTCAGAACCAGCAGAAAAAGCCAAATATAGGCCGGGCGCGGTGGCTCACGCTTGTAATCCCAGCACTTTGGGAGGCCGAGGCGGGCGGATCACGAGGTCAGGAGATCGAGACCACGATGAAACCCCGTCTCTACTAAAAATACAAAAAATTAGCCGGGCGTGGTGGCGGGCGCCTGTAGTCCCAGCTACTCGGAGAGGCTGAGGCAGGAGAATGGCGTGAACCCGGGAGGCGGAGCTTGCAGTGAGCCAAGATTGCGCCACTGCACTCCAGCCTGGGCGACAGAGCGAGATTCCATTTCAAAAAAGAAAAAAAGCCAAATATGTTCTCCAACCAATCACATACGATGTCTTACTTCACAAGACTCCACCTCCAGTTTTCCCACACCAACACCCTGCCAGCATATCACACTGGAAGGCATTCCTTTTTTCACTGTGAAACTTTCCAGCTCCTCGCTTGCCTTCAAGTCTCTGCCAAATGCAAGTGATGATGCCTGACCCTTGCCATGGAAGTTCTGAATGCATATGGCCTCTGTCTTAATTTGGGTGCTCTTTATTTCTGGAACACTAATATGGTAAAAGTGGCACACAGCAATACCAATGTCACAGGAACTCTCCAATGAAAGTGATAATCTTTTGGCACAAAAGGATTAAGTAGTTTTTTTCTTAAATGAAGGCAGTTGTATTAATGACTCTTACTGTAAATTTAAAAGTCAGACAGTTAGAAAACTTACACTAAGAAAGGACACAGAAGTAGAAATGTAACCCTTATCTCTCTCCCCATAGAGAACCACCCTCATGCATTCAGATACCCATGTGATATGGGTGGGAGTATGCGTGCGTGCACACACACATACTTTTTTATACACAAATGTGATTATAAAATTCTCATTCTGAAATCCAAATATTGACGGATATCTTTCCAGGTTGAAGAATGCTGAAATACAGCATTGTGCTGAACATCTGTATGATATTCAATTGAATGGATATATCATACTTCATTAAGCTATCCTCTATTAATGGACATTTAGATCACTCACAGCACTATGCTAATGGGAAGATTGCTACAATGTATACTAATACACATCTATCCTCTTGTTTTATAATGATAGAATGCTAGAAGTGGGAAAGCCGGTCAACAATTTATATACATTTACAATCTCAACACTTACTGTAACTTACCCCCTAGAATAGTTATATCACTATAGGAACACTGAACATTTTCCATCCTTTTCAATTTTGCCAGTATGTTAAATAAAAAGCAACATCACATTCTTGTTTGAATATGTACTTTTTCATTATGAGTAAGAACAAATATTTGTACACACACACACACACACACGCACACTTGGAATTCTTTTATAAATTGCTTTTTCATGTATTTGGTCCATTTTTCAGTTGGGCTTCTTTTCTTACTGATGTTAAAACTTCCTTATGTAATTGGATATTAGCATTTTTGTCACATTTGTAATTATATTTTGCATTCTTTGTGTTTGCCTTGCAAATATCTTTCTTTTTTCTCCTTTACAGTTTCTGGCTATTGGGTCATGGGAAAAAAAAATATGTTCCTATTTCAAGATAATAAAAGGTTTTAAGGTTTTATTTAAATCTCTGTTCCAGGACAGTATCACTTATTGGGTGAGATTATATCAAGTGCATTTCATATATTAATCCCTTTTGCATATTTTGAGTGTCCTTCTGCAGACTTCTCATGTAAATAACAGTTTCTTGAGTATACAATCTTCAGACTTGCATTTTTTTCTGTTAAAATATTATAGGCATTTTATTGCTCTATTTTATCCTGCAGTCCTATGTTGTTGAGGAGACATTCTACCCAATCTTTTATTTTTTATTTTTGCTTATGAGCCACCTGTTTCTTCTTATTGAATATTTATACGTTTCTTTTAGTTGTTTTGAAGTTTAGTAATCTTACCAGGATTAATCCCAGTATTTATTGTTCCCTAATACTATTGTAGGCCATGGTACATTTCTTGAAAGTCCTTTTCTCTTGCATTTTTATTAATCATTCCATTGGCCTATTCTCCACTGTTGTATCCTCTAATTCATGGAACCCAGTATCATCTCCATTGTCATCACATTTTGATCATTATCTAAGTCTGAATTACCCCCAAAACAGAATATGAGCAAAACTTCATGGCAACCCTTTGTTTGGAATCCAATCCCAGGACAGCAAGGATGAAAGAACAACGGCAGTGAGTGAAGCAAAGGAAGAGGCAAAGCAAAAGCAAGGTGCATTCCTGAGTTGGCCTCACATCCATAGAAGACAGCTGGCATTCTGCGGCTTCAGGAACCACTGTCCTGGAACAGTTCATCAGGCAGCGGGTGGAGATACAAATCATCTGTCACCAAGCCTTTGGTCACATTTGTCTGCTTGCTCCTTTCCATCCAAGTTTGCCACAGGGTTCACCACCTACTCCTTCATACTGGGTTGTGCTACCTGGGCCCTCAGGCAGCTGCTGGGCAGCCATAGTCCTAGCCCCAGAGCGTGATTCTTCATCTGATCCTGGAGGTCATGGGAGAAGAAGGGGGTTGGATGCAGATGTAAACCTAAGCTTGTGATATTAGGAGAAATGCCTGAGGCCCTGACCTGGGGCCAGGTGTGTGTGTTGGTTGTACCATGTGTGTGGCTGCAGCCCCTGATGCAGGCTGTCTTCACTGGGGGGCAGGGCAGCCTCCCTGCTAAGGCTCTCCAGGCGGCCCAGAGGTGTGCAGCCCAGACAGTCTGGGAGGCTTAAATGTCTGGCCCCCAAACAGAAATTTTCTCTGTCATTTTTTTGTTTCTTTGTCTTCTGCCTGTATGTTATCTGCGACTTTTCAGTCCTGTCCTGAATGTTATTGAATTGGTTTCTGCAGTGTCGATTCTGGTAACTGAAGCTTCTAAAACATTTGGGATTTCTGCAATGGCACTGTTTTTCTCTTCGTTATCTTTACCTAGGCCTGCCAGGTCTATTTTAATCTCATTCTATTATCTGCTTTAGGCTTTTATCTTTTGTTCGTTTTAGTAAGTATGTGAAGAAATTCTCTGATTTATTTGATTTTCTCAAGTGACCATTTTGTGTCTTCCTTTCTCCCTTCTTTGCTTCTTTTCTTCCTTTCTAAAAGAAAATTCCAGAATAATCATGCATTTTTGAGTGCTTACTAATGGCAAGTATTTTGGTAAGCATTCTGAATCCTTACGACAATAGTATGACATAGGTAGTGTTATCTCTATTAAGCATAGAGAAATCTATTAAATTGCCCAAGGCCACACAGCTAAAACATAGAGGAGACTTAAACCCAGCTGTACTTGGCTCCAAATCCTGTTTTCACATATTGAGGGCTTTCTATGTATAAATGCTTATTATGCCTTCCCAAATAGACCTTTTAGCCTTGTTTATTCATCTGATTAGCTGCAGAACTTTGACCAAGTCATTGCACTATTTATGCTCAATTTCCTCATCTGTGAAACACCGAGCTTAAATTAATTTTCCTCTAGCTTTGAGTTTCTTGGCTCTATTTTCTCCCTACCCCATGCTGTATTGTTTTGGAGACACAAACTGTACTTTCAATATGGGCTGCTGGTTGTCCAGGATTGAAACAATGGGGCTGCAATCTCAGCTCCTCATCTGCCAAAGGAAGGTTTAAAAACCAGATAAAAATGCTCGACTTTCCTCCCTGTCCCCAGCATTCATCTCGATTGGGTAGCAGTGTGCAGTGCACTGCTGATTACCAGAAACAGAAAAGAACTGCTAGAATTTTGCTTCTTAGCAGTCAAGAGAGTAACAAAGCTTTGGTGTGGACTCTTTCTTGGTTCCCGGAAGAACCAAACCCTCCTGACCACCAGTGTAGGCCAAGCAATCACTCTGTATCCTCTGCATTGCTGCAGATATTGAGTGAACACAAATTCAAAGGCAAGCACCTCAGGCCAGGATAGCGAGTGAAGCATCTCCTTTAATAACATAAAATACTGTCCAAAGGGAGAGGGTGCATCTCTGTGGATTTTTAAAGTTTTAAAAATTCTTTTAATTGCAGGTTTCCTCTGGTTTTCAAGAGAAGGTATTGGATGATGCTGGGGATATGGGTGGGGACACAGCTGATGAGATGGGTTCTCCATTAAGGACGAGAACATGCCTGATATTTAATCACAAAGTCCAGGATTTGGACTTCATTTGTAGAAGTTAAGAAGGAGGTGTCATGAAGTGAGCTGGTCGTGATGTCATTATGCTTTCTCCAGGTTTGCACAGTAGATGTTAGCTGTTTGTCACCACCTAGTATCCATTCCCCCTTCTGGTAACAAAAGATTGCACGTCGAGGACCCACATTCCCGTACTCTTGGCCCTGTGGTTTCTCTGGGCTTGGCCTCAATTCCAGGGGTGGCCATGTGACCAAGGTGCAGCTGGTCAGCCTACTAAGCTCCCTTCTACAGGGATGGGTGCAGGGATGATCACGTGGAGCCCAGACTTTTGCTGAATCCACCCAGAAGGAAAACTCCTTTCTTCCATGGTCTTGGGGCTGTTGGTAGCCATTTTTCCACAGCAAGGGAAAACTTTGAATAGTATTTAGGGATACAGGAATTCGGGGAGACACAAGTTCCTGGAGACAAGGGCTGGGGCTCTGGAGTCCATCATGCTGGAAGCCATATCCACCCTAGCCCTTCACTTGATGTGATCCAATAAATTCTCTTCTTATTTAAACAGCTTTGAGTGGAGTTTTCTGCAGTTTGCTAACGAATGCTTCTACAGTACACTGTTTACCTTGGCTGCTTGGATGCTTAAGCAGGAGCCTTATTGTTCTTTCTTTCCATTGAAGTCAGATGTCAGTGCTTTCTCCAATGCCTTGGTTTCTACTAAACAGCTTTGATGTTCTCTAATAATTTGGCCATAGCATTTCAGTTGCCCAATGCACCTGCCTTAGAGTGTTATTTTACTGGAAGTATTACATAAAACTTTCAACAAGCACAATTAGTATAAGTTT
Organism: Nomascus leucogenys; assembly: GCF_006542625.1. Classification (NCBI taxonomy): domain Eukaryota; kingdom Metazoa; phylum Chordata; class Mammalia; order Primates; family Hylobatidae; genus Nomascus; species Nomascus leucogenys. The sequence goes on along the minus strand of NC_044383.1, from coordinate 5,963,013 downwards.
GCCCTCTTCTTACGTGGGAGACTTCCTTTCCTTAGCTTCTGGGGCATGTGGGTATGAGGAGGTTCTGAATTACCCTCCACCTGAAATGTGTACTGACTAGCTCTCTCACATAAATTGGGAGCAGGGAGGGAGAATAAAGGCCGTGGCATCTTTGGTTATAAACTCCTGCCAATAAGCATGAAAAAAGATGATGTACCAGAGGACAGGAGAAGGAGGAGTTGAATGAGGCTTTAAAAATTCTTTTGTTTTATTTTGTGGTGATAACCATAAAAAAATTGCTTCCATTTGGATAAGGCTTTTTTCTTTTTATATCTCAAAAAGCTTTCACATCTATATCTGAATTGATCCTTATAATTCTGTGATATAGGGAAAGAAGATGCTGTAATTTCAGTTTTTACAGTTGATAAAACTGAGCTCCATAGAAATAAACCAGGGACATACTCCTAATTGTTAATCTGTGCTCTGTGGGTTCTCAGGATAAGAACTTCTCTGTTTTCTGACTTACAGATGATATTATGTTATATTTCAAAAAGATCATAAATAAACTTACCACTGGGAATATGAACTGTCTTGTCCACAATCCCAGAAGTTCTAAATTATGAAAGAATTTTGTAAAGGACCAGTGTTACCATTGATATTATGCCTTCACTAGTAACTCTTCAAAACAATTAATTTTAAACATTACATTCAATTTTTTTATAAGAACTTTTGGAAGGTTTAACTCATTATCCTATTTCCAAGCTCTCCTTAAGTTTACCATTTCAGAAGTAGCAAATTGTATCAGGTCAGAAGAACAGATATTTGCAAGATTCCAGTTAAAGTACAACTGCACTTTACTTAAGAAACAGACACAGCTACATTGCAGATCAAGGGTGGGTAGGCAGATCTCCCTGGGCTTCTGGCCTCAAATCAATGAGCAAAATCAGGTGGGACTGGAATGCATTGGATGCTATCCAATCCCCGTCAGGGTCATGGGCACTGGCATTATAGACCTAGGAGTACTCCCAGCTCACCATTCACTAGCTGGTTGCCTTAGGCAAGTTACTTACTTATCTAGGAATTGTGTCCTTACTCTGTAAAATGTCCTGAAAAACAATAATGGTTTTACAGGGTTTTGTAAAGATTAAACGAGGTAATACACATACAGTACTCAGTACAGAGCCTGATACTCAGTAAGTACTCAAAAAATTGCTACTTTTAGCATTATTCTTGGCATAGCACTCCCCCTATCCCTTGAATCACCATCAGCAGCAGCAGCAGCAGCAGCATCACAGTCATGGAAACCATGTTAGGTCTCTCTTTTGGTGACTCTAGTTATAGATCTTCCTGAGATCCAACAGTTTAGTGTCTTGACTCCATGGCCATGACCTTGCCTGTCATGGCATGCTTGTGATATAGAGGTATGCTTTGTGTTTCTTACTTTCTTTTTCTCTTTCTTGATACAGGGTCTTGCTCTGTTGGCCAGGTTGGAGTGCAGTGGTGCGATCTCGGCTCACTGTAACCCCCACCTCCTGGGTTCAAGCAATTCTCGTGCCTCAGCCTCCCAAGCAGCTGGGATTACAGGTGTGCACCACCGCACCTGGCTAATTTTCTTTTTCTATTTTTAGTGGGGACAGGGTTTTGCCATGTTGGCCAGGCTGGTCTTGAACTCCTGGCCTCAAGTGATCCGCCCATCTCAGCCTCCCAAAGTGCTAGGATTACAGGCATGAGCCACCGTGCTTGGCTTGTGCTCTGTGTTTCACACTCCCAACATCACACACAGGAGTCAGGATAAAATATGACAAGAAATATAATTCTCAAATGGTAACATAGTGTCTTATGTAATTCCAGTTGAATGACTCAGTAGCCCTATAAACACTCCACTAACAAATTAGGGGCTTATGTGGATATTTACCATATTATAGTTATAATCCTAAATGATGGAAATTGGCCTTATTTGCTGACTGTAGTCACCTCTATATTTTTCTCTCATTCTGCTTCTCACCAGGCTCTAATACTGCAGAGCCCAAGAGAAAATCCAGGACTTTTCATTAGGACCCCAGACAGTCAAGGAGTATATTTTACTTGAAGCAGCTACTCCCAGGTGCAAATCCGATGGCTTTATTTGTTGAAGACTTGTTGATTAATACCCCGTTGTGATGATTATATATTTTAAATAGCCCTGGCTTGGAAAATCACTTGCTATTAGGAGACCCCATCCATCTGTGTATTTTCACGAAGAAAATACTGCTAAAAGCTTTTAAACTTTCAAAATATAATTTGGCTTAATGAAAGAAAAGAAAGTCTTTCTACTTGGTGAAATGGTCTGAGACAGATGTTGGAACAAGGTATGCTAAAATTTTTTTAATAGATTAGAAAAATCTATTCCATTCCCACTTCCCTCCTCTCATCTATAGTAAGATATTCAGTTGCTGGAAAGAAGGAAAGCAATTGTAAGATTTAAACTACATATTTTTAAAAATCCTAAGGTTTTAGAATTCTTATAGTAGAGTGGTTGTGTGGGATGTCTGTTTACTTTCAGCTAAATTTTCTTTGCTTAAGTTATGTGCACAAGTTTCTTTTTCCACGTTTAATTTTAGAATGGTGCTCAAGTTTGCAGAAAATATTTACACACAAAAAAGTAAGCATATTGCACTATTATTAACCCCACGTCTTGTTGACACTCATAACACTTCTTTGTGAGTACAAAATCCATAATTCCAACCTTTGTGAAATTGTAGCCACAGCCCTCTCAAGCTGTTTGTTGGTATTGTTTTGGTTGTAATATGGTAGGTTTGGGGATTTGATGCAGGAGAAACATCAAGACATCATAATTCTGGTTCCTTAGATATAGGCATAAAAGTTTTTCATTAGGGAGCATCAAGAGATACATTTGGCTTGTTGCATGGTAACCAGTTCCTTGATGAAGGAAGACAGTTGATCTACTCATGTACAAGGATCTGTTGTGCGCCTCCTCTACTCTCTATCACAGGACTCAAAGAAGAAGGAGGAGATGGGGGAGGAGAAGAAGATGCATCCCTGTCCGTCAGCAGTTGGTGCTGAGTAGGAGGCATATTAAAATAGTGCATAAGCTGAGTAAGTGAACCAATAAAGAAAGAAATGTGACAACTCACCCTCATTTGGCTCCATACTCCAAAAAGGGACTCTCTTACAAGCAGAGGGAGAAGCATCCCCTCCAAGGGTGGCTTGACCACACATGCCAGTTGGACTCTCATTGTTGCTGGCTCAGAGAGATATTTCCTGTGTATTTCAAAGCAACTTCGATCTCAACAGACTCTCTGTTTTTCTTTTGTCTCCCCATCTTTATTCTAATTTGAAATATCACTTGACATGAGCTCTGGAAACAGAACAATTTTTGAGAAGCTTTTGGCTCAATGTGCTTGAGGAAGAACCACAGGAAATCAGCAACATCTGGTTCTAAGGAAGATCAAACAGCATGTGTTGGGCTGGGGTGGGCTATTGGTTAAGACTCCTTCGATGGCAGGTGTCAAGAGCCAAGTTCAATGGAGTTTCTGAAACACAGAGCATGTTCTCAGACATGGGGGAAGGGGTGTGGTCGGGCCTCAGAAGCCACTGATCTCAGGCCCAGCTTCAGCCGGACTCTGTCTGGAAAGTTCTCCTCCATTCTCTCTCTATTGAATTCTCTCTTCTCCCACTCAACAGAACAGCTTCCTTCGTGTAGCTGGACCTGGGGATACCTCGTGCTCATCTAACAGCTTCAGCAGCTCAGGGAGAAGGAAACTCCCTGAGAAGGAAACTCGTGCTCTGAGTCCTTGGTATCTGGGAAACTCCGGTGGAAGGATTCTGACTGGCCAGGCTCCAGGCGGGCACTCTCTCCTGGCCCAATCAACTGTGGCCAGGAAAGACCCCTCTGTGTGAACACGGTGTATGGCATGCTGAGTCTCATTACATACGAACCTCATTTATGAATGACAACCACGGAACCGTGATATGGAGGATCAGCCTCAGGAGGGAGCCGTTAATGGAAGACAATTCCATGGAAGTCCACTGAAGGTGAAATGTCCACTGGACTTCTCTTCAAAGACAGGCTTTCTCTGTGTCTTCCAGAGAGTCTATAAAACATTTAAACACCAGGAAGAATTGGTAGGAAACATAAATAAGTCTGCCTGTTGCTGGGATGTCATGTGGACTGGACTGGGTCTTCAGGATTAATCATTCTTGATGTCCAACCACCTTCCCTCAGCTTTTTGGAATGGGACAGGTGGCCTGAGTGACAGGAGATGGCGGATGTCACCTTCAGAATGCCCCCTGGGTCAGCCACCTTTCCTTAAAAAAAGCATATTTTCAGGGAGAAGAGGCAGCACCCAGCATTGCTTGCTTCACGGAATATGGCTATACCTGGATTCCAGGCCATGCAGAACAGTAGGCACATTAGGCATGGGTAGTCACTTCCACGGGGTCATTAGGAAATCCTTGGGCAATTCTACAGCTAAATATATCCACCCAAACCTCATAAGGACACATTTATTTCTAAATTTCAATATGGTTCACATATTTCTTGCTAGGTGCAAGTTTTATGCCAGTTTTCTAGCCTGCAAAAATATAGCAAAATGCAAAATATAGAACTTGCAATGGATTTTTTCATACACTGTATTCTCAATTTTTATTATATGTCCTTATAATAACCATGTACTCAACATGGTTGAATACATAAATACCTTAACATAGTTTTTAGTGGCAAGCCAATATAAATATATTACATAAAATGTTTGTTTGAAAACTGTAATTAAAGATGATAAAATAATATAAGGAGATGCTTCTTTCTCCTATCACATAACCATTAGAACTTGGGAAATAAGCTTTGTGAAGTGGAATTTCCATATTAATGTAAATATAACTAATGTGCCAAGAGGACCAGTGAAGTTCTCATACCAAATTGATGGAAACCAAAATCTAATCTTCCCCCCAAATAATGGCATTTGAAACAATTACCTTTCTCTGTGAGAATTTTTTGACATGTTAATGGGATCATTACACTACATAAGAGAACTTCAAAAAAGAGTTCAAAGTGACTGCAAACACTAAAGAAATAGGCAGTCAGAGAAACATACGCTAAGCCAAATTTTAATAATCAGTTTAGAGAATGACTACTAGAATTCAAGCTCCACTAGAACAGGAAATACGGTCCCTGTGCACATGACATATTTGTCTAATTCCCTGTTGCTATTTCTGTACTTAACACAGTGACTGGAAAATAAAAAATACTTACTGATTAAATGATTAAATTATTTACTTACTTAAACCTTGCTTTATTTTTAAGAAGTTACTAACTAGGAATAAGTAGAACTAAAAAATATCTAAGGAATCCCAATGGATTATAAACTGCACTTAAGCACAAATTAAAAGTTAAGATGATTCTTAATGAAAAAGAGGAGTCACTTCCATTTATGTTTAATGGTGCCTTAATGGAGTACTTGAAAATGTGCATAAGGAAATCATTGATTAGCTGTCTTTCATCATCATGGAAAATGGAACAAGAGAAAATGAATTTAAACATTAACATGTGATATTAGAGGTAGATATAAACAAGTGATTTCTCATGACTTCAACTGTTAAAGGGAAATCTTGGTTGACTTTCCACTAAAGGTGGAAGATAGAACATATACATCTATGTTTGTAGCCTCCAGAAACTCCACTAAAATCATAATAAAAGGATGTTTAAAACAAACATAAACCCAAAGGATAAGGAGAATGAGGGAGGAAACAACAGCAATAAAGTTTTGAAAGGGACAAAGAAGATAGAAAAGGGGGTAAATTACCTATCAGACCCTGGAAAACTTAATCCTAAACTGGCAATGGAAAAAACTTAGAATTAAGATGATTTGGCCAGACATGGTAGTTCATGCCTGTAATCCCAGTACTTTGGGAGGCCAAGGCAGGTGGATCACTTGAGGCCAGGAGTTCAAGACCAGCCTGGCCAACATGGAAAAACCCTGTCTCTTCCAAAAATACAAAAATTAGCTGGGAGTTGTGGCACATGCCTGTAATCCTAGTTACTTGGGAGGCTGAGGCACAAGAATTTCTTGAACCCAGGAGGCAGAGGTTGCAGTGAACCGAGATTGCACCACCGCACTCCAGCTTGGGTGACAGAGAGAGACTCTGTTTCAAAAAAAAAAAAAAAAAAAAAAAACAAGATGATTTATACCTCAAAAGACTTAATACTTAGTGGCACTGGATACCTCTGGAAGCATGGTTAAAGTGGGTGACTAAATTAAGGAGTAGTTTTAGAAGTTGGTTTAAGAAGCAATCAGACCCCAGATTCCCTCTTTCATTCTAGGTGACTACCTCTCCCCTGTGCCCCTTGCATGATACAAGACTGGAAGTTTATTCTTTGTCAATAATAAAAAAGAGGGTTTCTGGACTGGAGGAACTACGTATAATTGAATGCAGAGATACTCTACTGAGAACTTAGAGGTCAGGTGAATATGGACATCCTGGGTGCTGATAATCTCTTTCAACCCTCTACCTTCACTCAGTTCCCACAGGGCTGGCACTTCACCCTCCAGTCATAAGATTTGGAGATTCTTCCCTTGGTTATTTGGCCACCCGAAGGAAAGACACAAAGATGCTAACACTGGAGGTTCCCCAGCTGAGTAGTCATCCATCCCACTTAGTAACGAGGCACATAGAAGAAAACCTCCACCTAATGTGTTTAGAGCTCAGGGCCAACTCTGCAGTGCATTCTACTTAATAGGAGAAGAAACCAAATATTAAGGGACATCTGAGGAAAGCCTCTAGCATGGAAGATAGAACATTTACAAATTTAAAAAAAGCAACTTTTAGGAAATAGAACTATACAGGAAGAGGAACACGACAACATCAAAAGCAAACTGGACCAAAGCAACATCAAAAAACTATCAGTAATAACCTTTCACAGATAAGAGGATATAATGAAACCATGAAATAAGAACTGGACACTATAGAAAAGGAATATTCAAAGAACAGCAACAACAACAAAACATTACTGGTAATAAAAACCATCACAATAGAGATCACAAGTCAGTAGAAAGTTTGAAACATAAGTCAAGGGAGTCTCCCAGAGAGCAGAACAAAAGATTTAAAAAAATATAAAATAGAAGAAAATAATTAGTGGACAAGTCTAGGAGGTTCAACATTTAAATAATATGGAAATAGTGGTTCCAAAAAGAGAGAACACATGGAAAGAAATAATCGATGAAATAATGCAAGAAAATTTCCAATAATGGAAGAACATCAGTTTCTAGTTTAAAAGAGCTTCCCAAACATGTAACATAATAGTTGAAAATAGGCCTCACCAAATCTTTCACATATCATAAAATTTCAGAACATTCAGGAAGAAAAAGAAGACCCTATCTATAAGCTTCTGTAAGTTAAAAAAAAAAAAAGTCACATGCAGATCCAGAATCAGAAAGGCTTCAGTCTACTCAATAACACTCATGTATAGCTGAGAGCCAATTGCATGAGATCTTTGTAATTCTGAAGGAAATTGTGGGAGTGAAATCAAGATATTTTCAGGCAAGCACTGTCTCAAAGATGCACTTCTCATGCACCTTTTCTTAGGAGTCTGCAGACGGATGTGCTTCACACCAAAATAGAGTATAGATCAAGAAAGTGACATAGGAATAAAAGAGCGTGTGATAAGACAAAAGATAAATGGAGGAACCCTGCAAATGATTCTGAAGGGTGATTCTAGGGTGTGCCCCAAGCTTACAGCTGTGCCCCAAGCTTACAGGTTGACTGATTCAGACTGGAGTGGGTTGGAAAGCCCTGAGAGAGGTTTCTTCAGGAAGACTAAACAGACAAAGATCCAGATGTGTCTGAATGTCTTAGGAGGAGATTATACCACTAATGAAGCTTTTGTTGTTGGATTAAGGATGAGTACATAGACAATTCATCAAATTAAAGAGATAAATATATTAACTCCAGAGAAAGCAAAAGTTGTGCAGGAGAAGACGAGTACTCTTAGCTTACTATATGGCATCCCTGTGTCTGATGTTACAAAGTCACAATATGTAAACAACTGTTGATCTCACGAAAATGATGACTTAACTCTATAATGTCTGAAAGAAAAATAAAGAAGGAATACAGGCATATTTTTTGAGATATGGAGGTGATAAAATTATCAGCTGAAGGTGTTGAAAGTGATTGCTTCTGGGAAGGGGAAAGAGGAGTGAGGAAATGTGTATGATTAATTGGCTCTTTAACTTATATACATGTGTAAGTTTGATAAAACTAAAAACCAACTGACAAGCAGAGGAAAAGGACGAGGGGATGAAGGGTGGAAAAAAGGAAGGGAGAAGTGGGAGAAATGGAAAGAATGAAAGATAAGAGAAGGAAAAAGAGGGTGCACAGATTCTTTTTTCTGAGCAATCAGTTTTGGCTGATTGATACCTGGTCTTGATCATGTATAGGACTCTGCATTTTAGGCAGCAGGGTTTTCAGAGCACACAATTTGATCTGCAATGTGTATATAGGCACATTTTCTGCCTTCACAACACTAATTGTAGGGCTTAGCTCACTCTCAATCTGCCTGTAATCACTTATTAACAAGCCAAAGGAATATCACAGGAAAATTTTTCCAATTCATGCTGGGCTGTGACAGGCACGTCTGAGACAAGCCCATTTACACCAGTGCAGCTTTTGCCCAGCTGTTCAGACATTCATGATACACTTGGGAGATCACAGCTGTGTTTGTAGAATTTATATTTCAGATTAAAGTCGAATTTAATAGCTATTTAGAGCATATTTTAGAAGACAACCCTTTGATCTTCTCAAGCGTTATACACTTATAGGTTTAGCTGCTATGTACAGAAAGGAGCAGGGCAGCTCTGTCAAAGAGTAAGAGGCAAACAACCTTTAAACTACGGCTGATCTCCTGGTGTGACCGGATTTCAGTGGGTGGAGACTTGTAGGAAGATGTGCACACTTCTCTTCCGTTTTCTTTCTATTCTGCATTGCAGTGGACCCTGTTGGAATCACTGGGAATAACCTTTTCCCTTGACTAAGAGGGGTGTATGGGGGACCCAGAGGAGATAAGAGCCCCTGCAGATGTGGATTCCAGTTTCAGGGATGCCAGTCATCTGGGCAATTTACTTCACATCTCTAAGCCCCACTTTCCTTACCTACAGGATGAGAATTCCAACATTCTTTCAGAGGTTCTTGAGAGGATTATCTGAAATCATGTAAATGAACAATACAGTTCAATGAATAATGAATGAAACTATTATTACCCTATGAATTCCCTTGCCAATAACCTGGGTAACCACTGGCTCTGCTTCTTAAAAATCATGACCACTTCAGGTGACAATATTTGCAGTTCAAATTGGGACCCATCACACGCATTTGAACTTGACCACCATAACAATTCTGAGGAACAGAATGAGCAAGTGAAAGAGATGACCAGAAGGGTTAAATAACCTTCTCAAGGTCACCCAGCTGGAAAGTAGGAAAGTGAAGATTTGAACCTGAATCATTCTGGTACCATATTTATGAATGTTCTCACTTGTGTACTATCAGGAGCAGTTTGAATTGTTCCTTACACTGAGTGGGAATCGGTCATTCATTGACATTAACCCCTTTCTTTGAAGCTTGACAGTCTTTCAAGCTTTTGAAAAAACAGCTACTCTGCCCTGCAATGCCCCCTGACCTGCTGCTCAATGGTTTGAAGCTAAGACTCAATTACCCCACTTGCAGGTCAAATGCTAAGTGTCTTTCAGGCGCCAGCATCCATAAAGACATGAGTGTCCCAGGTCATTGGCAAAAGTCCCAGCCAAGGGCATAGGAAGCTTCTGGTGGCCTTGTGTGGATGGTGCAGGATACTGGATGTTTAGATCCCTCAGAAGGCCTTGCCACAAAGCCCTTTGTGACAGCTTTTCTTATACACATTAGGCTTAATTAGTCATCTTTGCAAGCTTCTAGGAGGCTGGCCAGTGTGACAATTGGAGTAACCACCTAATAAAAAAGTGTTCAAGGCCCTTTTCCCTTGGCCAGGCTGCTCCTGTTCTTAGGGCAGGCTATGCATCCCCACTTGATTAAATCAACAATGTGCATTTCATTCACATACAATAGTTTTCATGAACTGAAAACTATATCCAAGGCTGCCAGTTTCATCTTCCTGTAAATTTGCTGTGCAGCCCTCTGTTGGGTGACCCCAATCCTCCGTCCGTATGGGCCTGGAGGGCTGTGCATCTTGGAGGCAGCAGGGAAGGGCAAGGGAGTTTTGCCATATTAATCGGTAAAGATCATTCTAAATGCAATGCCAGTTAAAACAACATACACTTGGAAATAAAACTCTGAACACAAAATAACCCAATTCAAATCCCAGGGAGAGTAAGAAGGCGCAGGTTGTGGTGGATGAGGAGGGAAAAATACAGACTCTGACAAATTACTTTGTGCTGCTCTGTGTCTCCTCCTGGGCCAAGAGGTCAGAGTATCTGCTGGGTAGAGACATTGGCTTTGAGTACATCTGTGTGGGCTTAGGATCCAATTCCCAGATGGAGACGGTCCAGATGGTGCCAGCAGCACATATGAGTGGGAGGGTTCAGTCTCTTGCAGAAGGAGTAAAATCATATTCCCAGATGGAGAGGTCAAGACTGTGGATATTTTTGGTGCCTTTCAGTAGGAGGACAACGTTATTCCCACACCTGATTGGCAATCTCTTTTGGCGTAATGGAATTTACATGTTGGCAAGGATGTTGTCACGTGACTGCGTTACAGAAATAAACCTCGGGGTGCTCTGCTTGTCTGTGACGTACGACTCCCTTCCCTGCAGGCAGACTTCCTTGTCTGCAGGGAGTGAGTGAGAAAAGCACTCGTTGGATAATTTTAGAGAGGAGAGCTGAATACGACTTCCTTTCTCCTCTTTGATAGAACACAGGAAAGAGGAACTGTTAACCTGTTAAAAGCGCATCTTATCCGTATAGCTCAAGTCAACTTGTAAACCAATCAACGGAAGCGTGTTCCCAGCCAAGCAGTGCTGTTTACCATTTGTATAAACCTTAGCAAAGAGGCTAGCAATAGAAAATATAATGAAGATTTAAATTTTGCATCATATACTTTATGTAATTTCCTGGAGGTAGAAACTTACTCAGGAACTCTTAAAAACTCTGTTTCCCATTGGAATTCCAAATTCTGTTGGAAGTATCAAATATTGTTGGAATTTTAAGCATATTAGTGAGAAATACTTAAAGTCCATCCCCTTAAACATTTGATAAAATGAATCAGAAGTAAAGTGTGCATAATATCACTGTATCTTTTCTTAATGAAAACACTGCCACCAACTGGTTAATAAATGGTTTTGTCTACTTTTTTATTGACTGGAATAAGCAAAGTCATTTTTTCTTCATTTAAAAAGGGATCCCAATTTCTATTAAAGGTAATTGTTTTCTCTTTTCATAAAAATTAATAGCACCTCATAATTGCCTGTCATTCTTCAGTCATTTGCAGAGTAAAGATGACCTGAAAAAGGCATATGCTCGCCATTCCCTAAGCAACAGTGCTTTAGAGGGTTAAAAAGCAGCGCTTTAGAGGGCACACTGATGGTTTCCAGGGGGATTTGTTGAATTTCACTATTTCAGTCCAGTGAATCACACAGCCCAGTTCATTAAGCTAATGGGACAGTTGTCCTTATTTTTATAAAAGTAGGAAGAGCCCAGCTTACAGAGTCTATGACCACAGAAAATATCTTTTAGCAGCCTCAAGATACCCGCATACTGTGTGGGTAAATCCATCGGTCCTTATTGAAAAGGAGTCCAGCTCTTGCTCTGCTTTTGTACTGGATATGCTCCAGAGGACTTATGTTGGCTTTAGAACTTTAAGTGACCTAAGCTGTCTTGAAGCGTTAAGGCACAAAGAAAAAAAAAAATAAAACAGAAAAAGAAAAGGGAAGAACCAAAACAGCTACATCCAACGAACATAAAATGAACTCAGGGCTTCTACCTGATCAGATTTTGTAAAATCTGAACCATTGTCTGGACACTGACATGCTTTCATCCAGGTCAAGTGTGGCACCAGGAGCCGAGCCGCTGTGCCTGTCACTTTGCTGGGAAGCATCCCTCACTGAGGAGGAAGGAAGCTGTGAGAGGAGCTTTTGTTCATGGGGAGCACAGTCATGATGCTTACGCCAGGCTCAGTTCCAGGCTCTGCCTCTAGAGGTCTGAGCTGTACCTTCAAGGTCAACAGGTGAGTTCTCCAGGGGTGGGCGTGGGAAACGTCCCAGAAAGGACCCACTGAATGTGGTGCCCCAGGTGAAGCCAGGTTCAAAGAAGAACCAAGAATAGATCTGGGGGTGGGGATCACGATGGGCTTAGGGGCAAAGGAGCATGAACTGGGCCAGCAGCCCCTCTCGGCCATGAAGACAGTGGAATGGGGAGAGGTGACCCACATTCAAGAATCTAGCCACGGAGTAGTCTTGGCTTTGTTTCCTTGAAGTTTAGTTTTATTTTTAGTCACCCATGCCTGGAGTAGCAATTCCTGAGCTGTTCCTGACTATGCTCGTTCAGCAGGATGTTGGGGGCTGGGGTCCAATCATTCCAAGATCTGCCGAATTACACAAAGCTGAACAATGTATTGTGGCCCGCACACTTATTCCACTATGAAGTTCCTTTTAACAGAGCATGGGGTGGTACTTGTACCAAGGAACAGGCACCAAGAGACTGGCAGCGCCTACTGCCTCCCACCCATTGGGTCCCCTCCACCTCACCCCAATACCAGCGGGATGGGCCGTGAAGGCCAGGGCCGGGTAACCACACTGAAGTTCCACCAATCTGCTTTCACTGAGGTGCATCGAAAGCCATGTAAGGAAGGCTACCTCACTCACCTCCAGCCTGGGGGTAAGTGACCCCAGCCCCACTGTGGGGTTGGGAAACAGGCTCATATTCAAACTTCTGTGTTCCTGCTCCTTCCACACCACACAGTGCAACAGAAGGGCACGGAGTCTGAACAGTGACCCCAGGCCTGCTGGAGACCTTGTCTTCTCTGAACCTCAGTTATCTCACATGGAAAATGAGGGCTTTGGGCTAGAATGATCTCTTGAGGACCTTAGCTGTTCTCACATTCTGAGGTTCCCCCAACAATGCCTGTGTGTACCTGTGTGGTACACACCCATCCACACACAGGGTGCTCACTACAGTAAGAGCTTGGTACGGGGAAGCGTGTAGCTGCATGGTCATATCAAGGGAATTTTCCTGCTGAAATTTGATTCCAGTTGTTTCAATGGAACACAGTCAGATAGAGGCAGTGGCGGAGTGGGGAGAGAGAGAAAGAGAGAGAGGCGGCATTCACTCATTCCCTAGAGTCCCTTTTCTTCCAACGAATGAGGAAAATGGTAAGGACTCCCTGAATAAAAAGATTCATTTCTCAAAATGGCATTAATAAGAAAGGGGGAGGGATCATTAAGAATTTAAAATATGAAGGTAAAAAGCTCTCAAAGCTTCCTAAGCACCAACATTAAGCTGTAACATCATTTATTAACTACAAGATTTTGTAGGACTCTTTACAGTTAATATTTAACTCAGTTGAGTTCACAGGCATAAAAGTATTTATGCAGCACAATTACATTATTTAAGGGCAAGTGTCCATTTTAGGATATTCAAAATGCCTGGCAACACTGGAATTCTGCAGCAGTTAATGTTCAAATAAGGTGCAAAACAAACAAACTTGTGGACTGGTAAGTTTCCCACAGGCCTTCTGATGATCCTCAGAAATAAAGCATAGAGAAATATTTTTATTTAAAAAGTCCATTCAAAAATATGCATTTTGATAGCACAGAGGGGTGAGTGTAGTCAATAATAATTGTATATTTTAAAATAACTGAAAGAGTGTAATTGGATTGTTTGTAACTCAAAGGATAAATGCTCGAGGGGACGGATGCCCCATTCTCCATGACGTGCTTATTTCACATTGCATGCCTGCATCCAGACATCTCATGTGCCCCATAAATATACGCACCATAAGATACCCACAAAAATTAAAAATTAAAGAAAAAACTCAATACCATTCAATATGAAATTACTCTGTGAAATATGTGAAAGACCTGTCTGTACATGATAACAATCAATGTTCAAGAAGACATAATAAAGAAAAAAAATTGTCATTAAAAAATAAAATGTGGCTTGGTAAGTTTTTTAAAGGACAATTTGCTTGAAACATTCTTGCTTGCCTACTGGGATTTTTGCCACCGTTTTCTCTTAACACCATGTCAGCCTGACACTTTAATAATATCCAGACCTCGTAGGATTCATGGTACTGGCTTTAGCAAGAGACGCACTCAGTTACTCGACCCTCCCAGCTACCCTGCTGGCATCCCAGGTCTTTCCCGGCCACGGGCCCCTGGCTCTCCCTGTGGATTCTCCCAGACGTGTGACCTTGACCTCCCTAACGCTGCTCAGCATCAGCCTGACTATTGCAGCTTCTCCTCTACTCGACTCATCAAATCCTCCATTAAGAGGAATCTCTCAAAGCAAACACACCCAAACACTTTCCTGAAGAGCAGTTTCCCCAAATTGGATGCTCTTGGCCTTGCTGCATCATCCCATGACCTCAGCTTTCGGGCTCCAAGCCTGAGAAAAGCCGCAGCATCCTCTCACTGTGCGTCCTGTGGCCGGGGCCCCTGCACAGCCCTCCCTTCCGGCCGGTGAAATGACCTCAGCCATGCAACAGGACTTTTCTGAAATCTGAGACCCACGGGGCTCCACTGGATGACCCAGCCTTGATCTGCAGAGACTGAGAACCAGGCGCCCAGGGCTGCCTTCCACTGGGAGATTTTGATGAACAGCTCCACATTTTCACACGGTTTCCACTTGGCCTTTGCACGGTCTGTCTCCTGTTTCGTGCTCACTCCCTCAAGCCACATGATTTCAAGAAAGAAGTTCTGACTAGGATTTGAACGTCACCCAGTTGGCACAGAGACAACCCTGGGGTGGAAGCAGATCAGAAGGGGGTTCGCCCCGAGCTTCCTGCCCTCCACCCCGTTCCCCCCAAACACACCCTGCAGCACAGCCTGTCTGGAGAGGCAAGGGGCCGCCAAGAAAATGCTGGAAAACGGGGCAACGATTTTTTTCTATTTCATCTGCTTTTAAGATTTAATTTTATTATGTTTTTAAATTCTAAGGGTAATACCCAATTAGAAAATGCTATCATTTTATTAAAGCATATTTGAAAATGTCTTCTTAACGAAGAGGAAGAGAACAACTCAGTGTAAGCCAGAGGTTTTGACATAATAAGGTAAATAACTGTGAATCAATGAATCAATCCATCAAGGATTTGTTGAACTCATACAATATCCCTATGGTCTCACCCATGTTGTCATCTTACTTATAGAGACTTGTTTTCAGAATTCTTCTATATACGCTGTTTCCTTTCTAATGCACTGATTGCTAAACTCAAAAGCATTTTCAGATGTTGATGTGGCAAAAGTAAAATAAAATAAAAAGAATATACTCAGCATAGAAAATTGGGAAATAGAGCAAAGTATAAACAAAAAATAAATCCCATCACTAGAGACAACCTCTTTTAACTTTTTAGTGGATTTTCTCCTAGATTTTCTCTCCATGTATTAAAAAATACGTTTTTAGAGGCCGGGTGCAGTGGCTCACGCCTGTAATCCCAGCACTTTGGGAGGCAGAGGCGGGCAGATCACGAGGTCAGGAGATGGAGACCATCCTGGCTAACGCCGTGAAACCCCGTCTCTACTAAAAATACAAAAAATTAGCCGGGAGTAGTGGCGGGCGCCTGTAGTACCAGTTATTCAGGAGGCTGAGGCAAGAGAATGGCGTGAACCCACGCGACGGAGCTTGCAGTGAGCTGAGATCGCGCCACTGCACTCCAGCCTGGGTGACAGAGCCAGACTTTGTCTCAAAAAAAAAAAAATACGTTTTTAGAAAGTAACTTCATATGTACAGGTTTTTCGTTTTGACTTCTTTTTCACTTAACATAGCATAAGCATTCCCCATGTCATTAAATATTTAGCAAAACATGTTTAATAGCTGCATAATATTCTATTAGTATACTATGTTTAATGTCTGCATAATACTCCATTATATTACTATATTATAATTTATTTACCCATTAGCCCTTAATGCAAATGCTCATTTGTTCAATAGAAATTGATTAAGTTAGGGGCAATATGTTGTTGGGCATTTTGGTACTTTCTAAATTGTTAGCTTTATAAATTTTACATTGTTGAGTATGTTTTCCCCACATCTTTGTGTATACCTTCAATTATTTTATTAGGACAAACTTCTTCAAAGCTCACTGTTGGATGAAAAAGAATTAGCACGTTTTTCTGCCAACTGTTTATCTGAAAAGTTTCAAACCTGCAGAAAAGTAGAAAGAATAGTATAATGAAAATTTCATTTAGATTCACCAAATGGGAACATTTTTCTCACTCCCTCTTTTCTCTGTCTCTCTGTCTCTCTATCTCTCTACACACACACACACACACATACACACACACACACATACACACACACACACACATTCTTCCCTGAATGACTTGAACCTTTAGAAAATAACTTGCAAACACCACAATATTTCACTCATTCCTAAACTCTTCAGCATTCATCTCCATCTCCAAAGAAAGGACATTCTCTTAGATGTCCATGCTGCCTTTACCATCCTCAAGAAACTTAACATGTGTTCCCTAATATTAACCCATATATAGGTCACTTTGATTTTTTTCCCTACCTGTCCCAATAATGTCCTTTATAGCCGTTGGGTTTTGAAATGTTGTTTTGTTTATTCACTTGTTTGGCTTGGGATTCGATTGTTTTGCTCCCACATTGCACTTGGTTACCCCCACCCCCACAAATTTGTTGAGGTAGAATTTGCACTGAATAAAATTCAGTCTTTTCAGATGTCTAATTCTATGAATTTTGACAAACTTATATAGTGATGCAACTACTTTGGTGGTAGTTTCAAGGTATAGAATTTTTCCACCACACCAAAAAGTTCACTCTAGCCCTTTCATAATCGATAATGTCGCTTTCCCCCTTTTCACCCCTGGGAAACACGGGTCTGGTTTCCATTTGTAAAGTTTCCCTTTTTCCAGAATGTCACATAAATGGAATTGTACAGTATGACGATGAGTCTGTTGAGTTTGACTTCTTTCAATTTGCATAGTGCTTTTAAGAGTTATCTACGTTGTTGCATGTTTCAGTGGTTCGTTCCTTTTAATTTCTGAGTAGCATTTCATGCTCTAACGAAATTTGTCCATCCATTTGCCAGTTGACAGACATTGGAGTTGCTTTCAGTTTTTGGTGATACTGAATAAAGCTGCTATAAACATTTGTGTGCAGGTTTTTGTGCACTACATTTCTTTTAGGTAAATATATAAGATTGGGATTTCTGGGTATAATGCTAAAGATATGTCTAGTTTCATGAAAGACTATCAAACTGCTTTTCAAAGTGGCTGCATCATTTTGCATTCCTCCAGTAATCCACTTGCTGTGAATTCTAGCCAGTATTTGAAATTGTTTGGGTTTTCTAAAGCTATTCTAAGAGGGTGTCATGGAATTGTTGTAATTCTAATTGGCAGTCGATGCTGACCATCTTTCCACATTCTAATTTGCCATCCGTGTATTTCTTTGGTAAAGTGTCTGTATGGTCAAAACATTTGTTCAGGGCAGGGGGGACGTTTGTTTTCTTATTATTGAACGTTGAGAGTACTTTATATATTCTGGTTATCAGTTCTTTACCCATTATGTGTTTTGCAAATATGTCTTCTCTGTCTGTGGCTTGTCTTTTCATTTCCTTAATGGGGTCTTTCAAAGAGCAGAAGGTTTTCATTTTGATGAAGTCCAATTCTGATTCCCAGTTTTTTCTTTATTGGTCATACTTTTGGCTGTGTCCAAGAAATCTTTACCTAATTCCAAATCACCAAGATATTCTCCTATGTTCTCTACTGGTAGTTTTATAATTTTAGTTTTTACATTTAAGACTAGCCACTTTGACTTACTTTTTGTATATGGTGTGAGGTATGAGTCAATGTTTATTGTTTTGCATATATATGTCAAATTATTCCAGCACTGTTTTTTGAAAAGAATATTCTCTCTCCATGGAACTACTCTGCTTTATAAACAAAAGAATATAAAACCAAAATTGTATAAGGAGTGATGTAGATTCAAAATTATTTGATTTCATGATACCTTATATGTGAAACACATGTGAAACCACTGAAAATGGACAATTCTAATTGATGAAGGCTACAGATGCAGACTAAAAGCTAGATAATCCATTATTCTTAGCTGTCCATTTGCTTGATGAGAGTTTGGATTAAAAGGGCATTTAATTGCCAATGCTTTAGTACCTAGAATTTAATGTTATATAACAAAAATTAATAAGCCTTTATATATTTCTTGACCCTTCCAAAATATTTATGCTACTCTTCTGGCTTTTATAGATTAAAAGAAACTTAATGTATAGAAAGTACTCATTTTCCAGAAGAACTGTTAGACTTTAAGGAAAATTTTATACCCACAGGGCCTCTTTGCATTTCACCACACACCGTAGGAAATACCAGTTCGTTCCCTCCACCACAAGGGATAATTGGATGGGAACATTTTTGACTCCTTTTGATTTTTTTTTCAGTTCTTTTTTCAATTTTTTTTCCAGTTTTGGTTTTGTTTTCTCCTACGAATTTCCTATTACCACTCAATAGCAGTGAATTCTATATTCTAATTTAGTGTTTAGGCTTCCTTTAGCATGGAACATAATACTTTAATATACCATAAAGAAAAATAAGAAACAAAAGGTTTCCTTTATGCTTCGTTGTTTAGTAGATGAAATGCTGTAGCAGTGAACTTACCAATTTCAAAAACCTAGGCTCAATGTGATTTTTTTTGTAGAGACGGGGTTTTGCCATGTTGCCCAGGCTGGTCTTGAACTCCTGGGCTCAAGATATGCTCACCTTGGCCTCCCAAAGTGTTGGGATTACAGGTGTGAACCACTGCACCAGCCTAGGCTGAACTGGAAGAAGCTGTCTATGAGATTCTATATCCTGGCCCCTTCTCTTCCCTGACTTCTTAGCTCAGTATTTCAGAAATCCAGGCTGGCATCAGTATTTTTTACTTTTCTACCACAAATGTGAGTGTGATTGCCCATGAGAGGGAACTGCAATGCTGCCCAAGATGCCACACAGTGCAAAGTGTCTGGGCTTCCACGCGTGCAGATCTCAATGACTGCACCTTCTGAGTGGGGGCCAAGTGTTTGTATGTATGGCAGACTGAAGAGGTCTGTCACCCTCTCTGTGTTTATCCATTCCATAATATTTACAAGCCCATGACATGGCTAAGGAAAGGGATAAAACAGGAAATAAGAGAGCCACACCCCATTCTCCTGGAGCTCAGGGCCTGGGGTGGGGAAGACTGGCAACCACACCTGCTACAAGCCACATAATAGGGGAATCTACAGACCTCAAGAGACATGGGAGAGAACCCCTGGTCAGTCCTTTACACTGCCAGCAAGGCTATTTCTTGGTGAGAAAAGACGATTAACGATGTGCTTTATTTTGCTGCCAATGCAGTAAATCTCATCACATGTAAATGAGCGAGAGTCCCCAATGATTAGTCGTCCCCATGATAAATTGTCTTCATCCAGTTCCCAAGCTCATCTTGATTTCAACAATCTTGTCATCTGCAATAAACATATTCCATTTTGCCTTGCAATTGTTGATTAAGAATGTTAAACATCTGTTAAAATAAACCAAATCTGTGAGCCATTCTTTATTGTTAGGATGAACAATGAATTCATTTCCCTTATCCAAGTGGTGCCTATTATTTTTCCTCCTTGAAAAAAAAAATATCCAACCATGAAATGGAAAACACTGACCAGTCCAAGTCAGCTAGTATCCACAGAGCAGGACAAACATTCAAGGCCACTTCCCATTTTATTAAAAATTGACCAAAAATAAATAAAACCTACCACCTATTTTATTAAATGTATTATTTTTTACCACCTCCATTTAATGCAGCATTGGTTAGGAGTACTTTCAGCCTGAAATAAAAGAAACTGACTAATGTAGCTTAGCTTGAGATGTATTTAACCCACAGCACAAGGAGTTGGCCATCTAGGGCTGATGCAGGGGACTCCAGGAACCAGGCTGTCTCCATTCTTCTGTCTTTGCTTTCCACTCTGCTCATGGCAGACCTCTTTGTCATGCTTGCCATCTCTTGTCACAACATGACCTCCATACCAAGCAGGAGGGGAAAAAAAGGGAAGGCAGAGAGGTGAAGGTGCATCACATCAGCCATTTCTAGCTGTAAGGGAGTCTGGCAATGTGGATATTTTATCTGGGCTCTCTGTGCCTTAGGTGCCATCAGGATTCTATTAGTGAGGAAAATGGGCAGAAGAGATGTTGGCTATGCCACTAGCAGATTCTGCCATAAACACACAGAAATCAAGAGACAAAGGTCTTGGAGGTGAGGTGTGCTTAATATGCTTAGAGTGTGCAATGGGTTGGAGCAGCTGCATCAGCATCACTCACAGCCGCTGATCCTAACACTTTTCATGCATACCTGCTTTCACTCCTGAAAGGAAGCACCTACGTCTCTTTGTTGAAGGATTGCCTCAGGCTGCTATAGCATCTTGTTTATATACAGGAGAGAAGGAAAGTGTCTGGGAATTTACATGCCCTCAGGATCAGCCCTTAACCAATAGTATAAATGCCTCCATTCTCTTTACACTAACTGGAATATTTCTGGCATGTGAGTTACATATCTCTACAGTGTCCTGGGGTGGAGGTGGGGGTGTGGGTTTAAACCAAAGTTTCACTGCTCAAGCCTCAGCCTGGCATTGCCTTTGCTTGGCTTCCTTTCCTTCCTGGTACCACTTCCCCATTCCTCTACCAGTTTTTCCTGGGATCACTTCCTGATAAACAACTTCCACAAACATCATCTCAGGGGATGTTTCTCAGGAACACAAACTGTCGTAATTTTAAGCCCATCAGTGCCTCTGAATGCACGTGTCTTCTCTAGTCAATCCTGCCATAACTTAAAACACTCACACATTTAAAATTTCGGTGTTATTAGCTAACCATCAGGTGCTTTGCATTGTAATTAGTGTTTACAGACATCATGATTATAAACATTGTAAACACAGATCAATATGATGGTCTTATCCTTAACATGTTTGTGATCAACCAACTGCAAGGTTAAAGCATTTAATTAATATCTTAACCATTTATTTAAGCAAAAGGCAACTTTTAATCTGAATAAAATGCACTTTTACCACGCCACTTGAGAAGGCTATGTTTTCCAGTGGGACTACTCATATTTGTTCCAAACTAGAATCAATCATACTGACAGGGTAGGTTGTCATCAACTTCTCTCTCATAATGTGAATTTCACCATAAGACATTTCTGAAACTGAGCTTGATGGAAGAGTCAAGCAACTTCTTATTTTGGGTTTTATTTACTTGCACTTTTCATTTATTGTTTCTAGTCAAAAGACCACTTTTTCTGGATTCAGAAAAACATTCTTACTCATAAATACATACACCTTCTATGTATCCACAACAATTAAAAATAAAATAAAGAATTTTTTCTGACCTCAAAAAAAATTCTTAGATTTTCTTTAAAGCCAGCAGGTTTGTTTTCAAACATTACATCATGATGTTGGTTTTGTATAATTTATTACTCAGTTTTTTTGAACAGATGACAATAATATTTGAGCTTATTTGCATTGACACAGTGATAAAATTCATCTCTGAAATAACATTCTAAGAACACCTATGCATTCTGGATCGGTGGCTGCTGCTGCTTTTGGCTGTGTTTGAAGTGCCTCCTGCAACGTCAGCTTCAGTGTCAGAACTGCACAGACAAAGGCATGTCTGTCTTAATCCTCAGCAACTCCAGGAAGCTCCAGGTGTCTTCATTACCTGGCATATTTTCACTCATTTCAAGCTTAGGCTTCTAACTTCCCTTTTAAAAGTAATCTGTTTCAAGTTCTCAACTGAAAACATAATTTTTTAAATTATAATGGTTTAATTGGGAAAATGAAGAACGGTACTAACTCAGCAAAAGCCTGATTTGCAGTCCTTTTTGTTATGAGAATTCATTGCAGCTGGAACCAGGCAAAGTTGCATTTTGATAAACAAAATCTTGAGCCAACGCACAATGGCAGGAAGCTAAGCTGACTTGTGTGGGCCAGTTTTATTTTCTGTAATCAAACTCTGGCTCAGGAAGTGACACATTCACTTTAAAAATGGCTTCTAGTTCAAGATTTTGCACTGAGAACATATTTTTACTTCCTCAAAATAAACTTCCAATGACAGTTTTTTTTTTAAAGCACAAAAAGGAATACATTCTTAAAAATGTACACCTTAAAATGGAGAACGATATCATTTATTGGCCTTTTGGCTAAGACCAAGTGTAAAATGGCAAGTGAAGAACAAGGAACTCCTAAACCCATCACCTTTTAGCTTTTTAAGGTTGTCAGGAGGCTCCTTGTGGCTGACCCTTAACTAAGTCATGTTTTTTGATAAACAAATCATTGATGGAACACAACTTCTTCTAGAAGGTGAACTAACTGGCAAGAGCCAATAGCATTTTCTGATTCAACAGCAGCCCATAAGTGACGATCTCATGGTTTCTTAAACCTCCACTTTCAGTTCAGCATGGGTCCCTGATTCACGCATTTGCCTCCCTCCAATAGTGATCACACTTGAGAGGAAAAGGTCACACACTCATGGGCACAATTCAGTGGGCCAAAGACTTTGATGAACCTCTGGATGATCTAAGCCAGAGGACTCCTACTTCAGATCACACTTAGGGAGCTAGAACCAAGGGGCAATGTGCTTTTCACAGCAGATAGCTCCAAGGTCAGTTAGGAGCTGGAGGCAGGGGCAGAGGTTCAAAGGCATGGGGCTTAGGGCAGGACCATCTGTGCATGGGGTTGATCCCACTTTCACCATGAGCCCTGCTGCACCCCACCTTCCAAATCACAAAACTGAGACTCCCTACCCTAACAAAAAAGAATCACCAGCAGGGGAGGAGCTTGGCTTTAAACTCTTAACTGAGCACTTACTAGAGTCAGGCACATGCTAAGCACAGGGGATAAGAAAAGCTGATTCTGATCACACTGGCTTCATCCTGGGCAGCTCTCCGTGGGCCCCCTCTAGAGCTCTGAGCAGGCACAGCAGATTTAGCAACTAGGAGCCACCGCCCACACTTGATTTCAGAGCAGTAAACCGCTGAAATACAGCAAGAGCTTCTCCAAACACGATCTATTTCTAATGAACCAATTGAGCCATCTGTTGGGTACCTTTTTAACCACTGCCAACCAGCCAAGAAGCTCTTTCTCCAAATTTATGTGCGTCAAGGGTTACTGGGCCATGCCAATCAGCAAAGAGCTCAGAAAACTTGACTCGCTTTAGAAAACTGAAGGACTCTTATAAAAGAAGTTTGTGCTCTGCCCATCTGTTTTGGGGGAACTTAAAACATCCCATGACATGAATAATGTTTAACCAGGAACTTATCACTAATTATGATTACACTGTTGGAATCCACTTTGATCTTCCTATGTTTAAATTTATCACACTGCAGTGCTCTGGTCTGTTCTACAGTCTTCAGTGAGCTCTCGGTCCTCACTGAAAGCTCCATGGAAAACAGGCAACGTGTTTCCCTCCTCACTGAGACTCAACTCCCAATCCACTCGGTTTTCAGACAGCCTCTGAGATAATTTGGGCACCTCAGGACAAATCCAGAGGGATAAAGAAGTTCTACCTTCCTAGTGGCATCTTTGTATGAGAAAGAAACTTAAAATTTCTATGGTTAAAACTATGAAACCAACACAAAACTGTGTTGCACATACTCCCCTTGGTTCAATTCCTAAAGAAATGTGCTGTGTCTTAACCCTCCTCACTGGGGTTGGTTTGAAGATGGCCTGAGGCTGGTCTCACTTTGATCCTTTATGGCACTTAGTTTCCTAGAGTGGGGCTCCAAGTCACTTAAGGAATGCTGTCAGATGGTATTAGAAAATAAAGATTTCTTGTTTGTTTGCCTTGTTTTGTTTGTTTGCTTAGTGAGAGAAAGTAGAGTGTGTTTGGCGATTGTGTGTTTATGGAACAACCCAGTGGATGGGGAGATCTGATAACTGGGAGAGAGCGTGGCGTGGCGTGGAGCACCCCTTCCTGAGTGGTGAGGGAGGCCTACAGTGCACCAGGCGGTGGTGCTGGCTTCCGATGAGGCACAGGCGGTTCATCCGTGGAGACGTGAATGGTCCTCCTGACAAGGTGTGTGCAACTGTGGAAATTAAACAACAGCACAAAGGTTGTGTCTTGCGTGGGCTTGGAGGATGCTACATTTCCTCCTGATCTCCAACTGCAGTGTTTGGTTGTGATTCTGATTTCTGCCTTGAGTTTTCTCAGGAGGTACAAGGACTCCCCTGTATCTGATTTGGTGATGTAGAAGATGGTGGTGACCTTGCAACATGAGCCCAGCTTGTGTTGGTTTTTTGGTTTTTATTTATAATGAGTAAATGTTTTTCTTCAGAGTAAATTTACAGAAGCTATGAGAAATATTATTCATGGCTAAAATATGGATGTTTTCCAATAAACAATTGGGAGGATGGAATTGCCATTCTCAAGGTGGGGAAGACCATGGGCAAAACAAGAAAAGAGGAGGAGGAGACCAGGAATTTTGCTTGTGGAAAAATTTAGTAAGAAGGCAACCTGAAAAAGCTACATACCACATGATTCTAACTATATTACATTCTAGAAATGGCAAAACTATGGAGACAGTAAAATGATTAGTGGTAGCCAGGGACCAGGGGGAGCAGAGGATGAATAGGTGGAGCCCAGGGGACTTTTAGGACAGTGAAACCGATCTATATGATTCTACAATGGTGGATCCATGGCATTTTACATCAGTCAAAACCAGTAGAATGTAGATCACCAAGAGTGAACCCTAATGTAAACTGTGGACACATAACGATGTGTCCATGTAGCTTGATACATTGTAAAAAATATAAAATCCTGGTGGAGGACATTGATAATGGGGAGGGCTGTGCATTCGTCAGAGGATGGGAGTATATAGTTGTACTGGTCTGTTTTCATACTGCTGTAAAGAACTGCCTGAGACTGGGTGATTTATAAAGGAAAGAGGTTTAATTCACTCACAGTGCAGCATGGCTGGGGAGGCCTCAGGAAACTTACAATCATGGCAGAAGATGAAGGGGAAGCAAGACACCTTCTTCACATGGTGGCAGGAGGGAGAAGTGTTCAGTCAAGGGAGAAGATACCCTTATAAAACCATCAGATCTCGTGAGAACTCACTTGCTATCGTGAGAACAGCATGGGGGGAGCTGCTGCCATAATTCAATTACCTTCACCTGGTCTCTCCCTTGACATGTGGGATTGTGGGGATTACGGGGATTACAATTCAGGATGAGATTTGGGTGGGGACACAAGCCTAACCATATTAGTGGTAACTCTTCCTTCTGTTCGATTTTGTTGCGAAACTAAAACTGCTCTAAAAAAATAAAGTCTACTACAAAAAGAAAAAAGAAAGAAAGGAAAGAGAAATATGCAGTCATTTACTAAATTCAATTTTTTAAAATTTAGCAAATATATAACAAAAAATTATCCACATTAAAAAAGAAAGCCAAATAGCTCAATATAAAAATAGGTATAAATATTTAACAGACAATTCATTTATTTAAAAAAGGTAAAGGGGAAATAAACCAATGAAAAATTGGACCTTCATAATTAGGAAATTCTATATAAGACATTAATGGGCACACATTTATCTCCCTATTTGATTGACCAAATTTAAAAAGGGGAGGGAGAGAGAATATCAAATGCTGGTGAGGATGTGGTAACTGGGCAATATCACAGATTATTTAAGGAAATATTAATTGATAGAGATCCAGGATATGTTTTGGAAGCTAGTTTGTGTTACTAAATCACCTGGGATAAAACGTCTTCACAGCAATTTTGATCTTCATGTTTTCTTGAACTCCTGTGAGCTAACTTTGCGAGAAGGAAGATTTTCTTTCAATTAGTTGCTCTGTTAGTCAGATAGAGCCTACTTGCAGATAAAACACTAAGTTAAATTCTAAAAATAAATGTGAATCCTCTTTCCTTTGCCAGATTCAATTCTATTGAATAAGCCATTGGTACGTCAGAGAAACTCAGTGGCTGGAGGGGATTGTAATATTGTCCATTACAATCCAGAAATGGCACATTCTCGAACCTCCTACAGTTGGTCAAGAGGGCTTTGCAAGCGGGCACAGAAGCAAATGAGGTTTGGGGTTAAGTCTGGAAGCAATCATTCTCTGTTGCTGCTGCTGCTCCTGCTGCTGACAGGTCGAGAGGAGGTGGGTGTCTAATCATTGTGAAGTAGAGACAGCCCTTCCCCGTGCAGCACCAGAAAAGATTCTAAATTGCCCCATTCTCCACAAGCCATTTTCATTAGATAGATGTCTAATTCTCCTAGTGGGGACATGGCCCTGGCGGTCTTATAAAGCCCAGGGTGTGCAGGCAGAGTTCCCCCAGTAAGACTCTAAGTTCTGTGTCATCCCTGGATCTGTAGACTTATTACAGTGTCTGGTGTAGAAATCACAGAGGCATAAAGAAGCCACTAAACTAATTTCTAATAAATAAATGGATGGGTGGGTGGATGGATGGATGGACAGATGATACCATCAAAAGACAGAATGAATTTTTCACTGCACAGCAAAATTGGTTTTAAATAGCCCAAGGAAAAAACTGGCTCCAAAGAAGTGTTGAAGGACCTATGCTTGGGAAAAACAAACAAACAAACAAACAACAAAAATACCCAACAACAACAACAACAAAAAACCCAGGTAAGTAATCAATTAAAAGAGTACTCTTCCAGAGCCTTTTGATAATTGAAAAAGCTCAAGCTTAGAAGTGTTTTTGCATTGAAAATGTGTCTGTGAACCAGTATTTCCTGTGTTCTGCAGATTTCATTATAAAGGCATTTCTTATTTTTAAGTAATCGGATAAAACAAAAAGATTTTATTTTGACTTCTCAGACTCCTAACTTGTTTTCAGAAAAATGCTGGCAATGGCTATTTTAATTCTTATTATTTTACAAAGGAAAGCAAACTGAAATTTGGAGGTTATCTTGAAGCAACTGACATTTCTTTCCTGGCCTTGTTAGTTAGATATGCATCTAGTGTCCCGTGTGTGAGGCAAATTCAATGTAAAGGCTGATTGAAAATGCTTCCTGCATCGTTAACCACATGCCCTTTCTCACGGCCTGTGGTGATACTTGCAGAGCACAAATGAAGGATATGTGAGCAATTCCTAGACATGTTGCACTTCTCTGAGTTTTACAGCTCTGAACCTTCAGTAGAAATTTGTGGACCAAAGTCTACCCAAACTTTGCAATATCAAATTTTTACAATGTTAGTGTAAATGAAAAGAAACTCAAGTGAAAAGAAATAGGCAGCTTCGGTTTCTTCCCTCCTTTTTCAAAATAAATGGTCTTGCAAAGGAAAACTCAAAGTACTAAAGCCAAAATAAGATATTCTTCTTATAGGCTGTCTCTGGCCTTGGAAATTGTTTGTTTGATAAAAGAGCATGGAGAGAGGAAATGCACAGGGTGAATGCTTTGCAAAAGGTGGGTGTTAAGTAAGCATATGTTTGTTAGACTTGAAAATATTTTTGGACCCCTTTTAAACAAAGCATTTTTAAAACTAAATATTGGAATCTTTGTTTTTATCAAAGTTATGGAAATTAAATTTTCTCTTCTCCAAATTAGGGGAATATTCAGGCTAATGTGTGAAGCATGCAAAGTGGAGAATGCCTGGTACAAATGGAGAATGCCTGGTACAAAGGTTTGCACTGGAGTTGAAAGCTTGGGATAGAAAGTAGAGCCTCAGCTGACAAAGACTATGGAGTGGGAGAGGAGGTGTGTGTAAGTGCTTCCACTTCCCATTCCAGGTGGAAGTTCAGAACACCTGGTCACCTCAAAAGAGTGCAGCATAACATGTATGTAACAATCACCCTATATTTCAATGTACAGTTTTTGGTCCCCAGTTGAAACATTCAACCACATGTAACTTTAACATTTACCTTTGACAAGAACTAAAAGTAGATCTACCATTCCATTCATCAATCCCCTACTGGGTATCTACTCAAAATAAAAAAAAATCACTATATCAAAGAGAAATCTCTTTGTGCATGTTCATCACAGCACAGTTCACAATTGCAAAGATATGGAATCACCTAAGTGCCCATCAATTGATGAGTGGATAAATAAAATGTGATATATATATATATATATATATATATATATGTCTTACAGAATACTACTCAGCCATAAAAATGAGCACAATAAGGTCTTTTGCAGCAACTTAGATGGAATTGGAGACCATTATCCTAAGTGAAGTAACTCAGGAATGGAAAACCAAGTATCACATATCTCATAAGGGGGAGCTAAACTATGGTATGCAAAAGCATACAGAGTGGTATAATGAACACTGGAGACTCAGAAGGGAAGGGTGGGCAGGGGGTGAAGGATGAGAAATTACTGATTGGGTACAATGTACACTATTTGCATGACCAAGACACTAAGAGCTCAGACTTCACCATGATACTGTTCATCCGTGTAACCAAACCTCCCTGAACCCCTAAAGATATTGAAACAAAAAATGTATCTTTGACAAATCATGCCTTTTCTTATAAAATCAATTGAAAGTAAAAAAAAGTATGCATCTTTTGCTAAATGGAAAGAAGCCAGACAGATTATAAATAACATTCAAGATTACATTAAAATTAATTTGATAGTTTAATTATCAAATAACTAATATACTAATCAAAGCCAAAAATGTTTCACAACTTAAAATACGTTTAAAGTAATATATTTATAAAAAACATTAAATGATTATATCCTTAAGCGGTTTCATATAATTATGTATTTTTGAGAATGGCTTCAATGAGTGAAGATTGTCAGGAAATCTTATTCCAGAGAGAATTGGCAAGGAGAGGAATTTCTTGTGTCTGATCTGGGCCAAGCCTCAATTCCACATCACCCCTTTCTTCCTGCACCACACCCCATTCCTGTCTCAGTCTGCCTCATCCACTGGGGTCTTCAGAGGGCAGAGTCTGGGGTTGGCTTGTCAAAAAGCAGATTCACTATTTATTAATTAATTGCAAACATTATAAGCAAGGACATTCCTAACATAGATGCAGTTTAAAAACATAACTTTTGGAAAAATAAAATATTTGCTATTCAGTGTAGGCTAAAAAATACATATTGTTTATCAGTCTCTTTAGTTACTTAAGGAGTGAACCCACTTTAGGTTCTTTGTCATAAGCCTCTTTTGTACTAAATTTTCTCTTTTACATTAGAGAAAAAATGGTAGCTACTGTTTCAGGACAGCTCTTCAGTAAAAGCACCCACCACTAATTTTGTGGCACTTCAAATTGTAGGAGGGGAAATATTCTAAAATTAATAATTGCTTAAAATTTAAGACCTCCTTAAGAGTCACGAATGATTTCCATAGCCATTCACGTATTTTTCTTTCTCTCAAAGTCAATAAAGCTGCGTTCATGCCGGACATGTGGAATCACTTCATCCCTGCATCTGTTTATTGCATATCACTGACAATTCTTAAAATACCAAAGGTTTTCCTTTGTCTTA
Source organism: Nomascus leucogenys (assembly GCF_006542625.1). Lineage (NCBI taxonomy): Eukaryota > Metazoa > Chordata > Mammalia > Primates > Hylobatidae > Nomascus > Nomascus leucogenys. Next base: position 5,933,407 of record NC_044383.1, on the reverse strand, counting down.
CTGCCATACGGAAAGCGAATTTTCTAAATGAACATTGATCACACTGTTGGTTATAAGTATAAACAAACAGTTAAAACAAATCTATTGTCTGTGTGTGTGCAAGTGTGTGTATTTGTAGCCACAAGACTAGAAACACTGAGATTATTTGGTGCAAGGCTCCATAACATGCCGCTTTCCCCACCACACCCTTGTGGAAAATCTGCATCTGTGTTAACTGCTAGAACAGCAGGCAAGCTGGCTTGCATTCCCGAAGACCAAGCTGAGCAAGAGAATTAGAAAACTAAGCTTTCATCTCAATTTTTATTTCAGAGTTAGATCTTTATGTGTTTTTTTAGACACCATTTTTGTTTCTTTTTTAATTTTATTTTAAGTTCTGGGATACATGTGCAGAATGTACAGGTTTGTTATATAGGTATACATGTGCCATGGTGGTTTGCTGCACCTGTCAATCCATCATCTAGGTCTTAAGCCTGATATGCATTTGATATTTGTCCTAATGCTCTCCCTCCTCTTGCCCCCCACCCCCCAACAGGCCCCAGTGTGTGATGTTTCCCCCCCGTGTCCATGTGTTCTCATTGTTTAACTCCCACTTATGAGTGAGAACATGCGGTGTTTGGTTTTCTGTTCCTGTGTCAGTTTGCTGAGAAGGATGGTTTCCAGCTTCATCCATGTCCCTGCAAAGGACATGAACTCATTCTTTTTTATGGCTGCATAGTGTTCCATGATGTATATGTGCCACATTTTCTTTATCCAGTTTATCGTTGATGGGCATTTGAGTTGGTTCCAAGTCTTTGCTATTGTAAATAGTGCCGCAATAAACATACATGTGAATGGGTCTTTATAGTAGAACGATTTATAATCCTTTGGGTATATACCCAGTAATGGGATTGCTGGGTCAAATGGTATTTCTGGTTCTAGATCCTTGAGGAATCACCACACTGTCTTCCACAATGGTTGAACTAATTTACATTCCCACCAACAGTGTAAAAGCATTCCTATTTCTCCACAGCCTTGCCAACATCTGTTGTTTCCTGACTTTTTAATGATTGTCATTCTAACTGGCATGAGATGGTATTAGATACCATTTTCTATTTTGCCTCCAGATGAAGTGCCTGCATTATCAGTAAAATAAAATGAAGACTGAGTGACGTTTTGAAGACTGTTAAATGAACGGAAGATAATTAAAAACAAAACATCACTAAACAAGGCTTTGTCTGTATCCAAGTCAAAATTCCCTGGATGGAGCAGTAGTCAGGGGTATGTGAGTTCTGACACTGGGGCTCCATCTCCAGCTGGCCCATCCAGGGCACAGTTCTCCATGATTGCACCCCACGCTGCCTTCATATATAGGATGAAGATGCTAATACCTAATCTAGGGGCTGTCATGACGTTTAAAGAAAATTGCTTAGCACAGAGCCAGTTCCATAGTAAGTTCTCAATAATGATAGTTAATTCTTGAACTCCTGGCCTCAAGTGATCCTCCTGCCTCAGCCTCCCAAAGTGCTGAGATTACAGGCGTGAGCCACTGCATCTGGCCATGATAATGATAGTTAATTCTATTGAAGACTGCTCAAGCAATCAAAGCACGTCCATGCTACAGGAAGCAAAGTCGTAAAGAGGATTCCTGAGCCATACTTCTATCCCAAGACCAGAAGTGGGCTTTGGGGATACTAAGTTATGTGTTTTCCACAGATAAACTTTGGATGGACTTAGGTATGAATTTAAGTGATTCACACCAGCCCATGTATTTCCTTAATCTGCTGGGCAGAAGTTTCCCTCTTTACAAAAGGACAAAATTCTGTGTTTCAGATACATTTTTATAAAAGAAAAAGGCAAAAGAGAAGGGAGATAGAGTCTGGATACAACACTGTGTTGTTCAGTTAGAATGGGAGCTGGGAAATTGGGTTTTGTCAATTATTCAATTGTGTGGTTGAAAAAAATCTACTTTGTGAACAGGCTTCAAAACCACCACCGGATACAAAGTGCATTTCAAGCAATTCAGGAGGGTGTGTTATGGGTGGGAGAGAGAGATACATTGTTACCTTTTAAGAACATCAGCTGATAAATCTGGAAGGGATCTTAGAAAAGTGGGCATCCCAATGCTGAGTACAGAGGAAGCTCTGGTGGGATTCTCACCTTGGAAGGTGTTGATCCAGTAACTGACCCATCTGGAAAGAATGGGTCAGGGATCCTTCCATGGCCTTATTTAGATGAGGCCCCTTACTCTATTTCTTCATCCTTTTCTGTGTTTGAGCTGACAAGAAGGAAAGTTGTAGGACCTGAGGTCTTTGCATGTTTTAGGGAGACAGCCCCAAGGAAGGATGCTCCACATGAAAAGTAGTTTTGACAAACAGGAAGGCAATCTTGCTGCCATGGAGAAGGAGCAATTCCCACAGCTGTGGTTCCCAACTTCACTGCTGGGCTTCTGGATACCTGATGTATACAAGGAAGAAATTGAAGATTTTTCTGTAGGTCAGAATGGGGGAAACCAAAGTCATGTTAAATGATAATAAGTGTCATCTGGAAAACATGCAAGAGGATGTAACAGACACATCCTAATCACACAGCTTTTAATGTTGCCCCATATGGCATTTCTTTGCTTATGACTGGACAAAGATATTGAGCCAATTGCACGTTTAAATGCAGGGGTAACGTGTTGTTTTTATTTGCTTGGAGTGGGTTGTGCATGCTCCTTCTTCTGGTAACAATGCCAACTGCCCCTCACTCACTCAGCCTGATTACTCTCTGCCTTGCCATGGAGTGGATGTTAGACCCAGGTCTGGTAAATCCTAGTTTCCAAATGCCAGCAAAGTGACTGCCCAGGTTTGGGTACATGGCCAAGGCAGCCCACTCTAAGGTCTGCCATAGGAAATTGGCAAGGAGAAGTTGGTTGGCTATAAGAATGTGACCAAAGCTGCTGGCATCCATGTCCCCACCACATGGAGAAGCCTGAGAGGTGAGAACAACACAGGGACAGAGGCCCCATGGAGATGAGGAGAGATGGACAGAGAAAGCAGAACCTGATAGCCGAATTTGAACCTCTGGATCAGTGGTGCTTGAGACCTTCTCCAGCCCATCCTTCCCAATTATATTGGCCAATAAATCCTGCTTTTTGCTTAAGCTAATTTGAGTTGGGACTCCTCATCATCATAAATTGCCATTTTAATAGTTATATTCATACGTGTACAGCCTATTTCTGCTCCTTTCAATTATTCAATTCTGTCAGGTCTCGCCACTGGTTCTACACATTAATAACCAAGGCCTTCGTTTACCTGCAGGAGCAGCCATTGGAATGATGGCTGGAAAGAGGGCTCCTCCAGGACTGCCTTTCAACACTGAAACTGAACATATTCATGACATGAAATATCTCTCAGGGATTTCTGCTTCTGAAAACACAAACATTAAAAAATATTAAGCAATTTAATATGTTTTGGAATTCCTCTTTTGTGATTTAGAAAGCACACCAGCACCTATTTCATTTGTGTTTTCAAAGGAGGCCAAGGGTGCATCTCACCCAGCCAGGAAGGCAAAGGAGGAGTAAGCCAAGGTCATCACCATCAAGCTGGGAAAGGGAGATGCTAATGGGAAGTAGTGAGGAAGGTCATGTGGCTCTGACATGAATGGTTCCAACAGCAACAGCTACATAAAGGAGTGTCCAGAGTCAGGAGCCAGCCTGGGCACAGGGACTGGTGGTGGCTGATTGGAGGAAGACGGCAGGAGCTGGTGCCTGAAGAGCTGAGCCTTTGCCTGTCAGTCATCTTGATGGACTGATGGGCAGATGGATTGGAAGGAGAAGAATCCTCATGGAGGTGGAGGGAGTAGCAGGAAACAAAGCATCTGGACTCAAACATGAACCAGTGATGTCCTCCACCCAGGGAGGAATGATGGCTCAAGTGGATTCTAGTGCTAGGAAAAAACTGAAGTTAAGGCTGCAGAGAACACAGAGAATGGGAAGTGCAGGAATTTGGACATTATCCTGTACACAGACAGTGGGAATCGAAGGTGCCTGGTTGTTTCTGAGCCAGGAAGTAAAACAGTACTGATGACAATTGCTCATCCCAATGTTATGTCCAATGTCAGGGTCTAGGGCTGTCTCAGTGTGGGTGGAAAAACAAGGGCAATTGCAAGACTCTGCAGAGACTGAAGAGGCTATTCTGAGAGACCCCATTCTGGGTGAAGAAGGACGAAGATATGATCAACAGGTCTTAGCTACAAAGCCACAGTCACAGGTGCAGGGGATCCCTAGCAAGGTAGTGGTTGTTCTCCACTCTGCCCCAGCACCTTGATGCAGGTCCAGATATAGGAAGAAAGGGGACTGTAGGTCAACACTGAAAGGGGCTTTGCCCAAACTCTGCACCATATAAAGCCCTGAGCATCCTTGCCATAGCACACACCAAGTGAAGGTAGCATGCAAGGAAGAGCAGATCTCCCCTACCCTGGCCATGGGGGCCTGAGCAAGGGCTCAGGGTATCATCACCTTGGGGAGAAACGTTGCACCAGGCAGAGCAGCCGGGTTGCTCTGTATCTGAGATCTGCAGACTGCCTTGCACACGTGTGTGCCGCACTTCACACTTACAGCCTGTGGGCAGGACAGGTCATCTTCAATCCTCACTGCAATCCTCCCTTGAACCGGGGACGAGGCCCTGTCCAGGGTGCTGACAAAGGCAGTGGAGAGGGAGTGGATTGGAGGACACTTAGAAGGAAGGACGGTTAGAAGTCGAAGGCTGACTGTGTTGGGGATAAAGGAAAAGAGTCAGGGGAGAACCCACATTTGGAGCCAGAAGAGCACTCAGTGCCTCAGGAATCATTACCAGGGTCAGGTATGAAGACTGCACTTGGGGAAATTGAGTGATGTGCCGCTAAGGGGTTCTGTGTGACTGAACGGCATAACAAAGTTGATTATCAGCTTTGATCATCTGAGCCCTCTCCTCTACAAATTGGAGAACTTATTTACCTGTCGTAGAGTTATCCATCATTCCTCCTTGCTTGCATTCAGTCTTTTAAAAGCATGCTATACACTACACTAGACATATACCACTCTACACTCTAGCACCAGATTAACTCACATGGTAGAATGCCTGACCTCATCCTTTACCTCTATTTTTGCTATTTGCTTCCTTCTTACTACTGCCGTGGACCAGAGTGCAGCCCCCGTGCCAGGGTGTGCAACCTCTCATCCAAGGACGTCTCCGATTCAGTGTCACCTGGCTTTCTTTTAATTGCTGCTTTCTGTGTTGCCCTTAAATTCAATTACTCAAAAATTTCCAATTGTGTCCTTCTGCAGCATAAACTTAAACTCATAAATGAGCTGTATCTGATTTTCCTCATTGCTACTCCTGCCCACAGATTTGCTCAGCCTCTTTTATAATATCATTTTTTTCCTTCAAGAGGTGATCTGTTTTTGCATCATTTGCACAGACCGAATTCTGTTAACTCATTCTTCCCTCTCCTTTAACATCAGTGCTGATGAAGACAAAGGCCTTTATACTGTGTGGAATGGGATCATAAAATAAAGAGCAGGTATCTCTCTCAAGAGTTGTCTGACCTCCTCGGTCCTCTTACTCTTCTTTTCTTATTGTCCCCACCCTCTCTGTCCCCTGCCCCTCTCTTCACCCAACTCTCCTCTCATCCTACAGCCATTTGGAAACTTATGAGAAGCAGGCTGGAAACAATACACTAAATGATCTCATAATCAACTTGCAGGAACTGTCTGCCTGGATTAATGTCATGTGAGCCACGTTTATCATTTCAAACTTTCTAGTGAACACATTTAAAAAAGTAAAACAGAAATACATGAAAGTAATTGTAGTTATATACTTTATTAACCCAATATAGCCAAATATTGTAATATGAACATAAAATTAGTATAAACTATGCTAATGTGGAATGTTACATTCTTTTTTTCTTAGTAAGTCTTTGAAATCTGGTGTGCGTTTTACAGTCACATCACTTCTCAATGTGCACTGGCCATATTTTGAATGCCCAGTAGTCACAAGTGGCTAGTGGCCACCATATTGGACTGAGCAGCTCTATCTAGACTAGGCAGATAATCCGGTCTTCCTTCTGCCATGGTGGACCGAAATTTATTTTTTATTACTGGTAACTTAGGAAAGTTCCTTTTAGCTTCTCAAACTCATGAAATGTCTAAGATTATCGCCGTATTTGGAAAAACTTCTATGAAGTCTTTCACATATGAGTTGTAAAATTTCAGGGTACTTTAGGTTATCTTCTGCAGGGATTAATCTTAAATTCTTTTTAAATTGAAGACCTTCATTAACCAGTTTGTTGTCAATATTCACATTGTAGTGGCTTTTTTTTTTTGTCTTATCTTTGATGTCAGTATTCCATGACAAATCTGCAGGAAATTTGAAAAGAACCTATATAGATGTGCTTGGACAGGTGAATTTACATGAATGATGTGTAGGGAGGTAGAAGGAGACAGGATAATACTAGAAAAGTGTGCTGGCCTGTAGTCCCAGCTACTCATGAGGCTGAGGCAGGAGAATGGCATGAACCCAGGAGGCAGAGCTTGCAGTGAGCCGAGATCACGTCACTGCACTCCAGCCTGGGTGACAGAGTGAGACTCCGTCTCAAAAAAAAAAAAAGAAAAGAAAAGTGTGCTGGACTCAGCTAGGGAGGTGAGAAAGGCTGTCGGCTGCTAGTGAGAGGCTAAGAAGAGGTTCTCCCGCCTTTAGGTTAAGGAATCAATGCCTGTGGATATAGCACTGTACTGGAGATATTTCTCCATGGATCTCTAATATTTCTGCACACCTTTTCAGCAAAGAAACTGACGACTTTTTTACCCCCTGGACTATCTTTCCAAGAATGTTAGCATAACAAGTGACCTTGGAAGACAGTGATCATGTCTCCCTCTAGGTCAGAGGGCAGATTTGTTTCCTGACCAGGATAGTAAAGATAATGGTTTCTTCCAGGTAAAGGTTGGGAAAGTTTGCTAGTAGTCTAAGGGGTGCATCTCCTAAACTTGGTGATCCTCAGCTGTGATGCAGACTCGCTCTGTGCACAGCATCCTCTCGGGCTACTCTGTGTCACCCCTATGAACCCTGGGGAACAAAAGGAACTGATAGGAACATGAGTTCATGCTGCCTGCTCTGCCATGAATACTGAAGTCCTTTGTCTCTGGCCCAGGAGTCTCATGTCTTCTACCAACATCCATGAAACTGGGAGGCTCATTTGTGATCTTAGAAGTAAAGTAAAGCCTCAGACCCCTCACAGTTCCCGACACACTAGCAGCATAGGAAAGGCCTTACAGTGTAGTGGTGTGATCTTTAGCATACGAGAACTTCAAGCCTGGTTACGGATCTAACAGTGTGTTGCTGGCTTAAAACTGTGGCTATAATGACTTTTTTACACATGAAAGCCATTGCAAATCACATGTCCCAGAAAACCCCAGCTAAATGTATTCCCAACTCGCTTCCTTGAGCCAACCCCAAAATTGCTATCAGCCACTCCACATCACCCAGAGTGAGGAGAAACTGGCGTAGAAGTCGACAGTGGTCTAAGCTGATTGGAGCATATTTGACTCAGGCAAGTTTCACGTGGTGAACACATTTGTAGACTCTTCCTATGGCCTGAGGGGACCCTTGCAGGCAACGTAAGTTCATAACAACATGCAGACAGCCATGCTTCCTGAATCCTTCTCCCCACAGATGACAGGCTCCAGAACATTCTTCCTCCACCAGCTGAACTGTCAGCTCACCAAGGATCAGTTGTGCCTGCTCCCAAGTCGGTTTATGCCAGTTCCTTGAAGTTTTTATTATCATGTTGCAAACTGTTGAAATGTAAATGCAGAATTAGTTGTGGGTTTTATGAAAACCAAGTTGGAAAAGACAAGTCATTCAAAAACTTGCTGTCAAAAAAGAAGTGTACAGGAGAACATTGTAAAAGTTTAAGAAAAAACATAAACTTGTAGAATTTTAGTTGCAAAGTTTCTTCCAGCTACTAGCCCTCTCAGCTTAGAAATCTCAGAAGTCAATAGTCCAAATCAAAACTGCCTACAAAACAACCACCCTAATAATGATTTTCTTTTTTTCCTGTCTTCATACTTATTATTTTTCTTTCAATATAGAAATGGCTGGTCAGGGTAAAATGGACTTCACTGGAATGTACTGACTTTCTTCAAAAAAATTCATTAAAACCCTGGCAAGGTTGATCTGCATCAGAGACGCTATGACTACTAAGTTTTATTACAACAGCATTAGGGTAAGCCAATCTATTGCAAAGCCTTTGGGCATAATTTATTCTCCTTGGTCCTCCCACTTTCTTATCACAGTACCTATATTCATACATGTATTCCTTTCCTCTTGCTGCTGTAATGAATTAACACAACTTAGTGGCTTAAACAAACAAATTTATTATTTTACAGTTCCATAGGATAGAAGTTCAACATTGGGAAATCCTTCCATTTGTGGCAACATGGATGGACCTGGAATGCGTTTTGCTACGTGAAATAAGCAAGACACAGAAAGACAGATACTTTATGTTATCATGTATATGTGGAACCTAAAAAAAAAAATGAGGTAAACTTATAGAAAAACAGCCTAGAAGGGTGGTTGTGGGATTGGGGAAGTGGGAAATGTTGGTTCAAGGTGCAGACTTTCAGGTATAAGATCAGCAAGTTCTGGAGTTCTCACACAGTCTGGAGACTGTAGTTAACAATGCTGTCTTGTGTACTTGAAATTTGCTAAGAGAGTAGACCTCAAGGGTTCGCTCCTCCGAGCAAAAGGCGATGGCTATGTTAATGAACTTGATTGTGGTAGTCATTTCACAATGTACATGTATGTCAAATCATCACATTGTACACTTTAAGTATATACAATTTTATTTGTTAATTATAATTCAATAGAGCTGAAAAAAAGAAGCTTGACATTGGTCTCCTGGGCTAAAATCAAGGTGCAGGCAGGTCTGGGTTCAGTTCTGGAGGCTCTGCAGAATTCCTTCACCTGCCCTTTCTGTTTCTGGGGGCTGCCCACATTGCTTGGCTCATGGCCCCTTCCTCTACCTTCAAAGCTAGCATCATCGTCTCTCTCCCCGCCCCTCTCTCATTCCATATCACTGCTCCACCTTACTCTCTTTTTCTGGCTCCCTCTTTAACTTTTAAGAACCCTTCTGATTACAGTAGACGCACCTGGATAATTCAAGGTAATCTCTCCACCTTGGGGTCAACCAATTCGTAAGCTTAATTCCTTCTGCAACCTTAAGTCTTTCTTGCCAGGTAGCATGACACAGTCACAGGATCTGGTGGTTAGGGCATGAACATTTTTACAGGCCATTGTTCTACCTATCACCACACACAATTTTGCAGAGAGTGACCTTTGTTGTTTTTAAAGATAACTTCCACTCCACCCCGGCCTGCTGAAGGCTTCTTTGTGCACATTGTCTGTAAATTTTACACTAAAAAATCAAGTAAAGGACAGGCACGGTGGCTCACGCCTGTAATCCCAGCACTTTGGGAGGCCGAGGCGGGTGAATCACGAGGTCAGGAGATCAAGACCATCCCGGCTAACATGGTGAAACCCTGTCTCTACTAAAAATATAAAAAATTAGCCAGGTGTGGTGGCAGGCGCCTGTGGTCCCAGCTACACAGGAGGCTGAGGCAGGAGAATGGCATGAACCTGGGAGGTGGAGCTTGCAGTGAGCCGAGATTGCACCACTGCACTCCAGCCTGGGTGACAGAGTGAGACTCCGCCTCAAAAAAAAAAAAAAAAAAAAAAAAAGAATTGTGTTGGGGTGGAGGGTCAAGGAGCCAGGGAGGATGTTAAAAGATGAGGTGAGGCAGGGAGGGTTGGAATTAAAGTGGCTCAAAAATTGATGAAAGACCAGAGCCCAAGTAGAAGCCACTAGTGGAGGTTCCCAGGGGTCAACAATGGCTGAGGGACATTTAAGGACAGGGATACCCAGTGTCCAGTTTTAAGTTGAAGGGTGGTAGGTCAGTCACACACAGTCATGTGGAAGGACAGAGTCCAGCTGAGCAGTGAAGAAAAGGAACCACCCAGGGTTTACCATGTGAGAAATTCAGCAAGGGTTCAGTTTAGAACTGGAGGAACCGGGAAAGCAAAGCCCCTGCCCCTCCATAAGCTCCCTAGAGGATCAAGATGAATGATGTTTTTTCCACTATACCTGGGATGGGGGTGAGGGGTCTTTTACTTAATTTTTTTTTTTTTTTTTTGAGACAGTAGTTTCGCCCTGTTACCCAGGCTGGAGTGCAGTGCTGCAATCGTGGCTCACTGCAACCTCCACCTCCTGGGTTCCAGCAATTTTCCTGCCTCAGCCTCCCAAGTGGCTGGGATTACAGATGTGCCCCACCACCCCCGGCTAATTTTTGTATTTTTAGTAGAGATGGGGTTTCACCATGTTGACCAGACTGGTTTCAAACTCCTGACCTCAGGCGATCCACCCATCTCGGCCTCCCAAAGTGCTGGGATTACAAGGTGTGAGCGACCACGCCTGGCCTTTACTTAATTTTTTAGTGTAAAATTTACAGACAATGTGCACAAAGGTTAAGTGGCCATTTGCTGATTTTTGACAACTGCAGACATCTGTGTAACCCAACTCCCTATCAAGGTATAAAAGGTTACCATCACCCCAGAAAGCTCCTTCAGGCCCCTTTCCAGTCAAATCCTCCTCTGCTGTAATTTTAAAACTATCTTAACTAAATTTTTTCTTTTGAGATCATTGTGACTTCTTATGCAGTTATAAGAAATAATTCAGAAGGATCTTATGTGCCTTTTGTATCCCTTCAATGGCAGCATCTTTTAAAACTGTTAACAATTAATTAATACAACAATTACAGCTAGGACACTGACATTGAAACAGTGATGATTCGAAGGCTCTGTCTCTACTGGGATCTCTCCTGCTGCCTCTCATAGCCACACCCAGCCCCGTCCTGCCCTTGCTTTATCCTTAACCCCTGGCAACCACTAAGCTGTTCTCCATTTCTATAATTGTGTCATTTCAAGAATGTTCTAGAAAGGGATTTATACAGCATGTAAACTTTTTGGGATGTTTTTTTTTCACTCAGCATAATTCTCTGGAGATTAACCCAGGTTGCTGCGCAGATAGTTCTTATTTTGCCAAGTAGTATTCCATGATACGAATGCACTCCAGTGTGTTTGACCATTCACTGTGGAAGGACATCTAAGTTGTTTCCCATTTTGGTTATTGCAAATGGAGCGGCTATGAAACATGCATGTACAGGTGTTTGTGTGAACAAAAATCTTCATCTCTCTGAGATAATTGCCCAGAAGTGCACTGCTGGGTCATGTGGGATTTGCAAGTTTATATTTTAAGAAGCCACTGAAGTGTGTTCTAGAGTGCCTGTGCCATTTGGTATTCCTACCAGCAATGTGTGCGCCATCCAGGTTGCCAGCTTCTTCAGCTCCCAGCTTGGGATATATGAGGCAAAAAGAAAACCCCAAGAACCCTCCACTGTGTTGTTCCTTGTGATGCAAAGCAGGTGAGCCCACAAATTGGGGCTTAGCCTGGGAGGGTTCTTGGCTTTGCACAGGAAAGAATTCAAAAGAATTCCAGGGTGAGCCGGTGGTGAGAGAAAGCAAATTTATTGAAGGGGCAGTGCCCGGCAGAGGTGCTGCTCCTTGCAGTGCAGGGCTAACCCATAGGCACTCTGTACCCGGAGTAGCCAGAGTCTATAGGCTGTTGGCAGCCATATTTATATCCATTTTTAATTACATGCTAACTAAGGGCAGGATTATTTAAGTCTTTCTGGGTAAGGGAGTTTCTAGAACCATATAAGGTAACTTTCAGGTCATTGCCATGGTGCATTGCCATGGCATTTGTAAACTGTCATGGTGCTGGTGGGAGTGTCTTTATGTTAACAAGCAGTGAGGGCAGCTAGAGGTGACTTTTGTAGCCATTGGCTGGTTTCTGCCAGCTTTCTCCCTGTACCCTGTTTCCACCAGATCCTGCTCCCATTAACAGGGTCACAACCCGGGTCATGGCCGGTGCTTGGAAAGCAAGTCCCACTGATCTCCTGCCTCACTTGGTCTCAGGCTTCCCAGCTGTTCCACTTTCTTCTCTTCACATTTTAGAGTTTTAAAATTTTCGTTATGTATGTGTAATGCTCTGGGTATTTAGTTGTACATCATGAAAGGAATAGGAGAAAGTACGTCTACTTCATCTTTTCAGAAGCAGAAATCCTCACTTCTTTTTAAATTGGACTTTATGGGGTAAAATTTACGTACAGAAACATGTCTACATTTTAAGTGTGCACTGGTTACAGTTTTACACATATGAGCCCATTATGGTCTCCACCCATATCAGACATCTCTGATCCATTCCCTAGAAAATTTCCCTGTGCTCTTTCTTATCAAGTCACCACCTTCCTCCCCACCTTTCAGGAAGCCACAATTCTGACTTTTCCTACCATAGCTTAGGTTTGCCCATTTTTGAAATTCATATAAATAGACTCGTATAGTAAGTACTGTTTTATGCCTTACTTCTTTTCGGCAACATGTTTTTGAGATTCACCCACGTTATTCCATGTATTAAAAGATCATTATTTTTACTGCTGAGTAGCACTTCATTATGTAAATATACCACAATTAATTTGTCCTCTTCAAGATTTGAATCTTAAAGGGCAATTTTATGCCAGTAAGCTGAGGACTTGGAGCTGAAATTTGGATTGGTAAGGCCAATGACACGTGGGTCATAAAGGTAAAGGTTGGAAATAAAAATCATGGCTGTTTTTAATACTTTGAGACAGGTGAATATGAAATGTACAGTCTACCTTCTTCAAACAGTCATTTTAGGAAAATCTGATTAGGCTCTCATCTCCTATGGCTATCTGTACCTTTTGAAATTGGGATTAGTTGCTAGCTATGGGCCTCTGTGAAATCTGCTGAACTCATGCTGTCAGAATTCATTATATGATCACCACCATTTTCCAGTAATATGCCTGATATCAAATGATAAATAAAGAGAATGTGATGCCACTATCTACAGGAAAAGACTATTCACTTCACATTTTGCTTTACAAAATTTAAAAAGCCACTTCATATTGCTTTGCTTTTAAAATGAAACAATGTAAAATAATGAAACATTAACTCAGTTATAGATTTGTATTTTGTTTGCAGAGATTTTCATCTGTAATGTTCAATAACAGATATCTCTGCTGAAGATGGGAAAGGGATGATATGCAATGGTCTCAGCCTGCAGAAATATACCCTTATGAGCCACAAAAGCAGTGATTGGCTCAGAAAATTATTCACAGTTGCTTATTACATGCATGTTACTGGACAAATCACTCAGCACATACAAAGAGGGCTACAGCAGGGATCCTGTCCAAAAAGAACCTGCAAACTAGTTGACGGAAAAGACAAATACAAGGAAAATGAAATAATACAAGATTTCTTAATAACCACACTCTATGTGAATAAAGCTACCTGCAAGTTTATAACTTCCTCACAGAAGATCTTGCCCAGAAACCTAAAGTTGTGATGCAGGGGAGATATTCCTTTCATTTTGAAGTAAGTAACACTCAAAAGGAACAAGTGGCTTGCCCAAGTCACGTCAGGTGAGTGTGTGGAAGAGCCAGGAGCCTGGATATGCACCCCCACTCCTCTTCCCATGGCAGCCTTGCCTTCATGCTGAATCCCACTTATGGAGAGAAGGATAACCTCTGTCCTGGCTTCCTCAACACTGGCTCCAACTGGAGACATCAGTAGAGGATGTGCAGGTTTGCGCTGAAGCAGCTGAGTTCTCAAGGGTTGGTTGGATCTGGTAAAGTAGATTCAAAGGGTACGCCCAGAAGACGGAATAGCGTGAGCTAAACCTTTGGAGCCAATGAGTACAAGGTTGAGGGGAAAGTCATGTTTGGATTTCCTAACCTGCAGGGCCAGGATGGAAAAGAGGAGAGGATACTCCCATAGAAGAGGGCTGAAATTAGAATTGGAAAATGACCAAGCTGAGACGACAATGTCTGGGACCAGAGTAGGGGCAGGGGAAATAATAAGCCAAGGGAAGGGTCTGATTGTATGTGCACGCGTGGCTTTTTCATGCACTCCTTTCTGCTTTTGTTTAGTTAGTTTTCAATGTTTTGATTGGAAGCTGTATGTGACGTGAGGTGATGGGTGAAAGGAACAGAGGGGCAGTCACGTCACCTTCCGGGAAAGGTTATATGTTTATCTGACTAGGAGCTGGGCTGTGTCTGCTGTCGCTGGAAGGTGTCAGGAGCTACTTTCTTTGGGTGTCCCGGCTCCTGGTTCCCCGTCGTCTTTGGGACTTGCTAGAGATTTCTTCTTAAAGCAGGTCGAGAGGTGCCATTCTTTCCACTGCATTCCTGTTATGACACAGGAGTCTGTTGGGGAGATGGTCAGGTGTGGGGAAGGGAAGCATTCTCTGGTCCTCTGATTTGGTCTCCATCCTCTAGTGGGTCTATATCCCTGGGCTGAGACCTTCACACAGCTTCTTATTTTGTTTTGTTTTTTCCCCCTTAGGCCGGAAGGGTAGAGGTGGCTGGAGTTGGGTATTTATCTTGCCCAGGCAGGTTACACTGTGGCAAAATCCAAAGTGGTTAGTAAAATAGTTTTGCTTGGGGGCAGTCTTTTGCTAAGGAGAACAGAACACTCTGGGCATATTTCCAAATGGTTACTTCCCCCTTACCTCTGCCAGAAGTGTGATTTTTCTCTGATCTACACTATGAGAATCTAGTAGAGCTCCTGGGAGTAAAACTCATGCAAGTGTGGGGTTCCCCCTACAAGTGGGTCTCCCTGGAGTTTCTGAGCTTGTCCATCAATTCCTCAGTTACAGTTTAGGTTTTCTTACTCCAGCGTGGGTTCCCACGGTGGCTTCTGCTCCAGTAAGCTGTGATTCTCTGTAACCACTCGTCTGTCCCTCCAATTTAGGGGACAGCAGCTTGCCCTGGGAATCAGTTCTCTGATGGATTTAACAAGAATTTGTTCATCTTTTTTCTTGTGAGGCCAGGAGTGACAACTTCCAATCTCCTTACGTGAGACCAGAAACCACAGTTTTCAATAATTTTACTGAAAAACAATTCAACATATATAATTAGACATGTCCCCTAAACCCATTACCCAGTGATTATCGACTTATTCTCCAGCTCGCTTCCTCTATACTCCTTCCCACTCTTTCCAAATCCCAAGACTGCATTCCAGAATTATATCACCTCATAAATGTATATTTCAGTATGCCTCTATAAAAGATAACATTGAAAAATAAAACTGTAATACCATTTTTTCATAGTTTAAAAAACACCACTAGCTCCCTAATATTATAAAATATCCAGTCATTTAAATTCTCCTTCTTACCTCACAGAATTTTTAGTTTATTTGAATTGGTATCCAAACTAGGTTGAGCCTCTTTTTAAAACTGTAACCTTTATTTTTGCTTACCTCTACTATTCTCCTTCTTTCCCTATATCCCTGACTTTAAACCAATATTAGCAATACCATATACATATGTATATATGTATATCTGCATAGCATATATGTATATATATGTGTGTATGCTTAGACAGTATATTCATGTGACAGAAATTTGGTCATCAGTTTACAAAAGTGGAAATAGACTATATGTTTATATGGTTTGGCTCTGTGTCACCACCCAAATCTCATCTCAAATTGAAATCCCTATGCGTGAGGGAGGGACCTGGTGGGAGGTGATTGGATCATGGGGGAGTTCTCATGAGGGCTATTGGTTTTAAAAGTGTTTGGCAGTTCCCCTTTTGTGCTTTCTGTCCTGTTGCATTGTGAAGAAGGTGCCTGTTTCCCCTTTGCCTTTCACCATGATTGTAAGTTTCCTGAGGCCTCCCCAGCCATGTGGAACTGTGAGTCAATTAAACCTCCTTTCTTTATAAATTACCTAGTCTCAGGTAGTATCTTGATAGCCACATGAAAATGGACAAATACACATGTGTTTTAAAAAGACCATGGGGTCTGCAAAGAAAAACCAAAGGAGAGATTTATTTTCTTAAAAAAAGAAAAAGAATCTGAAGATTGGGAGACACAGCTTCCAGTGTACATGGAAAGGACTCTGGAGAACAAAGTGTGGGTCTGGTTTAAGTAGGAAAAGTTTCCATGCCAGCCTCAACCAAATCTGTTCATGTAAATGAAGAATTTAAACTCATTCAGTCCCAATTGGTTGAAAACAACTGAGTCCAGATTGGGTAGTTCTCAACTGCAAGACCAGTAGTCTCTGCTGGATGCCCCTTTTTGGAGGCTGATGGGAGAACATTTCTGGACACCAAGTCTCAGTTCTGGTTACAGGAACCATCTTAGCTCAGAGGCTCAAACAGGGTTCCTCTGAAGCTGCCCTCTCTGGTAACAAAGGAGGTGTGACCGCCCTGCTCTCACTCACCGTGGCCATTGGATTAGCTTCATCTCACGCACACATTGCTCTGCGTCTTAGCTTCCTCCCTTCACAGCACATCCAGTGGATCCCTTCCTGTCAGCTGCTGGACATGAGCTCAATCTTTTTAAAGAGCTGCATAATGTTCCAAGGTAGGTATGTGCCAGAACATATTCAACCACTCATTTGTTAGCATTAGGATAAACATTGAGGTAATATCCCTTTACATGATCCTTACGTACAGGTGGTGTAATTTTTTAAAGCATAGCTTCCCAGGAAAGGGATTACTGAGTATAAATGTAGGTGATATATTTTTAATGGTTTTATTGACGCATAATCGAGATGCAATAAACTGCACATATTTAAAGTACACAATTTGATATGTCTCGACATTGTATATATGCTCATGAAACCAACAAGACTACAGATTTGATTGCTTTGGGGACGAGCTTTGGTAGTTTTGTGTCTTTCAAGAAATTTGTCAATTTCACCTGTTCTGCTGCATTTACTGGCATAAGGATTTTATGTTTTTTAACATGTGTAAAATCTAAAATCTGTTGTGGTGTCATCTATTTTAATTCTGATGTTGGTTATTTGTATCTGCTCTCTTTTTTTCTCATCAGCCTGGCTAAAGGTTTATCAATTTCATTCATTTTCTCAAAGAACCAGCTTTTGGGTTCATTGATTTTCTCTTTAGAGTTTCTGTTTTGTATTTCATTGGTTTCCATTCTGATGTTTATTATTTCTTTTCTTCTGCATACTTTGAGTTTGAGCTGCTCTACTTTTAAAATTTTCTTAAAGTGGAACCTGAAGTCATAGATTTGTAATTATTTTTATTTTCTAAGATATAAATTTATTACTATAAATTTCTCTTTAAGTATTGCATTAGTTGCATCCCACAAATTTTATTATGCTATATTTTCAGGCATATTAGCATGGTTTTAGTATGTTAAAAATACTTTCTAATTTCTCTTTTGGTTTCTTCTTTAACCCATGGGTTATTTTAAAGTATGTTGTTTAGTTTCAAATATTTGAAGATATACTTGATGTCTTTCTTTTATAGATTTCTAATTTAATTCCATTACTGTCAGATAACATACTTTATATATATTGAATCCCTTTAAATGTATTAAGACATATTTTATAGCTCAGAATTTGGTTAATTTTGGTAAGTAGTCTGTGTGTACTTGATAAGAATGTATATTTTGCTAATGTTGGGTGGAGTGTTCTAAAATTGTAAATTGTGCCAGTTTTATTAATAGTAGACTCAACCACATGCTGCCAACAAGAAATTCATTTTAAATATAAATACACAAGTAGGTTGAAAGTAATAGGATGGTGAAAGATATATTTACACTGATCAAAAGAAAGCTGAATTGACTATATTAATACAAAAGTACTTTTCGGATTTCCTGTCTACTTGTTCCAGCAATTATTGAACAGGAGTGCTGAAATTTCTGACAAAAACTATGGATTTGTCTATTTCTCCATGCAGTTCTATCAGGTTTTGCTTCATATATTTTGAAGCTCTCTTATTAGGTGCACAAGTGTTTAGCATTGTTATGTATTCTTGATGAATTGACCTCTTTTTGGTTATGAAATGACCCTCTTTATCTCTGATAATACTCTTTGCTCTGGAATCTACTTTGTCTGAAGTTAAGGAAAATTGGGGCCATTATTTCTTCAAATATTTTTTCTGTCTCCTCCACTTTCCGTGCTTCCTTGGGGACTCCCATTATTCATGTTTTGGGCCATTTGATATTTCCTTACAGTTCACTGATCCTCCATTAATTTTTTTCAGTCTTTCTCTCAGTGTTTTAGTTTGGATAGTTTTGATAGCTGTCCCTGCAACTGCTTTTCTTCTGTGATGTCTGACCTGCCATTAATGCCATGCAGTTCTCATCACAAGCCAGACAGCATGGCCCCATCAACAAAATGGGAATCCGTCAGAGATGAGGAGTCTCAGACAAGTCAGAGCTCGCAGCAACGTGGAGGGGCTGAGCCGTGGCTGGGCAGGCTGAGATGATCCATTTACATTGGATCAGTCTGGCAGGCTGAGATGTGTCACATGCAGAGTGCCGAGAGGTGCAGCAAGCACATAGACTGGTACACAGATGACAGTCAGGTTAGGGAGAAAGGACAAAAAGTGAGATCACAGCGAGGCTTGGGACTCTCCCAACCTATGGGACTCCTGTATCGTGCTGGTCAAGTCTTTAGCAGGTTATTCACTCCAAGTCTATCTCCCTGTCTAGATTGATCCACGAGGGCAGGAACAAAGGTTTGTTCTGTTCATGACAAGTACTTAGTACAGAGAAGCTGCTCAGGACATATTTTTATTAATTTTTATTTTTTATTTTTTTGAGACTGAGTCTTACTCTGTTGCCCAGGCTGGCGTGCAGTGGCGTGATCTTGGCTCACTGAAACCTTTGCCTCCTGCGTTCAGGTGATTCTCCTGCCTCAGCATCCCAAGTAGCTGGGACTACAAGTGAGTGCCACCACGCCCAGCTAATTTTTGTATTTTTAGTAGAGACAGAGTTTCGCCATGTTGGCCAGGCTGGTCTCAAACTCTTGGCCTCAAGTGATCCATCCGCCTTGGCCTCCCAAAGCGCTGTGATTACAGGCATGAGTGACTGCGTCCGGCTCAGGATATATTTTTAAACAATGAAATAAGCAGGTCCATGGACTCTCAAAGCCCTAAGAGCTTGGTTTAGGGAAAAAGACCCATGACACAGGCTTTTGGAGTTTGGGATTTTGTGACTTGGAAGCAAGGAGACAAAAGGATGTGATGCCATCCCATCAGCTCTCCCCTCTAAAAATTTCCCTCCACCCTAGTTTTCTGGCATTTTTTTTTTTTTTACAGAGTGAGAAAGGCATGAATATGGGGTAGATATAATTATGCCCATAATGCATAATAGCTATCAGACTGATCCAATGTAAATGGGTTATGTTTATATTGTAGTGAACTGTAATTTTAAGTAAAATGAAATTTGGGGTTATACAACACATTTCAAAATATCTAATTACCAGAAAGCAATTTTGTGTACAAATGCTGTAATCTATTATTCAACACAAACACAGTTTTAAAGTATAACTACTAGTCAATCACAATTGCTCTGACATTACAATACAAGTCTCTTGCAAAGACTATTCAAAGCATTTCAACAGTGTTGGAAGCTTCCAGTATTAAGTGGTTAGAAATAGGAAGGCAGGCAAATGAGGCCACTAACAAGTGTGAAGGCCTGGAAACTATCAAGGTCATCCAAAACATGGGAAGTCTGAGAAACTGCCGCAGCCAAGAGGAGCCTGAGGAGACGTGAGGACTAAATGTGATATGGGGTCTTTGATGGGGTCCCAGAACAGAAAAAGGACATTAGGTAACGACTAAAACAGTCTGAATGAAGTATGGACTCCAGATAATAATTATCTATCAATATTGATTTATTAACTGGAACGAATGTACCATAAAGTGTGAAATGTTAACAGCAGGGGAAACTGGATGTGAGCTATATGGGAACTCTGTCCAATTCTCCCAATTTTTCTGTAAATCTGAAACTGTTATTTCTTAAAAGTCTATTTTAAAAAAGAGATTTACAAAACTAGTGGAAGCCTGGAAACCATGTATAGCTGCATCAAAGTGGTTTTAGTTGGCCAGTTTTATTATTTAGTTACCTTTGTTGCTGGAACTGTGTTTTCTTTGGAGCATCACATTCATACAAGTATTAGTATGTGCACTGTTATCATTGGGATACATGTACCTGTGGTATATTTCAACTAAATGAAGCAATATTTATACATATAAGTATATTTGGTTATACTGTTGTGTACACATATATTTGCATTGAACATTCGTGGTTTTGCTGTGTGTAATTTCAGTGCATTTTTACTTAAGGTATAGGTATACGTGAATCTTCTACAATATCATGTTCATGGTTAAGTAATATTCCACCTTGTGATGTATTGTAATTCAATGTTTTGGGCTTTCTCAAAGTTTCATATTTTTCCTTATTATAAAGAATGATTTGATGAATGTCACTGTAGATTTATGCTTATTAATGTTTTAGCCCTAGAATCAACGTTGCTGGTGCGAAAGCCTTTTGTGTTTTTTGATTCACATTTTAAATTGCCTATCAAAATTTTCTTATTAATGCCCAACCAAAAGATTATTGGAATGCTCATTTTTCCAGCGACTTGCTAATATTTGATATTAATAGTAAATTGATAATTTTGTGAGCAAGAAAATATATATATACTAAATCACTCATTTCACTTTGCTTAGTACTTTAGCTATATGTACACATGTATGTGCATTCCCATTCTCAAACATGAAACAAAGACACGTGGCTTCAATGCAGAACGTTTAAGTTTATTTTTTGTTAGTTGAGCGCATGGTCTTAAATGTTCTGTTTTACATGCAGAATGCCTCCCGATTCAGTGTAACGTCATTTTATAGGCACAGTGGGTCCACGAGAAAAGCAGAATGTGCCAGGAAAAAGATGACTTTTGAGCTTTTCTGGCCATCTTCAAATCAATCATGTCACATTTATGATGATTTATTGTCACATCAAAATAAGTTTCACTTGTTTAGAAACAATACATTATAAAAAGGATAGTGGTTCTGCTGATGCAGTTGAAAGAACAGTGTCATTTTCACACCTTATTTGCATTTTTTAAAATTTTAAATCAAATGATTACACCACTGAAGATATCGACACCTCATCTAAATATTCAAAATCTGCTCACCGACATCATCCGAGTGGTCTTTGCGATCTATTGGATTGGACAGACAGAGTTTATTTGCCAATGCAGGCTGCTGTGGAACCTCATAACTCAGCCCTCACTGAAGGGTTAGGCACAAGCAAAGCCGTCGGGATGCTGCCCTGAGTCTGTGACATGGCTCACGGAGGCTGGGCAGAAAGGTGGAGAATGGGACTCAGAAATATAATATGTCAGCTTAAAGCTTAATGATAGTAGTACCATTTCCTAAGCCCTAGTGTGTCAGGCCACGCATCAAGGGCTTTAAATGTGAATTCTGTCATTTCATCTTCCCAAGAGCCCTGGGAGGCTGGCAGGTCTTATTACTGCATCCATTAGACAGATGTGGAAACCAGTGCCCAGGTGGCTTGAGTATCCTGTCTGAGGCCCCATAGCGCTGGGGTGACGGAGCTGGGACTCTTAGTTAGAATAGACTGTTTGCTAGTTGAGCGAAATCCCTAGACCCAGAATCCTTAAAATGCTAGGCAGATTTACCAACTTGTCTGTACTCTGTGGTAGAATGAGGTATTCTTTTTTAGTCGCGATCTTTACTGTGAGAACTCTCAACTTTCAAAAAGTTAAAAAAATACAATGAACATCCATATGTTCTTCCCCTAACCTTGACATTTGTTAATGTCTTGATTCTTAGTGTGATTTTACTCCTAAACTCCTCAACAGGCACCTCCTAAGAATAAGGACATTGAATCAAGAGTATTCTGGTCCCAATTTTTTTGAGGGAGAAATGGAACCTAAGATAAGCGTGGGGAATCCCACTACTTTTGGAAAAATTTCAATCTCTTGACCTGGCATTTCAGGTTCTCCCACGAGCTGGCCCCATCCCTATTTGTTGCACCTACCCAACTCACCAGTCCTTAAAAACACAGGCAACTCGATGCTGTGAAGCCTCCGCTGACCCATTCTATTCTTCAACACAATAAAGCCAATCTAAATCTGCTCATTCTTTTTTTTTTTTCTGAGACAGAGTCTTGCTCTGTCACCCAGGCTGGAGTGCAGTGGCACGATCTTGACTCACTGCAACCTCTGCCTCCTGGGTTCAAGCGAATCTCCCATCTCAGCTTCCTGAGTAGCTGAGATTACAGGCGCCTGCCACCACACTTGGATGATTTTTGTATTTTTAGCAGAGATGAGGTATCACCATGTTGGTCAGGCTGGTCTCGAACTCCTGACCTCAAGTGATCCACCCTCCTTGGCCTCCCAAAGTTCCGGGATTACAGGCATAAGCCACCACTCCCGGCCTAAATCTGCTCATTCTTTAAGGCTTGCTTGATGCTGCTTCTCTGTTGAGCCTCCCTAGATGTCCAACTCCATGGGTGCAGCTAAGTTTCTATGCTCAGTCACCCACAGAATGTTCTGCTTTGCTTTAGGAGTAGCCCTGTTCCTGTCTGACTCTCTTATTGGGTAGCACTCTCCTTAAGGTCAGAGATGGAGCAAGTCATTGTTGAATCCTCCCCAGCATGAGACATAGAGGCTTGCACATAGTAGGTGCTTAATAAACACTCATTGAATTGTATGGCTCTCCCTGCTGAAAATAAATGACACATTGTAATTACTCCAGAGTTCAGATCCTGAAAATATTTTTTATTGCAAGAAAAAAAAATCATTTGAATTAATTCACTGTTACAAAGGCAAAATATCTACAGCACTGGGAATGGTGTCAGTACATCAGACAGTCATAGCACTTAAAGACTGAAGTACTTTCATTTCCCTTAAACACCATCATAATGAAAAGAGTGGGTCATATTATAAAGTCATGGAGGCCTTTTAGCATCGCAGGTAGTTCCATTCTGTTTGTTGGGAATTTTAAGCCATGCAAAGAAAAATGAAATGCCACTAAAAAGGATATCATGATTGACAAAACGACAGGAAGGGGAAACATTTCTTTCTTCACAAGTGCCTGTAACATGAAAAGAATGCCACAAAAAGAAGGTTGTTAACAGCAGATAGTTCAACAGTTACGTTATTATACCCAACTGCCAAAGTTGTAGAAAAAAGCCAGCAAATGAAGCAGTTGAGATGAACAGAGCCTATTTAGAAGAGGAAGAAATATATTGTATTTCTGAATGCAACAGCTGCATGTAAGTGTAACAAGATCCTGGCTCAAATTATAGCTTTGAATCCAGCCCCCCCTTTGCAGCATCTAATCTGCTCTTGTGAGCCCTGGCACAGGCTGTTAGTAGATGTATCAAGGATGTTTTTCCCAGCATGGTGATGGGGCAGCTGTTTGATGAGCAGCTGCATCATGTGGATTTTGGGTCAGCGTGCATGGGAACACAGCCTTTTTGGTGGCTAACTGTGGGGGAAGTTAATGTCAGGCTGTACCAGCCTGCTGGTTTTCCCTGGCAAAACCCTCTGAGATGACCCCATTCTGTACAGCTGGGAAGCCGTGGCTTTGTTTTTGAAAGATATAAACAATCTGCTCCTTCTTTAACAGGACTTAGTAAGGAAGGACCTTCAGTCAATAATACATGCAACCTGAAGAACTAGCACCTCAGTGTTGGAACATGGCCTTGGCATTCGTCCTCTGATCCTGGGCAAAAAACGCCCTGGGGGAGACCCCCGGGAGCCCTATCTCTCCTCTGAATAGGACACTTACAAGACTTAGCAATGGATGAGGTCCCAGCACACAGCCATATTACACTCCCCAAAGCAAGAATTAAAAACTCATTGAGCACTTAGATCCCGCCTGCTTAACTGTCCTCTTTCCTCTGTTCCTTGTTTTCCTCTTGTAGTGGGTGATGGGAGGACATGAGAGAGTCTATTATCAGTATTAAGATGCAGGCAAGTGCTATGGAAATAAAACCATGTGCTAGATGGTTTCGCTTGACCAGCTTCCCCATCCTGGAGAGTCCAGCTCCCACCCCCCCATTTCACTGTAATCTCACCCAATGATTTTGCCTGAGGCAAAGCTGGACTCATTCCCTTAGTCCCAGGAGTGAGTATTAACTCAAACTGGAAAATCCGTGTCCCCTGAGCCACAGTGATTAGTTGGGAGTCAGGTCCCCATGACTAGATCTGGTCAATGTGAGCTTTCCTGGAGATGTCTGCTGGGACCACTTGGAAGGGCCATTTCTCTTGCTCTGAAAGGGAATCTGAAGGGGACATGTAGGCTTGTTCAGAGACATCTTGCTACTGGTGTGAAGGCAGAATTTGAAATGAGCCAAACAGGGCATAGTCAAGTCAAAGAGGGAAAGGTAAAGGCCCCATGGCATTTTATACCCAAAGCAGATTTATCCCTTGAACTTTCCAGTTACAGGATCCAATAAATTCTCTTTTAGCTTCCATGAGATTGAGGTGGGCTTCTGTGCCTGCCGCTGAACTCACCTTGTTTAAAGATTTGCTTCACGTTTTGTGCCGCCTACTAGGATATGAGCTCCAGGCAATCAGGGGCTTTGTCATTATTTTTCCTGTTTTTCTCAATTCCAAGACGTTTCATTCTTTTATTTTTTTGAGACAGGGCCTTGCTCCATTGCCCACCCTGGAGCCTGTCACAGCTCACTGTAGCCTCCAGCTCCTAGGCTTAAGTGAGCCTCCTGCCTCGTCCTCCCAAAGTGCTAGGATTATAGGTGCGAGCCACCATGCCCAGCTGTTTATTTTTTATTTGCTCCCTTCAACTACAGCCTATATTCCATGAAGGTGGGACTTTGTTTTTCAAGGCTTATTCCATTAGCTCCATCAAAAGTTGTTGAATGAACATGTTAATCACAAGGTACAACTTTCATTCATTGAAGCAACCATTAAACTTTTATTAAGCACAGACTCTGCTTTCAAGTAGCCTCCAGTAGGTGAATAAATTGCAAAATGAATGAAGACAAAATTAAGGAACAGCAGAGGAATGCAATCACTTAGGAGTGGAAGACAAGGGATTTTAGGGGACTCTTGGTGGAGGGCAGGGTTAGTGGTTGGCACTTCAAGCCCGAGGGGCTCAAATGTCTTCAATCAATGAGACAACTGCACTTGTACTGTGTGCAAGGAGTGGAGGGGGAAACAGAGAGGTTGGAAAAGAATCCAAGATTACTGGAATGATGGAATGGGATATATTTGAAGAGAAATTAACATTTTATTGAAATTAATAAATATTTAAACAATATAATCTGGAAGGTCCTTATTTGGAAAACATTGATGAAGAGCTCACCAAAATATTATTTTATGCCTTTCTTTATAACATATAATTTTAGCTCTGCAGGGAAAACAGTCAAATTGATGGATGAAACCATTGGCATAAATATGGCCAAGGCAGATACTCCCAGACCCAAGACCAATGAAATCTGCCAGCCTCCAGGGGAATTTTGGAACCAAATCTCTCTCTCTAAAAGGCCACGAAAAACATAATCTAAAAATGATATATGGGAAAATCTCATTAATTTAGATATTTCTATTATTAATTTGTAGCCACTTGAATTTTATCTGGGTAACAAAAAATTTGCAAAGCAAATTAAAAATGTAAATAAGATTAGAGAGCGAATGTTTAAGCTACTCAAGAGAACAAAGTGTTTTCATGCATTCATTTACATAAAAAATGGATAGGCGAATTAAAATATCTTCTCATTATTAAAGCCACTTATTGCACATATTTATTGCCTGATAAAATAAGTTTAGTTGAAAATAAGTAAATTTTATTTTTCTTGAGATAGTGACTCTGGTGTTAATTGGTAAAGTTATTCTCATTATTCAGTATTTAGGACCAATTTTCAAATCCCCCTGATATTTCCTCTTTAATGTTTTTATTATTTTTTGAACCATTTTGTATCAGGGTGCTTTTGTTTTTAGTTCAGTTTTATTGATCAGTTAATAGACACTTGGATTATTCACAGCTTTTGGCTATTATGAACAAAGTAGGTCTGAATATTCAAATAAAAGATTTTGCATGGGCATATAATTTCATTTCTCTTGGTAAATGAATACTTAATGAATGATTGGGTCATATGGTTGATGTAGGTTTAATTTGTAAAAAGCTATCAAACTCTTTTCCAAAGTGTGCCATTTTGCATTCCTACCAGCAATGCACAAGAGTTCCATTTACCCCACTTCCTTACAAACATTTTGAAATTTCAGGCTTTTAAAATTTTAGTTATTTCTGTAGATATGTAGTCATATTTCATAATAGTTTTAATTTGAAGTTCCATAATAACTAATGCCATTGATCATCTTTTTATGTACTAATTTGTGATTCAATTATTTTTGGGGGTGAAGTGTTCAAATCTTTTGTCCATTTTAAAATTTGGATTGTCTATCTTCTTACCATTGTATTGTAAAAATTATTTATATACTCTGATATATATTTTGGAATTTTTTTTCCAATATGTATCTTGCCTTTTCATTTTCTTAAAAGTATTATTTGAAGAGTAAACATTTTAAATTTCAATAAATATCATTTTTTAATAGTTTACACTTTCTGTGTTCTATTTAAGAAATTTTTGCCTAACCAAAGGTCATTAAGAATTCTTTAAAATGTTTTATAATTTAAGGTACATTCACATCTATTTTTTGTTCACTTTTGTTATCTGGTGTAAGAACTTTTTTTTTACATATTGCTATCCAGTATTTTAGCACAATATATTGAAAAGATTATCTTTCCCACAGTTGAACTGCCTTGCCAAATCTTATATGTCCCTTTCTGAACTCTATTCTGTTTCACTGATCTATGTGTCTGTCTGTCTTCTGACAATACCACACGTCTAAATTACTATAGCTTTATAATAAGTCTTGATATCAGTTATCGCAAGCCCTCCAACTTTGTTCTTTATAAACGTTGTTTTATATATTTTAAGAATTCACGTGTTCATTTCTTTAAAAAAAAGAAAGCCTGCTTGAATTTTAGTTGGTATTGCATTGTATCTGCAGATCAATTTCAGGACAATTGACATCTTAGCAATATTGAGTCTCTTGGTCCATGAGCGTGGTATATCTCTCCATTTATTAGAACTCCTTTAATTTCTGTCAGCCCTGTGTTATAGTTTTCAGTGTATGGATTCTTTATATATTTTGCTATATATATTCCTGAGCATTTTATACAGTTATACTGTTGTAAATGATGTTTTATTTTAATTTTAGATTTCTAACTGTTCAATGCTAACATAAAGAATCATAGTTGATTTTGTATATTGACCTGCAATTTGATATCTCATTAATTCTGATAGTTTTTGTAGATTTGTTAGGATGTTCTACAAAGAAAATCACATTTCTGTGAAAACAGTTTTATTTTTTCCTCTTCAGCCTGTAAGACAATTATTTGCTTGCTCATTTGTTGTTTATTTGTTGCCTTATTGAACTGGCTAACACAAGAGTAAATAGATATGATGAGAGTAGACATCCTTGCTTTATTGCTGCTCTTAGGGGAAAAAATCAGTTCGAAGTTCAATGTTAGCTATGGGGTTTTCATAGATGTCCTTTATCAGATTGAGAAAGTTTTATCTCTGGTTTAATAATAATTTCTTAAAATCATAAGTTGATGTTAAATTTCGTCAAATTTTTTCTGCATCTATTGAAATTATCATGTGGTTTTTCTTTTTAGTCTGTTAACGTGAAAATTTCAATAATATTTAAATGTTAGGCTAATTTTGCAATCTTAAGATACACTCAACTTGGCCATGATATATTATTCTTTTAATATGTTGGTGGGTTCCATTTGACAATATTTTAAGGGTGTGTGTGTGTGTGTGTGTGTATGTGTGTATCTATTTTTATGAGGAACTATGGTTTGTAGTTTTGTTTTCCTTGGAACATTAGTCTCATTTGGACGTGAGAAGAATGCTAGCCTCATAAAGTTAGTTAGAAAGTCTTTTTACTTATATTATTTTCTGGAGCAGTTTGTGGAGAACTTATATTACTTCTTCCTTAAATGCTTTGTAAAATTCACCAGTGATGTCATCTTGGTCTGGAGATGTGTGTGTGTGTGTGTGTGTGTGCATTCTTTTAAGCACAAATTTGATCTCTTTAATAAATATAGGACTATTCAGATAATCTAATTTTTCTTATGGGAGTTTTAGTGATTTATGTTTCTCAAGGAATTTTTCTATTCCATCTAAGTTGTTAAGTTTATTGACTTAAAGTTGTTCATAATATTCCCATATTATGTTTTTAATGTCTGTAAGATCTGTAGTGATGTTCTCTCTTCCATTCCTGATATTGGTAATTTATGTCTTCTGGATTTTTGTTCCCCATGCTCACTCTGGCTAGAAGATTATCAATTTTATTGATCTTTTTCAACAACTAGCTTATTGTATCTCTTTTCTTTTTCTATATTATTGATTTCTGCTCTTATCTTTATTGTTTCTTTCCTGCGATTTACTTTGAGTTAATTTCATTTTTTCTAGTGTTTTAAGTTGGAATATTAGGTAATTGCTCTGAAGTCTTTTCTCTTTTCTAATATTTTGGGTGGCATGCCTTATAATTGTCACTTAGATCAAGTTGCTTGATAGTGTTTTTCAAGTTTTCCATTTTCTACTATTTTTTAATCTACTTATTCTATCAATTATTGAAAGAAAACCGCTGTGTTCTCCAGTTATAAATGTGTATGTTCCTATTTCTTCTTTTGGTTCTACTATTTTTATTTCTAGTATTTTCAATCTTTGTTATTAGGCTTATACACATTTAGAATTATTATGTCTCCTTGATGAATTAACTCCTTTAACACAATGAGATGTCACTACTTAAAACAAGCCTGAAAAGGGTCAAATTGATTTCATGTAACTTAACTGCATCCCCAAATCAAATCCAAAAATAGGAGGAATGTAATAATATTCAGCACCCTACAATGTAAAATTCATAAAGTCTGACATCCAAGCAAAAATTGCTATGCATGCAAACAAGCAAGAAAATGCAATTCATAACCAGAAAAATAATCAATGAATAGTAAGACACTGAAATTACAGAGATGATAGAATTACCAAACATAGATGTTAAGACATCTATTATAAACATCCTCCATTCATTCAAGAAGGTAGAGGAAACCATGCACATAATGAGAAAAACGGAAAACATGTAAAGACTCAAATCAAACTTAAGAGATAAAAAACAATTTATAAAATAAAAAGTCCACTGAACAAGAGTGTCAGCAAATTTGGTACTGAAGAAAACATTAGTAAGTAAACTTGAAGATAAAGTGAGAAACTTAGCTTCCACATCCATAATCGATCTATTTAATTGTTAAGTTTTAGTATACACGTATTGTGGTATCACCATACCTCTTGTTTACCTGTGCCTTCAACACCACACTCTCATCATTAGACGGATTATCTAGACAGAAAATTAACGGGGAAACATTGACTTTAAACTGCACTTTAGACCAAATGGATCTAATAGATATTTACAGAATATTTTATGCAATAGCTACAGAATATACATTGTTCTCATCAGTACATGAAACATTTTTCAGAATAGACCATATGATAGGACACAAAAGAAATTGCAACAAATTTTTAAGAATCAAAATCCTATCAAGTATCTTCATAGACCACACTGGAATAAAACTGGTAATCAATAACAAGAGGGACTTTGGAAATGTACAAATACATGAAAATTAAACAACAAGCTCCTGGATGACCACTGGGTCAAGGAAGAAATCAAGAAGGAAATAAAAAAAAAATTCTTAAAACAAATGAAAGTTTAAACGAAACATACCCAAACTTAAGGGATACAGAAAAAGCAGTGCTAAGAGGGAATTTTATAGCAATAAACACCCATATTGAAATAGTAGAAAGATTTCAAATAAACAATCTAATGATATACCTCAGGGAACTAGAAAAGCAAGAACAAACCAAGCCCGAAATTAGTAGAAGGAAAGAAAGAATAAAGATGAGAGCAGACCTAAAGAAAAGATAGACTTTAAAAAAATAGAAAAGATCAACAAATCAAAAGAGTTGGTATTCTGAAATGATAAAATAAATCAAGAGTATTAGTTCAATCAAAAATTTGTGTCCCCACGTTTGTAGATCCTACCTCAGCAAAGCAGCGTGGGGCCCAGGGCTTTCATTTCCATTGTGGAAACCAGTTTTCTGAAACATCCAACAACCCATAGAACAGTGTGAGTTATCATTAACTAAAGATTTCACTTTTTGCCACAGCTAATAACTTCCACTCCAGTTTTTTTTTTTTTTTTTTTTTTTTTGCTTGTTTAGTTTCTTTCCTTTTCCATGGGCTAACTTTGTATTTGGTTAGTTTTCCTCCGTGATTTCCATCATTTTTTAAAAATACTACTGGAGTGTGTCTTCAAGCATTTGCAGAACTTTTAAAACCTGCATTTCTCTCATTGTAAAGTCAACAATGAATTTATTTCTTCTTTTTCCTCCTTGCCCCAGGTAAAAGGAAGAATTTAGCATATTCTTGGTTTGAGACCATTAATTATTATCATCGTGTGCATATTTTATGATGTAGCTTTCTGGTTTCCAAAATGCTTATCTACATTTAAAGTCTGTCTCGAACCGGCTGCTTACCAGTATTCACAGTTAGCTGTCTACTGGCTTCTTTCCTACAGGATGTCCTTTAATCACTTCCCCAGTCTGGAACATTTAGTGAAACAATATCTCTCTGTTAACAGGAGAGCATACAGCAAGGTGGATTTGTAAAGACCTTTTCTCAGACTGTGCACAGCTGAGGACATCATTGCATTATTTCTACACATGATCAGAATTTGGCCTTACAATTTTTCTCCCCTGAGAATCTGAGGACAATGATCTTCTGTTTCCTGGATCGTAGTTTTTCAAAGAAGTCTGAGACCAATTGAGTTTTCTGTCTTTATGGTCTTATTGATTGATAGGGTTTGGCTGTGTCCTCACCCAAATCTCATCTTGAATTGTAGCTCCCGTAATTCTCAGGTGTTGTGGGAGGGACCTAGTGGGAGATAATTGAATCACGAGGGCAGTTTCCCCCATACTGTTCTCGTGGTAGTGAATAAGTCTCTCGAGGACTGATGGTTTTATAAGGGGAAACCCCTTTCGCTTGGCTCTCATTCTCTCCTGCTTGCTGCCATGTGAGACATGACTTTCACCTTCTGCCATGATTGTGAGGCCTCCCCAGCCACGTGGAACTGTGAGTCCATTAAACCTCTTCCCTTTATAAATTACCCAGTCTTGAGTATGTCTTTATTAGCAGCATGAGAGCAGACTAATACATCAATCTAGGTGCTTTTAGGATTTTTCCTTTAATTATTTCATTCAAAACTGTGATTATTTCTTCACTCATTTTGTCTGGGACATCACGGGCATTTTCAATTGTCACATAACCAGCCTCTTTATTTCATTTTATTTTATTTTTTAAGTTAAAGAACTATTCTTCAATAATGCTTACCTTCAATCACAATTCTCTTCCAAGCATTCTGGTTTCTTCATTTAGCCCTCTTATTCTTAGTTATTCTCCTGCTGCTCATGGAACGGCTAGTTAGGTGCCCAAGCTCTGTGACCCTGGCCCTCTGCCAATTCTGTGGAAGAAGCCCACCGCAACCGCCACGTCATCTCCAGCCTATCATCCTAAATAGCAATGAGAAAGGAGGGGGCTCCATGAGTAGAAGGAAGATCAGCATCATTAAAGAGGAATTTGAAAATAAATAGAAAATCTACTCCAGAGAAAAGTGAGACAATTTCAGAGAAAGTTAAATAACAACAACAACAACAAAAAACAAAAAACAACAAAAAAAACACAAAAAACCATGGAAAACCTCTAATTAGTCAACTAAGAAAGATTTGGGGGAAATCAATACATTTTATAAATCAATGACCCTGTGCTAAGGGTAAAAATCAATTAATCAATCATAAAGAGATGATCATTGGATTGTGGTATCACTTAGGTTGCCTGAAGAGCTCAGTAAAAGTGGCTTAAAGTGATAGCGCCTATCTCCTAAAATGATTTTCAGAGACCAGTTACCCTCTTTGTACATTTTAAGTTACTCTCTAACATTTTAAATTATATTTAAATACTTGAAAAGAAAATAACTTCCAGCATATTTCAAATACTAACATCAAAAGTGTCTGCACTTAAATGTCTCCAAAGCAATCAAAATTCCACAGCAACTGCCCACCATCACTTAGAAGATCCAAGAGTAAGCCTTCCTCTAAAATTAGAACATTCATAACTTTTTTTACTCCTTGAATTACTACTGTCTTTTTACTTTTATCCAAATATGCTTTTATGAATTAAAGACTTTATTGTTCACCTCATCATTAGTTCATATAATAAAGATGCATGTAAATTGAATTGTTTAAATCTTTTAAATGTTTTGAAATCATGAGCTCTCACATTTTTGCTAGCTTAAGGTATAATTTCAAGTGTTTGTGTATATTTTACAAAAAAAACCCATGTTGGCCAGGCACCATGTCTCATGCCTGTAAACCCAACAATTTGGGAGACCTACGTGGGAGAGTTGCCTGAACCCAGGAGTTCAAGACCAGCCTCGGCAACATAGGGAGACCCCCATCTCAACAAAAAAATTTAAAAATAATTGTCAGGGCATGGTGGTGCACACCTGTATCTCCAACTACTCAAGAATCTGAGGCGGGAGAATTGCCTGAACCCAGCGATTGAAGGCTGCAGTGAGCTATGATTGTACCACTGCCCTCCAGCCTAGGCAACAGAGCAAGACTGTGTCTCTCGAAATAAAAATAAAAACAAGCAAATATGTTACTAATTAACTTTTCATGGAATACATATAATAATTGAAGACAAAGACAACTTTATTGGAAATATATGTCTTAATGAAATAAATGCAGCTTTATCAAATTACTTCACATGGCTATTCATGAATATGACTTATTGCTAGAATGAGACAGAAATCACACTGAGTCTATTCTCGAGTCTTATTTTCATGGTCATAGGCACTGAGAAATCTTCACATAAAAGAGTAGATACCAATAATGAGCAGATACTCATAAGCGACTAATACTAATTAGTTACATGTCATAAATCACAGTGAATTCTCATAAAATAGAATTTTAATGATTAATTGGCTATTGACTACTTCCAATCTTCTGTCAGTTTTGTTGTAAGCAAAATCATTGGTACCATTTGATCTGCAAAGGATTTACAACTTTCTCAAATTTTGGGAAACACAGCAAAAATACGTAACAAAAATTATGAAATCATTGTTAAGTATACTCCTTTTTCACTTAGAGGACATTTGTTTAACAAGATACATTTAGAAGGGATGGGAAAATTAAGATATATCAATATGCTTTTGACAAGATAACATTCCTGATAAAAATACTTTTTACTACGTGCTTTAAATGTCCTTAATCGCCGTGCGCGGTGGCTCACGCCTGTAATGCCAGCACTTTGGGAGGCCGAGGTGGGCGGATCACGAGGTCAGGAGATCGAGACCATCCTGGCTAACATGGTGAAACCCTGTCTCTACTAAAAATACAAAAAATTAGCCAGGCGTGGTGGCGGGCACCTGTAGTCCCAGCTACTCGGGAGGCTGAGGCAGGAGAATGGCGTGAACCCGGGAGGCGGAGCTTGCAGTGAGCCTAGATGGCGCCACTGCACTCCAGCCTGGGTGACAGAGCAAGACTCCATCTCAAAAAAAAAAAAAATCCTTAATCAACTTGAGCTGCTGACTGAGCTCATCAAATTTTATGGACAAAGCCCTTTCTACACCCTAAATAGCAAAGTCAATGTTCACTATCAAATACACTGGCTAAATGAGATTTGCTTTCTATTACAAATACCTAACTTTACATTTCAGTTTGTAATTAAAAATATATTATTTCACACATGTGCGAGCTTCCTTGGGCTGCTGAAATAAAGTACCACAAACTGGGTTGTTTAAAGCAACAGAGATGTATTGTCTCACAGTTCTGGAGGCTGGAACGCCACCTCAAACTCAAGGTGTTGGTAGGCCAGGCTCCCTCAGAAACCTGTTGAGAATACCTACCTTTTCCTAGCCACTGGGAGCTTGCTGGAGATCTTTGAACTTCTTTGGCTTATAGCTGCATAACTCCAACCTCTGTCTCCATCTTCACGTAGTATTTTCTCTGGGCCTCTCTGTCTTT
The DNA here is from genome assembly GCF_006542625.1 of Nomascus leucogenys. NCBI lineage: Eukaryota > Metazoa > Chordata > Mammalia > Primates > Hylobatidae > Nomascus > Nomascus leucogenys. Next base: position 5,899,316 of record NC_044383.1, on the reverse strand, counting down.
GCAGGCCTGTTTCTTAGAAGGACACCCATCATATTTAATTAGGAGTCCATCCTATTCCAGTACAACTTCATCTTAACTAATTATTTCTGCAATGACCCTATTTTCAAATAAAGTCATATTCTGAAGTACTGGGGGTTAGGACTTCAAAATTTCTTCTTTTGGGGGGGTTTGATGAAACTCAACTCATAATAACATACTAAGAATATTTTTTAAATCACCAAGAAATAAATTACAGAATGCATTGTACAAAGTAGACAACTAAAATCTGTTGAGATTAAAATGGTGTACATCTAAAAGGAATAATCTGTGTATTAATTTTTAAAACAAGATAAGTCAACATGCCACATATCATTACTTAATTTATATTAATACAATATATGTAACTAAAATTATAAGAAATTATATATAATAATTAACTAATGTGTAACTAAAATTACCAGTCAGTTATAGCAGGAAGAGAAAAAGGCATGGCATCCTTTGGTAAATGCATTTATATGCTCATGTGTCAAAGTCTGGTATTTGGCTTTTTGGCATAATTAAATAAATATCAGACATAAAAGTAGCAATAATGCCACTAACTTCAATATGCTTCATGATTAAACTTTTCTACACATTTAATTAAAGTGAAAATGATATATTACCCAAACCTAATCTACCCAGCAGCTAGATTATTTTGTTTTTTATTACCAGGAGGTTGAAAATATGAAATATTTTTTTGAGTTATAGTGATAATTTATGTGAAAATAACAAGTACTTAATTATATGATTTAAATAGGATAGGTTTTAACCACCAGTTATGGTTCGAAGGATGGTGTGCCCTCCAAAAATTATATTGGAACTTAATTCCCAATGCAACAGTATTAAGAGGTATGGCCTTTGGGGGGTGATTGAGTCATGAAAGTGAAGCTCTCATGAATGGGATTAGCACCCTTGTAATAGGGCTTGACGAGGGGAGCATCCTCTTGCCCTTCTGTTCCTCCCACCATGTGAGGACAGTGTTACTCCTCTCAGAGTGATGCAGCAACAATGTGCCTTCTTGGAAACGGGGAGCAGCCCTCACCAGACACCAATCCTATTAGCACCTTGATCTTGGACTTCCCATCCTCCAGAACTGTGAGAAATACATTTCTATTGTTTATAAGTTACCCAGCCTTGGGTATTTTGTTACAGCAGCACAAACAGACCAGACATGACACTCTCCCACTGAATAATCCACATCAATTTATTTTAACCACAACTTGTATCTTCAGGCTTTACTCTGTGTACCTTGAAAAATGTGGTGGTCCCAGGAAATATTCTAGGTATATCTAAAGGAATCATTGTTTTTCTTGGTGGGGCTATTGAGAAATAGACATTTTTACATACTGCTAATGGAAGTACAAAATTGTGGAAAGCCTATTAAGTACATTAGGCAATATCTAACAAAATTACATATGCATTTACCTGTGTCTCAACAATCCCTCTTGTAGGAATCTACCTTGAACAGATATGTCCACAAATGCAAAATATCCTGTACCTAAAGTTATTCATCATGGCATTCTTTGTAATAGCTACAGATGTAAGACAACCCAGAGGTTCTTCAGCAAGAGGTTGGTTGAAAACCTCCCGGTATACCCATCCAAAGAAGTATTATATAGCTGTGGAAATGAATGAGAAAGTCATCTATACAGCTGGCCTTCTGGATCTCGATCTGTATGCATAGATACAGCCAACCGTGGATTAAAAATATATATATAGTTTCAAATTGCATCCATACTGAACACATGCAGACCTTTTCTTATAATTATTCTCTAAACAATACAGCATAACAACTATTTACATAGCACTTACATTAGGTATTGTAAGTAATCATGGAAGAAAGTGTATAGGTTATACGCAAATACTAAGCCATTTTATATCACGGACTTGAGCACCCACAGACTTTGGTGTCCATGTGAGGTCCCGGAACTAATTCTCCATAGATATTGAGGGATGACTATATACTTATATCTAATAATCACCAGGATATATTTTTAAGTGATAAAAGCAAGATGCAGAGCAGTGTATGTATGGTGCTAAAAAGAAAGATGGAGAAATAGGAAGCCATAACTGCAAAAAGAAACACTTTCAGAAGGAAAATGCACAGGCTAATAAAAATAATCCCTGTATGCGAAATAGTGGAAGTGATGGGGAAGCAAGACTTCTTCAAGAGCATATAATTTGGGCTTTTGAGCTATCAATACTAAAAAACTGAAATTAAATCAATAGACAAAATCAAACCTTTAAATTGGAAATAAATTGAATCAAATAAACCCGACATTATATTAAAAGAGTAAAATAACCACACAGATATGACTTCAAGTGACTTTTGAACTCAACACATGGGCTGTACACATTAGTGGGGCACATTCTAGAGACAAAATGCCATTCTCCACTAAAAAGAAACCAGAGTTACTCTCAGAAAAAGATAATTTCATTCCGGGCCTGGGACAGGAAAAGTACATCTCACTCTGTCAGAAAAACTATCAATCAAACATTAAAAGTAAGGGAGCATGCTAAAAGGATGCAGAAAAGGACTAAAAAGAAAATTTAAAGCATCATTCCATTTATGAAGGAATCAAAAGAAAAATATACTTAGGAATAAATTTAAGAAAATATATGCAAAACCTTTTCACTGAAAACTACAAAACATCGCTGGGAGAAATTAAAGAAGACCTAAAGAAACGGAGAGCTATACCTAGTTCAGCCAGGTAGATTGACTATTATGAAGATGTCACTTCTCTAGGACATAGTTTATAGAGTCAGTGTCATCCCTATCGAAATTCCAGCAGACCTGTTTTTTTAAAATTTTTTTGAGAAAAAGCTGTTTATAAAATTTATATGGAAATGAGCTAGAATTGCCAAAGCAATTTTTAAAGGAATAACGAAGTTGGAAAGTTAAAGTACATGATAGGGTACTTACTATAAAGTTACAGTTGTAAGAACAGTTTGACATTGGCAAAGGGATAGACACACAGATCAATGGAACCCAATAGGACCAGAAGCAAACCCTCACCTGTGTGGTCTGTAGATCTCTGACAGTTACCAAGGCAATTTTGGGGGGAAAGGAAAATCTTCTCAGCAAATGGTGCTGAAACTACGCATAGAAAAAAAATGAGCATCAACTCTTTACTCAGACCACTTATGAAACTGAACTCTAAATGAGTCAAAGAATTAAATATAAAATCTAAAACTTCTAGAAGAAAACACAGGGGGAGTTTTGTGGCCTTGGTTTAGGAAAATATTTCTTAGCTAGGTCACAAAAATTTAGACTGTAAAGAAAAATGTTACAAATTGACCATTATCAAATTAAAAAATTTTTAATATCTCAAAGACACTTCTAAGAAAACAACAAGTCAAATCATATAATGGGAGAAAATATTACTTACTGAATACTATATATATATAGAGAGAGAGAGAGAGAGAGAGCAATAAAGAAAAAGAGAATACAACTCTTGACAGATATATATATACACATTATAAAATATACATTATATATAATGTTACACATATTACATATATGCATATATATATCTATCTGTTAAAGGACTTGTATTTAAAATATATTCAGAACTCTTAAAATTTAATAATAAAGACATAAATAAATCCTAAATAAAATGAGCAAAAGCTTTGAGCACATGTTTTACCAAAGATGATAAGGACATGAAAAGAAGCCTGGTAGCAACAGTCATCAGGGAAATGAGATGTCAGTATACACCTGTAGCATCGCTAAAATTTCAAACGCTGAAAACCAAGTGCTGGAAAGGATGTGTAGCAAGTGGAATGTCATATATTGCTGGTGGGAATATAAATTTGTATAGCCACTTCGGAAAACTGTTGGGCTGTTTCCTAAAAAGTTAAACAAACTCTATAACATAACCATTTTGAACGTAGGTATTTACCCAAGAGAAGTGAAAACATATGTGGATATATGTGGATAAAAACTTGTACACAAGTGTTCCTAGCAGATTTATTCATAATAGGCAAAAAGTGGAAACCACCCAAGTACACATCCGTGGATAAATGGATGAACCAACTGTGACATATCCATACAGTGTAATACCACAGAGCAATAAAAAGGAATAAACAATTGCTACATGGAACAATATGGTGAATCTCAAAAGCATTACACTCAGCGAAAGAAACCAGACACAAAAGAATATTACTATATTGCTCAATTTATAAAAAGTTCAAGAAATATCAAACAAATCCATGCTACAGAAACTAGATCAGTGGTTGCCTGGGGGAAGAGGAGGGAGAAGTGGATTTCAAAGGAACACAAGGAAAAGTTTGCTCTTGATGGAAATATTCTATATCTTGATTATGGCAGTGGCTTTACAGGTAGATACATCTGCTAAATCTCATCACATTGTGCACTTACAATGCATGCATTTTATCATACATGTATCACACCTCAATAAAACTGATAGAAAATAATGGCACAAGAGTCAGCTTCAAGGAACTCCCACTGGCCAAATTTGGGATAATATAAGCATAAAAAATGATTCCGTTGGTGGTAAAACATGGACTATATATATACATATTTTAAACTGAACCATAATCTGACTAGGCCTCTAGCCCTAACCTTAACTTTTCAGGGAATACAATGGACACAGGAAAAACTATGAAATGGGGATGCAGTCATCAAAATCTAGACTGAAGGAAACTCTGTAGGGCAAATGTTTCTGTTTCTTCAACAAATAAGTTGCATAGAAGAGAGAGAGAGAGACTTATGAATTAAGAGATTTATCAATGAACTGCTATCTATGGACCCTTCATGAAGCTTGATTCAAACAAAAAACTTTAAAATAATTATGAACCAATGAATAAATTCAAACTTTGGATATTCGATGTTAAGGAATTATTAATTTTTAAAAATGATAATGGTACTGTGGTCATATATTTTAAGAAGAGAGTTTAGCTTTTAGTGACACATACTGGAATTTTTATGGATACAAAGATATGTTTAGGACTCGTTTCAGAAGGCTCCATGGGGAACGTGGGTGGTTGAAACAATGCTTAGCTGAAAGCGATCCATATCTTAATGCACCTCCTCCTCACAACACACTGGTGAGGTGGACCTGATGGGTGTACTCATCTTACAGATGACAAGCTAAGAGAAGTTAGGGAACTTGCCCAAGGTCACCCAAAGCCCACAGTGATTTCCAAGCTCATGTTGTGGGAATTCTGCCAGCTGTTGGGTGTCTCAGTCTCAATTATGCATTCTTGAACTGGAGACACAACCACAGGATGGGTTTGAGGACCCAATGGGCCCCCTTCGAGAAAAATCTGAGCTAAAACTCCATCAGTCGCCTGCCCTCCATAAGCCCCTACTCTGACTGGTGGACCACAGTGGCTTTTTGGGTCTGCTGGAATTAATGTCAGTTCGGAGCCTGTGTCCGGTAGGCCCTGATAAACCTGTTTATTTCCTCTTCCCCAATGCACAGCTACCCTGGTAAAAGGCCAAAGTTGAACAGTATCAGTTTTTGGCAGTGTACCTGGGTCCTTCCTCAAGGGGACACAGCCTCCTTTTAATACAAGGGGTTTTGGGTCTGTAAACTGGCTCAAGTCTGAGAATTAATTGAGGGGCCGTGACCCTGTTTTTTATGATTCGAATTACATTTTTATTCACTTGACCTAGAACTTTTCTGTTTATACAGATCAAGTAGGAATTTAGTAGGCTTCTTATATCTATTTCATTTAGGATCACCATGGTGGATCAATTTGCCAGTGCCAAAGTTCTGCTCAAGTCAGACTGCTGTATTCTGACGGCTGCTGGAATGCTGCTGTCCCCTGTGGTCACTACGCCCACCTGCCTTTTGGGGTTGACTGCTCCTGCCACCCAGGATCCAATTACTCCCTTGTGTGGGTTTCCCAGCGCAGTGACTGCAGCTCCTGCTGTGAGGTCTGGCCTGCAGAGAAGAGTGATCACAGAGCTCTGCAGAGATGCCAAGGCTCCCCTCACAAATTTATTTCTTATAGTTGTGGTGAGAGGTATGTTTTCTGGACCCTCTCAGTGTGCATGAGTAGATCGTAAGTGACAAATCCATGCTAATATTCCAGTCTCTCTAAGCCTTTGAATTCCTTCCTTCACACTAACTCAAGACAGCTCCTGCACTTCTAACTCACTCACTGTGGGCCAGTTCTGGTCCACGCTTCAGCCAACCAAGCAAACAAACTGTTAGAGCCTCTTCTACTTCCCTGAACTGCAACATGAAATGCAGAATCTGTGTTCAGTAACCTCATGTCAATACATTTGGATCAACTTCATCCTCCTTCCACATCTGTGCAGCACTGTCCCTTACTTCTTTGCTCAGGCAGCTGGTGGGAGGGTCAGGAAAGAAGCAAACACCGCTCTATAGAACAGTGGGGCCAAGCAAAGGAAGCCAGCTCCTTCTCAAACTGCATCTGCACTGGACCATTCTAAAAAAGGAGGAATTGCTTTGGAGAGGGATGTCCCGCTCATAGGTGGGTTTGTGTGCTGCGCAGGCAGCTGGACTGCTGCAACACCGCAAAGGAATCCAGGCGGGAGAATCTATGTCCTCTTCTGACCACAGGAGTTGGTGCTCCCTTCCGCTTCCTCCTCCTCAACAGATCTGGGAGCAGTGAGAAAATCCACCAGCTGACCATCCAGTAGGGGGCAGCCTTGAGATAGAAAACAAGCCAGGGCTCCCTGCTCAGCCCTGCGGGTTTGGGAAGGGGTTCCCTTGGAGGGCAGAAGGGAGGCTCACACCTAAATTCCCAGGAGGCCACCCCGATACCCTTCTGGAAGCTTCCCGTCTCCAGCATATTAGATAGTAAGTCCCTCAAGGACAGCAACCATGGTTGCTAGCAGATAATTAATAAAAGTATACTAAATGAATGGGCTCCATTTAGCACCATTAAAATAAGGGGACACTTACATTTTCTCCCGCTGGTGAGGGTGAGGTGCCATGAGCAGACTCATGCATTGTTTTAATTTTAAATGTTCATACTCCTTGACTCTATAATTCTACTTGAAATTTAGCCCAAAGTAACAATTCTAAATATGGATGAGGGGGAGAGAGGAAAAGAACCTGTGTCCATAAAGATATACAATACAGCATTATTAATAATTTAGAAAAACTAAAAATAATTTATAGGCTGAGCAGTGTGGGGAGAATTGAATAATGTTTTTTTTTTTTTTTGAGACAGGGTCTCATTCTGTCACCTAGGCTCACTCTGTCGCCCAGGAGTGTGGTGGCACAATCTCGGCTCACTGTAACCTCTGCCTCCCGGCTTCAAGTGATTCTCCCATCTCAGCCTCCCAAGTAGCTGGGACTACAGGCGTGCACCACCCCACCTGGCTAATTTTTGTGTTTTTAGTAGAGACAGGGTTTCACCATGTTGGCCAGGCTGGTCTTGAACTCTTGGTCTCAAGTGATCCGCCCACCTCGGCCTCCCAAAGTACCAGGATTACAGGTGTGAGCCACCACAGCTGGCCTGAATAAACTCTTACACAATCCTGAAAACTTATATTTAAGAGTGTGTGTGTGTGTGTGTGTGTTTGTTTGTTTTAATCTAGGCAACAAGGGAAAGAAGTGAGAGAAATATTCCAAAGTTGGGTTAGGTCTTTTGTTAGGGTCATGTGACTTTGGGTGGTTTTCAGTATTTTCAATTTTTAATTAAATATGCTTATATTACTTTTATGTTGAAAAATATGTAGTATGTTTAGGAAAGGAGAGAGAGAGAGAGAGAATAGAAAACTGACCTATATCAAACCAAAACCCATCATTTTCTCTGATATTTTAGAAATTTATAGGACACAGTGTCAAGTGAGACAAGTATGACCCACGTGGATTGGCTGCACTTCACATTTTTAGAAGCTTTTGTTTTATATAACCTTTTTTTGGGGCACGGGAATGCTCACCTTTTCAAAAAATGTCCTACTTTTTTTTTTTCAGGATGTTCTATTCATTCCATGCTAAATTGCTGGCTGTATTAGATGCTTAAGGGACTATATTTTAGTACCACTTACAGAGTTTTAAATAATCCCCATATTTATTTCCTTTTCTTACCGAATGCCTTTTAAAAAAGTGTTTGATACATGAGGTTGGGGAGTTTATGCATAAAAATAATTATAATAACACTTAGAAGCTCTTATTCTAGAAGCAAAAGCAGCCCTTAGCAGGCTCCTGAGATACCTCAGTTCAGAACCTGTCGCTTTCTTCCTCGGGATGTTAGCACGCTCGGAATTACTGGTTTGGGATGCTCTCAAATGCACATCCCATTGAGGTTTTAGGACCTGGAGGATGTGCTTTATCTTCATGATGGGAATGTCCCATGTTACATGACTGGGTATGACTGTTGTGGAGTTGATTCTAACAATCTAATCAAATATGCTCGTACAGAATGTTTGGTCTGCTCGTTTTGTTAAAAATAATTGTTTTCACTGAAACAATGTGTCATTTACAAACATACAAAATAAGCAGGTTTGAAATTTACTGAAAACAATTTATTTTACGGTCAACTGCCAGGTTTAAAGTACCATGAACTGTCTACTGTTTATCTGAATTTTTAAAAACTAGACGATAAACTCAAATATTTGAGAAAAATGGAGACATTTAAAAGGATATTTTTGGTTGTTTTTAAGCTTTTACCAAAAATTAGTCTCTCTCTTTCTCTCTCTCTGTGTGCATTATATAATACATTACAGCCTAATAAATGAGCCCTGTGAAAAATATACTTCTCTAGATATAAATCTACCTTACAGTAGATAGAAAGGTTACTTTCAAACGTAAACCCTGGAAATAAATAACTCTGAATCACAGAGACAGAATACTTACAAAACCTTTACATGAAATATGCACATATGACGGAATATCCATTTTACACCAGTTGTAAACACTAATGTCTGATTCTTCTTTTGGTAACCTGAGAATACAGCTATTGTTTAAAACTGCAGCTTTGAATCTCAATTTTGTTTAGGGGCAAGTACATAGAACATGGCAAAATATATTATAATGGATACTAAGTTTGCACATCAAGTCATAAACTCTGACATCTTATATTTGAAGCTAAATCTGCCCCTTTTTAAATACATTTTTTGGTTGTCGTTTACATATAGTTTTTAAAAAATATTGTATTAGTCCGTTCTCATGCTGCTAATAGACACAGACTTCGGTTTTTTATAAACTGGGTAATTTATAAAGGAAAGGGGTTTAATGGACTCACAGTTCCACATGGCTTGGGAGGCCTCACAATCACGGCTGAAGAGCAAGGGACTCTTACGTGGTGGGAGGCAAGACAGAAAGAGAGCCCAAGTGAAAGAGGAAACCCCTTATAAAACCATCAGGTCTCGTGAGACGTATTCACCACCATGAGAACAGTATGGGGGAACCGTCCCCATGATTCGATTATCTCCTGCAGGGTCCCTCCCACAACACGTGGGAATCATGGGAGCTCCAATTCAAGATGAGATTTGGGTGGGGACACAGCCAAACCCTATCGAAGACTTTAAGACCAAAGGATTCAAGTGGCCATGGCAAACATCATCTAGTTCATTGCTTCCAATATTTACAAAGGACCACGCGGGCCCTTTTGCTGCACGCTGGGGTGAGGAAGGGATGCATTGTGAGTGAGATGTGAGACACAGTTTCAGCTTTCTGGATTCAGCGCCTCTCAGCTCCTTTCTGTCTGACTCTTACTATTCACTTAGCACATGTTTTCTGAGCTCTTGCATGGATCACACCCTGTTGTCACATTGGAGTCATAAAAGTGAGTGAAACAACAATGCCACCCTCTGTTTCTTAGCTTTTGTTAATTGAGTCTACCTGTGCTGACTTGCAGAGATTCAGTTTTGTAAGATGAAAACATTCTGGAAATCTATTATACAACAATGGGAATATACTTAACACTATTGAATTATACACTCAAAAATAGTTAAGATGGTCAGTTTTATGTTATGTGGGGGTTTCTTAACCACAATTTAAACAAATACTAGAAAAATATTGAATTAAAAATATATATATTTATTCTTTTGACACCCCCTCTAATTTAAATGCTGGAGTCTAATTTTTCTCTCCTTGAATGTGGACCAAACTTCGTGCCTCACATTTACTGAGTAGAATGTGGTGGAAGTGATACCATGTTGTTTTCAAGGATAGGTCATTGTGAATATGCCTTCTGCTTGGCTTTCTTGCTCTTAGATCCCTTGTTCTGAGGGAAGACAGAGGCCATGCTGTGAAGGCACACAGCAGCCCTGCGGAGAGGCCCATGGGGAAAGGACTGAGGCCTCCCACTAACAGCCAGCATCAGCTTGCTGCCCATAGGAGCGCACCCCCTCCAGCCCTGGTCAGGTCGTCAGATGACTGCGGTCCCAGCCAACCTCTAACTGAATCACATGAAAGACCCCAAGTCAGAAGAGTCCACAGATTCACTCCTGGATTCCTTATTCATAGAAGTCATAAGCCATTGAGTTTTGAGGTGGCTTTTTACACAGCAGCACATAATCTACATCAGGTAGGGGAAAGTGCAAGTTGCTTGCAGAAGGAAAATCAGGGCCATTGTCATTGACTGGGCCTGGAGTTCAAGTCCTTTTTCTGACACTTGCCGTCCTCATTCCCATTTCAAACTTTACAATTCCCCTTTGAAAAACAGCAGATTGCCATCTATTTTTGTCTTGAACTCCTGGCCTTAAGAGATTCTCCCACCTTGGCCACCCAAAGTGCTGGGATTACAGGCATGAGCCGCTGCACCTTGCCATTTATTTTGTAAAGTTGATGTTAACATTAAACAGAACGGTGAATGTCAAGTACAGAGTGCATAGTAGGATCTCAGCAAATGGTAGCTTTTATTATTTGAGTTCATAGGACACATCAAAGATGGGAGATCATATTTATCTCATCCCAAAGTTAGTGTAGTTGTTTTGTAGTCTAATGTAGTCCAATGTAGCCTAAACCCAAATCTCTTCTTCAGTTAGTGGAGCCCAAGAATATTAAATCTAGAAGGGATCCTGGAGCTCGATCTGTCCAATGCCTTCATTTAGCAAATGTCTACACACTAAGACCTGGGCTGGTTACAACAGTTTACCCAACATTCACACCAGGCCAGGCAAGACTAAGACCTGGATAGCTGACTCGTAGCCTAGTGCACCGTGCATTGCATACTGATGATGTCAAAGGCCTCGTTTTGTGTTAGGCTGATCGGCCAGTCATATTCTCTATGGCTGGAGTGCCTTCATTAACTCTGACAGAGAGGCTGTTAATTAGTCCCAGAAGCCACCCCCTGCTTGGCACCCCCAAGAGCTGCACTCTGCATGGAGGTGCTGGGACTGAGCCCATACACAGCTTCCCAGTCAACACAGTGCTGCCAGAAATCAAATGAGCCAAAGGAAAACGGACAATCAGTCTAGTCTCTGCAGGGCCAGCCTTGTCATCATATTGCTATATAGATGCCTCGAAAGTCTGATAGACTTATCACCTCCCCTGCTTCCCTCTATCACTCCTCTCCTCAGCACTGCAGCCTGGACAAATGTGAAGATAATTCACGTATTGAAAGGTAAAAGCAAGTATCAATACACTTGGCCAACTTCCTAGAAGCTCTTCTTGAATGTTCTGGTTAAAAAGCTAAACTTTGATCAAAAGCACTAAGAAAGACTGTTTTGTAGACACTTTTAAAGAAATCAGAAAATTTAATTAACTTAATCATTTCTAAATCCAAGTTCAACTCAATGAAAGAATTTTTGAAATTTAGTGTCTTCTAGATTTTTATTTCTGAAGGAATTGAATATGATTTCTTTTCTCTTTTTTCTTCCTCCCTCCCTTCCTCTGTTCCTTTTTTTCTTCCTTTCCTTCTTTTTTTTTCTTAATGTTTAGATCTCAATAATATTTATCTGGTTATTTATTTCACCTTGTTATTTATTCACCCATATTTCCCACAAGTTTCATGACATGCTCCTGAATTTATTTCTCTTCTTACTAGATGACATCCATCAAGAGTGTTTTTAAAGAAGATCTTCGAGAAATAAGCTTTCTCAGCTTTCTGTGTCTTAGAATAGATTTATGGTGTCCTCGCAGTCATATAACTTATAACTTAGCTGCCTATGAAGTAAATTCTTGTTTCCAAGACTGCTGTTGGGAAATCGAGAGTCAATCTGATCCTTGTTAGCCTGCAGGCCATGAGCTCTTTCTACACAGAAGCTCTTAGATTTTTAAATTTGTCTTTGATGGTCTTAAATCGCATGTGTGTGGGATTTGTTCTTATTCATAAAGTCTAGATTCTATCAGCCTTTGCAATCTGAGATCTTTAAGTTTTTGCTTCTGCAAAATTTTTACTCGTTTCAAAATACATATTTTCTTTCTGTTTTTCTCTTTTTTTTTCTAGGACATCATATATATATATGCCCTATTTTCATCATATATATGCTCTTTTTACATATATATCTACACTATTCTTTGCATCTCAATTTTTCTATTGTATTTTTTCATCTTTTTATTATTTCCTGATGCCTTGGGGAATTTTCTTAATTTGAATTTCTAGATCACTGATATATTATTTGACTGCACCCACTCTTTCATTTATTCTTGTGTTTTCTTATTCATTTCAACTATTACATTTTCTACAAAGAGTATTTCCATTTAGTTCTTCTTGCTCCTGCTTCCTGCTACAAATATCCTCTTCAATTCTTGTTGCATTTATTTTAAAGTCTTGATCACTCTGCCCCATTTGTTCTTGTTCATCCGGTACATGTTGTTCAGTTTTTCTTTTCTCTTTAATTTGATAGTATCCTTAGGCATCTGGTTAACTTTGCCTTTGGAATCATTTCCCCCTTGGGAATATCAGCTTTTTAAAGAGGTAATATTTATCCTGGAGTATGAGGCCAAAATTATAGCTTGCCCTGCTGCTGGTGAGTTAAAGAAGGGAGGAAACTAGTCCCTAGTATACCCAGGGACCAAAGCCCATGAAGACACAACCCAAACTTGATGCCCTATTTGCTGTCCCTTTATAGGGGACTCTAACACTCATGGCCTCTCTTTGCCTCCAGCCCATTTCTACTCTCTTTAGAGAGACATTCCTTCTTCATTTTAATCACCCAGCATGCAAAGGGTGAAGGGCCATCCAGAATGCCCCTGCTTGCTGCAGGAGGGCTCCTGCTATTTCAATATTAGTCTGTCACCCTTGACCCTGTAGTGCTGGTCTGTTACTGCTGTTTTTCTGTCTCACACTGGTGATGGGGAAGACAATGACCAACCTAGGGCAGTGCAGCAAAGGAGAAAATAGCATAATTAACCAGCTCTTGCCCCATTTAGCTCCCCTCCTCCTCCCAGCCCACTACCTGCTCCTCCTCAGCCTCATTGCCGTTTTCTCCCCACAACAGGCCACAACTCCATCTGGTCTCTGGGAGTCCTCATGGGCTTTTTTCCCCTTCTCCAAAGCCATACAGATTAGTCCTCCTTTCTTAGCATCTTTAATTCTGGATGGGGAAGGGAGCTAGCAACCCACACTAGCTCTTTTATGTTTTTCTAATGGTGAATGGTCATAAAATAATATTAGCTATGTCTCTCTTCAAGCTTTTATTCTCAAGGTAAGATATTAATTCAAGTAAAGCCTTCTTCATTGATTAGAGTGAAGACATTGATTGAGCTGCAGTCTGTAGAAAATTCCAACATGCTTCTTGAACGTCAAACCCTGCTTTTATTTACCAAGGAATATGCCTGAACCATTCACAATGTATTCATTCAATCAACAAATATTTATTGAGCATCACTAAGTGGCAGAAACTGTTTCGCTGTTTGGGATACCTTAGTGAGCCCAAAAGTCAAAGTCCCTGATGTTGTGGAGCTTAAAATGAACTATAAATATAATATGTAAATTGAAGTATATAAGAAGATGCTATTTTTTTAAGTAGAAGAGAGGAAGGGCTGGTGAGAGGTGTGGATTGCAATTTTAATTGTGACAGACTTGTTCTCAAAAAGGTGACTCTTGAGCTAAGACTGAAAGGAACAATAAAGAATGGAAGGAAACACTGGCCCCTACTCAATGTTAAGGTCAACAAAGAGCTTCTAGAGTTACAAAGAAAGCAAAGAGACAAGCAGGAAGCAAAATGACCAGCCCCTCAGTGCTGACGATGCAACTGTGGCCATGAAGGTCCCACACTGCTCATCTCGTTGACATAAGGGGAGGATCTTCTGATGGAAATGAGTAGAATGAAGACTGGTCAGAGGAACTGAAAGTCAAGGTGGAAACAGACTTTTTAAAAGAGAACACTAAGGTGTTCTAAAAGACATCAAATCTTGGAGTAAGACCATTTTGGTACCAGGATCTTGGTGGAGGTGTGGTTTCTGAGTGCTCTTATTGCCTCTTGCTGCCTGTGGGACTCCTCCAGCCCCGGGGTGTGGATTGCGGTCCATAACCCACTGGTGCCCTCAGTTGTACACACCACAAGTGTGAGGAATTAGCATTCCTGGAGGTGCTCCTGAGTTTTGAGCACAGGTGGGTAACTAGGTAACATCATTTGTAAGGTGCCTCCGAAAGTCCCTGCAGGACAGAACATTGGCTATCCCACCAGTGGCCAACTCCGTAAAGCAGCTGTACTCCTCGCTCCCTTGTTTTCTTACTCCTGCTTCGTGGGATCACTTCCCAAATAAGCTCCTTGATGCAAGCCTTTGTCTCAGGCCCTGCTTTTGGGAGAATTCAGACTCAGACAGGAACTCAACTGGAAAGAAGGAGCAATTGGATTTGAATATAGGTAGCTCAACTGTACAGCCTGTGCTGTCCCCCACTGTGACATCACTGCTTCATCTCTGAGCAAGTATGGCAAATTTCACATCTTCAGATGGTGGAAGAAAGGTGACCTCAACCTTATTCTTGGATGAGATGCTGGAGTCGGCTACTTAAAAACAACTGTAATCACCCAGGAGCGGCAGAGTATAGTGACTTAGAGGAGCGTAAGCCATATTGTTCCCAAGACAGGAAGAGCACCAGGTACTCCTTGGTAGCTCATGTGCCTGGACCATGGTGTACAATATGATGGGTATTCACTGAGAGTTCATAAGAGCCTATTGAAAGGCACTTACTGCTTTCTTAAGACTGGAAAAGTTGAGAACCTGAAAGATGTGGTATATCAAACCTTTATATCCTTCTATCCTTGGAGAGAAGGTGGAGAAATAGAGTATGGATACTAGTTTTATTGGGTAAATTGTGTGAACAACTGGATGTATTTAATGCTGTTCCCCTCAATATTGATGGAAAGACCTCTATCAATGTAGAAGGAACTTTCTAAGCTGATTTTTAACTCTATGTTGTTTATCATTCTCATTTTTATCAACTTTTATTCAGAAATTTCTCTTAAGTCACTGAATGCTAAGAACTAGAGGATAAATATAAGTCACATATTCCCTGCCTCAAGTAAAGAAATAAAAGAGATTGGAAGTCTAGGGAAGAAAAGGAGAAGTAAAATAACGCTTACCAAGGATTTGCTAAATGCTCAGACACTGTATCAGCCTTACTTACATTATTTCAGTAAATTCTCCAAATGATAAATCATGAAGACGATGAAGCTTAGAGCGGTCCAGCTGTGGGCCTAAGATCCACACAGCTACTAGACAGAGAGTGAAGATCCCGGGCTGGGACCAGGTGATTCCAAAGTCCATCTGTTTTCCCGTGGTCCAGAGTTCCTCAAAGGGTGACTTATCCGTGACCTCCCTGCAACTAAATCACCCGGGGATGCTGTCAACTGCAGATTCCTGGGCTGCCTCTCAGACTTACCAAATCTGAATATTAATGAGGAATACAAGATAAGCGGAAGAGGAGACTTGGCCACAGACTTATCTAACCAGATCTTCCAGGCCCAAGTCCAGGCCTTTTGCTTACACGCTGAAGCTTTTGAAACTCAGAGCGTCCCCACCTTTCCTTGGCGCGGCCATCTTCAGATGGGGTTATTAGACCCCCGGGGTTCTCAAGGAATACACAGCCGATTACGGTTTTAAGAAAATGTCAATCCCACATTTACCCTTTCCTAAAATTGATCTTGAAAATGTAGGTTCTTCTTTCTTTCCCCTTTCTTTATTTAACAGAAAAAAAAGACACATTTCTTACTTTGGTATGTTGCTCTGGGGTGTGAAGCCAGCCCCACACCAGGAATAACTGGAAAAGTCCATATTGCTGTTGAGAAAGTGAATGACTTTAATGATTGGGTGATTGGGTTCCAATTTCTTTTTCAATTCAGATGTTTTCCAAATCTTTGCTTTTTTTTTTTTTTTTTTTTTTTTTTTTTTTTTTTGAGACAGAGTCTTGCTCTGCCTCCCAGGCTGGAGTGCAGTGGTAAAATCTCCACTCACTGCAACCTCCACCTCCAGGCTTCAAGCAATTCTCCTGTCAGCCTCCCGAGTAGCTGGGATTACAGGTGCACACCACGATGCCTGGCTAATTTTTGTATTTTTAGTAGAGATGGGGTTTCACTATATTGGCCAGGCTGGTCTCGAACTCCTGACCTCAAGTGATCCACCCGCCTTGGCCTCCCAAAGTGCTGGGATTACAGGCATCAGCCACCGTGCCTGGCTCCAAACCTTTGCTTTTAACAGAACTGAAGGAGAAACTAATAGAGCTGTCAGCTGAGAGATCATTCATTTAAAAAAAAATTTAAATTGGCATAATTTTTGGCACATAACCCAGAAGCATTTCAAAGAATTGCTATCACAAAACTCCTTTTATCTATGTATTTGTGTTAACAGGTGCTCTCAGCACTTACATCTACTTGAAAGTGTAAGATTAACTCTGCCGCACTTTAACGATGTCATTCTCATCCATATTCGCTCATGCGTTTATAAACCAAACGGGAAAATCACCATCCATTTTAGTAAGAGTTATATTTCCAATAAAATTTTGTATATAATTAATAATTACTTAAAAGTTACATATGGACCAGGCGCAGTGGCTCACACCTGTAATCCCAGCACTTTGCGAGGCTGAGGCAGAGGATTGCTTGAGACCAGGAGTTCAAGACCAGCCTGGGAAACATGGTGAGACCCCCCATCTGTACAAAAAGTAAAAAAATTACCTGGGCATGGTGGCACACACCTGTGGTCCCAGCTACACAGGAGGCTCAGGTGGGAGAACGCTTGAGCCCAGGAGCCATGTTTGTGTCACTACAGTCCAGCCTGGGTGACAAAGTGAGACCCTGTCTCAAAAAAATGAAAAAGCATATATGCTGTGTTGATCAATTTCAATTAATAATACTTTTAATAGTAGCTTTAGCCAGAATATTTTAATGAAGACTTACAGTCATAATAAAATTTTTTAAATTTTAAATTTAAATATACCTACTTTTTTTGTAAAAAAGAATTATAGATTGATCAAAAACAGATATTCAGTCATACTAAATTAGGCAAAGAATATTCTAAGCAGAAGTGGAATGATAACGCAAGTTTAGACAAAAAATATGTAAAATTTCTATACGTTAAAAGATAGCTTATATATCTCTTAAATGTATCATGGTGGATATCAAATCGCTACGGTATCAGATTCCATTAGGTTCATTAAGAAGAATGATAAAATTATTTTATTTTAAAATGTGAATACTTATAATCTTCTGGAAGTTATACCTATTTGCATCTTTTATATATATGATGAATGCACTTGGGTATTGAATTAAAACTGTTTCAGAGGATAGGTTGTTTTTCAACTTTTTGGGGAGTGGGTAAATGAGCCAAATCAGTTGGAGGCAACTGGCTTAGAGTCTCAAATGTTCACAGCCTGTGGAACTCACATTGCTAAAATAACTATGAAGCCCTAGGGATGGCCGACTGGGGAATAAGGGAGAGAGATTTTAAACATACTCAGACCCAAAGGCAGGTTTTTGAGACTTGAGGAGACAATATTTATGCCAGAGTCCAGGTCTCTAAATGCAGTTGGAAGATTAATTCAGGAAAGATGAAAAATGATCCCAGAAAAATGAAAGTTTCTAACTTGGAGAGACCAGTGATATAAATTGAGTTATATCAAACATAAAATTTTAAAGGTAGAAATATTCCAACAGAATTCTAATAGTATTCAAAGGAGGTTTTAAAAAGACATATTTATACTCTACATTTAAGAAAGATTTAAAATAACAAAGTATTATATTTCATCAAAATTAAACGCACACACACACAATTTTCATCAAGTTGTAGAAGAAAAAACCACCATCAACTGTCTGAATTATCCAACCTGCTATAACATAAGGGCATATTTCTACCCACTTACTTTTTTCCTATCATTTTCAGCGTACCACATATACGAGAATGCCGAAGTCCAACCTCCAGGAAATGAATTGTTTTCTTTTTCTTTTTTTAAAATTAGGGTTTTCCACAGAGAATTTTCTTGATTAAAAGAATTCCAGCCACAATTCCAAAATTTTAGTGATTCAGTTTTAACCTAACTACATAGAGTGCTGGCAAAGCTATTTTATGACCTATGTATAAATTGAAAGCCCTGCTATTCCAAAAAAGTAAACTTAATGGATATCAATAAGCATATATATCTTTTGTGAGATGCATATGCTGCATACACAAAGAAAATGTGTCCCTGCCGCTGAATTATCTTTGCTTTTAGAACAGTAGAGAAAACAGGATTTTTGTATTTGTAAACTTAGATCAAAATATTACTCCAAAACATTCTGGAGAGATCCACTTAAAAATATTGATTATAGCTGCCATTATACCACAGCCAGCAATAATGTGACTTGTCTAACGTACTTGGCCCTGAATTTTCAAATACCAAATTGAAGCTCTGAAAAATACATAAATTCAATTCTGATAAATCAAGGGTTATACTCTGTGTCAAATATCTCTCTGAAACATATTACTATGAGTAAGCTATGAATCCAGAAATCGGGCCTTAATTTCCAGTGCACATTTCCTGGTATAGTGTAAAAAAAATAATAAATATCTTTACTTCCCTGAATATTTTCTCTGAAATACTGACATTAAAGCCTAAATTATAGTGTAAGTCAGTGTAAAAATGCTGTAACACTGAGTCTTTTTTTTTTTGCCATGAGTCTCTTTATCCTCATTCACTTGTGTGAGTGCATGTGTGTGTGTGTGTGTATTCGTGTGTGTGTGTGCGCACGCACACATGCTCCTGTACACTGGGTTTCAGACCACAGACCAGATCTTTGAGCACTGACCTTGCTTAACGAAGTCTGACTACAGATTTGAAACTCATCAACTTCTTATTACTGACCCTTCTTTTGCAGAAGTCAAATCTGACTCTTCCTTGGGTGAAAATAATAAGTGTCTATTACACATGACAAAAAAATATGACTTTTCGGTGTGCACTATTTTGACTTGGGAAATATATTTTTCCCCTGTTTTAAAGATAGATTTTCCATAGAGGAAAAAAATAAAAATGATTTAGATGAATGTGTCAGAAAGTGTGAGCATTGGGTTCATATTGATCTGATCAAGACTTACGAGCAGAGGTGAAATCTGGTCCAGAAAGCAGTTTGGAAGGAAATGCACTCAATGATTTTAGACACTGAAGCCTTCGTTGAAAATTGCTCTTCCTCTATTGACTGAAAAACGATTAGGCATAGTTTTAGAAGCCCAGAATTTCAAGGACTTTTGGTCCTTTGATGGAGCATCCAAATTGCAGCTCCATCACAAAATGAGGGTAACTTCAACCTGACATTCTGGGTTTACGTGAGTATTAAA
Source organism: Nomascus leucogenys (assembly GCF_006542625.1). Taxonomy (NCBI): domain Eukaryota; kingdom Metazoa; phylum Chordata; class Mammalia; order Primates; family Hylobatidae; genus Nomascus; species Nomascus leucogenys. The sequence continues at coordinate 5,879,649 of NC_044383.1, read as the reverse complement.
TGTCTCTTCCATAGTTGGATGATCAAAAATTACTTCCATTCCTTCAGTTGCTCTTTTCTGCTCTTCATTTCACAACCTCTCTATGAAGTATAAACAATTTAGAAGCTAAGTGAATAAAGATGCCTTGGTTGTAATACTTTAGTCCTAACTTCCTAAATACATACTAAGTAGAGAGTGATGCATCAATTTGCAAGCAATGAAGCTGAGGGTTATAGTTGAGAGAATGCTGGTTGAGGGGACAGAAGATCACTTCCCCAAGCCCAGTTATCTCAGGCTGCCAAGTGATCCTAGCAAGTCACTTAGTTTCAGATTCTCCATCTGTCAAATAGGGGATGAAAATACCTATTTTACATAAGTCCAGGCAGAGCATTTGAAAGTGTACATAAAAGCACTTTAAAAAATCCAAAGTATCACAGAAAGGATGTGCAGCTACACATTTCCTTTCTGCCTCCCTGTGCCTATACATTTTCTGAATATTTCAGGAAAAGGCATAATTTAATATCAGGTGAATTGATCCTTTAGTCAACACTTGATTATTCATGGTTAGAGAACAAATGTCACATATAGATAGTGCCTTTCAGTCAATAAGGTTAACCTCCTTCCTCGGGTGACATTATACTAATCACACATCTTACAAGGAATTATGAGGGTCCATAAGGAAGATGCATTTAATCCAGACTTCTCTGTGGCTAGAAAGAAACACCACAGAAACCTTCAGGCTGCCAAGTCTTGTTCACAATCATTTTAATCTGAATTACTGCCAAACTCAAAGATTCATGCAAAACATATCACATCAGCTTTTATTAATATATTTTACATGTACAAGGATTTCCTCCATGTTTAATTTTCCTAATTCATGTATTTAGAATAAAGCTAGAAAATAGTCCATTGTATGGTTAGAAACATGTCTGTTATCTCTATTGTATATTAATTTTATTACTACTCACTGTCAATGCTTGTAATGATTCCCATGAGGTGCCTGTTTGTGTGAGAATGTCTATGAGTACATGGAAACTTGTGTGTGTTTAATAGTAATGTTACACTGTAGGAAGATGTCAAGGAAGATTAATAAGGCATAAAATTTATAGTAACAATGGGATATTAGAAGAAAATAGGAGAATAATTACTTGAGTACATAAACAATATGGTTCAAACTTATTATTTTGTATTTGTTGAATCCATAATTTAAATATTTATTAAACTTCAGCACTTTCTCCAAAGTACATTCCCAGTTGTCTTTATTACTGCATAATGGGAAATACTCATTATGCAATGTAATTATATTATATAAACCAAATTCTAGTCACTGTTAAGAAATTATTTATGAGCATGTAACACTGAAAAAAAGATCAGCAAGGTTAAACCCTACAGATTGTATCGTTTAATCCTATTTATTCCTTTTTGTTTCCACTGCTGTTACCTCTCTCTAGACAGCATGATAAATATTAGATTAACAAAGCTTGTATTGAGACCTAGTTTAACTACTTTAGAGAGAATTCACATGCAGTCTAGAATTTGAAATGTCACAAAACACAGAAATATGAATGAAGCATCTAATTATGAGTTTTTTTCAAGAGAAAGAAACACAATATTGTCTGCTATCTTAATTGTATTAAACATTGAATTTATGTTATATGTTAAATGACTTTTGTTTATGCAAATTTTGTGTCTTATAATCAAATGTTTTTACTATGTTACAGAATCAAATTTTGAGAAATGCATCTTCACTGATTCTCTCTCTATATATAAACTTTTCCCCTTCTGCAGCAGTCTTGCATGAACAAACAAAAGCTAAAGAGGGAACACATGGGAATTAAAATTTCACTGAGGACAGTTCCCGCTAGCCAAGGTAATAGAGACTACCTAAATAAGAATCTCTCCACACATACCCCAGAAACATTTCCAAATTACAAAAAGAGCAAATAAAATCACATAAATCTCATGCTTTCTGCAAAATTAAAAAAAAATAGAGAATACTGAATACTTCTAATTACATGAAAAATAAACATCAAAATTCAAAAAATACACAGCAGATTATTTCTTGAATTTCTCCTAATGCTATCCCTCTCCCAGCCCCCCGCCCCCTGACAGGCCCCAGTGTGTGACGTTCCCGCCCTGTATCCAAGTGTTCTCATTGTTCCATTCCCACCTATGAGTGAGAACATGTGGTGTTTGGTTTTCTGTCCTTGTGATAGTTTGCTGAGAATGATGGTTTCCAGCTTCATCCATGTCCCTGCAAAGGACATGAACTCATTCTTTTTTATGGTTGCATAGTATCCCATGGGTATATGTGCCACATTTTCTTAATCCAGTGTATCATTGATGGACATTTGGGTTGGTTCCAAGTCTTTGCTATTGTGAATAGTGCCACAGTAAACATATGTGGGCAGGTGTCTTTATGATTTATAATCCTTTGGGTATATACCCAGTAATGGGATGGCTGGGTCAAATGGTATTTCTAGTTCTAGATCCTTGAGGAATCGCCACACTGGCTTCCACAATGGTTGGGCTAATTTACACTCCCACCAACAGTGTAAAAGCGTTCCTATTTCTCCACATCCTCTCCAGCATCTGTTGTTTCCTGACTTTTTAATGATCGCCATTCTAACTGGCATGAGATGGTATCTCACTGTGGTTTTGATTTGCATTTCTCTGATGACCAGTGATGATGAACATTTTTTCATGTGTCTGTTGGCTGCATAAATGTCTTCTTTTGAGAAGTGTCTGTTCATATCCTTTGTCCACTTTTTGATGGAGTTGTTTTTTTCTTGTAAACTTAAGTTCTTTGTAGATTCTTCATGACTAAAACACCAAAAGCAATGGCAACAAAAGCCAAAATAGACAAATGGGACCTAATTAAACTAAAGAGCTTCTGCACAGCAAAAGAAACTACCATTAGAGTGAGCAGGCAACCTACAGAATGAGAGAAAATTTTTGCAATCTACCCATCCGACAAAGGGCTAATATCCAGAATCTCCACTTTTATAAAGTGTATCCTACAGGCTGTATTAGGGGACAGAAACAAACACACCAATAAGTGGAGTCTTTAAAATATCACTCTTAGTACAAGTTAGATCAAGGGGACAAAATATATTTAGTAAGGATGTATAATACTTAAACACAATATGGTGAGGTGTATCCTCTCTATTTTTCTCTCTCACTATATCAAACTTTATACAATAAAACAGAGAATTCAGTAGGCCCCTCTCATCTTTGGATTCATTGCAATTTCAGTTATCCAAGGTCAATGGAGGTCTGAACTTATGAAATGGAAAATTCCAGAAATTAACAATATGTAAGTTTAAAATTGAATACTGTTCTGAGTAGTGAGATGAAATCTCACACTGTCCCGCTGCATCCCACCCAGGACGTGAATCATCCTTTTGTCCAGCGTACCCTTAATGTCTACGCCACCTGCCCACTGGTCACTTCATAGCCATCTGGACTATCAGATCAGCTGTGATGGGATGGTAGTGTTTGTGTTCAACTAACTCTTATTTTCCTTAATACTGGCCTCAAATGCAAAAGTAGTGATGGCAATTCAGACTTGCCAAAGAGAAGCCATAATGTGCTTCCTTTAAGTGAAAAGGTGAAAGTTCTCAACTTAGTAAGAAAAGAAAAAAAAATCCCATGCTGAAGTTGTTAAGATCTCCAGTAAGAATGAATCTTCTGTTGGTTAAATTGTAAGGAAAAAAATTATCCCAGTTTTGCTGTCACACCTCAAATCACAAAAGTTGCAGTGTGTGATAGGTTAAAAGGCATTACATCTGTAGGTGGAAGACACAAAAGTTCCAACTGATGATGACAATGTGTTGTGCCAGAAAGTACTGAGCCTATATGAAGACTTCAGCAAGAGATCCCTTGAAAAGAGTGACACCAAGCCATTTATTGAAAGTAAGGAATAATTACACAGATTCAGGTGTGGACTGAAAAATATAAAAATTACTTGAAAGGCTGCATCTGCTGATGAAGAAGCTGCTGCCACGCTTCCAGCAGAGCTGAAGCTGATCAAGGAGAAAGGATACCATCTAAAGCAAGTCTTCAATTGCTGTCGAAGTGAGCTCTACTGGAAGAAGATGCCCAATAGAAATAACATTTTTAAAAGTGCAAAAGAGGCACCAGGGCATGAAATATGGAAGGGCAGATTGCCTCTGATACTATACAGCAAAGCATATACAGGGTTCAGTACTATCTGTGGTTTCAAGCATCCATTGGGGGTCTTGGACCGTCACTCCTGAGGATGCAGGGGGTGGTGTATGGTACTTCTCAAGTGCCAAGGGGATACTTGTATTATGGACTGAATGTGTGTGCCTTCTTCTCCTACACTCCAACTCATGTGTTGAAGCCCTAACCCCCGATGTGACTGTATTTGAAGACAGGACCATGATGGAAATAAAGTTACATGAAATAAGGTCATAACGGTGGAGCTCTGATGGGTACAATTAGTGTCCTTATAAGAAGAGCCACCAACTCAGTGTGCATGCACAGAGGAAAGGCCATGTGAGGACGCAGGCAGAAGGCTGCCATCTACAAGCCAGGAAGAGAGCCCTTACCAGAGACTCACCAAGCTGGCACACTGATCTTGGACATCCACCCTCCAGAAATGTGTTTAAGCCCCTCAGTTTGTGATATTTAGTTATGGCAGCCTGAGCACACTGATGCAATTCACAAAGAGTAATCATATGTCAACTTACAAAGACAGTTTCAGTGAATTTTCTAAAAAATAGCAATATTATAAGCAATACTGTTTGATTGTAATTCAACAAGACTAGAAGTAATAACAGAACTTAAAAACACCTTACCACCTGGAAAGTAAGAAGCCTTCTCTTAAATAATTCCTGAGTAAAACTGTAAGAACAGAAATTACAAAATTTTTGAAAAATAATGTTAATGAAAACAATGCATATCTGTTCGTATGAAACACATTTAAAATAGTTATTAAAGGGAAATGTACAGCCTTAAATACTTATATTTTAAAATAAAAGGATAAAAATAAATTAATTAAATTTCTAACCCAAAAAAACTAAAAAATGAGAATAAAGCAATCCATAGAAGGAATATGGAAGAAAACAATAAGGATAAAAGTAGACATTGATGAGGTAGAAAAGAAAAAAACCATATATCTAATTAATAAATCAAAATAGTTTTTTATTAACAAAACTGCAAAGCCACTAGCTAATATAATCAAAAAAGGAGAAATCACTTTATAAAACAAGAAATAACTAACGGAGACAACCACTGGAACTGAAGAAAATTTAAATTAATATATTAATCAGACTTCTAAATAAATGAGCTGGAAACCCAGATGAAATCCCCAACTTACTTGAAAAACATAGTTTGCCAAAACTGATCCTATTAAAGAAAAATACTTAATCAGGTTAATATTTGTGGAAGCAATATAAAAAGTTAACAAGGAACTATTTCACAAAGAAACGCCAAGATCAGATGGTTTCATAGGGGACGATTACCAAACCTTTAAAGACATTTAAAGAGAAAAAAAAAGTAAAATATAGAAATATAAAAGAGGCCATTACCATAGACAAAAATAATTATATATATTAAGGTTATATTACAATTTTATAGCAATAAATTTTACAATTAGATGAAATGGGCAAGTTCTTTGAAAACAAATTACAAAAACTGAAACAAGAAAAATATTTTAATACATAAATAGTTCTATATCCATTGAATAAATTGAATTCATAACCAAAAATCTTTCTACAAAGAAAACTCTAGGCTAAAATGGCTTCATTGTGAATTATGTTAAACACTTAATAAAGTATTTAAAGGGGCCAGGCGTGGTGGCTCACACTTGTAATCCCAACAATTTGGGAGACTGAGGTGGGAATATTGCTTGAGCCCAGGAGATCAAGGATACAGTGAGCCATTACAGTGCCACTGTACTCCAGTCTGGGTGACAGACTGAGATCCTGTCACAAATATATATATATATATATATATATATATATATATATATATATATACACACACACACACACATACACACATTATAGTGCATATATAATAACTGTTGCATATATATTATATATAGAATTATATATAATGCTAATATTACATAAATTCTATCAGAAAATACAAGGGGGAGGAAAATATCCTAATTCATTTTATAGAGCTAGCATAACTCTGACGCTCAAAGCTGACAAGGACTTTACAAGAAAAACAGTTGATCGATGTAACTCATCAATGTAGACTGGAAAATGATAAGATATTAACAATTTGAATCCAACAGTATATAGAAAAAAATTCCACATGACAAGCTGATTTTACATTTTAAATCAACATACAGATAACCTAGAATAACTAAAAAAATTCTGAAAAAGAACAAAAGTGAAAAACTTGATATCAAGAATTACTGTAAAGCTACAGTATTCATGACAAAGTGAAATTGCTATGAATATTGACATATGGATCAATGAAATAAAGAATCTAGAAACAGACCCAAAGGCATGTTCAGTTGGTTTTTTGATAAAAATTCCAAAGAAATTCAATATGAGAAAAGGATAATTTTTTTCAAAAGTGGTGCTGAAACAAAGCAATAGCCATATGCAAAAACATGAATGCCTACCCTTACCTCATTCACAAATAGTACCTCAAATTGCATCATAGACCTAAACATAAGGGCTGAAGCTGTAAAACCTGTAGAAGAACATCACAGAATAGAATATCATTCTGAGCATGGGTTAAATAGCTTAAAATGCACAAATTATCAAAAACCTGCTAAATTAGACTTCATCAAAAATTGAAAGATTCTTTTCTTTAAAATATATTATTCAGGCTGGGTGCGGTGGCTCATGCCTGTAATCCCAGCATTTTGGGAGGCTGAGGGGAGCGGACTACCTGAGGTCAAGAGTTTGAGACCAGCCTGGCCAACATGGTGAAACCCCATCTCTACTAAAAATACAAAAATTAGCCAGGTGTGGTGACATACACCTGTAATCCCAGCTACTTGGGTGGCCGAGGTGTGAGAATCACTGAAACCTGGGAGGTGGAGGTTGCAGTGAGCCGAGATTGCGCCCCTGCACTCCAGCCTGGGTGATAGAGTGAGACTGTCTAAAAATATATTTATACACACACAGACACACATATTTCAGAAAATAAAAAGAAAAGCCACAGAATGAAAGCAAATATTTGTGAAACATATATCTGATAATGTTTCTGTAGCCAGAATCTAAAAAGAACTCATAATTCAGTAATTACAAAACCACTTCATTAACATGGGCAAAATATTTAAAACAACATATCACACAGAAAATATATGAGCCGGGCGCTGTGGCTCACTCCTGTAATCCCAGCATTTTGAGAGGCCAAGACAGGCAAATCACGCGATCAGGAGTTCAAGACCAGCCTGGCCCACGTGGTGAAACCCCATCTCTATTAAAAACACAAAAATTAGCCGGGCGTGGTGGTGGGCGCCTGTAATCCCAGCTACTTGAGGGGCTGAGGCAGGAGAATTGCTTGAACCAGGAGGCGGAGGTTGCAGTGAACTGAGACTGTGTCGTTGCACTCCAGCCTGGGCGACAAGCAAGACACAGTTTCAAAAAAAAGGGAAAATATATGAAGGGTCAATAAGCACATAAAAAGATGCTCAACATTATTTTAGCCACCAGGGAAATTCAAATGAAAACTACAGTATGATTTACTATACATTCCCTAGAATGATTAAAATGAATATTACTAACAATACTATTTTTAGTGAGGATGTGGAACAACTAGAACTCTCATAAACTGATCATGGTCATATAAAATTGTACAAACACTTTGGAAAACAGTCCAGCTGCTTCTTAAAAAGTTAACATACACTTTCCAAACTACCCAGGGGAAATGAAGGCATGTCCACCAAAGACTTGTACAAAAATATTCAGAGGAGCTTTATTCATAAGAGCAAAAGTTAAAAATAACCCAACCATCCAATGATTAAACAAGTTGTGTTTATTTATACAATGGAATATGATTCAGCAAAAAAAAAGGAACACATGACTGATAAATGCAATAGTGCGGGTGAAAGAAGCCAGGCAAATACAGGCACATAAAGTTCTAGAAGAGGCAAAATTAAAAGATTGTGATAGAATTCAGATCATTTCTTGCCTAGAGGTGAGCAAAATGGCAGGAGAGATCTTTCTAGAGTATTGAAGATATTTTATATCTTCTTTGGTGTGATATTTAAATGGGTATATATGTTTATCAGCCTCTATACTAAAAAATCTGTTTATTTTGTGGTATATACATGACATTTGAATAAAAAATTGATTTTTAAAAATAAAGACCAAGTAAAAGTGTTTTCACACAAATAAAAGTTGAGAGAAATTACCAGAACTACCCTTAAGAAATACTAATAAAGCCTTCAGCTGAAGAAAAATGATTTAACAGGAAAGCATGGATGTGCTAGAAGATATAAAAATTATCACAAAGTTTAAAAGATGTTTCTTCAAAACAACAACAATAGTAATGTCTGCAGGGTTCAAAACTTATGTAGAAGTAAAATGTATTATAAAAGTATCACAAAAAACAAGAAAGGAAAAAAAGAGTTAAGTTTTTATAAGGCTTTTCATTGTTAGGGATGTATTAAAAGCATTAATTTAAGAGACGATGTAATTAAGTCAAAGATGCTTTTTGTATTTTCTAGGGTAACCACATTCATATGTAACTTTATATATATATATATATATATACACATGTATATACATATATACATATAACTAATAAACCAAAAGGGGAGGCAATGGAATAGTAAAAAATATTTAATCAATCTAGAAGAAGCAAAGAAAAGAGGAACGAAGTACTAAAGAACAAAAAAAAATACAGAGTAAGCAAGCATCATGGTCCATTTAAGCCCAACTATATTAATGATTACATTACATATGAATCAGCTAAAATTTTAAATTAAAGGACAAAAACAATCAGACTGGATTTTTAATTCAAAAAGCAAATAATATATTTTTATAAGAGACACACTTTAAATGTAAAGACACAGAAAGTTTGAAAGTTAAATTATAAAGAATGATACGCCATGAAAATATTATCTTAAGGAGATCTAACGTCGCTATACTAACATCAGGCAAAGCAAAATTTTATGGCAAAAAATATTTCTGGAAATAAAAAGGGACATCGTCTATGATAAAATTACCAATTTAATAGGATGTTACAAAAAGCTTACATTTGTATGCACCAAATAAGACATCTTCAAAAGAGATAAAGCAAAATGTAACAGAACTAAAGAAGAGCATTAGGCACATAAACAATTGTTGGTAAAGACTTTAGCATACCTCCCCCCTCAGTAGGTAAAAGCAAAAGAACCAATAAAGATATAGAATATTTGAATAACTTGACTAAACAGCTTGACCTAACTGATGTGTATAGAATACAACTACAAAATAGGCATCATTTTCTTGTGAACAGAGAATATTTATGAAAATGAACCATATGCTGGGAAAGAAGGCAGGCCTGCATAAATTTCAATAGATTGAAATCATACAAAGTGTGTTCTATGACCACAGCAGAATTATTAAAATAAAAACTGATAATGAAATATACCTATGAAAATCTCTAGAAAGATGGAAATTAAGCAACCCCACTTCCACATTAGCCATTGTTGAAGAGGAAGTTGCAATGGAACTTAGAAAATATTTTGATCTAAATTATAATGAAATGACAACATACCAAAATTTGTACAATATACTTCAAACTGTTGTGTGAAAAAATTCTAGCTCTAAATGCACATGATAAAAAAGAAAAACAGACTAAAAATCAAGAATATAAACTTTGCTTTCAAGAAACTAGAAAATGTATAGCAAATTAAGCCCAAAGAAATTAGAGAGGAAATAATAAAGTTTTTTATCAATAAAATTGAAATCAAATATATAAAAGAGAGCATCAACAAAGCTGAAAGTTGATTCTTTGAAAAAAATTAATAAAATTTATAAACATCTAGAAAGTTTGGTCAGGGTGAAAAAAGAAAGAAGACCTGTTTTCAATACCAGAAATTAAAAAAATGTTGGCCAGTTACAGTGGCTCACTCCTGTAATCCCAGCACTTTGGAGGCTGAGGCAGGCAGATTGCTTGAGCCTAGGAGTTCGAGGCCAGCCTGGGCAACATGCCAAAACCCTATCTCTACAAAAAATACAAAAATTAGCTGGGTGTGGTGGCACGTGCACCTGTAGTTCCAGCTACTCAGTAAGCTGAGATGGGAGGATGGCTTGAGCCCAGGAGACAGAGGCTGCAGTGAGCCAAGATGACACTATTGCACTCCAGCCTGGATGAAAGAGTAAGAACCTGTCTCAGAAAAAGGGTTAAGAATAACACATAAAAATAAAAAAGTCACTAAGGTTACTATATGTCTTTAAAAGATAAGATAATGTTATAAATAAATTTATGCCAATAAATTTGACAACTTTGAACATATACACAAATTTCTTGAAAAATAAGACTTATCAAAACCAACAAAAGAAGAAATATAAAATTCAAACAGCCTTATATTTAATAAAGGAATTGGATTTTTCCACAAAGAAAATACTTGGTCTAGATGGATTTACTACTGAATTCTTCCAAACACTTATGAAGGGAAAAGTATTAATTTTTCACAAACTCTTTTAACATAGTATAGATTCAAAACCTAACAAGTAGACAATATAAGAAAAGGACAGCATAGTGTAGATTTAAAACCTAACAAAGCTATACCAGAGTAATATTGGTGCAAGGACAGACAAACAGTGCAATGAAACGGAACAGGGTCCAGAAACAGATCCACATGCATGTACATTTAAATCCATTACGATGAAGGTCTCCCAGCAATTCAGCAGGAAAAAGGAGTCTTTTCAATAAACAATGTTGTGTCAGCTGGAGAGCCGTTGTCTTAGTCTGTGTTGTTGTAACAAAATACCTGAGACTGGTTATTTACAAAGGATAGAAATTCCTCACAGTTCTGGAGACTGGGGAGTCCCAGTCAAGGCGCTGGCATTGGTGTCTGGCGAGGGCTATTCTCAGCTTCCAAGATGGTGCCCTGTTGCTGCTTCCTCATGTGGCAGAAGGTGGGACGGCAGAAAGCCAAACACCAACCTCAAATAGAAAATATTTGAAAAAAGAAAAATGAGTAAAAATAACAGTACAACAATAAAAAACAGTGCCAGTTAAAAATACAGTATAAAAACTATTTACATAGCATTCAGGTTGTATTAGATATTATAAGTGAAAAAAGGAAAAACCAATAAAAAATAGAGCCAGTTTAAAAATACAGTATATTTGGCTGGTGCAAAAGTAACTGCAGTTTTTGCCATTACTTTTGACAGCAAAAACCACAATTACTTTTGCACCAACCTAATAAAAACTATTTACACAGCATTCACAATGTATCAAATATTATAAGTAATCAAGATAATCTAATATATGGGAGCATGTGCATAGCTTTTATGCAAATCCTGCACCATTTTATATAAAGGACTTGAGCATCCTTGGATTTTCATATGGGGGTCCTGGAATCAATCACCCATGAATACTGAGGGATGACCGTATTATCACATTGGTCACTAAGTTTCAACATGTGAATTCTGGAGAGGACATAAACATTCAAACCATAGCAGCTGTATAGAAAAAAAATGAGCCATATCTCATACTACATATAAAATCAGTTCAAGATGTATCAGAGACCTGATATGAAGAATAAAACAATTAAGCTTCTAGAAGAACACACAGGGGAATATTGTTATGACATTGGATAGATAGAAATTACTTTTTAAAAAGAGCTCTTATGTAAAGAGCTCCTACAAATTGAAAAAAACAGGTATTCTAATCAAAAATTGAGAAGAAGGCTTATACAGGCATTTCATAAAGGATGACATTCCAGTGGGGTCTAAAACAGCTCAGCCATCTTTGGCCATCAGGGAAACAAAGAGTCAAATTGCAAGAGCTACCCCTACACCCCATCTATAATGGTGTTGACCAAAGGAATGAAACTCCGTAACATATTTGAGGACATTTATTCTGAGCCAAATGTCAGTGACCATGGCCTGTGACATAGCCCCAGGACATCCTGAGAATATGTGCCCGAAGTGGCCAGGCTACAGCCTGGCTTTATACATTTTAGGGAGACATAAGACATCCATCAATACATGTAATACGTACATTGGTTCCACCTGGAAAGGCAGGACAACTTGAAGTGGTGGTGGGGAGGTGGGGCATCATGGGTGCAGTGAGGCGGGGTGCCTTCCAGATCATAGGTGGACTCAAAGATTTTCTGATGTGCAATTGATTGAAAGAGTTAAGTTATTATCTAAAGGCCTGGAATAAATAGAAAGGAGTGTCTGGGTTAAGATAAAAGGTTGTAGAGACCAAGATTCTTATCATGCAGATAAAGGCTACAGGTAGCAGGCTTCAGAGAGAACAGATTGTAAGTGATTCTTACCAGACTTAGAAAAGTGCCACACTCTTAATTTTCTCCTGGATCTGATTAAAGGACCTGGAAAGGGAAAAAGATTCTCTACAGAATGCAGACTTTCCCCATGAGAGAAGCTTTGCAGGACCATTTCAAAATATGTCAAGGAAATATATTTTAGGGTGAAATACTTCAATTTCTTTCAGGGCCTGCTATCCATCATGTTGGTATCTTATGGCTACAGAGAATCTGCTTTGTCAGTCTTAAGGTCTCTGTTTTAATATTAATGCTGGGTTTACCTTAGAACACCCTTGGCCAAGAAGAGGGGTCCATTCAGTCGGTTGGGGGGCTTCGAATTTTATTTTTGGTTTGCAATGATTGAACTTAAAAGGACTGGCAGCACCAAATACTGATGAGAATGAGGATCAACCAGAATGCTCACACTGGTGGTGGGTCCCTGAAGAGATGCAATCATGTTCTGAAATTCATGGCGGGGCACAGTCGCTCACGCCTGTAATCCCAGCACTTTGGGAGGCCGAGGCGGGCTGATCATGAGGTCAGGAGATTGAGACCATGCTGGCTAACACGGAGAATGGGGTCTCTACTAAAAATACAAAAAATTAGCCGGGCATGGTGGCGGGCGCCTGTAGTCCCAGCTACTCGAGAGGCTGAGACAGGAGAATGGTATGAACCCAGGAGGCAGATCCTGCAGTGAGCCGAGATTGCGCCACTGCACTCCAGCCTGGGCAACAGAGCAAGACTCCATCTCAATAAATAAATAAATAAATGAATGAATAAATAAATGAATAAATAAATAAATAAATAAATAAATAAATAAATTCTTTGGCAGTATTCACCAAAGCTAAAGATATGTCAACCCTGTAACCCAGCAATCTCACTGCTGGAGAAATTAGTGCAGATGTTCAACAAATGACATGTATGAATATGTTTCTAGCCACATTATGCATAATAGTTAAAACTGGAAAGAACCCAAGTGTCCATCCGGAGTAAAATAGATACATAAATTGTGGCATAGCTACTCTATGGAATACTGCACAGCCATGACAAGGAATGGCCCATGGCTTCAGGCCACAGCATGGATGGATCTCACAGACACAGTGTGGAGGGAGAGACGCCAGACAGAAAAGACCTGCTTATTCTGGACTCCTTTTCTATGAAGTTCAAAACCAGACAAAACTAGCCTAGGGTGATAAGCGAATGGTAGTTTCCTTTGAAGGACTAGCAACTGTAAGAGGCTTGAGGGAGCGTTTTGGGGCACTACAAATGTTCTATGTTTTATTCTGGATCTTGGTGGCGTATTAGAAATGTATCAAGCTATACACTTAAGATTTGTGCACATAACTATACCTAAGAAATACTCAATTTTTTAAAAAAAATCAAAAGAGAAGCTTTAAGGATTAAAGAAAAAATGAGGGCAAAGTAAAGACATTTTCAGACAAATAAAAATGGAGAGATTTTTATTACCAAGAGAACCATACTAAAAACATACCAAAGGAATTTCTCCAGGCTGAAGGAAAGTCACATTGGATGGAAGCGAAGAACTGCAGGAAAGAAGGGAGAGCTTCAGAAAGGAACATGTGAGTAAATATAAATTAATATGGCCTGTTTAATGCAATGTTCAAAACAATGTCTCCTGGCATTTAGAGCATTCGGAGAAGAAAAATCGATGACAAATGTGCACAAGGGATGGGACGGGAGAGATGGAGCTGTACAGTCCCTGCAGTATCCAGAAAGTGTTAAAAGTACCAAACTCAGGTTGTATTAGTCCACGTTCACGCTGCTGATGAAGGCATCCCCAGGGCTGGGAAGAAAAAGAGGTTTAATTGGACTTACAGTTCCACATAGCTGGGGAGGCCTCAGAATCACAGTGGGAGGCAAAAGGCTTTCTTACATGACAGTGGCAAGAGAAAATAAGGAAGATGCAAAAGCGGAACCCCCTGATAAAAACTATCAGATCTCATGAGACTTACTATCACGAGAACAGTATGGGGGAACCGCCCCCATGATTCAAATTATCTCCCACCGGTTCCCTCCCACAACACAGGGGAATTATGGGAGTTCAAGATGAAGTTTGAGTAGGGACACACCCAAGCCATATCAAGGGTGGATTGTAATAATTGAATGGTGAATATTTTGATCTCTGTTGTAATCGTTATAAATGACAAAAGAATTTCTGACTAAAAACCTAGCAGTGGAGAAGATATTTACGTTGATATGCCAAGAAATGAAGGTATATGCATATTACCGAGGGCTATGAAGGTAACCTTAGAAATAACTAAAACAGAACCAGTTCTAAGAGCTCGCCTCTAGGAGGAGATGGGGACATCGCTGCGTTTTTAGAAGTTCATTATTACACTGTAATTTTGGACTATGTATTTGTAATACCTTTTAAAAAGTGTAAAATTAGGCCAGATGCCGTGGCTTACACCTGTAATCCCAGCACTTTGGGTGGGCCTAGTCAGGAGGATCATCTGAGCCCAGGAGTTCAAAACCAGCCTGGGCAACATAGTGAGACCCCATTTGTAAAAAAAAAAAAAAAGTTAAAAAAATTAGCTGGGCATAGTGGCACACATGGGTAGTTCCAGCAACTCAGGAGGCTGAGGCAGGAAGATCACTTGAGCCCAGGAGTTTGAGGCTGAAGTGAGGTGTGATTTCATCACTGGCCAACAGAGTGAGACCCTGTCTCAAAAAAAAAAAAAAAAAGGTGTAAAATTAACTTTGTTCCAAGGATTGAAGTTGAATTGTTGGATAAATTTAAATGACTGCCTGAACCCCCTGTGGATTCCACAATCATTCCAGGATGGTGGGCTTGCCTTTGTGGGCACTGACACTGGGTCCTCCTCGACTAAATGAAGGCAGCAGGATACGACCCCCCAGAATATGCCACTTTGGCAGAAGGATTACTTTGAGCTGCAGGCACCTGCGAAGCAGACACAAGAAAAGCTGTTTGTCCTCCCCACTATTTGCTTGAAGGTGGGACATAACTTTAAAGATTTCCCTTCTCCCCTCTTGTCATAGAAGGACAAAGATTGATCACTCACCACCAACCTGACACCCTCATCAGTCTGCAGGCAGCACCCAAGGACTCTCAGTAACAAAGTTTACTAAGTGGCATTTATCTACCATGAGTTTCCAATCACTTGCCTCCCTTACACCCTTCTTTTTTTTGTTTTAGTTGAAGATGCTGTATACGCCAGAGATCTAGGCCACCTCTTTGAGATTTATCGTTTATTCCTTGGATATTGCCATGCATACATGAGGTATACACATTAATAAATGTCTCCTTGTTTTTCTATTGTTAATCTGGTTTCGTTATGGGGGGTCCCAGCTAAGAACCATGAAGGGTAAAGGAACAATTATTTTTGCCTCCTCTACATAAGCAACCACTGTGCCTGAGGCCAGGAGAGAAAGGAGAGAGACATGGATGCTGAGCCCAGTGAGTCAGCTTTCTTCCAGTTAGGTGAGGACAAAATGGTAGCCGTAGTGACATTGAACAGTCACGTATCAGGGTGGAAGGGCCCTCACTTCCAGTGGGTAACTAAGATAGTTTAGTGGGAAGCCTGGAGTACCATGAGCTATGCCTGGGTGGTGATGCTTAGCAGGGGAGAATGGCCCCAGGCAGGATCTGATCCAGGGAAGCCAGCCAGAGGAAGGATCAGTCAACCCTTAACACACCTTAATTAAACAGAAGCAGAGCCTGTGTTGTCCAACACTTGGGCATTATTTATCTGTAAGGGGCAGAGCAGGATGATGTCAGCCTGTCAAGTTTCAAGAATATTTCTAAGTGAAAAAAGAATATATTTTTAGCTGGATACAACAGGGATTTTAAATCCATATATATTTCACTCCAATTGTGGTTTCAGCAGCCTTGAGGTCCTTCAGGTGCTTTGAGGTCCCTGGTTACTTCGCTTTAGACATTTTAGCATCAGCTAAAATAACTCCACTAACTCCAGCAACATGCCCTACACATTATTTTATTTCACAAAGCTGTGGCTGATTCTTCAAGGGATTTTGCTTTGAAGGATTGTTAAAGGTTTCAGGGATACTGAAATGATTCATTGGTGAAAGGGGCAGGCAGATGGTACAATGGGCAGAGGCGGGGCTTGGTGCCATGGAGGCATATGTCCAGTGCTGGCTTTGCCCAAAGGGGTGTGGTGTCAGCTCCTTTCCTGTAATGGGGGTTGTAATACGCACCCAATCTATGTGATAGGTGGATGTGCAGGAGAGCCATCCACGTTGCATAATGATGTGACTATGTTTTAGAATTTAAAACACTGTATACCAGGAGGTTACTGTTGCTCTTAATCATTTTAGTGGTGATTCAAAATGTGCAGGCCAATATATTAAAATACCCCTTGAAATAGTCTTAAACTACAGCTGTAGAGCAACATCCAAAGTGGGGAGAAAGATGCCCCAAGTTTGACCTTGCACTACCAGCCCCTTTTAAAACAATTGCATGGAGATTTCGGGAAACATTGGCTGATTTGTTAAATGACATGCTGGATGATTATTGAAAGCAAGAGACTTGTTGGGGTATAAATGGCACCCACAAATGAATATGGCACCCCTCTTTCTGAACCCCAGGATCTGCCTGTAATCTACAGCTAAGCGAGGCAGAAATTCAAGCCCTGCTTATGACCGATGGCGCTGGACTTTGCAGAATGTCCTGCTTACCTAAGAGTAGTGCTCATCTGTTAGAAAATAGGGCTACTAGAACTCTATTTGAAAATGGGTATATGTGTATATGGGATACCAAGAGTAACACATTCGTTGAAAATCAAAGAGAATCCATTGTTGCTCCGATAGCCGAGACATCTATCTCCTACAGAGGTAACTGTCTTTCAAACATTCAATATTGCTTACCCAAGATCCTGGCTTTTTAGACTCTTGCTGGATGCAGGATTTATATGATTTCATCTGGGATGATCTACAAGGAACCTCCCCTGGAAAGAGCTTCATTTGTGCTTCTGTAAACAAAACCAACTCGGCTGCCTGTCCCTTCTCCTTCACAAAAGACCCATGGGCAGTACGGTGAGTATATATCAGAATAAGGGAGCAGTCCATCATGGAGAGAATGGCACCTCCCAGACTCTATTAGCCATCCATCACCAGAGCAAGTTGTTGCTCTAATGATATATTAGTGTAATAATCTGCACAGGACACACTGATGATGTATTACTCAAAAGATGGCCCTACTTAAGGAGGCGAGGTTCCAGGAAGTGCCTGGGTACCTTTGGAGGTGATTGGAAGGCTTCCACCAAATCTAAAGTCAGCCTGCAAGCACCATTCAATGGAAGCCACTTTCTCAGCAGCAGAGAGGAATACTGGTTTTAAATCACATCTCCTGTCATCTTTGTAGTAAATCTGCAGCCCTATTTGACCTTGGTGTCTTGGCCAATTCTAATTTGCAGGCACCATCTTGGTTGGCAGTGAGAAATATGGAATTTTGCCCTGAGGAGTTTCTGAATCAGAAGATAGTCATGCTCTCTGTGTGTCTCTTTCTTAAGGAGGCTGTGGTGCAGAATTCCTTAGAGATTGCCAATTAGTTTGGAATAATTGAAATCACATATAATGATAATTTTATTGAACACATACTTGGCCTTCTTATATGGTGTTTCTTTGCATCTCCTGCTCTATAAAAATAGATTTATTTTCCTCCCTGTTTCTCTTCCCTTAAAATGTTTCATGTTATTAAAAACAGAAGATTGCTTGTCAAATGTTTTATTGGCCACATGTATGTGACCGTCAATCATCTTCCTCGCTCCGTGTGCGCATGTGCACATCATTATCTGAACTCCACCAATCATGCTCCTGGAAAAATGCTGCTAATTGGGTAAACAGATACACAAAAACTAATTAAAACATAGCATTTACATCATAATAACTGCACTTGGTGAAGACTAATAGAAGCCTCACAGCAAGTGAAAAAGTTCACCCTATAAATTGTTCTCTGTGGACATAATTGCTGTCGTGGTAGAGGTGAGTGCATTAGGCAGTGTTTACGATGGTGGGGGCATTTGTCTGTGCCTGGCAATGAATTAGGCCTATAACTGCTGTGAAGGAGGCACAGCATCAGAGAACAAGCAGCATGCCAGTCCCATCATTCTCAGAATGCCTCCCTCGATGAGGCTGGGCTGTGCTGTCCCTTCCTACTTAATTCCTCAGCCCCTTCCTCCAAGTGCACCTGTAACAGGGCTCCTGGACCATGCTTGGACTGTGTGCTGTGTGCTGCATTCTTAGGAAAACAATCCAGGACCACTGACCTAATGGATAGTGCTTTAGGCTGGTAATCACAGGTAATATTCTAAGAGAGTGTGAAACCACGGAATTATCCTTTCATGCTTGTTTGTCTGTGAGGGGCACTCTAGTGGAACAGAAGTGTGGTGTCAGGGAAGCCGTGCTCTGGGCACTATCACTACCTCAGGGTCCTTCCTGCCTGGACTTCCTTTCCTTGGCTGCCTCAGCTTCTGCTCCCTTTTTTTGAAGCTCCCAGCCAACCTCACTCCAGTTTCTTGCACAACCAGCCTGGCTCCAGGTTCCTCATCACGTAGGGTCCCTGAATAAACCAGAGACTGGGAAGGATAGGGAACAGATACAGAAACTTTCACTGCTCCCATGGGCTGACAGCTTCCCTGGCAACCTGCCACAGAACACTGGGTGAGCCCCAGCTCTCCAGCAAACACGACAGTGGTGTCGATGGTGTTAGTGATGGTGATGCTGACAGTGCATGGAACGACCAAAAAAAAAAAAAAAGTGAGCCACAGCACAGTTCTGATAAAGGAAATTAAGTCATGTATTCAAAGACTTACTTATCTCAATGAAGCAAGTTTTATCCCAGCAAATCAGGATGGCTTGAAGTACTGAACACAAACTGATTTTAAAATCCAATGGGAAAAGATCTACTTGTCCAGTGCTAGTTTGTGGCATTGTACATTGATACAGTCCTTTGGGAAAGCCATTTGGCAACACATAGTAAGAGCATAAAAAATATGCATGGGATTGGCCCACTCATATCACTTCTGAGCATCTCTCCTGAGGGACCCGTTTTAAGGCAGACTCTGCACTCTCCTCCCTCGCTGCATTTCCCACTTGGTGCTTTTGTCCACAGTGGCAGCTTCAGCTCCACCCCAAAGCTGCCAACTCTGGAACAGACACCTCCAGTGTTGCCTTGAGGGTCTGTTCCAAACTTACAACCATCTGAGAACTTCCCACATGGAGATTTTTTTTTTTTCCACAAAATTCTGAATTCCAAATAAAGCCCCAACAACCTCTCCTCCTTGCTCTGGCCAGGCTGGGACCTCTGAGCCTGGTTCACACCTCCCTGCCAGCACACTCAAGTTCATCAGCAACCAAGTCTCCTGTCCCACCGACCTTCCTCTGCCCTGGTCTTCCATCTCCTGCCTGGACCACAGGAAAGCCCACAGGGCTCCCAGCCTTCCATCCTGCCCATGCCAATCGGGTCTCCCCCTGCCATCTTCCTGGAACACAAGGCATACCCTTCTCTTTTCTACCCCCAAACTACCAGTCTTGTCTTTTCTCCTCTCTACATGTCATTTCTATACAAAATATCCACATTTCTTGATATGGCCCCAAATTGCCTTTCTCAACCACATATCCTATTACACCCCTCCTGTATTATTTTTGCCAAGGCTGCTACAAACTTGATGCCTTAAATCATAGTCATTCATTGTCTCACAGTTCTGGATACTAGGAGTGCAAGATCAGAGGGTCAGTAGGGTTGATCCTTTAGAGGGAAGGATCTGTTCCAGGCCTCTCTCCTTGGCTTGTAGAGGGCCAGCTTCACATTGACATGATGTTCTCCCTGTGTGTGTGTCTGTATCCAAATATCGCCCATTTCACATGGACTCCAGTCATATTGGATTAGGGGTCCTCCCTCCTGAAGTATGATATCATTCTAACTAATTACATCTGTAACTACCGTATTTCCAAATAAGTTGGCATTCTGAGGTACTGAGGGTTAGGACTTTTGGGGGAAATGCAATTCAATTTATAGCACCTTCTCAAACAATCTTTATTTTAAAACCCCAGTGAACTTAGCACCATCCATGAATGGACCATGAACTTTCTTGCCTTGATACTTGCTCATCTTGTTCCAGCTGCTAAAATCCCACCATATGTCAAATATTCCTTCCTGTGTTGACGAACAGCTAGAGTAACACACAGGACCATTTCATGAAGAATGTTACAATTTACCAATCACGTGGCTCAGTCAAGTCCTGCCCAAGGCCAGCGTTAGATAAGTGTTCACAAAGGTTCCATAAACTAGGATGTTAAAACATTTCCTCCAGCTTCCTCCATATTCAGTACTCTCCTCTCCTTCACCTTGGCAATGCCCATGTAAACAAGAGAGAGAAAAAAACTTTTCTCGCAGGAGATTATCTAGTGGTCTTATCTTGGTCTTTGAGAGTCCAGTGTGTGTAACAGCAGCACTAAATTCTACACAATGTTTTGATGATCCCAAGTCATATAAACTGTATACATAATTGGGACTGAGTCCTATTAGAGGAAGTTGGTACGTAAGGTTGTCTTCCGAAAACATTAGTTGGGACAACAGGGGTAACAAAAATCCATCAATAAATGGTTGGCCTTTTGATAGCTTTCTGCCTTAATGCCACATAAGGCAGGCAGACAGATAAGCCAAAAACTTGTCTGCATTCACCTCTAATTATGTTTTGGTGTTATAAATGATTAATAGTAGCCCTCAACAAAATGCGTTTCTGTCTTCCTAATCAAATAATTGTCACTTCTGCCGTACTGCTCAAGAAATTGTTTCGTTGGTCTTATTGCATTTAGATTATTTCACACCCATTTCCTAGATAGACTCTATGCACCTTCCCAACAGAGACCTAGCTGCTAATATACTCATGTTACATATGCCAAGCACTGTTCTTGGTGCCAGAGATGGAATCGTTGATGGATGCAGTGAGTGGACTTTCAGCATCCATGCCTACCTCCTACCAGTGTGCCTTTCTTTACTACAGAGGCTGGAAAAGTAAGAACTAACCTTTTTAAAAGTCCCCAGCAGCTAGGAATCTTGGTGCAAATTAGGTCCCAAAAGTTAGATGCACATATGTGAAACTTGAAAAGCAGAAGGTGGGTGGAGGCCATTCTTAGTTCTGCTTTTGGGCCATTCCATCGTTAGGCCAGGCTGTAGGGTCATAGGTCTTAAGAGGTGGGGTAGAAGTGGCAGCAGCAGCTTTCTAACCCAGCTTCCTGGAGTGTTCTCTTCTTGAAAACAGTAGTTCCTGATAGTCTTCTGATTCCTCTGTCTTAAGCCTTTAGCCTTTATGACAACTTTGTGAGCACCAAATTCCTGTATTAAGCCCCTTTCTGTGTAAAATACCTAGAATGCTTTAGGCTTGCTTTGTAAATTATTATTATTATTTTATTTTTATTTTTTTTAGACACAGTCTCACTCTATCACCCAGGCTGGAGTGCAATGGCATGACCTTGGCTCATTGCGACCTTCGTCTCTCAGGTTCAAGTGGTTCTCCTGCCTCAGCCTCCTGAGTAGCTGGGATTGCAGGAGCCTGCCACCACACAGGGCTAATTTTTATATTTTTAGTAGAAACGAGGTTTCACCATGTTGACCAGGCTGGTCTCAAACTCCTGACCTCAAGTGATCCACCCACCTATGCCTCCCAAAGTGCTGGGATTACAGGTGTGAGTCACTGCGCCCGACCTGCTTTTGGTTTGCATTGAAACTTAACAGTTATACATGGTAAGTAAGATTATTTTGCCCTCTTGGCATTTGTAGTCAGGTCCAAGAGGTTAAAGTATGAGAAACATCTAAATATCTGCTAACAGGAGACTGTTTTAGGAATTATGGTGTATTAACCCTAAAGAGATAACCTGCGAGAGATACTCTGCTGACATTAAAATTTCTGAAAGAGGGCCGGGCGTGGTGGCTCACGCCTATAATCCCAGCACTTTGGGAGGCTGAAGAGGGTGGATCACGAGGTCAGGAGATCGAGACCACAGTGAAACCCCATCTCTACTAAAAATACAAAAAATTAGCCGGGGGCAGTGGCAGGCACCTGTAGTCTCAGCTACTGGAAAGGCTGAGGCAGGAGAATGGTGTGAACCCGAGAGGCGGAGCTTGCAGTGAGCCGAGATCGCGCCACTGCACTCCAGCCTGGGCAACAGAGCGAGACTTCGTCTCAAAAAAAAAAAAAAAAAAAAAAATTCTGAAAGAGAAAAGAAAGCTTAAAAGGCATTTTGTTGCTAAACATTGACTTAATAAGTAAAAACACAAAATATTTATCATGATTACATAAGTCATTTTATACATGAATAAATATTTGTAACAGAGACAAATAAAATAATTGCTTGTAAATTGTGGGATATAAGTGCAGTTCTTGGCTATTCAAAGTTTCATTTGAAGATGAAGTAAAATTGTTTTAGAAAAAAAATTGGGAAAATATAGATAATTTTTAGCAGGCTCCATAAGAAAGTCATGAAGAGGATAAAATGGCCTGGAGAATAAACCAGAGGAACTAGGCTGTAATTTAGTTTAAAAGTTATGGTGATAAAATCCTGAATGTAATATTCTACCCTTCCTATATAAATGTGCTTCCAGACGATCTGTTCAATATGCACCTATTGAACTGTTTTTCCAATTTATTCATATAATCAGCAAATACATGTTCCAGACACTATTCCCACTGAAGCTGCAGCAGCAAATTCTTTGCCTGCACAGTTACACTCCCTGCCTACATTCTCATATTAGCTTGCATTGCAGCATATTTCTACCGATCCATTTTACACAGAGAAAATGGATCCCAGAAAGGTTAGGGAATCTCCTAGTCTCACAGTTGGTTGATGACGGCACATGTGGAATTAAAGCCCAGGGCTCTCAACGTATTTTCAGTCTCTTTGAAAAAGTAAACAAAGGCTTAACCCATTAAAGAGAGCTCTTGGGTTAGGGTTAAGGAAAACGTCCCATTGCAAGGTCTGTTGAACATCAGCTCAAGTTCTGAAGGTGGAATTGCTAGAATATGAAGTAGCTGAAGAGGGAAAAAAACACACAGGGAAAAGAAGAAAACAAGGGAAGAGTCAAAATGTAAAAAATTGAGTTTCATGCATTGATAACAACTGGATGTGACTATTTTAGTATTTATCGTTTTGTTTGTTTTTGTCTGGAGGGTAGAAAAATAATTGTAAATCTGTGCAATGTGTAAACATATTTTATAATTTAAGAAACCCTATGGCATTTCATTATTTGAGAGTCATTAAAAAAAGGACAAAAATGTACCTTCTTTCCCTAGAAGCAGGGCAGCGTTCTACATTTTTTCTCAACATAATATGCAAACATTTTTATCTAAAAGTATAAGGATTCCAGGGATACAGAAAACATGTAGTCACCCAGCAATAGCTCCTCTTGCACCCCTGCTCTGTGTCCAGGACTGGGGCTCTAATTCTATCCTGACCAACAGCACAAATGGATGGAAACCTCTCTGGGCTAAGCCATGCCAAGATGATAGGGAGGCTTTCTTAGAGCCTGTGGCATAGCTTGGACAGCCTTGACTTAAAGAAAGAACAGCAGAGCAAGCTTCTTCTCAGCGTCAAGAGGCTATGACTCATCTCTCAAGATGCGACTCATAGTAGCCAGCGGGCTAAGATGAAGATCTCTGTGCCTGAAGAGTTGGTCAGTCCACAGCCTGGCAGACCTGGAGGAGACAGGGTTTCTGGAATGCAAGTCCAGTTCATTCTCTAAACCAGAAGTCTCCAACTATAGTTCACAAGCTAACTTAGCCTGCAGAGGTGTTTGGTTTGACCCTCACAATGGGGACCGCATTTTAAATTCAAAACACATTGATCCTTGAACAACAGAGGGATTAGGGACACTGTATCCTACGCCTACTCATGCAGTCAAAACTTTGCATATTACTTTTGACTCCCCAAAAGCTTAACTACTAAGAGCTTACTGTTGACTGGAAGCCTTATCAATAACATAGTCAATTAACACATATTTTGTATATTATATGTATGATACACTGTATTCTTACAATAAAGTAAGCTAGAGAAAAGAAATGTTCAGAAAGTCATAAGGAAGAGAAAATATATCTACTATTCATTCAGTGGAAGTGGATCATCATAAAACTCTTCATCCTTGTGGTCTTCACACTGCGTAGGCTGAAGAAGAGGAGGAAGAGGAGGGGTTGGTCTTGCTGTCTCAGGGGTGGCAGAGGCAGAAGGAAATCCAAGTATGAGTGGACTCACGCTGTTTAAGAGTCAATTATGGGCTGGGCACGGTGGCTCACGCCTGTAATCCCAACACTTTGGGAGGCCAAGGTGGGCGGATCACTTGAGGTCAGGAGTTTGAGACCAGCCTGGCCAACATGGCAAAACCCCATCTTTACTAAAAATACAAAAATTAGCCGGATATGGTGGTGGGTGCTGGTAATCCCAGCTACTTGGGAGGCTGAGGCAGGAGAATTGCTTGTGCCGGGAGGCAGAGGTTGCAGTGAGCCGTGATTGCACCACTGTACTCCAGTCTGGGCAACATAGTGAGACTTGGTATAAAAAAAAAAGATTCAACTATAATTTCACACAAATGTATCACTTCTGACTTCTTTTGAAAAGTAGGAAGAACTGCCACCCTGGGCCTGCCCTCCTATAGGGTAATGATGGCTGGTGCTGGGTGGCAGCTGTCCCCTTTGGATAGGACATGAGTGCTCCAGCTTACCAAATCCTCACCACTCCCTACTGTCTCCCCAACATTGAGATTAAGAGTCACCTTATGCCTGGCTCAATTTACTCCTTAATACACCAGATTTTGTTCAGCAGTTAAGCTTGCAATCGCTGTTGCCATGCCTCCAGATCCCCTTGCCTCATCTAGTCTCTATAACTTGTAGGAGGTTCAAGCCTTTATATGCAGTGTTGAATAAGACTGGTATACAATCAAAAAGAACAACGTGCTATGGTATGATACATAACCAACAAGTTACTTCCCTACAGCAACTGGATTTCCTTGCCCATAAAATGGGACAGAAGCTGTAGATACTCTCTGAAGCCATTCTAGTTTCAACCTTCTATGGGTAAATCCACCTCACTGCTCCCCTTGTTCCTGTACACCAACCCTGTTAAAATTCATATACCTGAAAATTGGAATTTTTCCCCTTTCTCCTATGTTTGGCATTTGTTGAAATCTTAATTACTTGAAAGCTAGCCTAAGCTGTCAGTGACAGAATATTGCCCATGTAGACTACCAGAATCCCCCTCAAAACCTTATCACGATCCACTAGACAGGAGGCCGCCATATGTACAAAAAAATTCTCCTAACCTGCCAGAAAGCTCTACTGAGGGCTGGTGGGTCTTATAAAGAGGCCAGAGATTCAGTGGGCCTGAAAATTAAGCTTCCTTTTCTCTCTTGGAATTCACTTGCTGCACTCAGGTCTGAGGCAGCTTAATCCAGGAGAGATGGAATCTGAAAACCCTCTTGTGTGAGGTCCTGTATCCAGTGTTTCAGTCCTTTGCTAAAGGAGTTGGCACTGAGAGCTATTAAGCACCACCATGGCCCTGGGGCTCATTCCAGGCATGGAGGAAGGTGGGAAGAAGGTGGAAGGCACAGCTCCTGCAAAGTGATTTTGGGCGAGAGACTCTAGTGAGAAAGAAGTTTCCATGGAACAACACAAATAGATTCTGCCTCATGTAAAAACATTTTTCTAGCAAATAATGTCCTTGACTTTTTTCCCTTCAAAAATGCCCAAGAATACAATCCATCTTGTGGCTTGTTACTAGTTATGCAGCATGTGGGGAAAATATGACTAAAAGGTATAATTCCAAAACGCACAGCAGAATTCATCTTCTCTCTTCAAAATGAATTCATTTGGTCATTGCCCAGCTCAAGTCTGTTTTAAATGACTCTGTAATACATAGTTCTGACAAAGAATTGAAAATGAAGGGAAAAAATGCATCACATGAAATGTGATTCAAATGAGAGCATATTTATTTTCCACACTAAAAAATCTAATGAGAAGAGTGGATATCTAGTTTGGAGTTTTTATGTATTTGGTTTTGGACTCAGACTACTGATCATTGTAATATACACTAAAAGCAAACAAGTAAACAAAACCCACTTAATTTATTTATCCGTACCCAAGAATCACTCTGAATACTGGTAGATGAGACCATCGTTTTTAAGTACAGAAAGTAGAAAGTTTAAAAATATTGACTTTTATTTATGTAATATATTAGATAAACATTTTTTTCAACTAAAATATATAAACTACTTTGTGGCTTTCTTGCAAATATAAATGCTCATAGAATACATATTATCTACTAAGGTTGTCAGTAACATTTGATTTATTTTTCTTTTGCCTCTTTAGATCTTCTGGCTTCAACTTCTCTGTTATATATCTGCCTTCAACAAATTGCTGGATTTTTCGGGATGAGGAGTACATGGTTGCTTCTAGAAAAATGCTTCACAAACCAGTACAAAAATCTAGCCTGACACTTTCATCACATCGTAAAAGAACAACTATTCCAGGATCCTTCCCCTTTAAGGGAAAGTGGAATTGAACACAAGCCATGAGCTAAGTGAAATTGAATCCCAGACAGTCTCCCCAGTTCTGCCATTTTTAACCCATTGTTACTTGATAACATAGAATCATCTCTTGGCAGCAGAGCTCTGCCGTAAAGAGTGCATAGGTGTGTGTGTGGGAAATGAAAACAACTGCATTGGGCTGGGGTTTCCTTAACGTCGTGTTGAGCCCTGTGATTCCTTACTCTCGCTTTTTCCCTAATATCCTCACAATTTGAAAATAATTAATCTACCTTCCCTGATATTAAAATTAGCTCCTGGAGCATTTCACTAATTGTACCATCATCAATATTCATGCTCTTTTAAATAAATAAATTTTACCTGTTAGGAGAAATTTATAATTACTTGCTTTGTGCATTTCCCCCCTTCTAGGCAATGACCTATTTTTAATTGAGGTTTTCTGGTCTCCTATAGGAATAGATCATAAAATCTGAGCTCTAAATGAAGAATTGTATTTTTAATGTTATGTAATTTAACCACTTTTGAGGAGTAAAATAGATGAAAATGATTGCTTTCATTTGAGAATTCCAAATGTGGAATTCCCCGCCGTGGGAAAGTGAGGAGGTCTTTGCTACCGGAGATGCAGGTGTGGTCTTGATGCTTCCAACAGCCCCCATTGCAAAATGTGCTTAACAGAGTCATAGCCAGGACCTTGCTGAGGCTTCCTAATCATGCCTGGATCTTGTTGTAATGGGTTTCCATAGTTTCAGGGAATAGAAAATTCTTTCTTAAATTCAACACATAAAATTGTTTTGGGGAGGGGGGTTCTGGGCTATGCTTTCCCTGGCTGGCTCTGCCACTTATTTTCTGAGAGTCCTGGAGAAAGTCATCTCGCTGCATTCAGCTCGCTTCCTCACCTATAAAATGCCAAGAACATCATCATGTACATGCAGTTGGGTTATAACAAAGATTAAATGAGGTATTAATGTGGAAACTGCTTGACCCCTTGATCAGCACATGCTGAGCAGTCATATAAAACTAGATGACAGAACTTATCACTATTCACCTTGTAGAGACAAGGTCTTAGAAAATACATTTAAAGAGCCTCCTCCCTCTCCGATCCTGAAAGTCAGTCCATGGAGAGCTCCAAGCCTTGTCAACCTAATGTCAACAGCACCTTGAAGATCTTTATACCATGTAAGAGGCCTTTTAAGAGGGCTGTTTCTTCGTCACATTTTAGGTCTAATAATAACATTAATAATTATTCATGGTGGATAAAGGTAATCAGGAAACAAACTGATTGCTAGTGACATCGGGAAGGACACATCAAGGCCATGGCATGAACCACGATATCATCTTGCTCAGGGAAATCGACACCAGAAACCACTGAACTGACAAGAGCCTCGAGAATGGGGCTGAGCAGAGTCCATGGGGAGAGCGAGGCCCTGACGCCAACTTCTGTCTCCACTCAGAATACCCTGTTGTGACATTGAATCTTGGTCAGTTCTTAAAACCTGGAAGTCCTGGGCAGAGGGGCCATTTGTAGATTATTCTAGGGGGGCTACATCTGCCTCATGCATGCCTTCATTCATTCATTCATTCACTCAATACTTATCAGGCCTCTGAACACACACCAGGGCCCACACTGAGTATTGGGAATACAGTGAAGAACAGAACTTACCAGGTCCCTGTCCTGATGGGGTGCTTACAGTCACCTGAAGAAGACAGACATCTTCCACAAATAATAACCACACAAACAAATGCATCATTGCAAGTTGCAATACAGGTTATCAAAGGGAAAGAGGAGGTGCTATGGGGGTCACAGAGGGACTGTTTCCAGAAGGTGGGGGTCATGGATGCCTGCTCTGAGGAGTGACTTTTAAGTTGAGACCTGAAGAATGAGTAGGAGTGGGCGGGTAAATCCTGGGAGCAGAACATTCAAGGCTGACGGGTTTCATGAGTGGAGGACCTGATGTAGTTTAAGGAGCTGGAAGGTCAGCAGCATGTCTGGGGCTTGGGAAGGGAGCAATAGTGGCTGGCAGGTGACATGGCATTAGCGGGGCCAGGAGCCAACCAGGCAGGGCCTTTTGTATATGGCATCGATCTGTAGTTTTGTCGTAAGTGTAAATAGAAACAAGCTAAAAGTCTGAAGGAGGAGAGCAAAGTGATCAGAATTGCAGTTTGAAAGGATCCCCAGTGGGCCAGGCACGGTGGCTCACGCTTGTAATCCCAGCACTTTGGGAGGCCAAGTCAGGCCGAGTCTCTTGAGCCCAGGAGTTTGAGACCATCCTGGGCAATGTGGTGAAATCCTCTCTCTCAAACAAACAAAAAAAAAAATAGCCAGGCATGGTGGTGCACACCTGTAGCCCAAGCTCCTTGGGAGGCTGAAGTGGGAGGATCACCTGAACCCAGGAAGTCAAGGTTACAGTGAGCCATGATGGCGACACTGCACTCCAGCCTGGGCATGGGAGTGAGAACTTGTCTCAAAAAAAAAAAAAAATTCCCCAGTGCTTTATGAAAGCTAATTCAAAGAGGCAGGACAGCAAATGGTGGGATGGGGTGAGGGAGTAACAGAGGAGGCCAGGCAGAATCAGAAATAATTAGTTATTATTTTTGTTATTTAGTCCAACCTCAGTCCAGACTACTGGAACTATTGAAGAGGTAGCATGATAATGCCCTGGTGAGTCTGAGATTTAATTCTAACCAGGTTCAGAATAGCCCCTTAAAACTTCCCTCTGGATTGAGAGAATTCTCATATTTGAAACTCTGGTGAAGGCAGAGACGGCCACAGAATCGCTCCCCTCGGGGATGAGCATTCAATTCGTTACCCCCGGCACCACGTTGTTTTACTCCTTTGCCAACTGGAGACTAAACCAAGAGAAGTCAAAAGACACCTTGCCCCTTGGTGCCTATTAAAATATCAAGTAGACTGAGGGCGGAAATGAAAATGGAAGAATTTGACCTGGGATGCAGATGGCCTGGCGGTCGGGGTCCAGTCAGGAGCTGGACCTGCAGATGGCACTCCAGTTATTTTAACAAGGGAATTTAATATAAAGAATTATTAACCAGGTATTATAGAACTGAAAAGATGAAAAGTAAACATGAAGGTATAGAGTGTGGAGAACAGAAAGAAGCGGAATTATCAAAGCTTAGAAGCTTGGAGGAAGGTCGCTGTGAGACTGGGCTGCTTGGCTGGTGGGGCAGGTAAACCTAGAGGTGACACGGTAGGGCTGATTCTGGGGACGTTGGTGGAAGAACTGAAAACGAATCAACTGCTTCTCTCGGAACAAACTGATGCTGATAGGAACAGAAAGCAGAGTCCTGCCTCCGTCTCTCAGCCTTGCATCCTCCCGCTAGCGCCCTCTATTGGCAGTTCCCCACAGTGAGCATCCGGCGAAACAGACATGCGGTTTGCTGGGTCCCAGCCCCGGCATCACGAAGCAGAGAAAGCAGAGTGGGTATAGCTGGAAGACAAGAGCTTAATTTTTAAACTGGGTTATTTGCCTTCATATTGAGTTGTCAGAGTTCTTTGTATATTTTTACATACTTAATGTCCTCCTAGAGAAAGTCATCTCAACTAGGTAATAAGGAAAAGTTATACTTTATATTTTCCATCTATCTGAAAATATATGTAGCATTGTACACATGTATATCTTTACAAAAGAATACAACAATTTAAAAATTTTGAAGTTGGTTACATTTTTCTAAATGATTAAATGATTGTTTGGGACTCTGATTTATTATGATTATTATGTTGGAGTTACCCAACATCTGGGTCACTTGAGAGAATCAGTTTCTATTGCCTTTCTTTCCTCTTCACTATGGATCATATTTGCCTGTTTCTTCCTATGTCCAGCAACTTTTCATTATATGCTGAACAAATAAGTGGATGATAATCGTAGAGACTCTGGATTCTGTTTTGTTGCTTTCAAGATTTTTGATATTTTTCCTAGCATGCAATAAACTTGGCTGAATTAAACTGTAGGCTTCCCTGGGGTGGGCTGAAGCTAAAATCTCCACGTATTTTTTTTCCATCTCCCATCTGTTGCTTTCTCTCAGGTCTCCTTCTTATGCATAGGTATTTGAGATGTTCGCCAAGAATTTAAGTGGAGTTCATATTCAGATTTTGGGTTTCCTCCCTCTGCAGCTCCCTTTTCCTCCCACCCTTACCTTCCAGCCACAGAGGCAAGCCTGAATTCTATCATTTGAATATTCACACCAATTAAGTCTGTGGATTCCTGCTTCATCGCCAGCTACCCCACAGCACAAAACTTCAAAGAAAAGGCTGTATAAAGGCAAATCTCACCCAATGCATTTCCTTTATTTCAAAGATCAACCCTTTCCACTTTCTGCCTTCTTTTGGTCACTTTCTAGTGTATTCAAATAGTTGTTTAAGAAGTGTTTTGTAACGGTTATGTATGTATACTGTAACTGCTATGCTTGTAGCTGTTATGTGACTATATCTAACTGTAACTCTTAAGTCTGAAACAAGGGACTTTCTCATTGCTGAAAGCAGATCTCTTGGTTTATAATTTTTTTATTTTAAAATATTAGAATGTAGCCCTATAAAAATCGTTGTCCTAAGTTATATTCTGACCAACAGTAGCTGTGGTTTTAAATTTCACATTTAGGCTAGCAGTGGGTGCTGTCAAATTCTCAGCCAGTTAGATGAAAAAAAAAAAAAAGGTATGTCATTATATTTATTTGCATTTCTTTAACTATGCTTAAGATCTTCTTAGGTTAATTAGTCAGTAGACTTTCTTTGCCATGAAATTCATGTTTAATTACTTTGCTTGATTTCCTAGTGGGCTGTTTGTCTGTCTTTATTTTATGAGCGTTTTGTAGATTAAGAAAATTAGCTCTTTATTTGCCATATAGGTCACAGATACTGCTTCTCAGTTTGTCATTTGTCGTTTGGCTTTAGTTAAGATATCTTTTTCCATGTTAAAATGTTAATTTTATAAGTAATAAAATGTTTCAATTTTCTTTTATGGCTTTTGCATTTAGTGTCTTGCTTAAAAGCCTTTCCATATTGCAAGATTTTAAATAAATTCATGTGTAACATTTTTTCTTTTTGGTTTCTTAGGGCTTGACCTCATTTTGTTTTGCTTTACTCCTCAACTGGCCTGGAATTGCTTATGATGTAAGAAGTAAACAGATCTCTCTTTCCACCCCCACTCATGCTCCCTTACTTAGACTGGCCTTTAGAAAGAATGAAGGGCCAGTCTGTAATTTTGTTGTGCATTTTCATACATTATCCTTCTTTCCCATATTTATTGCAAGAGCTTATCTGTATTATATTGTAAATTACCTTTATAGTTGATTCTTTTAGTAACTTGCTGTTCTGTTCCACTGGCTGTTCATCGCTTTTTCGGAACTAAATTATTTTGATTATTATTATTATTTTTTTGAGATAGCGTCTCACTCTGTTGCCCCGGCTGGAGTGCAGTGGTGCGATCTTGGCTCACGGCAACCTCTGCCTCCTGGGTTCAAGTGATTCTCCTGCCTCAGCCTCCCGAGTAGGTGGGATTACAGGCATGTGTCACCACGCCCAGCTAATTTTTGTATTTTTTAGTAGGGATGGGGTTTCACCATGTTGGTCAGGCTGGTCTTGAACTCCTGATCTCAGGCAATTCACCCACCTTGGCCTCCCAAAGTGCTGGGATTACAGGCGTGAGCCACTGCACCTGGCCTATTTTCATTATTGGGGCTTCATCTACACGTTAATATCTATTCACACTAGTCTCAAGGAGTAATTGCTTTAAATGCATTGTACTTGAACAGTTCACTTCCGTGAGTATTTTTCTCCATTTCTTAATTTTAATCATAGACATGAAAGTGGCTGGGCTGCAGCACGTGCAGCTTGGTGCTGACAATGTGCATCTGTCAGCCCCAGGTGTCCCCATGCTTCTCACGTCACAAGCTAAAGATATTCCTCAGAGCTACCTGCCCAGTAAGAGGTGATGCCATTTTTGGATGGAAGATCCCTGTTGTGGAGTATCCAGGCAATGGCCCTCCCCGGTACATAGGCTCAATGACATTTTCCCAGTCCATATTTTAAGCAAAAATAGCTCTAATATTATAAAACAAAAAGACCTATGGGATATATTTTGGTTATCATAGTAAGTGATCATGATCAAAGTTCAACTGAAAATAATTTAACACAATATTAATTTTAAAATATTGTAATCAATACAATATTAATTTAGTTTATAATAAATTTATTTGCTAAGTAAATATCACAAAGTTTCCACAAACCTCTAAATCAAACTAAAATATGCTAGAAATTAGATGCACAGAGTAAAAAACATTTAGGAAGATTACAGACTTAAACACAATACTGAATAGTGTATGCTTTTGGGAGGCTTTATTTCATTTCAACACAAGATGTTTGTTTGCTGACATTTACTCAGAAGCAAAAACATTCGCACCGGAGAGTATAACTTGGAGGCAGAGAAAGACACAGCTCAATTAGCTATAAACACTCACAGAAATTTTATTTTTAGATGAAATCTAATTCTTGGTATCATGAGATAAAACGTGTAAGTTAGGCCGGGCACGGTGGCTCACGCCTGTAATCCCAGCACTTTGGGAGGCCGAGGCGGGTGGATCACGAGATCAGGAGATCAAGACCATCCTGGCTAACACAGTGAAACCCCGTCTCTACTAAAAATACAAAAAATTAGCTGGGCAAGGTGGCGGGCACCTGTAGTCCCAGCTACTCGGGAGGCTGAAGCAGGAGAACGGCGTGAACCCCGGGGGCGGAGCCTGCAGTGAGCTGAGATCGCGCCACTGCACTCCAGCCTGGGCGACAGCGAGACTCTGTCTCAAAAAAAAAAAAAAAAAAACGTGTAAGTTAAAGGAATTAGAGATCAAACAAAATATCTAAAAGCACATATTGAAATCTGCAGAGGATGTGAGTCATGTATCCTATTGTTATTTAACATTTTTAATTTACATTCAAACCCATCCTCAAGAAATAATAAGTCAGGGTTGCAACACCAGCAAATAAAATGTAATAACCCCCAGGAGCCCACTAAGAAACCAATCCACTCCAGCAAAGTGACAGATGACTGAGATCCTGTGAAACAAAAAAATGGAAATGCCAAGCAAAAGACATAATTTTTTTTTAAGAAAACTATGTGTACATATATATTTGTGTATGTGCAAATGTATGCCTGTATATAGGTATGTGTTTATACATATATTCTTATAAACTGATGTATGTATATATTTAAGTTTTACCAAATATGGCATTTTTAAATGGTCCTTTATATATTTTTTCAATTTTGATATTAATGTAAACATTAATATCAAAAGTACATTATCTGGCATTTAAAAATACTGTTTACCATAATCTTGTCAACATGCCAGTGCCCCTGAGATGCAACTTAAAGGCCCAGAGAACATTTGGTAGTGGTAGATACTGCTTAAATATACATTTCTTTCCTAAAAAAGGAAAAAAACACTTACCTCAAGAATGGAATTTAAATGATTGGCTCATTAACTTCGAAATACTAATATATAGAGAGACTACGTCTGGCCATTTTCTATAATGATAGACCACAAGTTTTCCAAAAATACTGATTTAGGCAATTTTCTGTAAAAGTGTTTTCGTTCTTTACAAAAAGGATACAGTATCTCTGAAAGGTATCAGGGAGCAATGGCAGTCTTTCGCCCATATAAAATAAAATGCCAACGATGCAGGGAGTTACCTGCTGAGTGAGAACTAGATGAAGCCATCAAATTGTGTTCTAAAAAGAACATGTCACACCAGAGGACCCTGTCACGAGTACACCTGTGTGTGTGCAGGAGTCCTCGGGAAGGGGAAAGCAGAAAAGAAGAAAAGAGAAAGCAAGTGTTAGATGACAGTGGAAAAAAATGACTTGTCAGCCTCTCGACTGCCAAAATAACTCCATCAAGAACTTATAACTACCATTGGCTCATGCTGGAAAATGGGAGTGGAGACAGCCAATTCATATCACAGGAGCACACCCATCACAGCCGCGCGGAATGTACAGGAGGGGCCCGAATCCAGGGCTTACACAATATAGCACAGGGGAGATGGGGAGAAATTCTGAAATAGGTAGCATTCATCAGTGCCCTGGATATTTTCAGGTTTTGGCCTTTAAAGCAAGACTTCCCTTCTTCCTGAATTCCCTCCTAAGTCAGGGTGCTTAACAACACACCATTGTTTTAATTTTCCCCTTATTATAGCATTATTCATAAAATATGAAGAAGAACTGGCACCAAACCAGTGACATGTGTCTCCCTTCTATGGGCCATATAAATAATGATGCATTCCAATTCTCTCCAGGGTTCTTCTGTGACTAAGCTGAGCACTAATGAGGCGTCAACTGCCCTGGAACTCCTTCCAGAGTGGGCGGCTGCCATCCCACTCCTAAACTTCTATCTTCAAAGGTTGCAGAGGGAATAATGCCACTACTCTGTCCCGGAATTTGGGGCCAATGCAGAGTACCCTCCATGGGCCACTGTCTCTGAGACACCGAGCATCTGAGACACCTAGAACCTAGCACTGGCTCTCGCGTAGGTGGCTTAGGTCTCCCTGCCTGGTGTGTTCAAGCACGATTGTCAGAGAATTCCAGCAGAGAGAAATTAGTGCTAATGTGGAGTTTTCATAGGACGAGGGCCAGCTGGGTGGAGTGGGGTGGGAGCCGGGTGGAGGATGCGTCCAGCGAAGCCTGAAGTCATTGCATAGAAGCCGCACGATGAACATGGCCAGGACCATTAGCCACCCAGCTGGACCTGCTTTGTGTCTGGTGAGCACCGGCATTTCAGCAGTGTCTCTCCCTCCATGGCGTGCTTTTGCTGTATATTTTAATTCTTGTCTTCGATTAAACACTGATCATAATGCATGAGTTCATGATGTTTCGTGAAATGAGAATTCTGCAGTTACTGCTGAAAAATTGTATGACCATGCTTTGCAGAGGAATTGATCATACAGGGTTTACTAGCCTGGAAGATGGATGACTCGCAGCGGCACCCAATCTGGCATCAGGAGCTCAAAGACAGGCGTTTCATGAAACGCAGTGAGACTGCGCCCAGCCACCCACTGTCCTGCTTCCTCTAGAAAATAAGATATAGGGCTCACCGGGCTAAACGTTTTGTCATTTCTGTGTTAATGTCACACATGACTGTAGAATACTGAGTTTCATTTGGCTCCCAGGAGGCATGCATTTTGGACTCTTACATCCCATCCTCCATTTGTGTCAAGGCCAAACTATATTATTACTCAAGTGGTACACAGTACTTGACTAACTTTGATCTGGGAGTGAAGAAATGGTGAAGTTCACATGTTAAAAACTCTTTATGGAGCTTCCAAAAGGCCTATCTCGTCCAGCAAGGAATTACGGAGAAAGATGCTACAAGGCTTCATTTACTTACCAGCCTTCACAGTCTCAGTGCCAGAGGGTGAGCGAACACTCCATTCACAGGCAAGTTTAGGAATCTCTGTGTAGGAGACATCTGCGGCTTCTCAGATGGGACATTTACAAATAAGCACACCATTTATATGGAATGGCACATTCTAGATGGTTTCTGCTTTCCGTTTTTAATAAAACCATAGACTTCTGGAATCAGAGCGTAATGAACAAATTACAAATCTATGCACTTCTCGAGCAATTTTAGCACTGATGTGACTTCTAAATTGTGAGTTCTTTACTTCTCATTCCCGTATTTGCATATCTGTTCAAATCCAAGTGATTAAAAAGGAGCTGTCAAGGTTGATAGGCCTAAAATTAGAGCTGACTGTTCATTTTGAATGTACACATTAATATTAGATGTGTCGACTTCCTATTTTTCTCTGAACCTTCAGGGAAAGGAGACTGAAATGCATCAACAGATTGGGACATTTTATTTCTTAAAAAAAATTTCAAAAGGAGACATTAACAACATGTAAATAAATCCGCAATGAAGTGCCCCTCCACTTTAGCAAAGTGGATAGGACATTTTTAAAAACACAGTTTTAAAGAAGAGCAAGTTTCTACCAACTTGATTTAAATTGCCCTCCAATGGCTTCAGTCCAAAAGAAAAAATCAACAATCTCTTACACTAAGAAGTGTTATAGATGGTTTTTAAAAATCCTTTTATTCAATATGACTAACCTATGAAAAAAATATATTTTAACCTGTGTCTTTAAACCTATAAAATGCCTTCTGATTACCTCATCCTTCACAACAATTTCATATACATTTATCCACCAGAAAAATTACTATGAGATATACTTTTTAAAATCTTTTTTCTTCCTGTTTGAAAAAAGGTAATTTGGTATTTAGAGGAATTATACAATATTTATGGCTCCCTCTTTGAAATGCAGTGTGTGGAAATAATACTGCTTCAATAAATAAAAAGCTCTTTAAAAATCACTTTGTTTTGGGCCAGGTGTGGTGGCTCATGCCTGTAATCCCAGCACTTTGAGAGGCCACGGTGGGCTGATCACTTGATGTCAAGAGTTCAAGACCTGCCTGGTCAACATGGTGAAACCCTGTCTCCACTAAAAATACAAAAATTAGCCAGGCAAGGTTGCACACACCTGAAATCCCAGCTACTTGGGTGGCTGAGGTAGGAGAATTGCTTGAACCGAGAAAGTGAAAGCTGCAGTGAGCCGAGATCAGCCTACTGCACTCCAGCCTGGGCAACAAAGTGAGACTCCATCTCAAAAAAAATAATAATAATACTAAATAAATAAAAATAAAACACTTTGTTTTGGCACACTTCCTACAAGATTGTCGAGGGAGGGTGGAGTATCAGTCCCCTTCCCCACCCAGTCTTGTAGGCTCAGGGCAGTGTCCATGGGAAACTGTCTCAGGACACAGCCCTGAGCCAGAGGTGCGCTGCCCTGCCCACTTCTGCACTGCTACACTAAACCTGGCAATGTATGTGTTTTTCAATGACACCTCAGATAACATCAGAACCAAAAGGATCCGTCTGGTTTTTGACAGCATTTAATCAGTTACCATACAGGAAACATGATATGGCTATTGACTTTTTCCAGAAAGCAGCAGTTTTGTAGAGTAAAACGAGGAACATCCACCTTACTTAAGCAAAGATTGAGCTCCTGACCTTCTCTTTTAGGAAGAACGCTGTTACTGACTCAAGCATCACTGATGTTTATTTCAGAGGCTGGAGGTCCAGCCTGCAGTAGCTACAGGGTTTTGAGAGGTTCAGACTGCTGTAGCCATGGGCAACATTACAGTCATACACATGACAGGAACCTAATACAGCCATAGTTCAAAGTGGCTGGCGTTGTTAACTCTAATCTGCTCAAATGTCCTTTGTAATTAGTAATTTGATAACCCCTGGTCTTAAAGGAATGTACTTGGAAGGTAAAAACACAACTCCTTCAAGGCAGGTTCTGGACCCCAGGTAACTTTTTGAAAGAATTTTTGTATTCATCTTGCTTTGACTTGATGTGAGATTTGATTTTGCTCAAAATGAGTGATTGTTTAAAAGTCCTGCCATGTGGAATGGCAGTTCACTGGGAAAGTGCGATCCTCTGTGTGAGCAATTCGCCTGTGTCCGTCTTCAAGCTTTCCATTTGCAGGGCGTATGGAGCAGCGGTTAAGGTGTCTTGATGATTAAGTTACCTGTGGCTGGCCCAGCTCGGCCGAGGGGGCTCCCCATTAGGGACAAACGCTGTAAGTATTCCCCAAAAGTCTTCAACTGGGCTACTGAGTGCTCGGGAGGTGCTGTCAGGTGCTTCCTGGAGGCAGCGTGTCCGCTACCCACACCACTGCTGTGCCTGCAGCAGAACACATCAAGAATCCTTCCCCCAAAGTACAAGAGGAATTATTTTCTACTCATTTCCTTGTCTGTGACACTCAAGTGTCTGAGGATTACCCTGCCCCCTCACAGAAGGTTACAAACACGCACTCAACTCCATACATTTTGGTTTCCACACAAAATGATTTTTCCTGTTATCTGGTAAAAGAGTCTTTGAGTCTTACCTCAGGGAGGTCTGGGTCTAACGCTTAGACCCGCATTTCACAAGACTAGGTCAGGAGGTCTGGTTTTAGCGATTGCTTTATAAATACTGTACCTTCTCCTGGGGTTTGAAGCTTAGATGCTCAGGGATAGAGGAGCTGATGATTAAGGTGGGGGTAGAGGTTACAGGAAATGCTGAGAATAGGCTCCCCAGATGCTTAAAGGACTTGTCATTTTATAGAATTAATACAATTTGCTGATCTTTAGAGAATTTTATGTTTAACATGCCATTGGGAGCACACCAAAAACATCTACAAGAATTGAAAGCACCAATTGTCAAGAGAGGTGGGGATGAGCTAGGGGTCTAAAGACAAAGGGATGGCTTTAAAATCCACATAAAAGAGCAGTCAGGTCCCCATATTTCCATTGCCAACCAATGTTTTCAAATAAGTACCTCATACCAATAAAAGAGAAAACATTACCAGAAGTCTCAGACTCAAGAGTGTGAGGGACAGAGGAAGTTGGAACAAATGCCTGACTCAAGCCAGGGGGATTGAGTAAAAGCCAGAAAGTGAACGGTGAGGCACAAGTCCTCTTCTTCCCCCCAGCTCCATAGCATCGCTAGCAGTCTCTGCACCCAGGCAGAAAAATGAGAGATCTCTCTTTGAAAATTGCTCATGCCTGTAATCCCAGCACCATGGGAGGCTAAGGTGGGCGGATCACTTGAGGTCAGGAGTTCAAGAGCAGCCTGACCAACGTGGTGAAACCCCATCTCTACTAAAGATACAAAAATTAGCTGGGCATTGTGGTGAGCTGCTGTAATCCCCAGCTAATTGGGAGGCTGAGGCGGGAGAATCACTTGAACCTGGGAAGCTGAGGTTGCAATGAGCCACTGAGATTGTGCCACTGCACTCCAGCCTGGGCAACAGAGCAAGATTCTATCTCAAAAAAAAAAAGAAAAGAAAGAAGGAAAAGGAATTTGCCTTCATATTTTTTTCTGAATTGACATTTGGGGGTCAACTCAAAAGATGACCTGCTTACCACATGTGTGTACACACACACAAGCACATAAACACGCACATAATATGATGCAGCTGTCAACCAACTTTTTATTGTCTCACTCCTAAATATGATCAGCTAAGGCTCACCTTTAATGACAGGCTCCATCATGAAAGATAAAGATCAAAATGATTAAAACACAAAAAATTAGAAAGGAACTTAAAGGAAACAGAGGCAACATATGATGCAAAATATTATTTCAAAACAATTATAGTTAATATCCTTAAAAAGGTAACAGAGAATTTTATAACCATGAAACAAGAACAGGAAGTTACAAAAAGGAAAAACCAGGAAGCCAGGCATGGGGGCTCATACCCGTATTCCCAGGTACTTGGGAGGCTGAGGCAGGAGAATTCCTTGAGGCCAGGAGAGCTTGAGGCCAGCCTGGCCAGCATAGTGAGACCCTGTCTTTAAATATATATATTTTAAAGGAACAAACAGAAAATATGAAAGTACACTGATATATATATATACATATTTATACGTATTTATATATAGATTAGTGTAATTTATATTTATATATATTTATATGTAATGTATTTATGTATAAATTAATACATTTATATATTATATATGTATATTATATATTTATATATTATATATGTATATTACATATATTTATATATTTATTTATATATGTATATTATATATTTATATAATATATAAATATTATTTATATTTGTATAATATATATAAATATTATTTATATTTATATAATATACATACATATATACATATATACATATATATGTATATACATATATGTATATATATACACAAAATATATACAAAATATATTATATTATATATTATATATTTATATTATATAATATTAAAATATACGTTATATATAATAATATATATAACGTATATTTTAATATTATATAATATATAATCTTAGGGCTTAGAGCCTGGCCCCCATCATGTAGGGATGATGGACAGGAAGCGGGTCAGACCTCACGGGCCCTTCACCCACTGACCCTCCACCCACCTGGTGGAGGTGCTTCCCCAGGCCGGCAAGTAGACTAAGATTATATATTATATTATATATAATATTTATAATTATATATATTATATATTATATTATATATTTATATATGTAAATTATATTTTATATATTATATATAATATATATATAAATTAATATATTTATATATTACATAAACTATATATCATTTATAATTATATTATTTATATAATATATAATTATATACATAAATAAAATACATAAAAAATATACATAAACAAAATACATAAATATATAATTAAATATATTATTCATGTAATATATTTAATTATATAATTAAATATATTATTTATGTAATATATTTAATTATATAATTAAATATATTATTTATGTAATATATTTAATTATACAATTAAATATATTATATAAATTAATAAATATTTATATAATATATTTAATTATACAATTAAATATATTATATAAATTAATAAATATTTATATATATGTATGTATTTTGAGACAGGGTCTCACTCTGTCATCCAGGCTGGAGTGCAGTGGCACGATCTCAGCTCACTGTAGCCTCAATAGCCTGGGCTCAAGCGATCCTCCCACCTCAGCTTCCCCAATAGCTGGGACTACAGGCACAGACCACCATGCCCAGCTAATTTTTCTTTTTTTGCGTTTTGTAGGGACAGAGTTTCACCATGTTGCTCAGGCTTACGCTGATTTTTTAAGTGTTAAAAATATATGGGAAAACAAAAAGATCAATAGAAGGACTGAAACGAAAAGTCAAGGAATTCTTCCAGAAAGTATAACATTAAGAAAAAGAGAGAATGGGACAGAAAAGATAATGAAATGGTGGATCAATCCAGGACGTCCAATATCTGACCAGAAGGCATTATAGAAAGAGCAAGCAAAGAAGAATGACATAATTTTTTTTAAATGATAATATGATTACTTCCCATATTCAAAGGATCTGAGTCTCTAGAAAGAAAAGGCCCTCTGTATGTTCAAAATAATGAAACAGAGGCTTTATAATCATGAATCTTTAGAACACCAAGAACACAAAGAAGACCTCAAAAACTTTCAAGTAGAAAAAAAAATACATCTTAACTCAAGATTTAAGAATTAAAAATAGCATTGGAATTCTCCGCTGGTTTTGAAACAGGAGTGCAACGAAAAAAAATCTTCAAAATTCTGAGTAAAAATAATTCAAACCTATAAGCCTATACCGAAACAGACTACTAATCAAAGTAAGGGTAGAATTTTCAATTTACGAAATTCTCAAAACCACATACCTCCCTTTCTTGGGAAGCAACAGGTGCTCTACTTTCAAAGAAGCAAATAACCCAGGAATGAGACAGATAAGAGACCCACAAAGGAGGAGATTCAATAAGCAAAGAGGAGAAAGAAATTACATGGATTACAGCAAAGGAAAATCCCCAGATACCTTCATAGAAGCCAGCCTGGCTTAAAGAAAGTTAAAAGGAGTCCAGAAAGACAATTTCTCAGACACAAACACACACACACACACACACACACACACAGCTAGTTAACTTCTTAAATGACACGGTAGATTGTATGAAGAATTGTATTGATACATCTTCAGAGAGTACAGGAATAAGGAGTGTCTTAGGCAAATGAGAAGAAAAACTACGTAAATTGAAAAGATGAGGCACTTGGAAAATTGGAAAAGTAAATGTTTACAGAAAAGACAATGTAATCATACCACTCTGCATCATCAGCAGTGAATGATATTTACACTATTAAAATAGTTAAAAACGCTGAAGGTGGATTTAAATAAAAATAAAGATGCTATACCAGAAGAATGGGTTGGGAGTTAGGATAAATGAGCCAGAATCTCATCTCTCTTAAATGAAGCCAATACACAAAGCTAAAGTCGTTGAATCAAGTCATAACATGTGGAGGTAAATATTTTTAAAATCAGGTGAAAGAATTTGAAAGTAATCAACTCTGTACAACAGAACAGGGCAGGTGCACAGGAAAGGCAACAAGTTCATGTTCTAAGCCTTTGGTACTGCTTTGATAAAAATAGAAACTAATCAAAAAAAGAAAAATGGTATAAGGATATCATTTAGAGTTAGAGAGGAAACTTCAGAAGTTCTATCACAGAAAGAATTAAAGGGAGTTACCTCTAGGGAATAGGTTGGGTTACAGGGAAGATGGAGATTTTGATGTTTCACTTTAAACTGTTTAGCATTATGTACATATTGCTTTAATAACGAAGAAAAACAAAAAATTATATAATTAAAAATTAACATATTTAAGGTTATTATAGCAATTTAAAAAGACGTCATAATATCTAATAACCGCCCAAAGAAAAATGTGATACTAACAAATATTGAGGGCTTCCTGAGTGCCAGTTACTGAGCTAAATGCTTTTCCATGAATTATCACATTTGGTGTTATAATGCCCTGTTGTAGTGACTGTCAACTAATCCCCAATTTAACGCATAAGGAAGTTAAAGTTTAGCAAGGCGAAGTAACTTGATTAGTAAGAAGTCATTGTGGAGCAAAATTGAAGACCAGACCATCGCAAACACAAACCCTATACTTTCAGCCACTCTGCCAGGTTACCCTCACTGCAGGCAGCAGTCTGCAAAAATGTGCTCATGGACTTTCTGTTCTCTGTGTCAAAATGGAAGCAGCTGTGAGTAGTGTTATGAAGAACATTTGTGGCTACATTTTAAACTCTTGTATTTCACTTTTGCTCAAGTCTTTGTTCACATCTTTGATTTATGCTGAAAAAATGTTCCCCCAGAACCTGGATTTTGGGTCTGTGTTAGAGTACTGTATATAGCTGTGTTAGGCTATATAAAGCTCTCCTTTCAGAAACAGGAGCTCTGAGCGCCTCTCCTCCTCCAAAGGAATGCAGCTCCTCGCCAGTGATGGAACAAAGCTGGACAGAGAATGACTTTGACCAGTTGAGAGAAGAAGGCTTCAGATGATTGGTAATAACAAACTTCTCTGAGCTAAAGGAGGATGTTCAAATACATCGCAAAGAAGCTAAAAACCTTGAAAAAAAGATTAGATGAATGGCTAACTA
Organism: Nomascus leucogenys; assembly: GCF_006542625.1. Lineage (NCBI taxonomy): Eukaryota > Metazoa > Chordata > Mammalia > Primates > Hylobatidae > Nomascus > Nomascus leucogenys. The sequence goes on along the minus strand of NC_044383.1, from coordinate 5,835,701 downwards.
GAATAAACAGTGTAGAAAAGACCTTAAATGACCTGATGGAGCTGAAAACCATGGCACAAGAACTATGTGACGCATGCACAAGCTTCAGTAGCTGATTTGATCAAGTGGAAGAAAGGGTATCAGTGATTGAAGATCAGATGAATGAAATGAAGCCAGAAGAGAAGTTTAGGGAAAAAAGAGTAAAAAGACATAAACAAAGCCTCCAAGAAATATGAGACTCTGTGAAAAGACCAAATCTACATCTGATTGGTGCACCTGAAAGTGACGGGGAGAATGGAACCAAGTTGGAAAATACTTTTCAGGATATTATCCAGGAGAACTTCCCCAATCTGGCAAGGCAGGCCAACATTCAAATTCAGGAAATACAGAGAACACCATAAAGATACTCCTTGAGAAGAGCAACTCCAAGACACCTAATTGCCAGATTCACCAAAGTTGAAATGAAGGAAAAAAATGTTAAGGGCAGCCAGAGAGAAAGGTCGGGTTACCACAACGGGAAGCCCATCAGACTAACAGCGGATCTCTCGGCAGAAACTCTACAAGCCAGAAGAGAGTGGGGGCCAATATTCAACATTCTTAAAAAAAAGAATTTTCAACCCAGAATTTCATATCCAACCAAACTAAACTTCATAAGTGAAGGAGAAATAAAATACAGACAAGCAAATGCTGAGAGATTTTGTCACCACCAGGCCTGCCTTACAAAAGCTCTGAAGGAAGCACTAAACATGGAAAGGAACAACCGGTACCAGCCCCTATAAAAACATGCCAAATTGTAAAGACCATCAATTCTAGGAAGAAACTGCATCAACTAACGAGCAAAATAACCAGCTAACATCATAATGACAGGATCAAATTCACACATAACAATATTAACCTTAAATGTAAATGGGCTAAATGCTCCAATTAAAAGACACAGACTGGCAAATTGGATAAAGAGTCAAGACCCATCAGTGTACTGTATTCAAAAGACCCATCTCAGGTGCAGAGACACACAAAGGCTCAAAATAAAGGGATGGAGGAAGATCTACCAAGCAAATGGAAAACAAAAAAAAAGCATGGGTTGTAATCCTAGTCTCTGATAAAACAGACTTTCAACCAACAAAGATCAAAAGAGACAAAGAAGGCCATTACATAACGGTAAAGGGATCAATTCAACAAGAAGAGCTAACTATCCTAAATATATATGCACCCAACACAGGAGCACTCAGATTCATAAAGCAAGTCCTTAGAGACCTACAAAGAGACTAAGACTCCCACACAATAATAATGGGAGACTTTAACACCCCACTGTCAACATTAGACAGATCCATGAGACAGAAAGTTAACAAGGATATCCAGGAATTGAACTCAGCTCTGCACCAAGCGGACCTAATAGACATCTACAGAACTCTCCACCCCAAATCAACAGAATATACATTATTCTCAGCACCACATCGCACTTATTCCAAAATTGACCACATAGTTGGAAGTAAAGCACTACTCAGCAAATGCAAAAGAACAGAAATTATAACAAACTGTCTCTCAGACCACAGTGCAATCAAACTAGAACTCAGGATTAAGAAACTCACTCAAAACCGCTCAACTACATGGAAACTGAACAACCTGCTCCTGAATGACTACGGGGTACATAACGAAATGAAGGCAGAAATAAAGATGTTCTTTGAAACCAATGAGAACAAAGACACAACATACCAGAATCTCTGGGATACATTCAAAGCAGTGTGTAGAGGGAAATTTATAGCACTAAATGCCCACAAGAGAAAGCAGGAAAGATCTAAAATTGACACCCTAACATCACAATGAAAAGAACTAGAGAAGCAAGAGCAAACACATTCAAAAGCTAGCAGAAGGCAAGAAATAACTAAAATCAGAGCAGAACTGAAGGAGATAGAGACATAAAAAACCCTTCAAAAAATCAATGAATCCAGGGGCTGGTTTTTGAAAAGTTCAACAAAATTGATAGACTGCTAGCAAGACTAATAAAGAAGAAAAGAGAGAAGAATCAAATAGATGCAATAAAAAATGATAAAGGGGATATCATCACCGATCCCACAGAAATACAGACTACCATCAGAGGATACTATAAACACCTCTATGCAAATAAACTAGAAAACCTAGAAGAAATGAATAAATTCTTGGACACATACACCCTCCCAAGACTAAACCAGGAAGAAGTTGAATCCCTGAATAGACCAATAACAGGCTCTGAAATTGAGGCAATAATTAATAGCCCACCAACCAAAAAAAGTCCAGGACCAGATGGATTCACAGCTGAATTCAACCAGAGGTATGAAGATGAGCTGGTACCATTCCTTCTGAAACAATTCCAATCAATAGAAAAAGAGGGAATCCTCCCTAACTCATCTTATGAGGCCAGCATCATCCTGATGCCAAAGCCTGGCAGAGACACAACAAAAAAAGAATTTTAGACCAACATCCCTGATGAACATCAATGCAAAAATCCTCAATAAAATACTGGCAAACCAAATCCAGCAGCACATCAAAAAGCTTATCCACCACGATCAAGTTGGCTTCATCCCTGGAATGCAAGGCTGGTTTAACATATGCAAATCAATAAACTTAATCCTTCATATAAACAGAACCAAACACAAAAACCACATGATTATCTCAATAGATGCAGAAAAGGCCCTCAACAAAATTCAACAGCACTTCATGCTAAAAACTCTCAATAAACTAGGTATTGATGGGATGTATCCCAAAATGATAAGAGCTATTTATGACAAACCCACAGCCAATATCATACTGAATGGGCAAAAACTGGAAGCATTCCCTTTGAAAACTGGCACAAGACAGGGATGCCCTCTCTCACTACTCCTATTCAACATAGTGTTGGAAGTTCTGGCCAGGGCAATGAGGCAAGAGAAAGAAATAAAGGGTATTCAATTAGAAAAAGAGGAAGTCAAATTGTCCCTCTTTGCGGATGACATGATTGTATATTTAGAAAACCCCATCATCTCAGCGCCAAATCTCCTTAAGCTGATAAGCAACTTCAGCAAAGTCTCAGGATACAAAATCAATGTGCAAAAATCACAAGCATCCCTATACACCAATAACAGATAAACAGAGAGCCAAATCATGAGTGAAGTCCCATTCACAATTGCTTCAAAGAGAATAAAATACCTAGGAATCCAACTTACAAGGGATGTGAAGGACCTCTTCAAAGAGAACTACAAACCTCTGCTCAATGAAATAAAAGAGGACACAAACAAATGGAAGAACATTCCATGCTCATGGATAGGAAGAATCAATATCATAAAAATGGCCATACTGCCCAAGGTAATTTATAGATTCAATTGCATCCCTATCAAGCTACCAATGACTTTCTACACAGAATTAGAAAAAACTACTGTAAAGTTCATATGGAACCAAAAAAGAGCCTGCATTGCCAAGACAATCCTAAGCCAAAAGAACAAAGCTGGAGGCATCACACTACCTGACTTCAAACTATACTACAAGGCTACAGTAACCAAAACAGCATGGTACTGTACCAAAACAGAGATATAGACCAATGGAACGAACAGAGCCCTCAGAAATAATACCACACATCTACAACCATCTGATCTTTGACAAAACTGACAAAAACAAGAAATGGGGAAAGGATTCCCTATTTAATAAATGGTGCTGGGAAAACTGGCTAGCCATAGGTAGAAAGCTGAAACTGGATCCCTTCCTTCTACCTTATACAAAAATTAATTCAATATGGATTAAAGACTTAAATGTTAGACCTAAAACCATAAAATCCCTAGAAGAAATCATAGGCAATTACCATTCAGGACATAGGCATGGGCAAAGACTTCATGACTAAAACACCAAAAGCAATGGCAACAAAAGCCAGAATTGACAAATGGGATCTAATTAAACTAAAGATTTTCTGCACAGCAAAAGAAACTACCATCAGAGTGAACAGGCAACCTATAGAATGGGAGAAAATTTTTGCAATCTACCCATCTGACAAACGGCTAATATCCAGAATCTACAAAGAACTTAAACAAATTTACAAGAAAAAATCAAACAATCCCATCAAAAAGTGGGCAAAGGATATGAACAGACACTTCTCAAAAGAAGACATTTATGCAGCCAACAGATAATGAAAAAATGCTCATCATCACTGGTCATCAGAGAAATGCAAATCAAAACCACAATGAGATACCAGCTCACACCAGTTAGAATGGTGATCATTAAAAAGTCAGGAAATAACAGATGCTGGAGAAGATGTGCAGAAATAGTAACACTTTTACACTGTTGGTGGGACTGTAGACTAGTTCAGCCATTGTGGAAGAGAGTGTGGTGATTCCTCAAGGATCCAGAACCAGAAATACCATTTGACCCAGCCATCCCATTACTGGGTATATACCCAAAGGATTATAAATCATGCTGCTATCAAGACACATGCACACATATGTTTATTGCAGCATTCTTCACAATAGCAAAGACTTGGAACCAACATATGTCCATCAATCATAGACTGGATTAAGAAAACGTGGCACATATACACCATGGAATACTATGTAGCCATATAAAAGGATGGGTTCATGTCCTTTGTAGGGACATGCATGAAGCTGGAAACCATCATTCTGAGCAAAGTATCACAAGGACGGAAAACCAAGCACCTCATGTTCTCACTCATAGGTGGGAATTGAACAATGAGAACACTTGGACACAGGGTGGGGAACATCACACACTGGGGCCTGTCATGGGGTGGGGGTAGGGAGGAGGGATAGCATTAGGAGAAATACCTAATGTAAATGACAAGTTAATGGGTGCAGCAGACCAACATGGCACAGGTATACATATGTAACAAACCTGCATGTTGTGCGCATGTACCCTAGAACTTAAAGTATAATAATAAAAATAAATAAATAAACTATTTTCTTATTAAACTTGTATTGGATGGCATTAAAAAAAAAGTTCCTGAAAAAAAAAAAAGAAACAGGAGCTCGGAGTGAAGAACATGTCAACAATTTTAAAATTCAGTGATACGATCCTGCAAAACGAAGCCCACTACCAATCAGACTATTATGGTTCAGGGCAAGTTACAGTTTATGGACCCTGACCATTATAAATCCCGAAGTTAGAACCCTACGTTTACCACCCACCCAAAGTGTATGGAATCAGTAAGATGAAAAGTTAGACAATATCAAGAGTTGGAAAGAATCAGAGCAACTATTATAATAGAAATCTTACACATGATATGTATGTCAATTAGTACAACCATTTTAGAAAACTGTCAATATCTAACAAATCTGAACATAAACTTACCCTATGACTAGGTAATTCTGCTCCTTGAAAGCCATACATATATTCCTCAAAAGCATTGTACAGGATGTTCCTGGCAGTGCTATATTTAATAGTCAAAACACTGGAAACAATGCAAATATCCACCAATGGGGGAAATGGATGGTTAAATTATAGTACAGTCACACAGTGGAATAGATGAAAGCAAACAAGCAAACAAACAAAAAACCTATCAATACTTGAACCACATGGAAGAATTTAACAAACATTGTTGAATGAAAGATCTAGATACAAAACAGTACCTATTAAAGATTGTAGTCGCTTTACAGTGATATCAGGGATTGCAGAGCTGCCACCTGTCTGCTGGAGCTGGAACTCACCGGATCCCGTGCCCGTTGCCATCGTGTGCAGGGCTCCAGGAGCTGTCTTCTGCCGGCTGCCACCTTTGCAGGAAGAACCCCACACACCTGCCACTGCAACAGGTGCTCCTGACAGACCTGCAGCTTTCCACAGTCCCCTGCCACTGCCCCTAGCAGGAACTATGGCCCTGCCTCACCAGAGGTGCTGCCAGAAAGAGAATGGCTCCCACCTTCTCCTGCCTGATGCAAGAGTCTCAAATTGGCAGAAGCTAATGGAACCCCAGCTGCTCCTATAGGTTTGTATCCCTGCAGAACAAAAGAGCAGATACAAAGGCCTGGAAGAGCAGATGGAGAAATGAGTGCTGCAGATGATATCTGGCACAGTTTTAAATACTTGTTATGCTAAAATGTATGCAGCCCTGGTCATTGTAACCACACCGATATCTAAGGAGAAAGTGAGACTGAGTAGGCTGCAGTTCATTTTAAGGGGACTTCAAAAAAATAAGTGTGAGAAGAATAAACTTTAAAAAATTTTCGGTTTTGGTAAAAGGCTAATTGAACATCATTTCTTTTTAAGAGATGTACATATTCCTTCAGTGTCTCCTGTGGAAGAAAAAAAGACAATATCCTTGTGTAGCACATCACAAAGTACTTTGACGCATCTCTTTTTATTCTTTATAAAGCCTTTCTGAGATATGACATGTTTCACCATTCAGAGAAACGGAGGCTCAAGCAAGTTTAAGGGTCATGCCCCAGCGCACCTGGATGGTAATTGGTAAAACGGGAACCTGAAGACCGCCCACCTGCTCCCTGGTCAGAGCTCTTCCCATTGCTTCTCTAGGGTCTCCAGGGTGGTAAAGGTCTCAGGACACAGAAGCTGCACTGTGTAAGGGACTCTGGCCATGGCTACTAGACCTGGTCCTCACAGACTAAGAAGGGTGAGTGAGACCCACCAGCCCAGTGTGGTGCCTCGGAGTGAACTGGTCAACCTTGTACCCAATGCTCCACCCACTCCATGTGCCGTGGACATACACAGATGGTTGCCATATTGTAATTAAATTAGATTAGTTTTCTTTTCTTTCTTATTCTTTTTCTTTTTCTTTTTTTTTGTGGGGAGGGAGTCTTGCTCTGTCACCCAGCCTGGAGTGCAGTGGTGCAATCTTGGCTCACTGCAACCTCTGCCTCCCGGGTTCAGGTGATTCTCCTGCCTCAGCCTCTCGAGTAGCTAAGATTACAGACATGTGCCACCACACCTGGCTAATTTTTGTATTTTTAGTAGAGATGGGCGTTTCGCCATGTTGGCCAGGCTGGTCTTGAACACCCAACCTCAGGTGATCCACCCGCCTCAGCCTCCCGAAGTGCTGGGATTACAGGCGTGAGCCACCACGCCCGGCCTAGTTTTGTTTTCTTAATGGGATTCTATAGAAATGTATAACAAACCTAGACAGATGTTGGGCATTTGGCTTTATGTCCCCAGAGATGACAATCTGTTAGTAGCTATCTAAAGGTAATTAAAGGTGAAAGGGATATATCTAAAACATTACAGAAAACGACTTCTTTTCCACCATCCCTGCAAGACTCTGATGGAAACACAGAGCAAATTCCAAGCCATTGGCAGGGAAGAAAGCAGCGCTTGGTGTGGGAAGAGCCTCATTAAACTCATGGACATAGAGAGTAGAAGGATGGTTACCAGAGGCTGCAAGGGGTAGTGGAGAACCGTGAGAACCGGAGGTGGGGGAGGAGGAGACAGTTAATGCGGACCAAAAACATAGTTAGAAAGAATGAGTGAGACCTACTATTCGATAGCACAACTGGGTGACTACAGTCAATAATAACTTAATTGTACATTTTGAAATAACTTAAGGTGTAATTGAATTATTTATAGCTCAAAGGATAAATGCTTGAGGGGATGGACACCCCATTCTCTGTGACGAGCTTATTTCACATTGCATGCTTGTATCAAAATAGCTCATGTACCTCATAAATAGATGCATCTTCTATGTACCCACAAAACTTAAACAAATAAAAAAGAGCCTCAGAGTGGAACTCCTTTGGACACAGTACATTTTATTTCAGTTCTGCATCATCGTGGATAATGATGATCAGCTTGAGCTGATGTGGGTATGGAGGCTCTTCAGATGAAATCCATGGAGGTGGGAGGGGTTCAGCTGGGGGTACTGATCTGTTCCAAAAGCATCTCCACCTTTTATATACAAAATTGGCAAAATTGCAGAAATCCAAAGTTTTCAAAAATGCCATGGGCTATCAAATTCCAGGGAGGTAACCCATAAAAATCCTCCAGGCCTGGAAAATGCAACAAGAGGAAGAAGAACCAGACCTATTTAACTGACATGGGGAAATGGGGAAAGCTGAAAAACCAAATTATAGGCAATCATTATGTGGAAATGGAAGCACGATTTCCTTCATCCAGGAATACCAGAAAACCAAATAAATAAATAAATCTCAACCTATTAGTATCACACCATAATACATAATTAAAATTTTAATCTAATGGAACATATTAAATAGTATAGTATATAATAAATAATACATAATATGCTTTGATACAGACATGCAATGTGAAATAAGCACCTCATGGAGAATGGGGTGTCTGACTCCTCAAGCATTTATCCTTTGAGTTATAAACAATCCAATTACACTCTTTAAGTTATATGCAATAATATATATATATTATTGCATATAACTAATATGAAAACCATCTAATATATTAATATATGATTCATTTAATATACATAGCATATAACAGTTAACTTTTAATAACAATATGTTAAGCACTAACCAGATGTCAAGCAATATGCTAACCGTTTAGCACATACGAGCTTCCTCCTGTGCCTGGAGGAAGCAGGTGCTGTTATTACACGTGTGTTACACACGGGGCTAATGAAGTTCATCACTTGTAACCAAGGAAAGGGCACAGAGCAAAGAAATAGATTCAGAGCCAGGACCCCCCAACTATCCGGAGCCCACGCTTAAACACTAATTTCACTGCCACTTAAGACAACATTGGGGCTCTCACGTCCTTTTGATCCCTGCCACAAGGGATCATTTCTGAGCCAGGACAGGTGACAGGTATCAACAATTTGTGCAGCAGCAAGATCAAGAAGACCACATAGGCCTTGCTCATTTCTGGAGAGTCAGTAACCTTCAGACATGACAGCTGTACTTTCTCTTTGTGGTACCTAAACACAGCAAGTGCCAACGCTGGTGCAATGGTACCCTCCTTAAGGTGTGTCTCATGATCTCCATCTGCATCTCTGGCAGGAAGTTGGGAGCCTGGCCCTCTGGGCCCTCCTGCATATGCTGGCGCAATTCAGCACCAAACCCAAAGCAAGGTGGCAGGCGTCAGGAGACATTGATTCAACTAAAGCAATAAAATTATAATCATTCAAAAATAAAACAATTTTCTGAAGTCTAGTCAATACAAGGTGTGGCCAGGGTTACATTTGGGTAGCAGCAAGGAAGGGGTAGAAATGCCCCAGCAGCCAAGAGCATCCTAACAGGATCAATCGATTACCATAACTATTTCAAAGTAAAAATCATGACTTAGACTCCCCTATAACTGGTAAGCTACAGTGGTAAAAAGCAGGTCTCACTCTCCTTTACAAAGCCGAAGCTAAGGATTAAAGGATGCCACAAGATGAAATGTGAGAGAGCTTCTCACCCAGTCTGATCATGTGCACATGGAGCGGGGGTGGGGCTCTACTCGAGGTCACACTGGATGGAAAGGCAGGAGCCCAACCCAGTCCCCTGGCTCCCTGGTGCTACCTGCTGCCACCACGAAACTGGATGAGCTTAGGTTCATGATCAGTGAGACTTTATATTCATTCCACATTCATTATTTAAAAAAAAAATCAAGGCAAAATAAAAAAAAGTGTTTAACGATGACAGGTCTTTCTCTTAAAAAGCATAGCCTTATTACAAGCTCCTGTGTATCTGCTAGCATTATGTTAAAACAAATTAAGCGGATTTATCATAAAAATTGACATGTAAAATCTTAAATACAAATACAAAAATACAAGAGAAAAGTTTTAGAATAAAACAAACCTACCTTCTCTGTAGGAAATTTTTCACTCATAAAATACTAAAGGCTATGTCCTTAAAATAAATTTCATCAAAAATATCTTTATTGATGACTATGGATTCTGAACTAACAAGGAAGGAATGGAACTTGAGCCATCTATTACATAAAATAAACATGGGATTTTTTCCTTATCAACTGAGGCTACTTGAGGAAATAGACTCTGTCACCTTCCACTAGATGGCATTAAAGTCACATAATTAAGGACAGAAAAATTCGCAGAGGAATGCTTAATATACAAAACTACCATAGTGAATTCATTCTCCTTCTCACCCTCACCCCCAGATTATTGGAGTTTGCTGTTTGTTTGTTTGCTGTTATGAAGACAAGCCATGCTCATTATAAAAACATTTTTTGAAAAACCAATAGAATAATAAGAGAAAAAGTGCACTCTTATTTGCCACCCCAATAACATTAGCTACATGTATGGTGCCGGGAAACGTGCAAAGTGCATTGTTTCATTTATCCCGGATTGGAAATGAAGCCCTGTGAGATGATTATTATTACTGTGTTACAGATAGGAAAATTGAGGGTTCAAGTTAACTCATCCAGGATTATACAGGTAATAACTGACAGGACTAGGATTCTTGCCTGAGTAAATCTGACCCTGCAGGCTGACATCTCAAACACTTTTTCTTATCGCTAAAGTCAAGCACCTTTAGCATCTTCCCTCTCAGTCTCTGAAAGGGTCTGCTTGTCTGTGGAGATACAACACAACAAAGGTTACCATGAGCCTAAAAGTCCTTAGATGAGCCCAATGCTTGCCATAAATTTTAACACTCAATCAACCTATATAAATTCCATCACACCTAATTATTTAGCACATACAGGGAAGAATAGAAATACTGTGTAGGTAAATCACCAACTGTGTTTTCCAACTTCTTATTTCTTAGCAAATTTAAGGCTTTAAACTTAAGTGGCATGAAATGAAATAACCCTAACTATATGCCAAAACAAGAAACCACTGAGAAAAATATTTCAAGTGACTCTATAACATAGTCCTTTGACTGTATGTCATTACTGGGATCTATTTTTTAAAGACAGGTCGGGCACGGTGGCTCATGCCTAAATCCCAGCACTTTGGGAGGCCAAGGCAGGCAGAGCATTTGAGGTCAGGAGTTTGAGACAAGTCTGACCAACATGGTGAAACCTCATCTCTACTAAAAATACAAAAATTAGCCAGGTGTGGTGGTGCATGACTGGCTCAGCTACTCAGGAGGCTGAGGCAGGAGAATCGCTTTAACTCGGGAGGTGGAGGTTGCAGTGAGGTGAGATTGCACCGCTGCACTCCAGCCTGGGCGACAGAGTGAGACTCTATCGCAAAAAAAAACAAAACAAAACAAACAAAAAACAAAACTACCAAGGAATCTTAAATCACTTAAATCTCATTTAGTAGTTTGTTAACACTAACACTCATATGGTCATTTGAAACTATACAGGTATGCTGTAAGATAACACAAGAGATAATTTGTTGATATTATTAGAAACCAAGATTGTATAAGAGAAATGAGATACAAGTAGGGGGTAAATGTAAGTTTTTTAAAGGCCTGTACGTATTTAATTTAAATAAGAAGCATATTAACTTATGATTTTTAGAAATATGTTTCCTAGTTTTGTCCATTGAAAGGTCTAGAAGCAATGTTACCCCTTCTCCAGGAAACTTAGCCCCCTAGTCCCATAATTTGGTTTATCTTACTGTTCTTTCTGAAAAGGAATCTGGGACCACTGGAGAAGTAACCTATTTAATGTCAGGGTGTGGGAATGTGCAAAGTGAGACTGGGCCAGCTTGTGTCAGAAAAGAAGGAAACATCTAGAGACTAGTACAGCCACGTCCAAAAGACACGAGAGCCAGTCCCCGGGGACTCCACGTGACCCAATCAATGTTTGATGATATAAGGATCACAAAAATAATAATAATTTATTGAAACATTAAACATATTAAAATGTTTAAGTCTATGCTGATACACAAAAGAAGAGAAATCCCATACAGAAAAATGAAAAGTTGTGACCAATGAAGATGACTGTTTCACCAAATACATTACTCTAAAAACCAGTCAATAAAAGAATTAAGCAATTATTTTGCCTTTTTAATAGGAATTGTATTTCAGTGAAACCAAGTAAGTTCAGTTGAGATGATAGAAAGCTCGTTTTTACAGAAAAATGCCAGTTAGTGAATGTTAAACTAATGAAAGAACTAGAAAATTTCAATTTTGCAACTCCCAGTTCCTACCAGGTCCAAGAATTTATCCCCCATCTCCCTCCCTAGCGAGTCTTTGTGTGAGGACACTTCTCTCCACCAAAGGTCACTGCTCTTAGCAGACAGCATCTGCCACACAACTGCCCTCTTCAGATTCTGGTAATCAAATCACTCCCACCCCATCCCTTGTTACTACCTTTGGGTAGTGATGATTAGCTAGCTGTTGCTAGCTAGCACTGGGGAAACTTCAGGTAGAGGTCATTAATGGAAAACAAAAGCAATAGCAATTCTTATCGGGAAATATCTTTACCTGTGGAACTGGATTTTCACAATGTATCCAGGCATCACCCCATGGACTAGTGGCTGATGACCTTTGCAATGGAGAGATCAGCTGTCATTCCCTAACCCAATGATCAAACCCCATGTCAGGAATAGTAGACACGCCTGACATTATGTGCCTTCTATTGTGATGAGGTAAATAATTTAACCTGAATCTAAACATAGCTTTAGACCTGTTAAAGAAAAATAAAAATGGAGGCGGGGTGCCATGGCTCACACCTGTAATCCCAGCACTTTGGGAGGCCGAGGCAGGTGGATCACCTGAGGTCAGGAGTTCGAGACCAGCTTGTCCAATGTGATGAAACCCAGTCCCTACTAAAAATACAAAAAATTAGCTGGTCGTGGTGGCAGGCACCTGTAATCCCAGCTACTCGAGGGACTGAGGCAGGAGAATCGCTTGAACCCAGTAGGTGGAGATTGCAGTGAGCCAAGATGAGCAACAAGAGTGAAACTCCGTCAAAAAAAAAAAAAAAAGAAAAGAAAAGAAAAGGAAAAAAGAAAGAAAGAAAAGAAAAGAAAAAGAAAAATAGGCTGGGCAAGTTGGCTCACTCACACCTGTAATCCCAGCACTTTGGGAAGCCAAGGTGGGCAAATCACGAGGTCAGGGGTTCAAGACCAGCCTGGCCAACATAGTGAATCCCCATCTCTACTAAAAATACAAAAATTAGCTGGTCATGGTGGCATGTGCCTGTAGTCCCAGCTACTCGGGAGGCTGAGGCAGGAGAATTATTTGAACTGGGACCCAGGAGGCAGAGGTTGCAGTGAGCCTAGATTGCGCCACTGCACTCCAGCCTGGGCTACAGAGCGAGACTCCGTTTCAAAATAAACAAAAAAAAAAGTAAAAGAAAAAATGGAGACCACAGGTTAGAGATAACCTACAGCCAACTGCCCATAACCATGTAATCAAAACTTTAAGTCATCCTGATTTCCCCTAAATGCTAGTTCTAATCATAAATGAAATACAAGATGTGTTATGGCCTTGTCAGCATGATTCAGTGAAATTAAATCAAATAGCTACAAACAAATTGGCTAAAACAATTCTGTTTGCCTTCCAAAAAAAGAAAATATAATAGCCAATCACAAAAAATATCAAAATGCTTTCTCCTTAAACTCTGTGGAAACTGCTAATTATACAGTGCACTTCCTACCACTTGGTTTGAAATCTCCTGGATTGTGATCTGTAGTTTTAAATGACAATAAAATTTTAAATTGGTCTTACTTGATCTGATTTTATTTTTGGTAGACTAAACTTTCAGTGTATAGAAAATCCAAAGGATAAGGTAATAAGTGAAACATCCCCAGAAAGAAGCAATCAGACAATTTCAGATTGTGGGATTCTTATTTTTGAGACAGAATTTCGCTCACTCTGTTGCTCAGACCAGAGTGCAGTGGCACGATCTCTGCTCACTGCAGCCTCTGCCTCCCAGGTTCAAGTGATTCTCCTGCCTCAGCATCCTGAGTAGCTGAAATTACAGGCATGCACCTTCACGCCTGGCTAATTTTTGTATGTTTAGTAGAGACGGGGTTTCACCATGTTGGCCAGGCTGGTCTCGAACTCCCGAACTCAAGTGATCCACCCGCCTCACCAAAGTGCTGGGATTACAGGCATGAGCAACCACGCCCAACCCAGATTGTGGGAACTTCTGTGAGTTGAGTGGGCTGCTCTTTTCAAAAAATTAACTCATTTTGCCTGAGCAACAAGAGGAAAACTCTGTCTCAAAAAAAAAATGAATAAAATAACACATTTAAATAAAAAGTTTGAGAGAGAGGTGGAGCAAGATGGTGGAATAGAAAGTTCCACTGATTGTCCCCACCTTTCCCACCCTCACCAGCCTGGGCCCAGCAAGGACATCAAGTTAACTATCTACACAGAAAGAAGCACCTTCATAAGAACCAAAAATCAGTCCGTGGATTTAACTTCATATCACTGAAAGAGGCACTGAAGAGATAGAATAAACAGTCCTGAATTGTCGATGCCACCCCTCCCACCCCTGGTAGCGGCAGCGTGGTGCTGAGAGCCTCTCTGGGTGCTGGGAGGTGGAGAGCACAGCAACTGAGAGGCATTGAACTCAGTGCAGTCCTGTTAGAGCAGAAAGGAAACCCGGACAAAACTCAGCTGATGCCCACCCACAAAGGGGAATTTAAACCAGCTCTAGCCAGAGGGGAATCACCAACTCCAGGGGACCAGACTTGAGTGCCTGAAAACCCCTCCATTGAGGGCTACAGCGCTCTATGTCTCCAAGTAAACTTGAAAAAGAGTCTAGGCCATAAGAACTGTAACTCTTATTCGAGTCCTAGTGCTGAATTAGGCCCAGAGACAGTGGACCGAGGGGGCACATGGTACACTGAGACACCAGCTGGGGCAGCCAAGGGAGTGCTGGCATCACCCCTCTCCTAACCCCAGCCTGCATAGCTGCAGGCTCCAAGAGACCCCTTCCTTCCATCTGAGGAGAGGAGGGGGAAGAGTGAGGAGGACGTTGTCTTGCATCTGAGATACCAGCTCAGCCTCAGCAGGATAGGGCACTGGGCAGTCGTGAGGGCCCCATTCCAGGCCCTACCTCCCAGATGGCATTTCTAGACACACCCTGTGCCAGAAGAGAACCTGCTGCCTTGAAAGGACAGACTCAGTCCTGCCAGCATTCATCACCTACTAACTGGAGAGCCTTTGGGCCCAGAATAACCAACAGTGATACTCAGGTACTACATCGGGGTCTCGTGCCTCTGAGGCTTGCAGGCTTTGAGTGAGACTCAGCACACTCCCAGCTGTGGTGGCTATGGGGTAAATTCCTTCTGCTTGAAAAAAGCAAAGGGAAAAGTAAAGGGGACTTTGTCTTATACTTTAGGTACCTGCACAGCCACAGGGGAGTAAAGCACCAAACGGGCTCTTGGGGTGCCAGATGCCAGGGCTTGACTCTTGGATGACATTTCTGGACCTGCCCTAGGCAAGAGGGGAGTGCACTGCCCTGAAGGGGGAGTCCTGGGCCAGGGAGTGTTCGTGACAAACTGACTTAAGAGACCCATGGAACATGGGCGGTAACTGTCTGGCAGTACTCCTCGTGGAGTGGGGTGGCAGAGGCTACAGGGTGAGGCTCCTCTGCTTTGGAAAAGGGAGGAAAGAGTCAGAAGGACTGTGTCTGGTGGTTTGAGTGCCAGCTCAGCTGCAATACAGTAGAACACCAGGTAGACATCTACAGTTTTTGACTCTAGTTCCTGACTCCGCAATGACACCTGACTCCCCAGTGGCACTTTTGATCCCACCCAGGGCATGGGGGACTTCACCTTCCTGAAGGGAAGGAGACAGGCCTGGCTAGCTTTGCCACCTGCTGATCGTAGAGCCCCATGGCCTTGACTGAACATAGGCAGTAGCCAGGGAGTGGTTACAGCAGGCCTTGGACCAGACCCAGTGCATTCACAGTAGTGGTGGCCACAGGGGCTCTTGTGTCACTCCACCAGCAGCTTTAAGTGGCTCAAAACAGAGAGAAAGGGAAAGAGAGAGAGAGAGAGAGAGACTCTGTAAGTGTGGGAAAAATGAAAAATTAAAGGAAGAGAGCAAGATTCTCTGTGGTAATCCGGAGAAAGCTCCCAGGTCTGGTCCAAGATCAACAAGGTGGTACCTCTACGAGTCTGCAAGAACTACAGCATAACTTGGCTTGGGATTCCCCCTAAAGCAGATGCAGCTTTATCACAACATCTAAGTCCTTTCAAATATATTGAAAGCCTTCCCGAGATAGATGACTACCAATAAGCCCAGACAGTGAAGACTGCAATAAATGCCTAACTCCTCAATTCCCAGACACCAAAGAACATCTGCCAGCATCGATGCCATCCAGGGAAACATGACCTCACCAAATGAAGGAAATAAAGCACTAGGAATTAATCCTGGAGAAATAGAGATATGTGATCTTTCAGACACAGAATTCAAAATAGCTGTGTTGAGGAAACTCAAAGAAAATCAAGATAACATAAAGAAGAAATTCAGAATTCTATTAGATAAATTTAACAAGGAGATTGAAAAAATTTTTAAAAATCAAGCAGAAACTCTGGAGCTGAAAAATGCAATTGGCATACTGAAGAATGCATCAACATCTTTTAGTAGCAGAACTGATCAAGCAGAAGAAAGAATTAGTAAGCTCAAAGACAGGCTATTTGAAAACACACAGTCAGAGGGGACAAAAGAATAAAAAAACAATGAAGCATGCATACTGGATCTAGAAAGTAGCCTCAAAAGGGCAAATCTGAGAGTTATTGTCCTTAAAGAAGAGGTAGAGAAAGAGACAGGGGTAGAAAATTTATTTAAAGAGATAATAACATAGAACTTCCCAAACTGAGAGAAAGATATTAATATCCAAGTACAAGAGCACCAAGCAGATTTAACCAAGAAAAACAAGCAGATTTAACCCAAAAACTACCTCAAGGCATTTAATAATCAAGCTCCCATATGTCAAGGATTTAAAAAAGGATCCTAAATGCAGCAAGGGAAAAGAAACAATAACATACAAATGGAGCTCCAATATGTTGGGCAGCAGAACTTTCAATGGAAACCTTACAGGCCAGAAGAGAGTGTTTTGACATATTCAAAGTGCTGAAGGAAAATAACTTTTACCCTAGAATAGTATATCCAGCAAAAATATCCTTCAAGCATGAAAAAGAAATGAAGACTTTCCCGGACAAACAAAAGCTGAGAGATTGCATCAGTGCCAGGCCTGTCCTATAGGAAATGCTAAAGGGAGTATTTCAATCTGCAAGAAAAGGACACTGATGAGCAATAAATAATCACCTGAAGGTACAAAACTCACTGGTAATAATAAGTACACAGAAAAACACAGAATATTATCACACTGAAACTGTGGTGTAGAAACTACTCTTATCCTAAGTAGAAAGACTAACTTATGAACCAATCAAACATAATAGCTACAAAAACTTTTGAAGACATAGTCAGTACAATAAGATATAAATAGAAACAACAAAAAGTTAAAAAGAAGTTAAGATGTAGAGTTTTCATTAGACTTCTTTTTGCTTGTTTGTTTATGCATATAATGTTAAGGTGTTGTCCGTTTAAGATAATGGGTTATAAGGTTGTATTTGCAAGCCTCGTAATAACCTCAAACCAAAAAATACAATGGATACACAAAACATAAAAAGCAAGAAACTAAATCACATCACTAGAGAAAATCACCTTCACTAGAGGAAGACAGGAAAAGGAAGAAAAGAGAGAAGGAAGAGAAGACCAGAAAATGAATAACAGAATGGCAGAAAAAAGTCCTTATTTATCAATAATAACATTGAATGTAAATGCACTAAACTCTTCAGTCAAAAGACATAGACTGGCTAAATGGATGAAAAAACAAGGCCCATTGACCTGTTGCCTACAAGAAACATACTTCACCTATAAAGACACACATAGTCTGAAAATAAAAGGATGCAAAAAGATATTCCATGCCAATGAAAACCAAAAAAGAGCAGGAGTCACTATACTTATATTATAGAAAATAGATTTCAAGACAAAAACTATAAGAAGAGACAAAACAGGTCATTCTATAATGATAAAGGGGTCAATTCAGCAAAAGGATATAATAATTTTAAATACATATGCACTTAACACTGGAGCACCCAGATATATAAAGGATATGTTATTATATGTTATATAAAGGATATATTAAAGAGAGAGAAGCCCCAGTACAACAATAGCTGGAGACTTCAACACCCCACTTTCAGTATTGGACAGATCTTCCAGACACAAAATCAACAAAGAAACATCAGACTTAATCTGCACTATAGACCAAATGGATCTAATAGGTATTTACAGAACATTTCATCCAAGATCTATAGAATACACATTCTTTTCCTCAGTATATGGATTATTCTCAAGGATAGACCATACGTTAGTTTACAAAACAAGTCTTAAAACATTCAAACAAATTGAAATAATATCAAGCATCTTCTCTGACCACGATGGAATAAAAGTAGAAATTAATAACAAAAGAACTTTTGAAACTATACAAATACATGGAAATTAAGTAATATGCTCCTAAATGACCAGTGGATCAAAGAAGAAATTAAGAAGGAAATTGAAAAATTTCTTGAAACAAATATAATGGAAACTCAACATACCAAAATCTGTCGGATACAGCAACAGTAGTACTAAAAGGGACATTTATAGCTCTAAGTGCCTACACCAAAAAAGAGGAAAAACTTCAAATGATGCATCTTAAAGAACTAGAAAAGCAAGAGCAAATCAAACCCAAAATTAGTAGAAGAAAATAAATAAGAAAAATCAGAGCAGAAAGAAATGAAATTGTAATGAAAGAAAACAATATAAAAGATCAATCAAAAAGTTGTTTTCTTTTTAAATAGAGTTGACAAACCTTTAATCAGACTAAGAAAAAAGAGAGAAGATCCAAATAAATAAAATCAGAAATGAAAAAGGAGACATTAAAACTGGTACTGCAGAAATTAAAATGATTATTATTGGCTACTATGAGCATTTATATGCCAACAAATTGAAAAATTTGGAAGAACTGGAAAAATTCCTAGTCACATACCTATTGAGATTGAACTAAGAATAAATGCAAAACCTGAACAGACCAATAACAAGTAACAAGATCAAAGACATAATAAAAAGTCTCCTACTAAAGAGAAGCCCAGGACCTGATGGCTTCACTGCTGAATTCTACCAAACATTTAAAGAAGAATTAATACTAATCCTACTCAAACTATTCAAAACAATAGATGAGAAGGGAATACTTCCAAATGCATTCTATGATGCCAGTATTACCCTGATACCAAAACCAGACAAAGACACATAAAAAAATCTACAAGTAAATATCTCTGATGAATACTGAAGCAAAAATCCTCAACAAAATACTAGGAAACTGAATTCAACAATACATTAGAAAGATCATATATCATGACCAAGAGGGATTTATCCCTGGGATGCAAGGATTGTTCAACATACACAAATCAATCAATGTGATACATTATATCAGCAAAATGAAGGATAAAAGCCATATGATTGTTTCAATTGATGCTGAAAAAGCATTCGATAAAATTCAACATCGCTTCATAATAAAAACCTTCAAAAACTGGGGATAGAAGGCACATAGCTCAATATAATAAAAGCCATATATGACAGACTCACAGATAGTATCATACTGAACGGGGAAAAACTGAAAGCCTTTCCTCTAAGATCTGGAACACAACAAGAATGTCCTCTGTCACCACTGTTATTCAGCATAGTACTGGAAGTCCTCTCTAGAGCAACCAGGCAAGGGAAAGATATAAAAAGTATCCAAACTGGAAATAAAGAAGTCAAATTATCCTTGTTTGCAGATGATATGATCTTATTTTTGGAAAAACCTGAAGACTCCACAGGAAAACTACTAGAACTGATAAACAAATTCAGTAAAGTTGCAGGATACAAAATCAACACGCAAAAATCAGTAGCATTTCTATGTGCCAACAGTGAACAGTCTGATAAAGAAATTTAAAAGTAATCCCATTTACCGTAGCCACACATAAAATTAACTACCTAGGAATTAACTTAACTGAAGAAGTGAAAGTTCTCTATAACAGAAACTATAAAACACTGATGAAAGAAACTGAATAGGGCACCAAACAATGGGGAAAATATTCCATGTTAATGAATTGGAAGAATCAATATTGTTAAAATGTCCATACTACCCAAAGCAATCTACAGATTGACTGCAATCTCTATGGAAATACCAATGACAGTCTTCACAGAAATAGAAAAAAACAAAATTTATATGGAACCACAAAAGATCCAGAATAACCAAAGCTATCCTAAGCAAAAAGAACAAAAGTAGAGGAATCACATTACCTGACTTCAAATTATACTACAGAGCTATAGAAGTCAGAACAGCATGGTATTGGCACAAAAACAGACAGACAGATCAACGGAGCAGAATAGAGAACCCAGAAACAAATCCACAACCTACAGCGTACTCATTTTTGACAAAGGTGCCAAGAGCGTACACTGGGGAGAAGACAGTCTCTTCAATGAATGATGCTGGGAAAACTAAACATCCATTTGCAGAAGAATGAAACTAGACCCCTGTCTATCACCATATACAACAATCAAATCAAAATGGATTAAAGATTAAATCTAAGACCTCAAACTGTGAAACAATTACAAGAAAACATTGGGGAAAATCTCCAGGACATTGGTCTGGGCAAAGATCTTTTGAGCAATACCCCACATGCACAGACAACCAAAGCAAATATGAACAAATGGGATCACATCAAGTTAAAAAGCTTCTGCAGAGCAAAGGATACAATAAAAAAAATGAAGAGACAACTCACAGAATGGGAGAAAATATTTGCCAAATATTCATCTGACAAGGAATTAATAACCAAAATATATAAAGAGCTCAAGCAACTCTATAGGAAAAAAGTCTAATAATCTAATTTTTTAAGTGGACAAACAATTTGAATAGACATTTCTCAAAAGAAGACATACAAATGGCAAACAGGCTTATTAAAAGGAGCTCAATATCATTAATCATCAGGGAAATGCAAATAAAAACTACAATGAGATATCATCTTGCCCCAGTTAAGATGACTTATATCCAAAAGACAGGCAATAACAAATGCTAGTGAGGATGTGGAGAAAAGAGAACCCGTGTGCACTGTTGGTAGGAATGTAAATTAGTACAACCTCTATGGAGAACAGTTTGGAGAGGCCACAAAAAAAACTAAAAATTAAGCTCCCATGTGATCTAGCAATCCCACTACTGGGTATATACCCAAAAGAAAGGAAATCAGTATATCAAAGAGATATCTGTGCTTCTATGCTTGTTGCAGCACTGTTTGCAATAGCTAAGATTTAGAAGCAACCTAAGTGTCCAATAGATGAATGGATAAAGAAAATGTGGTGCTTATACCCATTTGGCTATAACAAAGAACGAGATCCAGTCATTTGCAACAACATGGATGAAACTGGAGATTGTTATGTTACGTGAAATAAGCCAGGCACAGAAAGACAAACATCGCATGTTCTCTCTTATTTGTGGGATCTAAAAATCAAAACAATTGAACTCATGGACATTGTAGAAGGACGGTTACCAGAGGCTGAGAAGGGTAATGGAGGGCTGAGTGGAGGTAGGGATAGTAAACAGATACAAAAAAAAAAAAAAAGAATGAATTAGACTTACTATTCGATAGCACAACAGAGTAACTATAGTTAATAATAACTTAATTGTACATTTAAAAATAAAAAATGTAATTGGATTGTTTGTAATTCAAAGGATAAATGCTTGAGGGGATGGATACCTCATCTGATATCCCATTACCCAAGTGCTGATTTCACATTGCATGCCTGTATCAAAATATCTTATGTACCCCATAAATACATACACCTGCTATGTACCCACAACATTTTTTTAAATAAAAAATTTGAGGTGGGGGGAGGAGCTCTTCTAGAATAAAAGAAACATAATGAACACGACAAATACATGAGCAGTCTCATAAATATAATGGATTCTGATTTCGAAAAAAAGGCAAGAAGTTATTTAGAGAAAACTGAAAAAATTGAAATATGAAATGTGTATAAGATAATATTAGGGACTGCTGCTAATGTGTTAGTTGTGATTATGTACGAGAATGTCTTCCCTTTTTTTAGATGGATGCCGAAGTGTTTAAGGGTAAAAATTTAAAAGTTTATATTTTTAAAGGCTCCAACAACAAAACACATACATAAACAGAGATGAAGTAAATATGGCAATTATTTACAAATTTAAATTTAATGTCTAGAGTTTTTAGAATGTAAGTTCAAATATATATAATTTAAAATAATTTTGAAATCAATTACATGGGATACTCTTAAATATTGTATTTTGGTACAGTCAGGTTTTTCCTAGTAAATGGACACTAGCATATATTTGGAGAAAAGATATTGTAAATAAAGTTTTTTCTCAGTTTGGTATCAAGAATATGCGTAACATATTTGAATAGAAGAGTGTATTTAACATATAGAGAGCCAAACTTTAAACATAGGATTCAATCTCTAGGTCAACGAATGATTGACAGAGAGAGAGAGAGAGAGAGAGAGAATACCAATAAATACTATACATGAAGTACTTAATACTTGTGCTTAAGTGTTTTGAATGCATTATCTGATTTTCATCCTCACAATATCCTATGAGGTGGGCACTATTAGTTCTATTTTACAGAGGAAGAAACTGAGACTTGGAGGGACTAGCAGTTTACCCATTTAGCTGCTTGAAACTAGGGCCAAGATTTGACTACAGGTCTACCTGTAATTAAAACTGAGAAATTCACCAGCTGAGAAAAGTTCCTGAGAGTCTACATAGGCCTAACGTCGCTTTAATATAGTTTTTCTCAGTGAGGAGAGTTTGAAGCAAATTTTAGTTATGATAACCAGGGAGTGGTAAGGAAACAGGATATGGACAGGCATACCTCAGATACATTGGGGGTTTGGTTCCAGACCATTGTAATAAAGGTAATATTACAATAAGGTGAGTCAAATTAATTTTTTGGTTTCCCAGTGTATATAAAAGTTGTGTCTACACTTTACTGTAGTCTATTAAGTGTGCAATATCATTATGTCTTTAAAAAACAATATACATACCTTAATTTTAAAATACTTTCAAAAAATGCTAACAATCATCTGATCCTTCAGTGAGTCATTCATCATTTTGCTAGGGGAGGGTCTTGCCTCAATGTTGATGGCCGCTGGCTGATCAGGGTGGTGGTTGCTGAAGGTTAGGGTGGCTGTGGCAATTTCTTAAAATGAGACAACAGTAAAGTTTGCCAAATAGATGGACTCTTACTTTCACAAGAGGTTTCTCTGCAGCATGCAATGCTGTTTGATAGCATTTGCCCACAGCAGAACCACTTTCAAAACTGGAGCCAACCCTCTCAAACTCTGCTGCTGCTTCATTGACTAAATTTATGGATTATTCTACATCCTTTGTTGTTATTTCAACAATGTTCACAGAATCTTTACCAGGAGTAGATTCCAGCTCAATAATCCACTTTGTTTTTTTTTATTTAATTTTAATTTTAAGTTCTGGGGTACATGTGCAGGATGTGCAGGTCATTACATAGATAAACATGTGCCATGGTGGTTTGCTGCACAGATCAACCCATCATCTAAGTATTAAGCCCAGCATGCATTGGCTGTTTTTCCTAATGCTCGCCCTCCATTGACCCCACCACACAACAGGCCCCAGTGTGTGTTGTTCACCTCCCTGTTTCCATTTGATCTCATTGTTCAGCTCCCACTTATAAGTGAGAACATGCGGTGTTTGGTTTTCTGTTCCTGTGTTAGTTTGCTGAGGATAATGGCTTCTAGCTCTATCCATGTCCCTGCAAAGGACACTATCTCATTCCTTTTTATGGCTGCATAGTATTCCATGGTGTATATGTACTACATTTTATTTATCCAGTTTGTCATTGATGGGCATTTGGGTTGTCAATAATCCACTTTCTTGGCTCATTTGTAAGAAGCAACTGCTCATCTGTTTAAGTTTTATCATGAGATTGCAGCAATTCAGTCACATCTTCAGGCTTCATTTCTATCTATAGTTCTCTTGTTATTTCTACCACATTTGCAGTGACGTCCTCCATTGAAGTCTTGAACTCCTCAAAGCCATCTATGAGCACTGAAATTCACTTGTTCCAAACCCCTGTTAATGTGCTATTTTGACTTCCTCTCATGGATTATGAGTGTTGCTAATGGCATCTAGAATGGCAAATCCTTTCCGGAAGGCTTTCAATTTACTTTGCCCACCTCCATCAGGGGAATCACTGTCTATGGCAGCTATAGCCTTATGAAATGTATTTCTTTACTAACACTTGAAAGTTGAAAATGTTCCTTGATCCATAGACTACAGAATTAACATCGTGCTAGCAGGTATAAAAACATTAATCTCCTTGTACATCTCCATCAGCATTCTCCAGTGACCAGATGTTTTGTCAGTGAGCAGTAATATTTTGAAAGAAATCTTCTTTTCTAAACAGTAGATCTCAATAGTGGGCTTAAAATATTCAGCAAACCATGCTGTAAATAGATGTGCTGTTATCTAGGTTTTGTTGTTCTATTTATAGAGCTCAGGCGAGAAGAATTAGCATAATTCTTAAGGGCCCTAGGATTTTCAGAATGGTAAGTGAGCATTGGCTTCAACTTAAATTTCCCAGCTGCATTATCCTCTAACAAGACAGTCAGCCTGTCTTTTAAAGTTTTGAAGCCAGGCATTGACTTCTCCTCTGTAGCTATGAAAGTCCAAGATGGAATCTTCTTTGTCTACATTGGAAATCTGTTGTTTAGTGTAGCCACCTTCACCAATGGTCTTAGCTAGATCTTCTGGATATGTTGCTCCATCTTCTACATCAGCACTTGCTGCTTCATGTTGTACTTTGATGTTATAAAGACAGGTTCTTTCCTTAAATCTCATGAGCCTTCTGCTAGTTTCAAACTTTTCCTCTGCAGCTTCCTCACCTCTCTCTCAGCCTTCATAGAATGGAATTGAGTTGGGGCCTTGCTCTGAATTGGTCTGGTTTATGGGAATATTCTGGGCTGGTTTGATCTTCTATCTAGACCAATAAAACTTTTTCCATATCAGCAATAAGGCCGTTTCACGTTATTATTCATGTGTTCACTGAAGTGGCACTTTTCATTTTCTTCAAGAATTTTTCCTTTGCATTCACAATTTGGTTAACTATTTGGCACAATAGGCCTACGTTTTGGCCTCTCTCAACTTTCAACATGCCTTCCTCACTAAACTTCATCATTTCTAGCTTTTGATTTAAAGTAAGAGATTTGCAGCTCTTCCTTTCACTTGAACTTAGAGCCATTGTAGGGTTATTTATTGGCTTAATTTCAATATTATTTTGTCTCAGGGAATAAAGAGGCCCAAGGAGAGGGACAGACATGGGAATGGCTGGTTGGTGGAGCAGTCAGAACACACACATTTATTAAGTTCATCATCTTATATGGGCACGGTTCATGGTTCCCCAAAACAATTACAATAGTACCATCAAAGACCACTGAACACAGATGACTATAACAGATTAATAATAATGAAAAAGTTTGAAATATTTCAAAAATTGCCAAAATGTGACACAGGGGCATGAAGTGAGCACACACTGTTGGAAAAATGGTGCTGACAGACTTCCTGAGTTAGGATTGCTACAATTACTCAATTTGTAAAAAGCACAGTATCTGTGAAGCATAATAAAACAAAGCATGCCTGTGCTAACTGAGAAACTTACTATGTCAAAGCACTTCACAGGCAGGGAAAAAAATGAGGCTCAGGGATGGAATGGTTGACCTAAGATCTCATTGATGGAGCCCAGTTTCAAACCAAGATCTGGTTGTATCCCCAGATTAAGCTCTTGGCCACAGTAGCCCGTGACCTGATCCTTTCTAATGTGAGAAACCAGAAGTCTACATAAAATTCCAAAACCTGCAACATAATTTGAAAGAGAAAAACTGCAAAAGTCAAGGAGAGTATCTGAGGATGTTACAAATGATCCCTTCTAAGACAAAAGCCTCTTGAGCTCTCTCTGGATTTTGAAAGTTTGAAAATACTAAGTAGACTCCTCCAGCCAAGTTGATTCCTGCACAACAGCTGTAAATTTCAGCAAACGCACCTTGCTTGGGATCCCACACTGGGGATGATGAGAACACAGGCTACAGGGGCAGAGCCGTGTCCTGGGGAGGCTCCGTCACACTGAGAAGTGGGAATCTTCTGAGACAAGGGGAGTGTCTGGCCTGGAGGGTACATGACACTATTTCTTTTTTAGTTTTTGATTGCTTTGTGACAAATTACTACACATTCAGTGGCTTAAAGCAATACTCACTTATTAGTTCACGGTTCTGTAGGTCAGAAGTCTAGCAGGATATGTCTGAGTTCTCTGCTCAGACTGAAGTCAAAGTGTCAGCCACTGTGTTCTCATCTGGAGCTTGGGGTCTCCTTCCAAGGTTATTCCTGTGATTGGCAGAATTCATTTCCTTTTGGTTGTGAGATTGAAGTCCCTGTTTCCTTGCCGGCTGTTAGCTGGGACCACTCTCAGCTTCTGAAAGCTGCCCACATTCCTCCTGTGGCCTCCATATTTAAGCCAGCAACGGTGCATCAAATCCTTCTCTGACTTCTGGCCAGGTGCAATGACTCACGCCTGTAATCCCAGCACTTTTGGAGGCCGAGGTGGGATGATCACCTGTGGTCAGGAGTTCAAGACCAGGCTGGTCAACATGGTGAAACCCCATTTCTACTTAAAAATACACAAGTTAGGCAGGCATGGTGGCAAGTGCCTGTAATCCCAGCTATTTGGAAGGCTGAAGCAGGAGAATCATATGAACCTGGGAGGCAGAGGTTGCAGTGAGCTGAGATTGTGTCGCTGCACTTCAGGCTGGGCAATGGAACAAGACTCTGTCTCAAAAAAAAAAAAAAAATCCTTCTCTGACTTATGCTGCTACTGGCAGCCAAAGTAAACTCTGCTTTTAAAGGGTTCACCTGGCTGGGTCAGGCCCACTGGAATAACCTCTATATCTTAAGGTCGACTGACTTGGGACTTTACATCCGCAAAATCTCCTCACAGCAGTAACTAGGTTAGTGTTTGGTTGACTAATGTGGGAATCTTGGGAATCATCTTTGGAATTCTTCCCACCATGGTTTTAGAAAGGTCAGTATGGCCCTAGTGTGGATAACATATTGGGAGGGACAAGACAGACAGCAAAGGGGATCTACTAAAAGCTGTTGCAGAGGAATGGGCTTTGGATTAGTGAGAAATGATTTAGACACAGCATAAAGACTTCTTGCTGACTGATTAGTTGTGGGAGGGAGGGAAGGGAGAGTCAAAGAGGACTCCCAGGTTTTGCCTCAAACAACTGAGTAATTGATGTTGCCATCCACAGAGATACTACGGATAAACAGGTTTTGGAGTAGTAGATAATGAATTATTCCTCTTCATGTTGAGTTTGAAAGGAAGACAATCAAATGGATGATAAAAATGGGGGAGTCATTGGTTAACGCAGGAGTTCTCCATGAGAGTGATTTGGCTCCACACAGGACAGTTGGCCATGTCTGAAGACATTTTTGTTGCCATAATAGTGGGGTCATTATCCACACTGAGCAGGTAGAAAGCAGGAGTGCTGCTAAAAATCCCACAACACACAGGACAGCAAAGGCTTACCCTGCCCCAAATGTCAATAGTGCTGAGGTTGACAAACCCTGAACCAGAGGCCAGAAATTAAAGCCACAGGAGTGAAGAAGAGGGCCCAGAACAGAGCCCTGCAGAACCCCAGCCTCAGAGCAAGGCAAGCCAGCCCAGAGCCCGAGAAGAAGCCAGAGAAGGGGAGGTCAACCAGATGGACAGTGTTGAAAAGCAGGCAGAGAAAGAGGTGTTGATTCTGGCAGGTGTCAAGGGCTGCTGCTGCGAGTCAAGCAAAATGAGGAGTAAAAACCATCATTGGATTTAGGGTGACCGAGGCCACCGGAGGCTGTGTCTGAGCAGTTTCATTTGAGTCGTGGGGGTGGACGGCTGTCTGCGCTGAGTGAAGAGTGTGCTCTTGAGAGAGGAGGTTGGGGCAGCAGCCACCAGAGACCAGGCTTCTGAAGACCTGGAGACACCTCAAAAGGGATGTGGGCTGAAGGGATTTGTTGCCATGGAGAGAATTGAGATCTGCAAATGCTGATGGGAAGAAGAGAAAGGAGATCATAGAGTGAGGCCCTTGAGAAAAGTATGAGAACAGAACTAAGGGCACAACGTCTCTTCCAGGCCCTGCCAGCAAGTGTCCCCTAAGTGCTGCATCCCAGGTGTGCACCTGAGTCCCAATCCTGCTCCGGAGAGACTGGCCTGATGATGGAGAAGGAGAAGAGGTGCCCTCAGTAACAGGTATAGGTGCAGCTGCAGGTGGGCTTGGCAGTTTGAAAGGTGGGAGGCTGGGGAGACTTATCCTCCATGTAGGCAGCGGGGGTCACTTTTGAGAATAAAGGAGAAGAAAATGGATCAGAGGCTTGAGGGGGGTGTGGAGGGCTGCTCTGTTTAGAGAACCCCAGCAGGACTCCCAGACAGGGCACAGTCTTTGTCCTTGTTATTTCTCTCCTGGGATTTTTTTTTCTCTTGGAAAAATTCTCATCAAAGTTCCATGCAAGACCATTTAAGGGTTAACACATTTTCCCCCAAAACGACTGCAGTCCCTCTACTGAAATTCATTTTATGAGTCCAGTCTGTTGAAAGATAAGAAAACTATCACAGTGGAGATGGAAGATGGAAATTGGGCTCAGAGAGCAAAGAAGGGTGAAAAAGATATGGACATATATATCCATAGCACAAATTTTAATGATTTCTGTAAAGTATAATTGAGGGAAATTACAGGAAGGTTCATTTGATTTTCTTAGAGGTCCTGAAACTCACGAGTGTTATAGAGTTATAGTATTTACAGAAGGAAGGAAAGGCTATTAAAATTCAAGAGAATGTGGAAAGAGCTGTCGTCTTTTTTAAAAAATTCCTGACCGGGCGCGGTGGCTCACGCTTGTAATCCCAGCACTTTAGGAGGCTGAGGTGGGCGGATCACGAGGTCAGGAGATCGAGACCACAGTGAAACCCCGTCTCTACTAAAAATACAAAAAATTAGCCGGGCGTGGTGGCGGGCGCCTGTAGTCCCAGCTACTCGGAGAGGCTGAGGCAGGAGAATGGCGTGAACCCGGGAGGCGGAGCTTGCAGTGAGCCGAGATTGCGCCACTGCACTCCAGCCTGGGCGATAGAGCGAGACTCCATCTCAAAAAAAAAAAAAAATTCCTTTACATTGCAAAAGATGACCCAAGCTATTCTTTAAAATTCAACATCTCTGATATTATTCTCACAGTAGTGCAGTTCGCTACAGATAAAATTAGTTCTTCCTGTCAAATCATTGTGTTATTCCACCAAAAAAGGTGTCTTCTACGTACACAGCCTTGGACAGTCGAAATCCTTGCAAGGAGCAGCTGCTTTTGTCCAGTACTTCACATCAGCCGCTAGAAAGCAGGGACGGCCAGGGGGGCTCTTGTAGAACCTGCCATGCCAGTGGCCCTGCCGGTCTGGCTGCAGCTCCCACCTTCGCACTCTCTCTGGGATGATTTGGGTCAAGGCAGAGCTGTGCAGCCTCTGTACATCCACATCAAGCACGGACTCAAAAGCTGAGTCCTAATCAGCAGCCGTTTCAAAATTCCTGAAGGTGTGGAGTCATCCCAGACCCTCTGGCAAGCTCTGGAAGCGTGTTGTGGGAGGAAAGTGGGTGTCTATAGGCGGTGATACGGGGGGTTTGCACCATAAGGAGAGGATCCAAGTCGTGTTTGCTACACATGTGCTGAGGGAAAGACACTTTCTTCAAGAGGGAGTCACCAAAAAGCTGGTCACAGCTACGGACAACTGCATGGTTTCCCCTGAGGGGGGCACTGGAAATCGCTAAGCTGAGTGGCAGGTGGCACTGGCTGCTCTTTTGGGTGGAAGCAATAGACTGTGTTCACCTGAGAAGCAGGAAGAGGCGAGTCCCACCCCGAGTACTTCCCGTTGACCCCGCAACCGCCCCTGCAAGGATGGGGATGGGAGGAGAGGGCGGCTTCGTAAAAGGCACCTGGGACGCCCACAACTAGCATTCCTTTGACAAAAATCAGAAATCTTTGGGAAAGGCGGGAGGAAAAGGGGGCAGAGTCCAGCCGAAAAGCCGACCTCAAAGAACCATTTGGGGCATGTCTTTTCTCTTGACTGCTTGGGAACTGCCTTCAGTTCACCCACCACTTCTGAAGGGGCTTCACTTCTAAGGCGACAGGCCAACGTCCCAACAGAGGGTCTCTCACTTCTTTCTGCCATTTGTTAAATTGTTCCATAAATTAGTTGTTTTACATAAAATTTGGAACTACGATCTGGGAGGCCTAGGGGCTGCACCACCAGTAAGTAGCTGACTCAGACCAGGCCCTTTAATCCCCAAACCCAAACTCTTTCCTCGATCGAACGGCTGGCCTCAACCTACAAGCCTCCTCCACCGCCAAAAGTCAGGAAGGGTTGGTCCTTTTGTTTTTCAAATGAATTAAAATTAGATCCACAGCCCCGCGTAACTCTGGGGAATACCCAGGGCGAGGCCAGCTTCCAGGAGGTCAGCGCCAACACCGCCGGCAGGAATTTGGGGGGATGGGGAGGTCTCCTCATCTCTGAGCCTTGAGCACCAGGCCTGAATTTTCGCCTCTTTCGCACAGGTGCCCCACTCGGAGTCCGGGAGGCGGGCGCTCTTCCCAGGTACCCAGCCCAGCGCGGCGCGTTAGCCTGGGTCCATCCTCCGCCACCCCACAGCGGGGGGAGCAGGGGA
The DNA here is from genome assembly GCF_006542625.1 of Nomascus leucogenys. Classification (NCBI taxonomy): domain Eukaryota; kingdom Metazoa; phylum Chordata; class Mammalia; order Primates; family Hylobatidae; genus Nomascus; species Nomascus leucogenys. The sequence continues at coordinate 5,805,126 of NC_044383.1, read as the reverse complement.
GGCCGAAAGCCGGGCAGCCTGGGGGGCCGGGAGAACCCGGGCTGCAGCAACCCCGGGAGGCAGCAGGACTGGACGGCTGGTGTCGGACGCACTGCAGAAACGTCCCTGTTTTCGGTGCGTCCTCCGACACCCAGCAGAGAGCTTGGCTCCCTCCGCACTGCGCGCCCGAGGTCACAGCGCGGAGAAACCTGGCGGGGCGCCGGACTCCCCCGCTTAGGAAAAGCGATGATTGCCCTGGACTTCTGGGGCGTTCGAAATTTCCAGGGTCCCGACCCTCTGTGGGGTACGCGCGACTTCGGCGCAGATGTCAATCCGCTGCCTTCGCGCGTTGAGGGCGCGAGGACTCCGGACGACCCCAGGGCGGCTGTCCAGGCCCAGCCCCGCGTTCTCCACTTCGCCACCTCCCTCTGCGGCTCCAGCCTGGAGATCTACGGACTTCGCTGCGATCTCTTGGGCAGTGTAGTCGCCCTCCACCCCTAGCCCCGAGTCCCGGGTAACCCAGGGGCCCCTGCGAGGCGGGTTTCGTTGGGGCGAGATGTCCCCAGGCGAGCAAAGGGGCCGCGCATTGGACGGGGCTCCCAAGCCACAGCCCTGGGGCCTTGAGGAGTCGTGGTACTGTCCAGGGCAGTCGGGGCTGCGGGGCCCATGAAGCCAGACGAGGCTACGGACTTAGGGTCCCTGCAACCAAGACCGCGAGCGACTGTGGACTCGGGACGGATCGCACAAAGGAGGAAGGGGGAATCAGAGGGGCGTCCGGTCCAGGACCTGTCAGGCCTGGGCGGGGCGGAAAACCGACACCACGGCGAGGACAAGGATTTCGCTCCTCCAGGGCTGCCAGGGGAGGGGCTCGCCACCGTCGCTCTCCATGGGCTCTGGCCCCGACGATGTTTAAAGGGCGGAGGGCTGGGCCGGGCTGGTCGCACCCGGGCGCTGCGGCGGCCAAGCTGGATGGGTCGCCAGTGAGTTTCTGTGTGGCACCGCTGGCCCAGGCCCGGGCGCGGCTGGACATGGACACCTACTGCGACGACCTGGGCCCCTCCTCGGCCCCGCCAGGCCAGGCCCGGGCCACCGCGCACCCCCCGGGCTATGAGCCAGGGGATCTGGGCGCGGTGAGCGCGGGCCCGCTCCTGTGGGTGAAGGCGCCAGCGCTCAGCCCCAAGTCCTACGCTTCGGGTCCCGGGCCCGCGCCGCCTTACGCGGCCCCGGGCTACGGGGCTCCCGGCCCGCTCCTCGGCGCCCCGGGCGGCCTGGCGGGAGCCGACTTCGCCTGGCTGAGCATCTCCGGCCAGCAGGAGCTGCTGAGGCTGGTGCGGCCGCCCTATTCCTACTCGGCGCTCATCGCCATGGCCATCCAGAGCGCGCCGCTGCGGAGGCTGACGCTCAGCCAGATCTACCAGTATGTGGCTGGCAACTTCCCTTTCTACAAGCGCAGCAAGGCGGGCTGGCAGAACTCCATCCGCCACAACCTGTCGCTCAACGACTGCTTCAAGAAGGTGCCCCGCGACGAGGACGACCCAGGTAACAGCGGCGCGCCGGCTCGCTCCGTCCAGGACTCCCTGTCTTCTCGCCGGGCCGCGGGCACTCCGGGGGTGGGAGCGACCTTGGACAACCTAATTCCTCCCTGCGCGGTTGGGGATATCCGGGGAGGAGGGAGAAAGGGGAGACGTGCTTGGGCATGGACAGGTTCTCAGACAGAGGCTGAGCCCACAGGCCCGCGTTTACAGTGCAGCGGTCCCAGGGCTCTCAATCTCTGTGCGCTCCTTCGGAGGAAGAAGCGGGAGAGCCAGCAAGCTGGGTGACCTTGGGAGTGACTCAACTTCCCTGGGCCTCAGTGCCCTACCTGGTAAAATGGGGAAGACAGCGCCTACCCCAAGGATGGGCAAAACAAATAGGATGCCCGTTTGGAAAGCTCTGGAACCTACCTGGGAGCCTGGCGTGGTCTGCGCTGTCCTTGGCAGAGCGGCTGGCGGAGTCCCACCGTTAGCATCTCGCAGGCCTTCCTTCACCTTAGCGGGGCTCCTTCCTTCCCAGGCCTCCCTTCCTCCTCCTTTCTGGATTGTCACTTTCTTCCCAGTCCTGCTGTGGAGGCCCATCGGATACAGAGTGCCCGTCAAGGGTGGGATGGGGGCGAGGACTCAGACCCTCTGCAAGGGCCAGCAGGGGGTCTTTCTGAAGCTGACCTCCTAGCTGGCTCACACCACGGCCCGTCAAAGCTCGAACTTTCTGAACTGGGCTGTTTCTTCTTCTGCAGGTAAAGGCAATTACTGGACCCTGGACCCCAACTGCGAGAAGATGTTTGACAACGGGAACTTCCGAAGGAAGAGGAAGAGGAGAGCTGAAGCCAGCGCGGCCGCGCCCTCCGGAGCCAGGAGCGGGGGAGGGGCCGAGGCGCCGGCGCTGGAGCCCCCGAGCGCGGCTTGCCTGGACCTGCAGGCCTCGCCCTCTCCATCCGCACCCGAGGCCGCCACCTGCTTCTCGGGTTTCGCCTCGGCTATGAGCGCTCTGGCTGGAGGCCTTGGCACCTTCCCCGGGGGCCTGGCGGGCGACTTTTCTTTCGGGAGGCCGCCGCCGACGGTCACTGCCCACGCTCCCCAGACCCTTAGCGCCTCGCCTGGCTTCGCCCCTGGCCACCAGACCGCGGCCACTGGCTTCCGCGTCAGTCACCTCCTCTACAGCCCGGAAGGGACCGAAGTTTGAAGGGAGGCTGGAGGCTAGCCGGGTGCGGTGTCCAGAGGTGCTGAGCTCAGGCCTCCGGTTTCCCCTGGTGACAGCCCCACGTGTCGGCACCTAAGGCCTTGGTGCCCCGGGAGGAAGCGCAGAGCCAGCTGGGGGCGGCTCAGCCAGCAGGGAGCTGGGCTGAGCGGCTCTTGGGCTTCAGGGGGGTGGCCCTTTTGCTGTGCACCCCTCACCCAGGCGACCTTCAGAGCCTCCCTGCTCTGCCTCTAAGTCCAGCCCTCCTGGGCCTCTAGAACCTGTGCTCTCGAGGGATTTGCCTTGAAGGGGCGGCGGGTTGGCCCTCAGCTCCAAAGTTTTCCAAGGAGGCTGGCGGACTCCAAAGAGCCTTAGAGCAGGTGGGAGGAAGGTGGGCTGCCAGAGCGGCCCGGGTGGTGGGGGCCCTTTCCACCTCCACCCAGCTTGGCCCACCTGGCTCAGGGCCTTCCCTTCTGCTTCAGGGAAGCTGCCGTAGGGGCTGGGGGACAGAGCTCAGGAGCAGCTGCAGTGAGCTCCAGGTGGGCCAGGAGCCTGCATTGAGGGGATCTGAGACTGTTGGGATTGGGTCCTGTGTAAGGAAGGTCTTGCTAATTGTTGTAACTGCCGGTGGTGGTGGGAGGGAGAAGGGCTGCGTGGGCAGAAAGTGCCCTTGGGATACCAGCTCCCTTCCCTGTCACTCAGCCCTGGTCCTTGATGACCCCCCTCTAGGACAAGGCAACTCCCCAGGGCCCCGCCATCACGGACCACAGGAGCGGTGCCCAGCACCCAGGAGTTCCCCAAGGGTCCAGGTTTGTGCCACCCCACCCACACTCACACTCACACTCACACAGGCTCATGAAAGGCTACACCTGTTTTGGTCTCTTTCCCCTCCAAACCCACAGTTTGAACCAAAGCTGCGCCTGTGTTCAGAGCTGCTGAACAGCAGCCTCCTGTGTAAATTGAACCCTGGTCCACCCTGTTCGTTCTTAGAGATGGTATCTTTGTGAAGGACAAGGAGACCCCAGTCACTGGGAAGAGGAATTTTGGCCTCTGTACTCCTTAGAGGACCTAAGTGCCCCAGTCAGATGCCCTGATTCTTTGTGGCATTTGGGACTCCCTGGAGATGGAGACGTTGGTGGGGGGTACCCATCTTGTTGTCGATGGGGGGTACCCATCTTCCCTGCATTTTGGGGGAGGGTGGGAGGGGGCCTTCCCAGGAAGAGAGTGGAGACAGGTTACTGTTAATTTGGAGTGGGACAGGCTGGTTTAGCAACCCTAAGCCCCAGCCACGCAGGTCTTCCTAATCTACCCGCAGGGCCCCTCACTGCAGCTGCCACCAGTGCTGGAAATGAGAGCAGGGCTCCTGTCTGTCCCTAGAGCTGACTCATCATGGCCCTGCTGAAGAGTGAGGGTGTGTGTGTGTGTGTGTGTGTAAGGCAGAGAGAGGGAGGGAAAAGGAGGGAGGCGGGGGAACATGGAGAGAAGGAGCCAGGAGTTGGGATAAACCTGGCCCCTGGTCATATGTTTCATCAGCAGCGGCTCCTAACTCCACGTGGCATCTCTGCTGCTGCCCCCCACAAGCAGGGGAGCAGAGTGCCAGTTGTGTCGAAGGTGATGGTGTCACCTAACCAAACTCACAACCAACCCACAATCTCTCTTGTGGGGACACTCCCCATAAGCAATACAATTAAAGAAGGGCAGGAAAGGAAAATAAATTCCTTAGCTTATACATTTAAAAATTATCTCTTGAACCTATTTTAATAGAATGAAATGCAAAAAATAAAGACCAATATAACATACATAGCTTGCATGTGTATGCTATTTCGTATAAGAATTCCACTGCTATCACCAACATCCCCATTTTAGAGTCTGAACTTGCAGGAAACTTGGAAAGAACTTTTCCTAATTAAATTTGACAACAGTTGGAAAATGCAATGGACAATTGGACAATCAGTGGAGCTTTGAGAAAACTGGCTGACACGTATGGATGTAAACATGGAATGTCATGGCTGCATGACTGCTAGACATTGGGAAGCTGCTTTTTTTTTCTCTAACAATGGTATTTATGTTAAAATTGAGAAAAAAATATTTAAGATTTTTCAACTTTTGTTTGTTTGCCCAAAGATCGTTTTTTACCGTTTGAAAGTTGCTCATTTATTCAAAGCTTTATACCATTAGTAGGTAATAGTATAAACAAATAGGTGAAATCTTCATGAGAAAAGCTTGGTTAAAAATACTTCCAGCAGTGCAAGGTATTTGGACATGGGTGGGGTTAGATGGCAAACCCATTCTCTCCTCCAAAACAGCCCACATGCCTGGATGTGTTTAGGAGAGGGGAAGCCAGGCCAAAATGCATTTCATAGGCCCAGGCATGGCACAGTCAGCTTCAGACTCATTATCCCACAGAAGCATTTTCCCATAGCAAAGAAACTGTTGAATCACAACAGAAAAATGCAGCTTGAGGTCACTTTATGGTTAAATACTTTCTTCTGGCCAGGGCTCGGTGAACTTGACCACGGTCCCTAGAGATCACTGAATGCAGGCAGCAGAAGGACGTGGTCCTGTTGGTCAGGCCAGGGCATTGCTGCCAGGAGGCTAGGAGGGTGCTCTAACCCCAGGGCTCTGAGCCCACTGTGGCACTCAGACCCTGTCTGCTCCCCTGCCCTGTCTTTTTTTTTTTTTTTTTTTTTTTTTTTTTTTTTGCGTTTGAAATCGTGAATCCTGCAGACAATTCCAAAAGTAACTGAGAAACTTCAACTAAAGGAATACCTCTGCATCATGGCATAGGCACGTGGCAGTGTGCCATAGGAATATCCAATTCTTAGTCTGAATAAACAACTTGGTGGCACTGAGTAGTTTCAAATATAGAAGCAAGCTTCAAAATTCAGAGATGAAAGACAATTAAAACATGCCAAAATATTGGGTGATTGGGAATTCTTTGCATTGCCAAGCAGCAGTGGTAATTTCCTAGTGACTGAAGGATAAAAGACAATAACAACACAGGAAACTGTAATCTGCCCTAGAAACCTTTGGCCACTGGGTCAATTATCCCCATACAAAGAAGAACCGTTCATGAAGAAGACTCGACATTTGTTAGAAATGTTTTTTAAAGTACCATATAATGTTTTAAAAAGTGAACATTGGATTTCAAGATATTCCACATATTGATTAAACATTGAGTATGTTTATTTCTGATGAAAAAGTTTTGCATTTTAGCAATGCTGCCTTGGGATATTAATCAACCTTCAATCTTTAGTCTCCTAAAGTGTATCCACTGGTCAAGTGACATTTTTCATTCAAAGAAATATCATTATAGTAATTATTAGAACTCTTCAGTGAAACAGAACACTGAAGTTCATCCCCATTTTGCTGACAGAAAAGCTGAGTCAATGGACTAAATGATCCCCAGAAGCTAAACTGATGACAGCTAAAAGGGACTTCAGATGCACCTGCAACCTTTACATGGCTCATATTCAGAAATGCACCTACTGATGGACATGCGCACGCACGCACACACACACACACACACACACACACCACTGAGCCCCATCTTGGGTAGGATCTTCAAGGGAAAAGCCACAGATTACACCACCTACCCTCCATACCTAAAGGCATAGTATTTCCAAATAACACATTGAGTTCAGGATTTGACTCCAGGTAGGAGAGAAACATGTGAAAACACCATAGAATGCAATAGAGGTTGAATCACTTGTATCCTAATAAAATGTGACTTGTTCAATCTATCTCTTTTGGGTGTTAACTATGTGGTATCAAGTCATGCAGTGAATAAGTTGAGCCTGTTGCTACCCTCACAGAGCCTCCTTCCAGTGGTCAGAACAAAGATGAGTGAGCAATTACAGGCTGGACATGGCTTTTTGGCTCTATAAGGATTACTTATAGATGATCAAGTCATCAACCATCTCACTTGTCAACACAAGTAACATATTGTGTCTTGTGTACAGACCCAGTGTGTTCCACACCCTGCTAACTCAGGAAGTGTTTGATTTCTCAGTTTCATAACTTCATTGTGATTTTAGGCAGGGAGTTAAGCACTGCCCAGGGCTGCCGTAGGTCCCATCTGCTCACTTTTCCACAGTGTCATTTAGGAATATTAAAACCTGCCCTCATATTAGAAGATCTGTCATGTGGCAGTGACAGGGGAGGCAATTAATGTGATCAGAGTTGGCCCTTCCCCAGGGCTTCTGAGCGTGCAGTCCATCTATAGGTTAAAGTTTTTAGAGCTCTTTTTCTTTCAATCTAATTTAAATTTGCTAACCAATGTTATTCAGGGCTAACTGCTGGGTACCTGCAATAAACTACTTTCTTTGGTCAGATTTCATCAGTGGCTGAACACAAAGAATTAAAAATATCTTTAGTTTCACTCATTTCATGGAGGGCAATAAATAGTATATTAAATTGGAACTTCACCAAGAAAAGAAAGAAAGAAAAGAAAATTGGAGTTGCGTCCCTGCTGTAATCTAGAGCAAATTAAACTTATAAGTCACTGAGTCTTTCTCTACCCCTAAGAGTCACCCATTCATCCATCAGACAGAGTGAAGGTCAAGGAAAGTGTCAGGGACTCTGTTAGGTGCTTCCTGTGCATTTGTCATTAAGCCTTCACAACAACCCAATGATGCCCCTATTATTATCCCCATTTTACTTATGAGGAAACTGAGGCTCAGACAAGTTAAGTGACTTGTTTCTCAGAGGCCACAGATAATACTGAGCTACGTCAGTAGGAGCCTTCCTACTGTCTATTCCTGACTTTTCTGATTCCCACTTCATCCCTCAGGTCCTAGAGAGACCTCACTTTTCCAGACTCCTTCTGACAATCCAGGTCCAAGTTAAGTGCCCTTTGGTGTGTTCTTGGGGCCTTGGATGTATTGCATCACACCCACAGAAGACCAAGTTCGTTCCTGCCTCTTCTCCTATGGTTTATGTGGGAAGGGACCTGCTTGCCTTCTTCCAGAGTAACATCCCTAGAGCCAGGAAGACTGTGGACAGGTGGTAGCAGTTGAACGATGGACTGACTGACTGAATGAATGACTGAATGAGTACATGTGTGAGTGAGTACAGTTATACCCTTAGCTTTTCATAAACCCTTCTACCCACCACCCAGCCCCCAGCCTCCTATGATGGGTGTGATTCTTCCTTACCCAGGGCCAGGCCTGCTGCTGGACCCTGTAGATACAACACCGAGTGGGCCAAACCCAGGAGGCCATTGCTGTTGAATACCCATGCTGGAGGGCTGTGTGCCATGCTGGGGGAATTTGGAGTGGGCGCAGAGCTGGGGGATAGGAATATTCAGAGATAGTGTTGACAGTGAGGCCAGTAGGGTTTGGTTAGTCCATATAAGTTTCACTTTGAACATGAAAGCAATCATAATAACGTAAATTATGTCCTTGAGAATCTAGGCTCACGCACCCGCTTTCACTTGTTGATCAGTGATCAGATGTGTATTTTTATCTGAGGGATGATTTGTTATTTGCCAATGATGTCCAAGCATTTTCCAGATCATCCTTCCCCTTTCCTGCTGCACTCCCTGGATCTAAACCTCCTCATCCAGAACAGGACTTAGCTCCCAAGGAGGCAGGAAGAATTTGAGGTCAGGAATGGAGTCAGGTTTGTGTGCTCCTTTCACAGGGCCAGGGCGCAATCAGGCTGAAAGATGAGAGAGGCATTGAAGATGCTTGCGAGGGATCATTTTTACTGCCTTCTAGAGGCGTTGAGGAGTCGCCTGTCCCCAGGCCCCTAATCCAGTCTGGCAATCCATCACCTGCACTGAAGCCCCCAGACCTGCATGCACGGGTGGTTCCGATCTGCCTAAGGCACTCGTTCCCTTCGACACCTGAACCAAACATCTCCACCCGCTTTGACTGAACCTCCCTTTGCTGGGCTGAGACTACTTTACTCTGAGAAGCCTAAGGGCAGGTCAGGTTATGGGAAGAAGATGGACTTCTGGAATGAGTAGAATTAATACTTTAATGGAAGGTTTCTGTTTCAGCATTCTTGAAAAGTGTGGAGCTTAATTCTCTATGTTATTTTTGTAATCCTGAATGGTATAGGACTGCCTCCTTGCTCTATTTATATTGACTACTTTGGTTTTTTAAAAATTTTTTCCTTTTTACTAAAAAGAGTAGACTACATTGTATATTTCAACTGGAGGAAATTAAAGGCAGTTTGGTATACTGTTTAAATAATGCAACATCTAAGAAAGAAATTGCAAGGGGAGGAAGAGGGAAAACTTAAATAATTATTTGCTATGCAGTTCTTAAGAGATACTTTGCCCCAGTCTTTTTTTTTTTGTCATTCACTATTGCTTTAATTTCTCTACAATGCCTTCATTAGTATATACAATACATGAAAGAAAATTTGAGACATAAAAATTTAAGAATCTATAACAATAATACTGTTTTATTGGCAAGTTTATTTTTGTTATCATTGGTGAGAATAGTTTCTTCATTTTCAGGCTTAGAATGTGTAAGGCATAACCATATCTCTGCATTCACTGCAGGAACAAAATTAAAATGAGATTTATCACAGGAAAAAGCCATACATTTTCAAGTAACTGGTAAGATGGATGCTCGCACATTCTAACCTGGCAGGAGAGACCCACTCTTGAGCTCAGATTTCACACAGGCTCATTCATACAGCACATCAAAGCTCCCTTGATGGCCCAATGAGGCGCCCACAGTGAGATAGACTTTTAGCACAGCTGAGTGTAGAATGATGAGTCTTTGCTGAGATGTCCAGTTTACCCTCCACCAGAGCAGTCTTTCACGAAACCGGACATGGTGTTGTGGCCTTGAGAAATGGAGATGTTCCATTTAGAGGTGATGTGTTGCGTGCTTTATAAATGTTCTTGCACAACAGACTGAGTGAAATCTCCAAGACAGAGCAAAAGTTTAGAGCTGGATTGTTGTATTGAGGAATGCAGACAACTACTGCTGCAACTAGTGTTTCTAAGATGCAGCACTCTGGCTTGAGTAAAGTTAGGGTGATGAGGACATTTAAGTGAGTGCTTACTAAGAGTAGAGATTTATAGATGTGATTTCTAAATAAAAACTCATAGTCAATGTAAGTATTACTAGCTTAGCTTTACAAATGAAAAAAAACTATGGCTCAGAAGGGTAAGGTGAATTGCCCAAAGGGGAGGGATTAGGGAAAACCAACATTTTTTTTAATGTAACAATTCTACTTTTAATTTTTTCTCACAAACATGTTTTTAAAACTTTATTAGATATATGTACTTTTTTATATATATACTTTAAGTTCTAGGGTACATGTGCACAACGTGCAGGTTTGTTACATAGATGTACATGTGCCATTCTGGTTTGCTGCACCCATTAACTCATCATTTACATTACGTATATCTCCTAATGATATCCCTCTCCCTCCCCCAACCCCACACAGGCCCTGGTGTGTAATGTGCCCCACCCTATGTCCAAGTGTTCTCATTGTTCAATTCCCACCTATAAGTGAGAACATGTGGTGTTTTGTTTTTCTGTCCTTGTGATAGTTTGCTCAGAACAATGGCTTCCAGCTTCATCCATGTCCCTGCAAAGGACATGAACTCATCCTTTTTTATGACTGCATAGTATTCCATGGTATATGTGCCACATTTTCTTAATCCAGTCTATGATTGATGGACATTTGGGTTGGTTCCAAGTCTTTGCTATTGTGAATAGTGCCACAATAAACATATGTGTGCATGTGTCTTTATACTAGCATGATTTATAATCCTTTGGGTATATACCCAGCAATGGGATCACTGGTCAAATGGTATTTCTAGTTCTGCATCCTTGAGGAATCACAACACTGTCTTCCACAATGATTGAACTAGTTTACACTCCCACCAACAGTGTAAAAGCATTCCTATTTCTCCACATCCTCTCCAGGATGTGTTGTTTCCTGACTTTTTAATGATTGCCATTCTAACTGGTGTGTGATGGTATCTCATTGTGGTTTTGATTTGCATTTCTCTGATGACCAGTGATGATGAGCATTTTTTCATGTGTCTGTTGGCTGCATAAATGTCTTCTTTTGTGAAGTGTCTGTTCACATCCTTTGCCCACTTTTTGATGGGGTTGTTTTTTTCTTGTAATTTTGTTTAAGTTCTTTGTAAATTCTGGATATTAGCCCTTTGTCAGATGGGTAGATTGCAAAAATTTTCTCCCATTCTGTAGGTTGCCTGTTCACTCTGATGGTAGTTTCCTTTGCTGTGCAGAAGCTCTTTAGTTCAATTAGATCCTATTTGTCTATTTTGGCTTTTGTTGCCATTACTTTTGTGTTTTAGTCATGAAATCCTTACACATGCCTATGTCCTGAATGGTATTGCCTAGGTTTTCTTCTAGGGTTTTTATGGTTTTAGGTCTAACATTTAAGTCTTCTATCCATCTTGAATTAACTTTTGTATAAGGTGGAAGGAAGAGATCCAGTTTCAGCTTTCTACATATGGCTAGCCAGTTTTCCCAGCACCATTTATTAAATAGGGAATCCCTTCCCCATTTCTTATTTTTGTCAGGTTTGTCAAAGATCAGATGGTTGTAGATGTGTGGTGTTATTTCTGAGGGCTCTGTTCTGTTCCATTGGTCTATATCTCTGTTTTGCAACTAGTACCATGCTGTTTTGGTTACTGTAGCCTTGTAGTATAGTTTGAAGTCAGGTAGTGTGATGCCTCCAGCTTTGTTCTTTTGGCTTAGGATTGTCTTGGCAATGTGGGCTCTTTTTTGGTTCCATATGAATTTTAAAGTAGTTTTTTCCAATTCTGTGAAGAAAGTCATTGGTAGCTTGATGGGGATGGCATTGAATCTATAAATTACCTTGGGCAGTATGGCCATTTTCACGATATTGATTCTTCCTATCCATGAGCATGGAATGTTCTTCCATTTGTTTGTGTCCTCTTTTATTTCATTGAGCAGTGGTTTGTAGTTCTCCTTGAAGAGTTCCTTCACATCCCTTGTAAGTTGGATTTCTAGTTATTTTATTCTCTTTGTAGCAATTATGAATGGGAGTTCACTCATGATTTGGCTCTCTGTTGGTCCGTTATTGGTGTATAGGGATGCTTGTGATTTTTGCACATTGATTTTGTATCCTGAGGCTTTGCTGAAGTTGCTTATCAGCTTAAGGAGATTTGGGGCTGAGATGAGGAATATAGCGGTGAATGATAAAAGGAGGTGATTAAATAGCCGGAAAAGTTCTGGGGACTATCACCAAGGGTCCAGGCAAGGGCAAGAATAGATCCCTTATTTGGGTCTAAATCCTGGGTCAAGCATAGAGGGGCAGAATTATCAAAGCTCTATCTAAAAATTAAAAGCTATGATATCTTCAAACAACTATTTCCAACTACAAACTATGAAGTTGTATTGGTTTAAAGTAATCTTAAAATTCAAGCATTTTAGAGCAAGAAGGACCCTTTGACACCATTATTCCAGAAATGGCAAATCTGTTGCAGGTGTTTCTCCCAGAGAAGACATCAGTAATCTGTCACTGGACGGTTACCTGCTCTGTCTTCAGAGCCTTTCTCATCATTGTTTTTCATGAAGTCATTGCCTGTCTATCAGTCATCATTGTTGTTCAGGAAGTCATGGCCTGTCTATCAGAGTTCATATGTGTAATTAAACCTGTTTCCAGCCATGATAATATAAATGAAAACTGAAAGTCGTCAAGTAATTTGTTCAAAGTGGGACTACTGCTTAGTGGCTTAGCCATACAAAGACTCCAGGTCTCTCCACTCAGTCTGCCATCTGTCATTCTGATGTGCTGTGGAAAAGGTGGCAGACATTTCTGTATTTCAGCAATAACTGTATAATAGACCCAAATCTCCTTGAATATCCTGGTTCCAGCATTTTGTGCAAATTGGACAGATATCTTTAAAAAAGTCAAAGAAGCATTAAGAAAACCTCCAAAGGATGAGCATGGTGGCTCACGCCTATAATCTCAGCACTTTAGGGGGCTGAGGCAGGAGGATCACTTGAGCCCAGGAGTTCAAAACTAGCCTGGACAACATAGTGAAACCTTATCTCTTCTAAAAATACAACACAAAAACTAACCAGGTGTGGTGGTGTGTGCTTGTGGTCCCAACCACTTGGGAGGCTGAGGTGGGAGGATAATCTGAGCCTGGGAAGTTGAGGCTGCAGTGAACTGTGATCGTGCCACTGCACTCCAGCCTGGGGGGCAGAAGTGAGACCCTGTTTCAAAAAAAGAAAAAAAAAAAAAGAAAACTTCCGAAACAGAAGTGCTGTTGGCCCAGTCAGGCTTGGTTTTAAATGGCCACCAAGGCATACTCTTTGTGTTGGAAATCTCAGTTGCTGCTTCATATGAGTGTCTCTGAAAGTTCTCTCCTAAGTGCAGTTCCCAAGAGCTGATATTTACATGTCACAAATGAGCAACACTCTACTTTGAATACTTTAAATTTATTATATATTTTATATCATCCTACCAATAATCTTATAAAGAGATACATTATTATTTAATTATCTCATAATAATATATCCAAGTAGATATTATGATTATTTATTGAGAAGATGAGGAAGCTGAGGCACAAGGGGCTTATCAAGGAACTTGCAGAGAGGTCACACAGCTGGAAGGTGACAGAACCAGAATTCAAGTTCAGGCCACCTGATTCAGAGCTGGATCCTTAATAATCCTTAACACATCCTCTCAGCAGAGTTCATAAGCCATGACCGATAACATATTTCAGCAAGTATCTTCTCTTTTAAAGGTCATCGTGGGTAGGTTAAAATTTTTTCTTGACCTTAAAGAAAGAAATTATCAAATACAAGATCAGAAGGTACTGATATTCCTTCCTTTTTTAAAAAAAGGCAAATTTCAAAACAGTGAGCCTGTAAGCATTTTAGTCATCCTGGCCTTCAAGAACCATGTATTTTTTTTAATATGATTGGTAGGAGCTGCATACTTTGTAACAAATAGTTCCCTCAAAAACTCTGAGTTATAAAGATGTGAACATTAATCTAATTGAAACTTTATGGTACGATAATACCATCTGACGGCTTTCCGGTGTGGGACGCTTATGGATAAGGGGGCCATGCTGCACTCTTGGTCACTTTCATCCAATTCCAACAGAGGCTGGGAGAGAAGAAGCAATCCTTCTGTTTTCTTTGATGGTGCACATTCCACACAGATCTTTATTGTCTTCCAACTTCTTTTTTTCCTGCCATTTTCAGTCTAGAGAGAGAGGTTGAACAAATGGAAGTCCATGCCTGGGCCAGTGTGAAACTTCCCTGTTCTCTTACACAACTCTGCTAAAAACCAAGCTTGGGTGATCTGGAGCCAGTTCAGTGTTTCCCTCTAATAGTGGAGCTCAGCACGGCCTGGAGGAGAAGGGACTCTGCACTTCACAGCACTGCAAGAAGGAGGAAGCCCACATATTGAGTTCAAGCACTCTCTTGCCCAAACCCAGATCCTCATTTCACCAGCTCTCTTTTAACAGCCAGGTCTTGGCAAAGCCACTAGAATAGAAGAGGCACTTCTTTCTGGGGACAAGGAGAAGCGAAAGATCATGACTTATTGGAACTAAAGGCAGAAACATACTTGGATTCTGCTGAAGAAAAAGTGAATCTTTTATGGAAGTTGTTTGATAAGTACATCTTTTTAATCACTTCCTTAATTCACCAGTCCACCAATCGGTATCTGAGATGATATTTGAGGATCACAACAGAAATGTCATACATCTTAGCCTCAATTTTAGAACTTAGCCATAATTAGTCCACCAAGTTCTATCATCTTCATTTTCTTGTGATTCTCTAGCTATTCCAGAGGCATAAGAATCATGTATTTTTTTTTTTTGTAAAAACACATGTATCTATTGGGAACCTTAATACCCCTGGCAGTTTGCCAAATGCAGTGTAAGAAGAGTTACACAAAGCTGACTTCCCCTCTCTAGAGAGTATCATTTGAGAAGGGCACATGCATGTGAAGTCACCTGTGCTCAGTAGAGACAGAATTGGGATAACCAACATAGGTATGGAAAGTCATTGTCTTTAACACACACAGACCTATTGGCAAAAGGGCTAAGAAAGAGTAGAAAAAAAAGAATGAGGCCATAGGAGAACCAAGTGTTGATTTAATCCATTTTAAATCATATATGACTAATCAAACAATGCTTCATTAGCCAAGTTCAAGGTTTTCCTACTTTGTCATTTTTAATTGCTAATTAAGTATAATAATATTTACTTCTCAATACCTATCACCTAAATGGTATGCTCTTTTCAAGTTAAAGGCAAAATCTAAGGAAATCTGTATTTAACTCAGATATGTTTGTGCTGCATTTTATGTTCCAGATCATTATTTTAGTTAGTTACATTATTATTACGTTATTTTATACTGTATTATAATGTAACAGCTATTACATTATTTTAGTTAGTTACATGGGTACATGACATCGCCTGTTAAGTCAGAAACTCCGTAAAGGAGGAACGAGGAACCGTGCCTTATTGACCTTTGCGTAGGGGCCTTGTCTGAGGGTTCCTAGGTGGATGTTCAGTCGGTGTAGCCAGGTGGTGGGTATAAAGGAGGCTGTCGTTCATCTAGAACAACCGAGTCCACCACATAAAGGGAGGAGCTGGCCATCCTGCTGAGTTATGCTGTTGCCCACCACAAGGAGGCAGCAGAGCAAAGCACGCTGGGCCAAGGAAGACCACGTGTTGAATGACAAGTGGATACTAGGCACTATGCTAGTGGCGTTTTGTTTTTTCTTGGTTCTCCTGGAAGACTCACAACAATATCACACATCTCATAGGACTTTGGAAAGACTCTATCAGGAACACACCAAGAGCACCTGGGGCAGGCTTGCTGGAGCCAGGCCCTGCAAAATAATGTTTTTCCTTGGCTCCATCCAGGGCTTCCAGGGCTTCCAGGCCTGCGGAGTCTCCCCAGGTCTCCTGACCTCCAGCTGAGCGCCTACTTTGAAATGGAAGCTCCTCTCCCTCCTGCTCACCAGTCCCCTGACTGCCCAGCCTTACCTGCTGGGACCCTCCCAGGAAAGCCCACTCTTGATCCCCCTCCTGACTGCTCTCTAGAGCCCTCTGTATCTCATAGGTGAAGACAGAGAAAGAGAAAGCTGGGTGAGTGACATGCATGGTGCCCTTGACGCTATTGAGCAGAATTTTATTGCTTTGCTGGAAAGTTTGGAGAACAATTAGCAATTGATTCAAAAGAATACAAGTTGTGCAAGGCAGAAAATATAATCTTAGACTTTTACAAAGTTCAGCTATAAATAATAATTAGCTTGTTAAAGTAATATGAAAAATGCATATTAATTTAACCAAAAATCATAATTTGAATGGAAGAATGGGGTCGAGAAGTGGAGGTGAGGTAGGGGTGGGACCAAATATACGCCTATGTTGTAGGAGGTCAAAGGAAAATGTCTAAAGATTTTTTAAAAAAGAAAGAAAGAAATGGCAGTGAGGACATATTATTTGGAAACATGAAACAAAATACAAAAAAAAAAAAAAAAACCCAGCTAGAAGAACTATAAATACGGCTGATCCTTGAACAACCTGGGTTTGAACTTCAGGGTCCATTTATACATGGATTTTCTTCTACCTCTGCCACCCTTGAGACAGCAGGGCCAGCCCCTCCTCTTCCTCCTCCTCCCCAGCCTACTCACTGTGGATATGATGAGGAAGAAGACCTTCATGATGATCCACTGACAGTCAATGATGAATATATTTTCCACTGCCACTTAGTGAATAGTACATATATTTTCTATTCCTTATTATTTCCTTAATAATAATTTTCATTTCTAGCTTATTTTAAGAACACAGTATATAGCACATATACAAAATATGTGTCAATCGACTGTTTATCAGTAAGGCTTCCAGTCACCAGAAGGCTATTAATAGTTAAGTTTTGGGGGAGTCACAAGTTATACATGTATTTTTAACTGTGCGGGAACTTGGCGCCCCTGATCCCTTCATTGTTCTGGCGTCAACTGTAGTTACCACCAAGGATTTGGACTTGAAAATGGGAGGAGATTAGGGTAAAAACTTTTATAAAATCTCTGTAGCAATATTTAGCTTTCTAAAATATAAGCATATATAAGCTTGATGAAAATGAAAGTTAAGGAGAATGGAAAGTCCAGTGCCCACTTAGAGACTTCTGGATGCTTTGCATCCTTGCATCTTCGGAATTCTGTCCCCTTAGCTGTTTCTGGGTGTCTGTAGGCCACAGAGGGGACAGTGCTTCATACCTCAGAGCAGAAATCTGAGACTCTAGGATTGGGCATCTGTTCCTCAAATATCCCTCTGCCCCTGGCTGCAGAAGACATGCCTGCCCCCGTGGATGCGGGCTGCGCTGGCCTCACCGTCTCACTTCACAATCCTGTGTCTTTCCTCATTATGTTCCTATCCTTGAAGGTTGCCTCCAGCCATCCCGATTCGCCTCCCTCTGCTGTGCAGAAGGTTTCATCTCTTTTAGACTGTATTCCTCAACACTGCTCCTAGCTCCCATTAGGACATCCAAAGCCTATCTAGGTTGCTGAGATGATGAGGAAGCCATGGGCTTGGGCAGTGCGTGTCCAGATAGCAATCTGTTCTGAGCTCTCCAATATTTCTTGGTAAGTTAACTCCGCAGCATTCCCCTCCCCAGTTAACACTTCCCTTACAATCACATTTAGCTATTTTTATAATTTTTCTTGCCCCTTAAAAGACCCACCTTCTGGGAAAGCTCCTGAAATTTTGAAAAGCTCTCCCCTCCCAGGTTTCCTCCTAAGTGCCGACCTTCCGAGGCATTCCACACTCCAACCCATTCTCCCTTTCCCCTTTCCGTCTATGTCTCTGGGGACTTTGCTTTCTTTTGTGTTCTTTCTAATTCCTCAGCTTCTGCACTTCTTGATTGGCCCTTCTCCTACATTTTGCTGATGTTCCAAAAAAATTCCATTTTCTGCCCTCTATGAGGTCTCCATGAAGTGTCAGATCTGTTCATCCCTCTATCCACTTCTTTTTCTTTTAGAGCAGTTTTAGATTTACATAAAAGCATGAAGATAGAACAGAGAGTTCCCATCTACCCTGTAACCAGTTTCTCCTGTTACTAACATCTTACATTGGTATGGTACATTTGCTACAATTAATAAAGTTTATTATTAATAAAAATTATTAATACATTATTAGTTTATAGTTTTACCTAACGTTCTTTTTCAGTTCCAGGTTCCCATCCAAAAAACAACCCATGTTACATTTAGTGATCATGTTTTCTTAGCTTTTTCTTGCTGTGACAGTTTCTCAGACTTTTTTTTTATGACCTTGGCAGTTTGAGGAGCACTGGTCAGGTATTTTGCAGAATACTCCTCAGTTTGGGTTGTCTGATATTTTCCTCATGATTATGCTCAGATTGAGTTATTTAGAGGAAGACGGCAGAGATAAAGTGCCATTTTCATCACATCATATTAAGACTTATCACAATGATTTATCTTCATGTTGACCTGTAACCTTAATCACCTGCCTGAGGTCATGCTTGTCAGGTTTCTTCATCGTAAATTTATCCTTCTTCCCTCCTTCCACACTGTCCTCTTTGGAAGCTATTTTTTACATATGGCTGTCTAATCATTCCACCACTATTTATTGAAAAGACTGTACTTCATCCATTCGAATTGCCAAAAGATCAGTTGATTATACTTATAGGGGTCTATTTCTGGGCTTTCTATCATATTCCATTGATCTATGTCCCTATTCTTTCTCTAATACTATGCTGCCTTGATTACTTGATTTTATAGTAAGTCTTGAAATTGGGTAGCATGAGTCCTTCAACATTGTCCTTTTTCTCAGCATTGTGTTGGCTATTCTTGTGTTGACGTATAAACTTTAGAATAAATTTGTCAATATATACAAAAATAGCTTGCTAGATTTTTTGTATTGTTTTGTTTTGTTTTTGTTTTTTGAGACAGGGTCTCACTCTGTCACCCAGGCTGGAGTGCAGTGGTGTAATCTTGGCTTACTTCATCCTCAGCCTCCTGGGTTTAGCTGATCCTCCTACCTCGGCCTCCCAAGTAGCTGGGACTATAGGTACACACTGCCAAGCCTGGCTAATTTTTTGTATTATTTGTAGAAACGGGGTTTTGCCATATTGCCCAGGATGGTCTCAAACTCCTGGGCTCAAAAGATCTGCCTGTCTCAGCCTCCCAAAGTGCTGGGATTACTGGCATGAACCACCGTACCTGGCCTTACTTGCTGGATTTTGGGATTGCGTTGAGCCTGTAGAGAAGATGAAATTGATATCTTAATATTGTGTTTTTTAGCTCATGTATATGGAATCTCTTTCCATTTTATTTAAATCTTTCTTGATTTTTTAAAATCAGAGATTTTTAGTTTTCTACATATAGATCCTATATATATTTTGTAGGATTCATATACAAATATTTATTTTTTTCCATGCTATTACAAATAATATTTTTTATTTCAAATCCAATTGTTCATTTTTGGTATATGGGAAAGTAATTGGTCTTTGTATATTAACCTTGTATCCTGCAACCTTTCTATACTCACTTTGTAATTGCAGGAGTTATTTTGTGGATTCTTCAGGATATTCTACACAATCATGTCATCTGCAAATAAAGGCAGTTTTATTCCTTTCTTCCCAATCAGTATATATATATATATTTTTTTTTTACTTATCTTATTACACTAGCTACGTCTTCTAGTACAATGTCAAATAGGAGTTATGAGAGAGAACATTCTTGTGTTGTTCCTTGTCATAGAGGGAGAGGGTCTAGTTTCGCACCGTTAAGTATTATATTAGTTGTAGGTGTTTTCAGACGTTCTTTATCAAGTTGAGGAAATTGCCTGTTAGTCCTAGTGATATGATTTATAATTTATATGATTTATGATTTATAATTTTTATAATTTATGATTTATAATTTTTCTTCTTTAGTCTGTTAAAATGGTTGAGTCTTTACATTTAAAGACTGCATTAATTTTCAACTATTGACTAATCTTGCATACCTGGAATAAATCCCTTTGGCTGTGATATATAATTCTTTACATTCTTGGATTCAATTAGCTGATCTGACGTTGAGGATTTTTGCGTCTATGGTCATGAAAGACATTGGTCTCTAGTTTTCCTTTTTTGTAATGTCTTTGTCTGATTTTGGTATTAGGGTAATATTGGCCTCATAGAATGAGCTATGAAGTATTTCCTCATTTTCTATTTTCTAGGGGGGATTGTGGAGAATTGGCATCATTTTTTCTTGAATATTTGGTAGAACTCAACAATGAAACCATGTGTGTGTAGTGCTTTCTTTTTTGGAAGATCATTAATTATTTTTTAAATTTATTTAATGGATATAGGCATAATCAAGTTATATCTTGCTCCTGATGAGTCTTGATAGTTTGTGTTTTTCAAGTAATTGATCCATTTCATCTCAGTTATCAAATTTATTGGCAGAGAGTTGTTCATAGTGTTCCTTTATTGTAATTTTAATGTCCATGGGATCAGTAATTATGACCTCTTTTTTGCTTCTGATATTGGTAATTTGAGTCTTCTCTCTGTTTTCTTGGGTAGCCTGACTAGAGGCTTATCAATTTTATTGAACATTTCAAAGAATCAGCTTTTGCATTTGATTTTCTCTGTTGCTTTCCTGTTTTTAATTTCACTGATTTTTCACTCTAATTTGTGTTATTTCTTTTTTTCTGTTTGTTTTAGGATTTAATTACTAATCTTTCTTTAGCTTCCTAAGGTGGAAGCTTAACTTGTTGATCTTAGATCTTTCTTCTTTTCTAATATATTCATTTTGCATTTAGTGTTATAAATTTCCCTCTAAGCACTGCTTTAGCTGCATCTTATAGATTTTAATAAATTGTGTGTTTAATTTTTATTTAGTTCAAAATATTTTAAAATTTCTCTTGGAGACTTATTTAACCATGTGTTACTGAAACTGTCCAGCAAAAATTTTTATAAATTGATTAAAGGAAAAAAAGATTAAGTAGGTTTGGAGAACAATTGGCAGCAATCAGTAAGCTAGCTCGCCCTTTGGCCCCTTCTTTGTAGTTAGTTGCCACTTACTACCCCAGGATAACGTAGCCCTTGTCATAAGCTTTCCATTCTGAGCTTCTCCTTTAGATTCTGCATACCACCACCACCAGCTGGTTCCAAGGGCCCAGCAAAACCCTAACTCATGGAAGAATGTAGTTTCTATATCCTAATTATCTGCTCCCCCCTTACCTCAACCAATTAATGACCCTAATTTTCCAGTCCCTCATCCTCCACAATCCCCTTAATAACCCTTGCCCAGGACCCCTCACAGAGACAGATTTTAGGCTTGAGGATTCCTCCTGCTCCCGTCTCCTTGTTCAGTGTCCTTGAGATTAAACTCCTTCTCTGCTTCAAATCCCACCGTCTCAGTGTACTGCTCTGTTGAACACAGTAGTCTATGAATCTAGCAACTCTATAACATTTCTTAAAATTGCATTGTTTAATCTCCAAACATTTTGTTATTTTCTAGCTATCTTCTGTTACTGATTTCTAGTTTAATTACATTGCGATCTGAAAACATACTTTGTATGATTTCTATTCTCTTAAATCTGTTAAGGGGTGTTTTATGGCCCATAATGTGGTCTATCTTGATGATTTTTTTCCTCTGCTGTCTTTCAATATTTTCTTTTTGTCTTTGGCTTTTTGCCTTTTGCATATGATACACTTAGATGCCAGTTTTTAAATAATTATGCAGCGTGGTGTTCTCGGAACTTTCTAAATCTGTGATTTGGTGTCTGTCATTAATTTTGAAAGTTCTTCAACCATTATTCCTTCAAATATTTACTTGGCTCATTTCCCTCTTCTCAGGTATTTCAGTTGTTTGTATGTAATTAATTGTATTACATTATTTGTATATAAAATATCTTCTGAAACGGTCCCACAGTTCTTGCATCTTCTATTCTGCTTTGTCAGTTTTATAAAATTTTTACATTTGAGTTTGGAAAATTTCTAGTGACCTATTTTTAAGTTCACTGATTCTTTCCATGACTAGTCTACTGATGAGTTAATCAAAGGCATTCTTAATTTATGTTATGTTTTTTATCTCTAGCATTTCCTTTTGATTCTTTCTTAGAGCTTCCATCTCTCTGCTTAACTTACCCATCTGTTCTTACATATCATCTATATTTTCCATTGGAGTCCTTAAACTACTAATCATAGTATTTTAAATTCCCTATCTGATAATGCCAACATCTGTGTCATATCTGAATCTTGTTTTGATGCTTACTTTGTGTCCTCAATCTGTGGTTTTTTTGTTTGGTTTTTGCCTTTTAGTATGCACTGTAGTTTTTTTCTAAAAAGCCAACTATAATGTCTTGGGAATTCAGATAAATAGACATTTGGTGTGAGGTTGTGTATTTATTTGGCTGGGGATTTGGCTGTGTTTAATATTTGCTATAGCTTTAGGTGCCAGAGGCTTCAAATCCCCCTAGTGTCCTTGTTTTTGGCTCCCCTGCTGACTTTGGGCTTCCCTAAATCCTCCTCCTGAAAGAAAGCCTGTGTCTTGCAGCTCTTTCAGCGGGAATCCACCGTGATTTTACTGACTCCCTGTTGGTGTGGTGGTAAGGCATGCAGGAAGGGAAGCATTCTACAATCTTATTATTACATCTCAGCATCTTAGTTGGCCTGTGTCCCTGGGTTATTGTGATCTTCACAAGTATTTCTTAATAATCTTTATGCCCTTTCTTAGACAAGAATATCTGAGGGGGCTAGAGTCAGAGAAATGCTCTTCTCCCATCTGACTAAGGCTGTGGTGAAGTCTTTTGCCTTGGAGAATATGCTTGTCCTATGAAGAACACTGCTTGTACTTCAGAAAGAATACTCTTCTCCTTCCTTTGCCAGAACCATGAGGGGATATTTTCATCTCCTCACCATTGGTAGTATTAAAATAAAATTCTTAGCCAAATTAAATTTAATAGAGTTTAGTTGAGCAAAGAACAATTCAATAATCAGGCAACCTCCCAAGCCAGAGTAGGCTCAGAGAGGCTCCAGTACAGCCACTTGGTGG
This sequence comes from Nomascus leucogenys, assembly GCF_006542625.1. NCBI lineage: Eukaryota > Metazoa > Chordata > Mammalia > Primates > Hylobatidae > Nomascus > Nomascus leucogenys. The sequence goes on along the minus strand of NC_044383.1, from coordinate 5,782,442 downwards.
AAGATTTATGGACAGAAAAAGGAAAGTGGTATACAGAAAACAAAGTGAGATACAGAAACAGCCGGATTGATTATAGCTTGGCGTTTGCCTTATTTAAACATGGTCTGAACACTTGGCCCCCTTGGATAAACCAAAACTCAATGATTGGCACAAGAGTGGGTTACAGTCTGTTTACACATCTATTTAGGTTATAGTTCACTATGTACAGAGAAACCTTTAGGCGAAACTCAAAATATGTAAGGAGGCAGCTTTAGGCTTAAACAGCCTGGTGGGATTCCTGGAAGTCAAACCCAAGAAAGTCTGGGGATCCCCAGTAGTTTCTCACTCTCACAGTAGTTCACACTCAGCCTTAAGCAATTTGTTAAAATTCCTATTTAAATTGTTCTTACCAGTTTATGGCCCCAGCAACTTCTGCTCCTGGCAGGCAGATCTCTAGATCTGCTTCAAGCTATGACTCTAGATTTGCCTGTCTCTCCAGATTTTAGGGTAGCAGTTTGTCCTGAGGCCTCAGTTCTCTGATGAGTCTGAGAAAAGTCTTTGGTCTTCAGCTTGTTCAGTTTTTTTCTTGTTGCAAGGAAAGGAGTGATGACCTCTAAGCTTTTGGTGTGTCCAAGCTGAAACTAGAAGTCCCATGCATTTTTCCCCAATATTTATTAGAAGCCTACTCCATATCACGCCACATGGCAGTGAACACAAGACACAAAATCCCTGCCTTTGCTGAGCTGACATAGATGTCTGGGAACTTCTAATGCTTCATTTCCAGCCTTGCTTTCCTCCTAAATCAAAGATACATGCCTCTAGCTGTTAGAAGGGTGCTCTATTGGCCCCTCGAACCCAACATTTCCAATCTGGAGCTCGGTTTCCTCCCACCTAACCAGCTGCTAGTTCTGCCTTCACTCTGGTCCTTTTAGACACTGATCACTTCCTCCCCCAAATTCCTCTGTTTTATCAATAAACCTGTCACTTGCTTCTTCTTAGCTCTTAACTGAGACCTGTGCTCTTCATTCCCATAGCCATAACCTTGGTTTGGGTCCCAATCACCTCTGTCTGGGATGCTCCAGTGGTCTCCTGACTTCAAAGTCCTCCAGTCCTTCGCCTACATTACTACCCTACTTATATTTTTAATGTTCCCTTATTATTCTTAAAATATCATGAATATAAGATAAAGTCCAAATTTCTCACCATGCATACAAGATCCTTTACCATCAGGTCACCAGCTGCCTACTCATCTTTCCATTCTCATCTCCATAACTCCTCCCACCCCTTGCCAACTGTGCCGGGGCCAGTCCCTTTTCCCACAGTGTCCTTGCTCTCTCCCCGTGTCCCATGGAACCCCTAATAATCCTTAAGCAGCTCGTTCATCTTTCCTTAATTCCTAGGCAAAATAAATTCATTCCTTTTCCATGTTTACACACATGCATGCTTTCTGTGACGTTTTGCTCTCTAAGGTGATTATAAACATGTATTTTTTTCTTCTGCTAAAAAATATGTGACTTTTTAGGAGATACATCTCACCCTCAGTTACTTCTTGTGGCCTGACAAGCCAGTGGTATACAGCAAGCAATAAGTATTAGTTCTCACACTAAGAAACCATATGAAAATTGAAATATTTGATTAATATTTGTTGCAAGAAAATTGAAATATTTCATCAATATTTGTTGCAAGAAAACAATGTTTGCTATTATAAAATGGAAGGATCTGGGCTTTTCACTGACTTTTATCTTTATCCTGGCCTTGAGATTACCTGGCTGATTTCTAGGTTTACTCTTGCCCACCTGACACCCTTATCATATCCTCATTAGAAACACACTAAGCAAGCAACCAAATATTTTATTAACCAATAATATAACAGGAAAGATAAGCAAAACCCCATGCACCTTCAAAACATTTGTCTCATTTTGCATGCCTTCCTCTATTTAGTAAATTATATGATTTAAATGTAAAAGTCCCACAGTGAAGGAAACCTGACTATTCACCGAGGAGGAGAACAGAAGGAAAAACAAACTCTCCACTAATGTGTTTTAAAATTAAACCAGGCATGCTTCATAAAATGATAGATGGCAGCTTCTGATTAAGTAAGCTGGAGTTACATTATTTTTCAAAGAGTTGACACAGGGGCAAAAAGCAGGCAGATTAATTACTGTTTTACTGAATTGATGTTATATTTGAGAGGCTTGAATAAAGCTTACCAAATTACGAACAGGCGTATGTCTTCATTCTTTCAGCAAACTCCGTCTAGTATACAATTGAGGCTCTATGAAAACAGCTAAACGGCTTGCAATTGAGTTGGGAAATGTCAGTGACTAAATCAGGAAGAACAATAAAATTGGAGAAGGGGGGCTATGTCCATCTACATGGTAGCATGTAGCCCACAGAAGACTTCATTATGAGACAACGTAGCTGCCCAATAGCTTCACCTTGTCCACTGCCTAGACAGAGTCCATTTATCAAGACAGGGGAATTGCAATAGAGAAAGAGTATAATTCATGCAGAGCTGACTGTATGAGAGACCAGAGTTTTATTATTACCCAAATCAGTCTCTCCAAAGACTCGGGGATTGGGGTTTTTAAGGATAATTTGTTGGGTAGGGGCCAGTGAATCAGAAGTATTGATTGGCTGGGTCAGAGATAAAATTATAGGGAGTCGAAGCTGTCCTCCTACACTGAGTCAGTTCCTGAGTGGGGACCACAAGATCAGATGAGTCAGTTTATTGATCTGGGTGGTGCTAGCTGATCCATCAAGTGCAGGGTCTGCAAAAATATCTCAAGCACTGATCTTAGGTTTTGTAGTAGTGATGTTATTCCCCAGGAGCAATTTGGGGAGGGTCAGAATCTTGTAGCCTCTCACTGCCTAACTCCTAAACCATAATTTTGAATCTTGTTGCTAATTTGTTAGTCCTACAAAGGCAGTCTAATCCCCAGGCAAGAATGGGGTTTGTTTGGGGAAAAGGCTGTTACTATCTTTGTTTCAAACTTAAACTATAAACTAAATTCCTCCCAAAGTTAGTTTGGCCTATGACAGGAATGAACAAGGACGACTTGAAGGTTGGAAGCAAGATGGAATGGGTTATGTCAGCAATGGCGGTTTCAACCGCTACTCTTGAGTCCTGAAGAGCTTCCCGACCTGGGCTGCGTGGAAGGCATTCTTGGTAGCTGGGACTGGATGAGCACAAATTTAGTGGCTTAAAACAGCAAAGAGATGTAGTGGGGTGTAGGGAGTGAATATGTGAGTTTGTATTGCCGAGGTTCTATCAGCTTTGTAGTATGGCACTGAAATATGAGGCGACTTTAGTCACAAGCATTGATATCAAAAACAACTTAAAATCAAGTCAAAATAACATTAATGCTGGCAGAAAAGTCTTGCTTGACCACTCAGGAAATCTTCCCGTGGAAATTCCTACTGCAGTCATTACTTTTTTTTAAGATTTTCAACTTTTTATTATGATCATCAAAGATATTGTCATTTACCAGTTTCACTTTTTAAAGAAAATTCATTTTTTTAAATTCAAATTTTTATAGATTGAAATGGAATAGAAATTCAAATTTCAAAAAGGAAATTTATTTTGTAAATATCACAAAAATTAGGACAGATAAACTTAAGGGTAGTTTTTTTTTTTAACTTGACATTGTATTGAAGCTGGAATTGCCAGTTAAAATTTAGGACTCCAATTAAATTTGAATATTTATTCACTATTTGGGACATACTAAAAAATGTGTGTATCTGAAATTCAAATTTTGGGGGACATCCTCCTCTATTTTTATTTGCTAAATCTGGCAGCTCTAACTGGAATATAACTTAGTTGTATACCTCCCAAGCTTTATTTGCAGTTAGGCATTTGAAAATGATGGTCATATAACACAAAGCAGAACAGAACATACAAGCAATCAACCCATTTGCAACATGACTGAAAATTCTCTTAAGATTTCCTGGTACCACTTCTATTCAACATAGTACGGGAAGTCCTAGCCAGAGCAATCAGACAAGAGAAATAAATAAAGGGCATCCAAATCCATAAAGAGGAAGTCAAACTGTGGCTGTTTGCTGATGATATGACTGTATACCTAGAAAACCCTAAAGCTCCTAGATCTGATAGATGACTTTAGCAAAGTTTCAAGATACAAAATTAATGTACACAAATCAGTAGCTCTGGTATACACCAACAGTGACCAAGCTGAGAATCAAATAAAAAATTCAAACCCTTTTACAATAGCTGCAACAAAATAAAATACTTAGGAGTATAACTAACCAAGGAGGTGAAAAACATCTACAAGGAAAACTACAAAACACTACTGAAAGAAGTCATAGACAACACAAACAAATGGAAACACATTCCATACTCATGAATGAGTAGAATCAATATTGTGAAAATAATTATTCTGCCAAAAGCAACCTATAAATTCAATGCAATTTCCATCAAAATACCACCATTGTTCTTCACAGAACTAGAAAAAAATATCCAAAAATTCATATGGAACAAAAATGAACCCACATAGCCAAAGCAAGACTAAGCAAAAAGATCAAATCTGGACGCATCACATTACCTGATTTCAAACTATACTATAAGACCATAGTCACCAAAACAGGATGGTACTGGTATAAAAATAGGCACACAGACCAATGGAACAGAATAGAGAACCCATAACTAAAGCCACATACTTACAGCCAACTGATCTTTGACAATGCAAACAAAAACATAGTGGAGAAAGGACACCCTATTCAACAAATGGTGCTGAGATAATTGGCAAGCCACATGTAGAAGAATGAAACTAGATCTTCATCTCTCACTTTATACAAAAATCAACTCAAGATGGATCAAAGACTTAAATCTAAGACCTGAAACCATGAAGATTCTAAAAGATAACATGAGAAAAACCCTTCTACACATTGGCTTAGGCAAAGACTTTATCAAGAACCCAAAAGCAAATGCAACAAAAATAAAGATAAATAGATGGGACTTAATTAAACTGAAAAGCTTCTGCACAGCATAAGAAACAACCAGCAGAGTAGACAGACAACACATAGAGTGGGAGAAAATCTTCACAATCTATACATTCAACAAAGGACTAATATCTGGAATTTACAAGGAACTCAAACAAATCAGCAAGAAAAAAAAACCAATTCTATCAAAAAGTGGGCTAAGGACATGAATAGACATTTCTCAAAAGAAGATATATGAATGGCCAACAAACATATGAAAAAATGCTCAACATCACTAACGATCAGGGAAATGCAAATCAAAACCACAATGCAATACCACTTATTCCTGCAAGAATGACCATAATCAAAAAATCAAAAACTAATAGAAGTTGGCGTGGATGTGGCAAAAAGGGAACACTTTTACACTGCTGGTGGGAATGTAAAGTAGTACAATCGCTATGGAAAACAGTGTGGTGATTCCTTAAAGAACTAAAAGTACAACTACCATTTCATCCATCAATCCCACTACTGGGTGTCTACCAAGAGGAAAATAAGTCATTATACGAAAAAGATACTTGCACATGCATGTATATAGCAGCACAATGTGCAATTGCAAAAATATGGAACCAGCCCAAATGTCCATCAATCAATGAGTGGATAAAGAAATTGTGGTATATATGTATACATACACCATGGAATACTACTCAGCCATAAAAAGGATGAAATAATGGCATTTGCAGCAACCTGGTTGTAATTGGAGACCATTATTCTACGTGAAGTAACTCAGGAATGGAAAATCAAACATCATATGTTCTCACTCATGAGTGGAATTTAAGCTATGAGGATGCAAAGGCATAAGATTGATACAATGGGCTTTGGAGACTCGGGGGAAAGGGTGGGAGGGGGATGAGAGAGAAAAGACTACACATTTGGTACAGTGTACACTGCTCGGGTGATGGGTGCATGAAAATCTCAGAAATCACCACCAAAGAACTTATTCGTGTAACCAAATACCACATGGTCCCCAAAAATCTACCGAAATTTTTTTTTAATTGCAAAAAAACAAAACAAAACAAAACAAAAAATGTCCTGGTACTCCATTTTCCCAAACTTCTCTCTTTGTACATGTTTTGTGATGGTTAATTCTATATGTCAACTTGACTGGGCCATGGGGTGCCCAGATATTTGGTCAAACATTCTTCTGGGTGTTTCTGGATGACATTAACATTTGAATTGGTAGACTGAGTAAGGCAGCTTACCCTCCCCATTGTGGGTGGGCTTCACCTAAGCCTTTGAAGTCCTGGCTAGAACAAAAGGCTGACCCTGCCATGAGTGACAGGGACTTTCTTCTCCTTGACTGCCTTCAAGCTGGGACATCAGTCATTTCCTGCCTTCAGACTCAAACTAAAGGGTTGACTCTTCTGAAGTCTTAAGCCTGCCAGCATTCAGACTAGAATTCTACCCACAGCTTTCCTAGTTCTCAGGCCTTGGACTTGGACTGAACCTACACCATTGGTTCTCCTGGTTCTCCAGCTTGCTGACTCACACTGCAGATCTTGGACTGTCAGCCTCCATAATCATGGGAGCCAATTCCTTATGATAAATCCCTTTCCATCTATAGGCATCCTGTTGGTTCTGGTTCTCTGGAGAACCCTGACTAATGTGCCTGTGGAACTAAAATTGTATTCTACGTGAAATGTGCTTCATGGGTCTCCACTGCAACCTGAAAATACATGTTCCAAGTTCTGCCTCAGTCTCTGGGAATATTCACTTCCTGGACTTCTAGGTGAGATTACAAACATTCTATTTATTCTTCCTAGCTCTATTGGTGAAGAGGTCACTTATAGTTCACTTTCAATCAGCAATTTTGTTCTTCTGCATTTTAAAACAGACATTTTCTTTGGCTTCCAAAATAATATTCTATTAAAATAGCCACTGATTGGAAGAAACTTAGTATGTATGTCATGGTCTCCGCAAAGAGAACCTCAAGTTCAAGAGACGTGAGTCCTGGAGAAAAGCACACCTGTGATATCTAAAATGGACAAAAGACAGTGACTGTTCCCATGGCCACACTGAGGCAATGTCCTTGTGTTCTGGTCTCATCTCTAAAATATCACATATCATGTCGGGGTCACCTCCTCTGGGCCTCCCCTTGGGATAGACATTTTCCTCACCAATCAGACCCAATCACCGCTTCCCCATGAATCACTTTGCACCGTACACACATGCCTCTGGTGTTTATGTCCCATACTGGGATTTCATTATTTGTTTGCATGTTAACTTTTTGTGGAAAGAGTCTGGAATTTCCACTTCTCTGCAATCATTCCTGATGTCCAAAACACATTCTATAAGGGTTTACTTTGTACTTATCTTACCTGACACTTCCATTTTCTTTTAATCAAGGTGTGTCTGAGTCATCACTGTGTCCTCTCTGCACATGTATTGGGCAGCACCTTCATCCCAGGCCCACTGCTAAGCACTTCCATGGAAGAAGCCTGTGACCAGCAACAGGAGAAAAGCGTCTTTAACCACTATCATTCATATTCTCATTTTTCTCCAGTTTCACCTAGGTCTGGGCAGTTCTCAGAGGTGTGTTTATTCTGTCCATAGGCTTTGACACTTAAATTTTTATGCAAGTAATAATCCAATAGTCAGACACTAGATAAATTCTTCTCTGTTTCTTTTTGCTAGTGATATATCTCACTACTCAGGCCACAGCTGGTATTGCCAGCTTCAGCCACCATAAGCGTTCGATATCAGCCAAAGTATAGTATTCAGAGCTGGTAGTGCAACACAGCTTCTGCAGGTGATATTTGATAGGAAAAATTCCTTTCCTAAATGCACCCTACTGGCTTCAGATATTTTACCGAAAATAATCATAATATTGAACTTAAAGCTTCTACAAGTTCACAGTGAAAATCTGATCAGATTACATATATGCTCAAGTTTTATTGTTCTCTTAAAGTTGGAAGCAATAAATATGTAATAAAAATGAAAATATATTTTAATATTAGTTTCCCTGATGTCATTTCTCTACAGAATATCCTTAACTTTTACTTCACAGATAGATTGATAAACAGTGGAAATAAAAAGTCTACACCTACAAAAACCTCTTTTAAACTGAATTTATATTAAATACTTAGGATAGCTCTATTCAGCCCTACTGGCTGAAAACCAACATTCCTAACCATTTGTTTGTCAAAACAGTGGTCCTATGTACCCAGACGACCAGTCTAATGGTGATGCTATGTGCTGATGATGAAGCAGAATTGATGCTAGGGGAGGGGGCTCAGGTTAAAGTTTGCTTCTCTCTTCCCTCCAACCCAACTTCCCTCCATCAAGCAAGCCTCTGGAAAGCTTGCTTTGAAGTGTATCTTTTTCATTTCTCTCCCCAGCTGGAGGCTTGTGGACCATGGTCTTACTGTTTCAAATTCACTGTGGTTTGTAAATAGAAATATTTCATCCTAGCAGGGTAACTGAAAACAGAGGTTTTTATAAGTACCCAGGCCCACCACCCATGAAGGCCACAGAGTAAAATTACAACAGGACCCATCTCTCTAGTTGTCCCAATCAGCCAGAGAATTTGCTTCTGCATTTAGGGTCTTGATTTTTCCGGGAGGGTCACGAAAATTGGTCCTCATCTTCCTCCACCCTGAATGTGAAAGTAGAGTAAGAAGTTACACTGAGCTTATCCTCCACCCAGGCCCTAGTTTAGTATCAGACTGACAATCCTGCAACTTTGGAGAGAACACATTTGTGAGAAGCATAATCAAGGAAGGCTCAGCTGAACCATATGCATCATTTTGATCATTTCTTCATAAATAGATAACTGACTTAAGTAAGACCTAGAAGTTTATGGGGTTTTATTGACTATAAACCTAACTGTTTCTTTAAAAGTGTTATACAATAAGAACACAAAATTGGGAGGAGCTCCTTAATGACCTCTTACTGTCTTTCAAGCATCATCAACAAGAAGTTTGGCACCGAGTTTCTGTCTGAGGGAAAAAATCGTCATTAGTTTCACTTGAATCATTACTATCACTCAATAATGAACGAGAGTCATTATCATCCAATAGCTCTTGTCTCTCTAGCTGGGCTTTGTTAATGAGTCACTCCAGCATTTGGGATGAGGGCTGTGTTGGGATGGACGAGGATGAGAGGGAACGTCCATTCCCACAGTTGCCCAAATTGCAGGCATTACCTGATGGACAGGCAGTTAAGTTCATCAAGATAAGTAAAACAAAAGCAGAACTCAGATAGATGGGTTCTCTGTCCCACAAATCACTCCATTTTTGAACCAATTTCCCATAGTGTGGCCCAGATGGTTTCCCAAAACCAAGATCCCTTCATTCACCTCTGGAAATATCCAGGGCCTCCAAATAACATGAACTTGAGTCCTAGAATGCAAGTTCTGTCTACCTCAGAGCACCATAGCTTGTGGGAAGCTGCCTTGCTATCTATCCAGCATTCTACCTCCTCCCACAATGCTTTCTTCCTATTGCTAATTGTCAAGATTTTTAAATTATTTCTTGTATTTTTACTGCATTGCCTGTCTATCTCCCTGAGTGGATTGTTGGCTCTCTTTGGACAAAGCAGGCTAACTAGTCTTCGGAATCCCAGGACACAGGTGTGGAGCTTGCTGGTGGACCCTCAGGACCTGTAAGACAAGTGCACAAGTTAGCTGAACTTGGCTTTCCATTCGCAGATCAGTAGGGTAGATGGTGATGTACAATAATGTTTTGTAATCCTAAGTCTTCCAAAATGCAGTCACTTATAACAAGTGACTCATTTCGCAGTGAAGTTGCTGACCCCTCAAATTGAGAAGCATGTGTATGGTGGACTGTGGCGATTAGATGACACCTGCTGTGGCCAGGCATGCCCAAGACCTGACTAGAAAGTGAAGCCAACAGGAGACTGAGGTCATGGTCATGGACACTCCTGCAGAGGCCATAAAAACAGCAAAGGAACTGACCCTGGTGAGATGCTTGCAGAAGCTCTGCCCATGAGAACTCGGGCCTCTTTTCCATCAGGCGGCGGCCAACGGAAGCTCTGCTGGGAGAAGGGCACCCCCTGCCTAAGAGTTAGCATAACCAAGCTGATGGCATCTGACACACTAGATGGGGACTTGGTTCATCTTTGGAAGGTCCAGGGGCTGTGGGAAAGGTGGAACAATCCCAGGATAATCTCAAAGTCCCTTTTCCCCTCCCCAGGCAATTCCTCTGTAAAGAGGAGGCTTGGTATCTCCCAGACAAACTTCAAGATCAGTGGAGAAGTCTCAGCCCTGTCCTCTCCCTCTTGCGTCCCTGCCCAGCCTGTCTCTGGACAAGCTTCTGCCCTGTCGCTGCCTCCGTTCATGCCCCTCTGCAGCCAAGGCTGGAGAATCCTCATCCCTGCTTAACTCTTTCAGCTGCTCCCTATTGCCTTCTAACCTCAAATCACTGGCACATCCCACAGGGCTCTGAGACTTCGGGCCTCTGCCTCCTCTCAGGCCACACTCACCCCTCAGCCCACAAATTTGAGCCATGCAGAGCCTTCCTCTTCCTGCTTATTTTGCCTGCATCCTTCCCACTGAAGCTTCCTCCCAGCCCCACTCAGCTCACTCAGCAGCATAGCTCCTCCAGGAAGCCCTCTCTGAGTCTGGCCCGATCTTCATTTTCACAACCCCTACTTCCTGGGATAACGCTCAGCACACTCCTAGTTACTCTCTGCGATAGGGAACATGTTGAGATTTTTCCTCATAGTGTCCCCTTGAAATAGCACCAGGGGCAAATCCAGCCTGGTGCCTGCTTTTGTATTGCTCTGAGCTAAGAGTGGCTTTTATATTTGTAAATGGTTGTATGAAATTAAAATAAAATCCTAAGCCCCCTGACTGACTGAACAGACCAGTCTTAGCCAAGTAGACTCCAGAAAACTTTAAAAACTAAATTTCAGGGCCATCAAAGGAGGGAGGTTGGTCGTGTCTCATTACACGCCCTTTCCTAGCTAACCATTGCCAGACCTTTTTTTTTTCCCTAAGAGTTAAACAGAAACCCGCCCTGGAAAACAAAGAACAGAAGACTCCTCCACTGACCAATGCCTGACACTGCAGCCAGACTCCTTGCACTTTTTGTGGGTTTGATATTGACAGCTGACCAGTTTCCTTCCTGTTAAATGACCCTGACCACAGGCAGCTTCTGCCGGTTTACAGAGGGTGTGCACTAAGCGCCCCTACATCTAAAGTTTCACCTTTGGAGGTATACAGCCTAGGTTTACAGCATTTTAATGTTAAGTCTCTACCCCAAAGTAAACACGGGACACATGTAACACATATGATTGCTTACCACACGTGCACATGATCCCCCCACAAAATATTCTAGTTCTAGTTCCTCCTATTGTAAGAATCAAGTAGCAAAAGAACTGTTGATGAACTGTCATCTTCCCCCCGCCCCTGTTCCCTTAACATAAAAGAGTCTGAAATCTGTGCTGACTTAAGGTGATACTTTAGAATGCCAGTTCTCAGTTTTGCTGGCTCTCTGAATAAACCTGCTTTTCCCCCCACCAACTCTCCTCTCTCCTGTTCGGTTTTTGAGCAATGAGCAGCCAAACCTGGGTTCGGTTACCCTATATGTATGTTAAGTATGTATGTTTAGCCAATCCATGTAGCATGAAACTCCCGTTCCACCCTTCATCCCTCGAAGTGCCTTTCTGTCTCAGCTGGAGGCCCTGATTCCCAGCCTGCAGGTCACCATCCTTCTGAGAAATAAAGTGCTGGCTTGTGAAATGTATAGATCTTGTGATTTTTAGGCTGACTGTTGTGACAAAGCAATGTATACACACACACATTCACACACACAAAACAAAAACAAAGAAGAATATGTGGGAGAGATAATGTGTGGTTTGAAAAGCGTAAAATATTTACTCTCTGGCCTTTTACAGAAAGTTCGCTGACCCCTGACCTAGAACGATGCCTTGGCACACAGTAGGTGCTCAACTAGTATTCGATAAACAAGTGATTATCTGTAGCTGAAGGCATGCCAGAGGCTGCGCTGTCTGCAAGGACATGCTCTTTGGGCCTCATTAACAAACTGGCACAGATTAAACTTTAGATTCTGGGAGTGACAGTTGGAAGCATCAGAAAATTGTTCTTGAGGCAGGTTGAGTGTATTTATGGGGAGTGGGTGGAAGAAAGATATCCTTCCGGTGTATTTGTGAAGGAATCCAGGGAATTTCACCCCAATATATGGCATCCTGGTATGCTGATTATTTTATATTAAAGGCCCCTGAAGGTCAGCAGATGCTGAAATTGGTCTACTCAGATATGCGCTTTTCTATCTTAAGAAAATAGAACACAATCACCTTCCATCCCCTCCCTGAAATCTCATCATCTAATGAAGAAAAGAAGAGTGAGAAGGAAGGAATATAACCACACCTTGATGGACTTTTTCACAGGAGAATGTCTGCCTCCTGAGCTCATTCAAATTCCAAAAAGAATTATTTACAAGATGATTTCTGTCTCCCAGGTCCATTCATTCACCTAATAATTATTTACTACCCCTCCAAAGAATTGCCTGCATTCCCTATCTCCTCCCTCCCCTGTAGAGAAGGCATATTCACATCTCTACCTGGTTGGGTTATTGGGTTATCAACACAGTAATCAAATTGTTTGCCTTTTTTTCTGCTAATCTGTCTATTGTCAATTCATTTCACCAGACTTAGACTTGAAGCTTCAGAGAGAAAAGTTGAACCTCCCTATATTTGCATCAGAAACTGCCGGAGACATTTTTAAGTACAGTCATGTGTACCTTAATGATTGAAATACATTCTGAGAGCTGTGTCATTAGACAATTTCCTTACTAGGTGAACATCATAGAGTGTATTTACACTAACCTAGAGGGCATAGCCTACTACACATCCAGGCCGTATGGTGTAACCTATTGCTCCTAGGCTACAAATCTTTATGGTATGTTATTGTAACCACCCAAGCGGTTCACCTTGCCTGCTGGCTAGACAGAGCTGATTCATCAAGACAGGGGAATTGCAATAGAGAAAGAGTAATTCATGCAGAGCTGGCTCTGCAGAAGACTGGAGTTTTATTATTACTCAAATCAGTCTCCCTAAGCATGCGAGGAGCAGAGTTTTTAAGAATAACTTGGTAGGTTGGGGGAAGCTAGTGAGCCAGGGGTACTGATTGGTCAGAGAGGAAATCATAGGCAGTCGAAGCTGTCTTCTTGTTCTGAGTCAGTTCCTGGGTGGGGACCACAAGATCAGATGAGCCAGTTTATCCATCTGGGTGATGCCAGCTGATCCATCAAGTGCAGGGTCTGCAAAACATCTCAAGCACTGATCTTAGGAGCAGTTTAGGGGAGGGTTAGAGAATCTTGTAGCCTCCAGCTGCATGACTCCTAAACCATAATTTCTAATCTTGTGGCCAATCCTACAAAGGCAATCTAGTCCCCAGGCAAGAAGGAGGTCTGCTTTGGAAAAGGGCTGTTACCTTCTTTGTTTAAACTATAAACTTTCTCCCAAAGTTAGTTCAGTCTACGCCCAGGAATGAACAAGGACAGCTTGGAGGTTAGAAGCAAGATGGGGTCAGTTAAGTTAGACTTCTTTCACTGTCTCGGTCATAATTTTGCAAAGGTGGTTTCACTACTGTACTAAATACTGAAGACAGTTGTAACACAATGGTAAGTATTCATGTATCTAAACATATCTAGGCATAGAAAATGTACAGTAAAAATACGGTAGAAAAGATCTTTTGCTTCATTTTGTTTATTTGTTTTGGGGATGGAGTTTCGCTTTTGTTGAACAGGCTGGAATGGAGTGGTGTGATCTCAGCTCACTGCAACCACCACTTCCTGGGTTCAAGCAATTCTCCTGCCTCTTCCTCCCAAGAAGCTGGGATTACAAGCAACTGCCACCACACCCAGCTAATTTTTTGTATTTTTAGTAGAGATGTGGTTTCAACATGTTGGCCAGGCTGGTCTCAAACTCCTGACCTCAGGTGATCCACCCGCCTTGGCCTCCCAAAGTGCTGGGACTACAGGCATGGAAAAGATTTTTTTTTTTTTAAAGTCATCTGTTGATATGGTTAGGCTCTGTGTCCCCACCCAAATCTCATCTTGAATTGTGATCCCCATAATCTCCATAATCCCCATGTGTCAAGGGAGAGACCAGGTGGAGGTAATTGAATCATGGGGTGCTTTCCCCCATGCTGTTCTCAAGATAGTGAATGAGTTCTCACGAGATCTGATGGTTTAATAAGGGGATCTTCCCCCTTCACTCAGCACTTCTCCTTCCTGCTGCCTTGTAAAGAAGGTGCCTTGCTTCTCCTTCACCTTCTGCCATGATTGTAAGTTTCCTGAGGCCTCCCTAGTCAGGCTGAACTGTGAGTCAACTAAACCTCTTTCCTTTATAAATTACCCAGTTTCAGGCAGTTCTTTACAGCAGTATGAAAACGGACTAATACCTCTGATAGGACACTTACAATGAATGAATGGAGTTTGCAGAACTGGAAGCTGCTCTGGGTGAGTCAGTGAGTGGCAAGTGAATGTGAAAACCTAGAACATTGCTGTACACTACCAAAGACTTTATAAACACTGTACTCTTAGGCTACACTGAATTTATGTAAACATATTTTTCTTTCTTCAATAATAAAGTAACCTTAACTTACTGTAACTCTTTGGCTTTATACACTTCCAAATTTTTTAACTTTTTGACTCTTTTGTAATAACAGCTTAAACGCACATTATAAAACTGTACAAACATATTTTATTTAATTATATTCTTACTCTATCAGCTTTTATTTATCAAAAAAATTTTATAATAACTTTTTAGAAGTTTTGGAGAAAGCAAAGACACAAACACAAATGGTAGCCAAGACCTACACAGGATCAGCATCAACAGTATCACTGTCTTCCGCTCCACCTTGTCCTACTAGAAAGTCATCAAGGACAATACAATTCTTGGAGCTGTCACCTCCTATGATAACAATGCCTTTTTCTGGAAGCCCTCCTTCAAGTCGTACCTAAGCCTGTTTTACAGTTAACTTTTATTTATTATTATTTTTGAAACGGAGTCTTGCTCTGTCACCCAGGCTGGAGTGCAATGGTGCGATCTCAGTTCCCTTCAACCTCTGCCTCCCAGGTTCAAGCAATTCTTCTGCCCCAGCCTGCTGAGATTACAGGAGGGATTACAGGCATGGGATTATAGGTGTGCACCACCATGCCCTGCGAATTTTGTGTTTTTAGTAGAGATGGGTTTCACCATGTTGGTCAGGCTGGTCTTGAACTTCTGACTTCAAGCAATCCACCTACCTCACCCTCTCAAAGTGCTGGGATTACAGGCATGAGCCGTCACACCCGGCTTAACTTAATTTTTAATAAGTAGGAGTATGCTCTAAAATAACTATAGAAAGTATGGTATAGTAAATAATAAACCAGTAACATAATCATGTATCATTATCAAGTATTATGAATTGTAAATAATTGTATGTGCTATGCTTTTACAGAACTGGCAGTGCAGTAGGTTTGTTTACACCAGCATCGCCACAAACATGTGAGTAGCACTGAGCTACAACATTATGACAGCTATATCACTAGGCCATAGGAATTTTTCATTGTGATCTTATGGGACCACTGCCGTGTATGCAATCTGTCATGAACGGAGACATTATCGTGCAGTGCATGACTGTAAAAGTTGTGATGGAGCATTGCATTTTCTCCTCTCCAGCAAGCTCCCAGTACACAGCCATATTTTTAGAGGAATGAAGAGAAAAAAGAGGGGAAAGTCTAGGGTATAATTAAACCCAGTAATAACAGGCATCTTTTATGAACTACCACTACATATCCTGTTATCCTGTAATAAACATTTTTATGATTTCATGCTTGCTATGGTTTGGCTGTGTCCCCACCCAAATCTTTTCTTGAATTGTAACTCCCACAATTCCCACATGTCATGGGAGGAACCCAGAGGGAGGTGATTGAATAATGGGGGCAGATCTTTCCTGCACTGTTCTCATGATAGTGAATGAGTCTCATGAGATCCAGTGGTTTTAAAAACAGGAGTTTCCCTGCACAAGCACTCTTTGCCTGCCGTCATCCATGTAAGACTTGACTTGCTCTTCCTTGCCTTCTGCCATGATTGTGAGGTCCCCAGCCATGTGGAACTGTAAGCCCATTAAACCCTTTTTCCTGTATAAATTACCCAGTCTTGCGTATGTCTTTATCAGCAGCATGAAAACAGACTAATACAATGCTGTTTTTCTAATATATGTGTGACCAACTTTAGAGTTAATATGAGCCTTTTCTTGAAAGATTATATTCTTTAAAAATAAAAAAGGCTCCATAATGAAATAATTTGTCATTTCAGGGAGCCATTTCTTCTGTATATTGAGTGTCCAGGAAGGCAGAAGAGGATCTCTAATGATAAAGAACACAGAACAGACCAAGTTTATTCTTGCTTAAGCCCATTGCTTCAACCTGATTAGTCAGATAAACAGACTTCGAGTTCAGCACACAAAGCAATAAATATTCTGTCTCCTTGTCTACTTTCTCTTACAGAGAAAGATAATTCTCAGCAAAGCTCACTAATAAACAAAATAAATGTAGGACCTTGAGATTGTTTTCCAAACCTTTTGCCTGTCTTTATGACCTATAGTTTTGTTCAAATAAAAAAAAAAAACTGAACAAGAATGTAAGAGTATTCCAGGTAGTGGGGACCTACAAAGCCTTAAAGGCAATGGAGAAGTTGGCATGTTTCAGGGAAAGGACAGCAGATCGGTATGGCTGGTGTCCAGCATGGAGAGGGGCACCAGATGTGGCTGGGAGGCTAGGCAGGTCCAAGTCCTGTAGGGAGTTAGGACTTGCTTCTCAAGACAAATCCACAGACCAGATGCTTCTGGTGCCAAGAGGGGCTGGCCCAGTGGGGAGGGGATTACTTGGAAATGGTTGTGCCCACTTGCTTTTGAAAACAATCATGGTGGAGTGAAGAGGTATGAGCACTGGCTTCATACACTGGCTCTGTATTTACCGTCAGGATGACTTTGGGAAAATTGTTTAAGTTGTGAGATTCCCGGGTTTCTCTCTCTGCCATGGTAAAAGGCACACAACTTCATAGGGTTTCTGTGAGGACTGAATGAGAAACTACATACAAAGTTCCTGGAAAATGTCCTGCAGTTGGTAGGACATTTTTTATTTGTTTAATTTTTTATTCTGCAGCATTTCTCTCTAAACATCCTTTCATATTTAGTGATCATAGCTAATATCCTGTGTCCCAGACTTTATTCCCACTGGTCTATATGAATTATTTCATGTAACCCTCATACCCTATAAACTAGGACTTATTGTTATCCTTGCTTTATAGAAGGGGAAACTGAGGCACAGAGAGGATTGATTAAAGTGCCCAAAATGACACAGCAACTAAGTAAAGATCTGGGATGTGAACCCAAATAGTCTGGCTCAAGTCCTCTCACAACCACAAAGCAATTCTGCCTATTACACAAAAATTATCCATCAGAGCCCCACAAACAACTGCTAAGGTTGCATACATTATTTTCATCATGATTTTCCACATAGAGAAATTGAGGCTGAGAGTCCAAGTGGATTGTCCCTGATCAATTAGCCACAAAGAAACCAAACAAGGGCTCTGACCTAAGCCTTAAGATTTCAAATTGTGGGTCCTTCCCACCATACCTCATGGGAATCCCACCCTCCTAAAGATGAACTAAAAGCAGGTTCCCATTTAATTACTAAAGGACACAGCTGTTCACAGGCCTAGTAAATCATTGTGTAATTGGAGGATATTCCAAGAGTATCACTCTCCCCT
Organism: Nomascus leucogenys; assembly: GCF_006542625.1. NCBI lineage: Eukaryota > Metazoa > Chordata > Mammalia > Primates > Hylobatidae > Nomascus > Nomascus leucogenys. The sequence goes on along the minus strand of NC_044383.1, from coordinate 5,764,724 downwards.
AACCTTAGTGCTTGTAACATACCAAGACAATTTGAATTAGGGCCTCTGACTGCAAGATCCTCACGTAATCCAACACTTGCAAACCATAGGAGTTGTGATTTATACAAATTACTTCCACATGTCTCATTTATACATATACAGTTACACCTAATTTTGACACATGTTATTTGATAATAACAGTGGATATCCAAATCAATTTTGTTTTCAAAAGAAACAACATAGCAGTAAATCTTGTGTAAAAGCCAGAAAAGATAGAAGATAGATAAAGTATATGTGTGTGTGTATATGTGTTTTCTAAACCTAGAAAGTGTGTTCTCTGCAAAGAGCAAAATATTAACTGTTCTATAATAGCTTCTATAAAGTGAGAAACTTAACCAGGATCTCAATAATGCCATATAAGTTATAGTTATGAAAAGCCAGACATGGAACTCCCTTGGAGTGGAGCGTGTGGAGATTCCTCAGGCCCTACTGCTGTCTGCCTGTCTCGTTGCTGCCATGTAACCTTACTCTTCTTCATGCTGCTGGGCTGGGCTCCACAGCATGGAGCCACACATCACCCTGGCTGGACAGGTATGAAAGACCCTCTGAAAGTCACTAATAACAAAGAGGAACACGATGACCTTAACCACGCTGGGAAGCCAAAATCACAGCTCTGCACCTTCCAGAAATGATTCATTCTCAAACCTCATCCTTGCAGCTTCCTGCTCATTTTAAAGTAACCCACAAGAAAACTGTGAGGAGCCTGAGCTATTTCACACTTGCTAAATTTCCCACCCCTTTGATGCTGAAGATAGAACATATTTGGGAAGTTTTGTTTTCATACCTCGAAATTTTATACTGATTATCTACCATGTAAATGCAACTGAAAACACAGTCATTCTTAACTACCAAATGTCATTTTGATTCGGTTATGCTGAGTCAGGACCTTTTACATATTCTGAGAAAAAATTTCTTTTTTTCCTGTTTGGATGCCCTCCATTTCTTTCTCTTGCTTGATTGCCCTGACTATAACTTCCAATACTATGTTGACTAGGAGTGGTGAGAGAGGGCATCCTTGTCTTATGTCAGTTTTCAAGGGGAATGCTTCCAGCCTTTGCCCATTCAGTATGATGTTGGCTGTGGGTTTGTCATAGATGGCTCTTATTATTTTGAGGCATGTTCCTTTGATACACAGTTTATTGAGAGTTTTTAACATGAATGGATGTTGAATTTTATCAAAAGCCTTTCTGCATCTATTGAGATACTCATGTGGTTTTAGTCTTTTGTTCTGTTTATGTGATGAATGACATTTATTGATTTGTGTATGTTGAACCAAGCTTGCATCCTGGGGATGAAGCTTACTTAATTGTGGTGGGTAAGCTCTTCAATGTACTGCTGGATTTGGTTTGCCAGTGTTTTGTTGAGGATTTTTGCATCAATATTCATCAAGGATATGGCCTGAAGTTTTCTTTTTTTGTTGTATCTCTGTCACGTTTTGGTATCAGGATGGTGCTGGCCTTATAGAATGAGTTAAACAATCCCTGTTTGCAGATGACAGGACCCTATATCTACAAAACCCTGTAGTCTTAGCCCAAAAGCTTCTTAAGCTGATAAACAACTTCAGCCAAGTCTCAGAATACAAAATCAATGTGCAAACATCACTAGCATTCCTATACAACAACAATGATCAAGCCGAGAACCTTATCAGGAATGAACTCCCATTCACAATTGCCACAGAAACAATAAAATCCTTAGGAATACAGCTCACTAGCAAGGTGTAAGATCTCTACAAGCAGAACTACAAACCACTGCTCAAAGAAATAAGAGATGACACAAACAAATGGAAAAACATTCCATGCTCATGGATAGGAACAATGAATATTGCAAAAATGTCCATACTGCCCAAAGCAACTTGTAAATTCAATGCTATTCCTATTAAACTACCATTGATATTCTTCACAGAATTTGAGAAAACTATTTTAAAATTCATATGGAACCAAAAATGAGCCCAAATAGCCAAGGCAATCCTAAGCAGAAAGAACAAAGCTGGAGACATCATGCTACCTGACTGCAAACTCTACTATAGAGCTACAGTAGCCAAAACAGCATGGTACTGGTACCAAAAGAGACACATAGACCAATGGAACAGAATAAAGAACCCAGGAATAAGACTTCACACCTACAACTATCTGATCTTAGATAAACCTGACAAAAACAAGCAATGGAGAAAGGATTCCCTATTCAATAAATGGTGCTGGGAGAAATGGCTAGCCATATGCAGAAGATTGAAACTGGACCCCCTCCTTACACCATATACAAGAATCAACTCAAGATGGATTAAAGACTTAAATGTAATACCTAAAGCTATAAAAACCCTGGGAGACAACCTAGGCAATACCATTCAAGACATAGGCACAGGCAAATATTTCATGACAAAGATGCCAAAAGCAATTTCAACAAAAGCACAAAAGCAAAAATTGGCAAATGGGATCTAATCAAACTAAAAAGAAGCTAAAGAAAAGAAATTATCAACAAAGTAAACAGCCTACTGATTGGGAGAAAATTTTTGCAAACTATGCATCCAACTAGGTTTAATATCCAGTAGCTATAAGAAACTTAAACAAATTTATAAGAAAATAAACACAACCCAATTAAAAGTGGGCAAAGGACATGAACAGACACTTTTCAAAAGAAGACATACATGTGGCCAACACTCATATGAAAAAAAGCTCAACATCACTGATCATTAGTGAAATGCAAATCAAAACCACAATGAGATACCATCTAACACCAGTCAGAATGGCTAATATTAAAAAGTCAAAAAAATAACAGATGCTGGCAAGATTGTAGAGAAAAAGGAACACTCATACACTGTTGGTGGGAGTGTAAATTAGTTCAGCCATTGTGGAAGACAGTGTGGCAATTCCTCAAAGACCTAAAGACAAAAATACCATTCAACCCAGCAATCCTATTACTGGGTATATACTCAGAGGAATATAAATCATTCTGTTATAAAGACACCTGCATGCATGTGTTCATTGCAGCACTTTTCATAATAGCAAAGGCATGGAATCAACCTTAAAGTCCATCAGTGATAGACTGGATTTTTAAAATGTGGTACACATACACCATGGAATACTATGCAGCCATAAAAGAGAGGTGAGATCATGTTCTTTGCAGGGACATGGAGGCAGCTGGGGGCTACTGTCCTTAGCAAACTAACACAGGAACAGAAAACCAAGTATCACACGTTCTCACTTATAAGCGGGAGCTGAATGATGAAAACACGTGGACACATAGAGGTAAGCAACACACACTGGGGCTCTTCAGAAGGTGGAGGGTGGGAGGAGGTTGGGAGGAGAGAATTAGGAATAATAAATAGTGGGTACTAAGCTTAATACTTGGGTAATAAAATAACTTGTACAAAAAACCCCATGATACAAGTTTACCTATGTTACAAACCTGTACATATACCCCTGAACTTAAAATAAAATGTAAAAAGAAAATAAAATACAGTAGAGCCATAAATTTTTTTTTTTTCTTTTTTGAGAGAGAGTTTCACTCTGTCACCCAGGCTGGAGTACAGTGGTGCGATCACAGCTCACTGCAGCCTTGCCAGGGCTCAGGTCATCCTCCCACCCTAGCCTCCCAAGTAGTTGGGACTACAGGCACAGGCCACCATGCTGAACTATTTTTTGTAGAGAGAGGGTTTCACTATGTTGCCCAGGCTGGTCTTGACCTCCTGGGCTCAAGAGATCCACCCACCTCGGCTCTCCCAAAGTGCTGCGATTACAGGTGTGAACCACTGCACCTGGCCGAGGCAAAAATTTCTAATGATTATTCTATATTTTTTAATGTTGGTGAAACAGGATCAGAAATGTAAATGTAAAAAAAAAAAAGAAACCTTTTAAGTGCTAGAAGAAACTGTGAGTGAATCTGTCTTTAATATGGGAGTGAAGAAAACTCAAAACCCAAAAACAGTAAGAGAAAGGATTGACAGGCCAGGCGCGGTGGCTCACACCTGTAATCGCAGCACTTTGGGAGTGCCGAGGTGGGTAGATCTCTTGAGCCCAGGAGCTCAAGACCAGCCTGAGCAATATAGTGAAACCTTGTCTGTACAAAAATAGCTCAGCGTGGTGGTCTGTGCCTGTAGTCCCCACTACTTGGGAGGCTGAGGTGGGAGGATCGCCTGAGCCCTGGCAAGGCTGCAGTGAGCTGTGATTGCACCACTGTACTTCGGCCTCTAGTAAAAATACAAAAGATTAGCTGGGTGTGGTGGCACACATCTATAGCCCCAGCTACACGGGAGGCTGAGGCAGGAGAATTGTTTGAAACTGGGAGGCGGGGGTTACAGTGAGACCAGGATATTGCACTCCAACCTGGGCAACAGGGTGAGACTCCGTCTCAAAAAAAAAAAAAAGAAAAAAAGAAAAAGGATTGATAGATTTGATCTCACATACACACAATTTTTTTCATAGCAAAATGTAGTTATACTGTCTTGATGTACAAAATGTTCCTCTTTGTAGTAGTATGTCCAGCCTTTAAATCTATTTTGTATGACATCAATGTAGCAACTCCCGTTCAAAGTCTTCATAGGGTATCCTTATCCAGGCTGTAACTTTCAGTTGATTTGTTTTTATATTCAAAGTAAATATCTTATAATAGTATATATTAACAGTTCTTGAATTTCTATACTGTCTTTTGACAAGTATCTAGTTCATTTCCCTTTAATTATTAATATGGTTGTATTTAAGATGGCTATTTTACTATTTTTAAAGTTTGTCTTATTTGTTTATTTTTCATCTCTTCTTCATTCCCTGCCTTGAGAGAGAGAGAGTGTGTGTGTGTGTGTGTGTCTGAGAGAGAGAGAGAAATATATAGAGAGAAATATTTCAATATTTCATTTTAATTCCTTTAGTAGTTTTGTAGCTACCTCTTTTCATTACTTTTTAGTGGTTGCTCTAAAAGTTACAATATGCATCTTAAATTTTCATCAAACTACTTAAAGTTAATATCGAATTATTGCAGGTAAAATACAGGAAACTCAAAACTGTATATTTCTGTGTATCCCGACACACTTTCTTTGTGATATTATTGCCTTATAGATTTCATCTATAGGTGTTACAAATCCATCAATACAGTGCCATTATATTTGCTTTACAAAGTCACATATCTTTCAAGAAAATTAAGAGACAATGTATATGTTAATAATGTCTTTCAAGTATCCATATACTCAACATTTCTGGTACTCTTCCTTCCTCTGGTAAATCTGTTATTTGTGCTGCTTTCCTTCAGCCTGAAGAATTTGCCTTACCAATTTGTTGTTGCTGTCCATGTCTGCTTCTACAAAATTCTCTCAGTTTTTTTGTTTATCTGAACATGTTTTTATCTTACCTTTATTTTTGACAGATGATTCCACTGGACACCAAATTCTTAATTGATAGAGTTTTGTTTGTTTGTTTGGTTTGGTTTGGTTTTATTCAGCACTTTGAATATTTTTTTCCAATGTCTTCTAGTTCCCACGGTTTTGAAAAGAAGTCAGCCCTTAATCTTGTCACTGCCCCTCTATCTGTGATATGTTTCTTTGTTTCTTAATGCTTTCAATATTGTTCCTCTGTCTTTTTGGCTTTCGGCATTTGACTATGGTATGTTTGGAAACTTTTTTTTTGGTGTTTATACTGCAAGAGGTTTGTATAGATCCCTGAATCTACAAAATAATGATTTCCACCAAATTTATTTTATCAAATAGGTACTTTTTCTGTTTTCTCTCTTTTCTTTCCCGAGATTCCCATACACATATGTTGGGCCACCTCATATTGTCCATATATCTCTGAAGTTTTGTTCATTAATCTTCAACACTCATTCTCTCTTTTTGTCACATTAGGTAATTTTTATTAATCCATCATCAAGTTTATTTATTCTTCTACCCTTTATAAAGTGCTGTTGCACCCAACTAGCAAATTTTTATTTCAGTATTGAACTGTTTGCTCCAAGACTTTTTATTGTTTGCTTTCCTCTATTGGGTTTATCTATCCATTCATTGCTAGCATATTTTCTCCAATTATTTAAATGTATTTTATTTTAATTCTCTGAATATATATATCATGGCATCTATGAAGTATTTGTCTGCTAAATTCAACAAACAGCTCTAACAATAAGGAAAGAAGTCAATTTCTATTGACTTCTTTTTTTCCTAAGTATGTGTCATACTTTCCTGTTTCTTAACCTGTCTAGTGATTTTTGGTTTAAAACTAGAAAATGTAAATTACATGTGGTAATAAGTCTATGGTAATTTTTCTGAGGTTTATTGGTTTTTTTCTGGATTCATACTGCAAATTCCATCTCCCCCCAATAAGCAGCTGCTGCTATGTATTCATAGGGCTTCCTCTGCTCTGTTCATATGTTGCCACCCATATGTCTCCCCTATGCTTGTGAAATTTGGTGGTCAGCCAATAATTTGAGCAGAGATGAGGCTTCACCTCTCTGTTTTTCTTGCTCGTCGAGAGTCTCATTTTCAGTTACTCTGCTGGATTTGGGCTCTGCATTGTAACATTTCAAGCCCACACAACTTCAGCTGTCACTCAGTCTCCTCATAATTGGAGAATACAGACAGTTTTTTAAAAGTATCAAACTCACTGATCTGCTTCCACATAGATGTGTGAATTATCTTTCAAGAATCTAGTTCTCTCCATCCTCTTGTTGCTTTTTATGGGGTCCCTTGTGGTCTCACCTACAATGGCATATTTAGCATCAGCCAGAGTTTTGGAGCTTATTCCTGAATTTGGGTCTTAACCTTTCTGAGGTGTTGGTATTGCCATAATTTCCACTTTCAATTTTCAGCTGTTTTTTCAGCTCTGAACTCCGACTTCTGGCAGGAAGGCCATGTTTTGTCCAGCCACCATTACTAAGAGCCATAATTGGGTTTGATCAGCCTTCTTGTGCTTATGAGCCACAAACTCAAAATTGCTGACACTTCCCTTTGCAATCTTTTGAAATTAAAGTCCCTTGGCTTCCATTTGTTTTTGGATGCTTCCCAGTGTCTTTAAAGAGTTGGTTTTTCTATTTTAACCCATTTTTTAAAGATTATTATCTTCAGGGGCCCATGTGACTGCTTCCCTTCTCTGCCTCCTATGAAGTAGATGTTTGCCCAAAATTTATATGTTGAAATCCTAGCCCCCAATGTGATGGCATTAGGAGCTGAAACTTTTGGAATGTAACTAGGTCAAGCAGTGTCCTTATAAAAAGACAGGAAAGACCCTGCTTTCCCACTTTCTACTCTCCCCGATGAGAGGACACAGCAAGAAGATAACTATCTGTGAACCAGAAAGAGAGCCTTCACCAGAACCCAGCCGTGCTGGCATATTGATCTCAGAATTCCAGCCACAAGAACTGCAAGAAATTAATTTCAGTTATTTAAGCCACCCTGTCTATGGTATTCTGTTTTGAAAGCCTGAACTGACTAAGGCACTGCCAGTACAAATAGTTGAGAGATTTTTCTGAAATTTTAAATATTTTAAAGTACTTAAAATTTCCTTGAGTTTTTCAGTTTTGTATTTGTTAAAAATACAATATACTTGTTAAAAATTACAAGTATATTGCATTATGCCAGAGGATCTGCATCTGTTCTACATTTGGAAGGAATTTATTGAGTTATTTGTAGTCTAACATGCATCAATGTTTGTTAATGGTGCATCATAAGCAGTGAAAAAATAGATGTATTCACAGGTAGAATGGGATAAAGTTTGATATACCTATTAGATAATTTTATCAATTATGTTTTTAAGAATGACCATGTCACATGTTACTTTTTCTCTTTTAGGTCTTTGATAAGCTATTAGAGGTTACTTAAAGTCTCTTGCTACTATTATGTTTCTATCCACTTTGTTCTTGCTTGCAGTCTACATTTCATGCATATTGATGCTATCGTATATTTTATGCACAGTGGTGGTGCTAACAATATTTTATATTATTTGGTACATAAAAACTCATGACAGTTACAGGTTTATTTTACAATGTATCTTCATTGTGAAATAAGTCTCAGTCATGCTTTTCAATGATATATTTATTATTATTATTTTTTGGCCATTTGACATGATTTTAGTTGTTTAAAACTAATCTGTGTGTTTCTTTTCTGATACAAAAGTATCATTAAGTACTAGAGTTTTGCTGCAAGATTTTATAGAAACGTGTGGCAAGATGGAAAATATTCTTATGTCCTCATCAGCTACTTAATCATTCTGAATTTTCTCACTTCCAAGGCTGAATCAGGCTCAACCCAGACCCAAAGCACAAGGAGTTCAGCATTATTGTACACCGTCTAGGTTCATGCAGGCCCCCTTCTCTTAATTCCATGAACATTCATATTTAAGGCAAAATATCCTTTGCTTAGCCCTTTCTATAAGCTAGGCACAATAAAACACACTGTAATTATATAATATTGAAACTGTCAACAATTATGTGAGGAAAGTATTATCATCAGCAGTTGTACAGATGAGAAAACGAGGACTTGAACATTAATTTGCCCAGGGACACAGGTTCTTTCAAGGCATTTTATGGATGTTACATGCCAGTTAGACCATGCATTGTAACTAGTAAGGGTGACAGCCAGAGTCAGACAAAACTCTGGACTTCAAACATACTCCCCGACCTACCGTATCTACCCTCCTCCCTCTCATACCACTTCCCAAAAAGCGGCTTGGCTTGCTGCAGCGTTCTGGCAGGAAACCTCCATGTAGGGCTGCTGGTTTCATCAGCTTTGAGTGAGGTGCCATGAAAGCACTCGTGCGTGGTGAATAAGCCATTCGCCACACAGAGCATGGGCCACAAAGAACCGCTGGGACCATTTTCTTTGCAAGAAAGTAGGGCACTGGCATTCATCTGGAGGCTTCTGCATTGTTGTACGGAGCTTTTCTGTAACAGGTTACTCATTTCCAGAGCCCTTCAGTCCATTGCTTATCTGTCTTCCCTGCAACCAGCTCCTGCAGAGCAGGGGCCCCTCTTTGGTTACTGTTGTATTCCCAGAGCTCAGCACAGTGTGTGGCCAGGCACTCGGTGCATGTTTGTGGAGTTTTAAACATTGTGTGTCATGAGAATGCATTATCTGTTCAAGAAAACATCATTGCTCAGATTAGCTGAAAGAAAAGCAAGTATGAATTTTTAAAAAACTTGGTATTATAGCTTCTATGCTTTTTGTAAATTATAAATCTAAACAATAGCAAATGGCTAAATGGAGAATGCTTCCCAGGGCTTTTGAAATGATACATACAGATAAAGGTCAATTAGCACAACTTTTAAAATAAAAATGGTGTTGTTGACACACTTAAACATAAAGATCTCTCCTCTTCAAAGAGTTAAACATACTTTCTCATCTCCAAAGTCATTTCATCTTTGGGCTGCAGTTCTGAATTAATAAAGTTTTATTGACTATTTTAGCCAATTGCATCTATTACAGATTTCCTTTCTCTAATACCTCTCTTAATGAAAGATCACATAGAATGTACTAAACCTTAAAAACAAAGGGCAGGCATCATGTATTTTAAGAACTTAAAATTTGAACTTCTTTTTCTTTCTGTTTGTTTTGTTTATTTGTTTGTTTGTTTTTGAGATGGAGTCTGGCTCTGTTGCCCAGGCTGGAGTGCAAAGGCGTGATCTCAGCTCACTGCAAGCTCTGCCTCCCGGGTTCCAGCCATTCTCCTGCCTCAGCCTCCTGAGTAGCTGGAACTACAGGCGCCCGCCACCTCGCCCGGCTAATCTTTTGTATTTTTAGTAGGGACGGGGTTTCACCGTGTTAGCCAGGATGGTCTCAATCTCCTGACTGCGTGATCTGCCTGCCTCGGCCTCCCAAAGTGCTGGGATTACAGGCGTGAGCCACTGCGCCCGGCCCTGTTTTGTTTTTTTAAGACAGAGTTTCACTCTTGTTGCCCAGACTGGAGTGCAATGGCGTGACCTTGGCTCACTGTAACCTCTGCCTCCTGGGTTCAAGCGATTCTCCTGCCTCAGCCTCCCAAGTAGCTGGGATTACAGTCACCCCCCCACTATGTTAGGCTAAGTTTTTGTATTTTTAGTAGAGATGAGGTTTCACCATGTTGGCCAGGCTGGTCTTGAACTCCTGACCTCACCAGCTTCTTTGTTTTTTAAATCAATATTTTCATTTTAAAAATACCCAAAAATATCACCTGATTGGTTTTAAAACAATTCGTCCTTTTCCAATTAATTTATTCTCATTTTATTCTGACTTTATGACAGCTCATTTTAATGAACTGGGATACAATTACATCTGTGACATAGATGTGCAGCACCTGTTTTTATAGCATCTGGGGCAAAAAGATCTGCTTGGAGGCATGCACCGCAGCCTTGACAATTGCATTAAGAGGCTTCCATGCTGAGGTTGAGGGAACAAGGGATTTTTCTAATAAAGAAAACCCAAACTTACATTTTATTTCATCAAGCACAGTCACCATGCTGTGCAGTACTCCATTCTCCCTGAGAACTTAATGGGGGAGCTGGGTCAACCTGTATAGTTGTACATCTTTACATTTTGTTTCCCCTTTGCTCCTCATTTACCCTGAGTCCAGTGCTCCAGCTACCACCTGTAGAAGAAAGGAAAAAGGAAAAAACAAGGTCCTTAGATGATGGGGACACCAGCAGGAGGAATTCAGACCAACAGCCCCAAAGGTGCAAGATCAACATTCTGCCCCAGGCCCAGAGAGTGAAGAAAGATTCTATCCGGGGCAGCGGAGGTATTCTCACAGGACTCGAGGAGACTTATCCATGAAATAAGGACCTTTACCTTACAGTATTGTTTATAAGACTTAAAAGAGATAAAGTATCTGTAGCTCCCTGAACATGGTGAACACCCAGGAAGTGCTACCAGTGGTTGTCAGAGGTAGTCAGAAGCTCATGGGCCAAGTGGACATGGGCCAAACAGAGGAGACTGGGGGCAGCTGTTGGTCTATCCTGGAAATATTTTTGGTCTTTCCTATCAAGCAAGAGGCATAAAGGTGCCAAACCAAAACTACTTCTTTGCAGGCCCATCTCAGAAAGGAAGGCGGTCTAGACCATGGTAACAGGCTTTGCTTCACTATCAGAACCCCAGTGGAATCAGCTACTGCTAGGCAACATCCTGCTCAGTGCTTCTTCTTTCAAATTCAAGACCCCAGAGACATGTGGTAGGAGATGGAACTGTGCCTAGAGTAGATAGCTCTCTAATTTTCATATTTTTTTAAATGTAGTGGGTTATGTATTTTGTGTATATTGATTTATATTTTTTTTTTTTTGAGACAGAGTCTCGCTCTGTCACCCAGGCTGGAGTGTAGTGGTGCAGTCCTGGCTCACTGCAACCTCCACCTCCTGGGTTCAAGCAATTCTCATGCCTCAGCTCCCCTAGTAGCTTGGATTACAGGCAAACACCACCATGCCTAGCTAATTTTTTCTTTTTTTTTTTGTATTTTCAGTAGAGATTGGGTTTCACTATGTTTCCCAGGCTAGTCTCAAACTCCTGGCCTCAAATGATCCACATGCCTTGGCTTCCCAAAGTGCTGGGATTACAGGCATGAGCCACCATGCCTGGCCTAAACCTTCATTTTTAATGTTCATCAGTGAAAAGCTTCAACTGAAAATAAAGACAGTTAGTTGCTTTGATAATATCTAGTCTTGGCCAGGCATGGTGGCTTACACCTGTAATTGAAGCACTTTGGGAGGCTGAGGCGAGAGAATCAATTGAGCCGAAGAGCTTGAGACCAGCCTGGCCAACACAGCAAGACCCCCATCTCTACACAAAAATTTAAAAAATATCCAGTTGTGGTGTCACATGTCTGTAGTCCCAGCTACTCAGGGGATTGAAGTGGGAGGATCTCTTGAGCCCAGGAGTTCAAGTCTGCAGAGAGCTATGATCACACCACTGCACTACAGCCTGGGAAACAGAGCAAGACTCTTATCTCTAAACAAGTAGATAAATAGGTAACAATTTTTGAAACTCTAGTCTCCCTTCTTTTTTACTGTATCTACAAGATCTCACTATTACTGTGGGTGGAGGCAATGTACCTGTTTTTTTTTTTTGAAAGAAACCTACATTTCTCATCATCCTGTGCAAATATGGCAGCCCTGTGACTAAGTTCTGGCCAATGAAATATAATGAGAAGCTGTTTGGTGAGGATTTGGCAAATCTTAAAATCGTGATAAGGAGGTACATATTTGGTTTGTGTACTGCCTTTTTGCCGTTTGCTCTTTGTCTTCCTCCTGCCTGAAAGCAGACATGGCTGGAATTCTAGGAACTGTTCTGAAAGCATCAGGATTGGGAGGACCCCTGAGAACAGCAGAGCAGAAAGGTGGAAAGAACCTGGGACTCAGATGATTTTGTGGAACCCCTGTACTGATACAGACAGGAGACTGGGAAATACTGGGTAGAAGAGGGCAGTTCCCCAGCGAAGGCCCCACCCTCAAGTCTGCAAACCCATGGCCCTAAATGGAAACAGAAATTCTTGTTTTCACGCCCAAATGTTGCCCTTTCCAAGACCATCCTGGCCTGCCACACCCCCATCCTTTACGCATAAAAACCCCAAACCCCAGGCTCCATGAGCAGAAGAGCAGCAGAGTGGTGCAGCAGAGAAGGAGAGAAGAGAAGGAGCATCACAATGTCGAGAGGAATTTGGCTGGGGACAGTCAGAGGAGAGATCAGCCATGGGATGGCCAAATTCCAGGGGAAGATCATCTTCCCACTCCATCCCTTTTCCAGCTCCCCATCCATCCTGTTGAAAGCCACCTCCATCACTTAATAAAATCCCTGCATTCACCATCCTTCAAGTCCACATGACCTGATTCTTTCTGGACACTGGACAAGGACCTGGGTACCAAGAGGGCAGGGTGTAAAAGGCTGTCGCCCTGACTCTCCACTGAGCTAGTTTAACACTTAGCCATCCATGGATGGCAACTGCTAAAAGAGCATTAATTGTAACACACCCCCAGACACTACCATGGGGCTGAAACCCAAAAGTGCTCACCTGGGTCCTGCACTTGTCCATCTGCATGCTCCTTTTCCTGTAAGGGATTTGAGTGTGCAGCAGCTGAGCAAATGAGCCACACACACCTTGTGGGTTTGCAGTCCCACAAGTCCCACAAAGGGGTCAGGGAACTCTCCCATTTCAGTACCAGGCTTGGTTGGCCACTTCCAGATGGTTTTTACATCAGAAAAATTTAGTCTACTAGAGTGTTCAAGCTCTTGGCTCATCTTAAACATAACCATTAGAAAATAATTAGCCAAAGTTAATATAACTATGTGAGATAGAAAGTTCTTGGCTGGGTACAGTGGCTCATGCCTGTAATCCCAGCACTTTGGAAGGCCAAGGCGGGCAGATCATGAGGTCAGGAGATTGAGACCATCCTGGCTAACACGATGAACCCTGTCTCTACTAAAAATACAAAAAATTAGCTGGGCATGGTGGCAGGCGCCTATAATCCCAGCTACTCAGGAGGCTGAGGCAGGAGAATGGTGAGAACCTGGGAGGCAGAGCTTGAAGTGAGCCGAAATTGCGCCACTGCACTCCAGCCTGGGTGACAGAGTGAGACTCCATCTCAAAACAAACAAACAAAAATAAAAGTTCTGTTTGAGAACCTTGCCTTATATATTCCTTTTTTTCTCCCAGACATTACGGTCAGTTCTTATCTATGCATACCAGAAGAAGTATACAGAGGGAACTATCCAAAATTTCAAAGTCATTTATAATTAGGTTTCAAAACATAAGTGAGCAGAAAAGCAACGAATAGATAAACTGAATGTCATCAAAATTAAAGATCTTTGTGCTTCAAAAGACACCTCCAAAGGGTAAAAAGACAACTCCCACAATGGGAGAAAATTTTTGAAAACCACATATCTGATTGTGATGATTAATACTGAATGTCAACTTGATTGGATTGAAGGATGCAAAATATCAATTCTGGGTGTGTCTGTGAGGGTGTTGACAAAGGAGATTTACATTTAAGTCAGTGGGCTGGGAAAGGCAGACCCACCCTCAATGTGGTTGGGCTCCATCTAATCAGCTGCCAGCAAGTATAAAGCAGGCAGAAAAACATGAAGAGGTGAGACTGGCCTAGCCTCCCAGCCTACATCTTTCACTCGTGCTGGATGCTTCCTGCCCTCAAGCATCGGATTACAAGTTCTTCAGTTTTGGGACTTGGGCTGGCTCTCCTTGTTCCTCAGCTGGCAGATGGCCTGTTGTGGGACCTTTGAGTTAATACTTAATAAACTCCCATATATATATATATATATATATCCTACTACTTCTGTCCCTCTAGAAAACCCTGACTAATACAGTGATAAAGGACTTGCATCTAGAATATATAAAGAATATTTACAACTCATTAATAAAAAGGCAAACAATCCAATGAAAAATGGGCAAATGATCTGAATAGACATTTCTCCAAAATATATACAAATGATCAATTAACACATGAAAAGATACTCAATGTTATTATTTCTCAGGGAAATGTAAATCAAAACTACAATGAGAAACCAATCAACACCCAATAGGATGGCTATGATCAAAAAGAAAGATAACAAAACGTGTTGGCAAGGATTTAGTGAAATGAGAACCCTTATACACTGCTGGTGGGATGTAAAATAGGGTAGCTTCTTTGGAAAACAGTCTGGCATTCATCAGATTATTTTAGAAAAACCTATGACCCAACAATTTTACTCCAAGATATATATTCTCCAGTGAATTGAAAACATAACCACAGAAAAACTTATGCCTCAATGTTTATAGAAGCACTAATTACAGTAGCCAAAATGTGGAAACAATCCAAATGTCCATCAGCTAAGGAATGGAGAAACGAATGTGGTCTATCCATACAATGGAATATTATTTGGCCATAAAAATGAATAAAGTACTGAAGCCTGTTGGCAATATGGATGAACCTTGAAAACATTATGCTAAGGGAAAGAAGTCAGTTACAAAAGGCCACATCTTATGTGATTTCATTTATGTGAAATGTCCAAAGTGGGCAAATCTGTGGAAAGTAGCTCAATGTTTCCTGGGGCTGGGAAAGATGGTGAGTGACTGCTAATGAATACAGGGGGACCCCTTTTGGGGTGACAAAAAATGTTCCAAAATTGACTGTGGTGATGGTTCACACTGTGAACACATGATAACCAATGAACTACACACTAAATAAGTGATGTTATGATGTCATGTGAATTATATTTCAACAAAACTATTATTTTTTTAAAAAAAATAAGCAAGTGGTTTGTGTATGTTGTTGTTGTTGTTACTTTGACAAGCTGGACTCCAGTTTTAAAGTGGTCTGAGGTCCCTGGGCACACCCTTTATGCATCCTCTCCCGCTGAATGTCAGAGAATTGCCCTGGAAGCATCAGTGCTGAAGGGCGTTGGGTGAGTAATACCTGAGCCAGAGAGTCCACAGCACACCCGATGAGGCAGCCCACCCCAATCATGGAAGCTTCTCCATGCACCAAGGAGTTCCCCCTCTGCACTGGTGCCCTTCTGGCCAGGAATGACCATTCAGCTACTTCTCCATCTGGCAAATTCTAGCGCTTCTTGTAAGGCATGGTTTGGGGCCCCTCCTAATGAGCCTTGCCTAATTCTTCCTGTAGGGAAGCCGCTTTGTCCATTCCCCCACTTTCAGATGGCTTGCACTGCATCGTCATTGGATGAATTACATGTTCGCCCCACATTATGCTTTCAGATCCTTAAAAGTAGGAATTGAAACATGCCCATTTGAGTGCCCACATCACCCTACAAATACCTTATAAACAAAGAATGAGAAAGCAAAGAAGTCTCTGAGCGTCCACTGTGTGTCACACACAGTGATGCAGTGCTCACACGCAATAGTGAAGTCTCACATAAACCTACGGGAGTTAGAATTATGAACACTCTTTTCCAATAAGGAGACTGACATTCAGAGAAGTCAGAAAACCTTCTCAGAGCTACAGAATTAATACTTGGCAGGACCTACATTCCAGTCAGTGCCATGTCGTGCTGAAGACCACAGCCTCTTATGGATAATTGAGTGATCTTTCCAGACCACAACTACTCATCTACTCACCTAAAACTTTCTCCTGTTTTTTTCTTTCTAGCTGGCTCTCACTCCTGCTTTTGCGCCGGAGTCTCTGCATCCTCTGGCAGAGTCTCTGGGACTCGTGTCAGGTCCTGGCTTTTTCTTAAAGGTGACTTCACCTAGGATGTATGACAAATGCCTTCTTATTTGCTTGGACCCAGTTCATGCCTCTCCAGTAGAGAATGTCTTGACCTTGTGACCCTGCCTGTCTGCCAACCTAGCCTTCTCACAGGCTTTGGACAAACCATTGCTTTTAAAATTTTTACTTTTTGGCAAGATTTCCAAGGTGAGGCATTTCTGAATCTGAAGTGCAAACTCTGCATGAGCTTTTTGGCAGATATTCTGTAAATGTTATGTTGGGTCAAAATGTCCACTGCAAAATAACTCTCCAGACATTTGGGAAAAATGGTTCCAGCAAAGCAAAAGTGGCATCACAGAGAGGGACAAGAGCATCTTGTTGCCATGGTAACAGCAGCTGAGCTTCTGGCACAGCCTGCAGCCCTGGTAAATGCCAATATGTTGTCTCACTTCCAATGAAAAAAACAAAACAGCTTCCTAAACCCATCCCACTCCCTGAGGGTGCAGAACTGTGATATGACAAAGAGGCAGGTCAGCAGGGTTTCATTTCTTCATCAGAGTGTTTCTCTGGAATGGGAAGTATTAAGCTATGCAACAACTGAGATTTCTTTAATGACATTGGAATTGGAGTTTCTGTAAATTTCTCCTTTCACCCAATGCCAAGAGCTCCTGGGAGGAAGAGAAGCTTGAGCCACACAGAGGCTTACTCAGAACACACTTTCATAATGGAACAGAGTGCCCGATTTCCTTTTTGAATGTGTTTGAAAGATATGAAGTGACCCAGAATGATTTACAGTAAATATTATTTTTACACAGATAAGAATAGCACCACGACACCTGTCTTCTCTGACATTCTCAACAGCTGAGACAACTCGCCACACTGTTGACTGTCAATAGAGTGAAAACAACAAGAGGGTGCTTCCCAAGGTCACCCCCAAGGTCACCTTGAGTGGGTGTCCGTAGGGCCTCAGCTTACAAAAGGCACTCAGCTCACTGCATTTGTTAAAAAGGCAAAAAGATGGTTTTTTATTCTAGAAACTCCTGAGGCATTCCTTCTTGGAGATGTGGGAGACCAAACCCAGAGGTGGGCTGGGGTGGTGGGGAGGGAGGGAAATGCAGTCCACAAAATGATGTCATGGGGGTTGATGCCCTGTGGCTCTGAATGTTCACAGGCCTTTCTGGGAGAAAAGAGAACCCAGGAATCCATTTATTCTACATTCCAGCAAACCAGAAAAATATGCAAAAACAAATAGACCTGCCAGAGCCCTGGCCCAGGTGGGGCCTGCAGAGACTCCCTCCAAAGGCTCTGGGCAGACTCCCTACCAGTTCCCTCCGCCATGCCTTCTGCTCAGTCACTGGCTTGTCTCATGACAACCACAGAAAGCTACTTCTCCCCAACTGTCCTGTCTGGAGGGGCTGGTGCACCACCAGAACTGCCTTCCAAACACCACCCACTCCGTGCCCCACACCGTACTGCATTATCTGGGTAGTATTGTTTGAACTTGTTGAAAATGTTACTTTATAAAAGTTTCTTCTCCTTCTGGACAGGAGCACTGTCTTCCCTTTTCATTTTAATCCTAAGCAATAATGCCATATTCTATCCTTGGTCAATGTTCTGGAGTTGACTGACTGATTTGGGACATTTCCGCTACTGCTCCCACTGGGTCTTCTCCATCTGCATTTTTAAAACGCCACCTCCGTCATCCACACATGCTTTCTGCTAAGCAGCCTTCCCTTCTTCAGCCAGTGTCTGTGGGTCTGTTCCTCCTGCATGTGCTTTTTCATAGAACCCTAGATTTTTAATCAGATGTACTTTTTGTTGTTATTGTTACAGCCATGAAACCTATGCTCTAGGAAGCATGTGAACAAGTATTTTAAAAGGCACAAGGTTTGTTTCTTGCAGTCAGGTGTACTCTAAGGGATTCTAAGTGTGCATTTGGTTCCCTGAAGAAAGGACACGGGAGCTTTTCCACTGTGGTCGTGTTGACCTCCCCATCACACAATGTTGCCATCGTGGGGGAAGAAGACAGAAGGAGAGGGAAGGGGAAAACGCACTTTCATCTCTACCTATCCCCAGCCCAGAATGCATGATAGATGCCGTATCCAGTTCTATCTGTCATGTTTACTGGAGCGTCACCCACCCTCTGCTCCTGCCCCTAGGCAAATTCAAACAGCTTCATTGTTTTACCAGAAAAATGAAAACCACCCCAAGCTGCCCTTTTGCACTCATGTGAAATTACTGCAGTGACCCAGTGCTGTCTCAGACCAACAAAGCTGAGATGACTGCCAGCTCCCCAATTAGCTCTGTCTGCCACTGATGCATCCGATAGTGATGTGGAGACCTGGGTGCTACACCAAGCAGACTTGCCCAGCTGCATAACTGAATGTGATTCTCAGATGGAGCCCATCCCTTTATTATAACATAACAATCACTGCAGTTAACAATGTGCTGGCTGCCTGGCTGGTGCTTGGAAAAGCAGATGTGCAGAGATAGTCTTAGGAAAAGAGAGCTAAAAATCACCAAATTCCAGAACAGCTGTGAATCACCTGTTCTGATGTGGGAAAATGAGAAGAGATCATGACTATATGAACTTGCAGGCGTGTGTGGCTGTCTCTATGGGCCCAGTGCAGAGCTCTAGGTTCATGCTTCTAACTACAATGCCAGGTGAGACAATCTTCACCTTTGTGGATGGGGATCTGTGCAGGTAATGACTTCACCTTCCCTAAGACTAATGGGGCATCCCAGGTCCTTCCTGATAGGCCCACAGCTCATGGTCTTATGCACCAAACTTTCCCATTTGCCCTTCACACTTCAGACACATGGAGTGATTCAGCTTCCTGGACCCCACATCTGGTCTTGCAGAGCTCTGTGCCTTATGCTTAGTGTCCACACTACCTGGAATGCTTTCTTGTCTTCTGTCTGATGAGTTTCCACTCACCCCTCAAGACCTAGCTTAAGTATCCCCCCCTCCAAACAGTGTTCCCTGACCCCAAGACCAAGTTGGGCTCTTATCTCTTTCCCCTGCACCCATACAGGAGTTTGTTTCTTATCACAGTTATAACACTCATCAAACAGAACTACAGCTATTTATTCATGGGTCTGGTTCCCTACACTGAACTGCAAACCCCATGGAGGGTAAGGATCATGTTTTATCTTGTTCCTCTTTGTACCAACTGTGCTGGCATATAGATGTGTGTTGAATTAATAGATGATTGGACCAATATGATGTGTTAAGTTTAATGTATTTAGGGTTTAATACTATCACCTTATGAGCTCAGTGTATAAGGAACGGGTACCTTCTTTTGACCCCTAAGTTCTCTGATGGTTGAACAGAAAACACATAGCTCTTAGTTTATTCAAAGATACCATGGCAGCCCACCCAGGGTCCATGGGCTTGCCTGATAGAATGTTGATGACTCACCACTCTGCAGAACATAATATTTTCAGCAGAAGAATCCCAATTACTTATACATGTCAAACTCGGCACCTGCTCTTTTCAAAGCAGATGGAAAGAAGGCTTTAATACTTGACACACATTATAAAACTACAAAGAGAAGAGCCAACCCATTCAACATCATAGCGCGTGTTGGGTGCTGACACTTCTGCTGGTATATAGAGATAACGGACATGTGCAGAATACTCTACTTGTAAACCCTCTCCCGCCCAAAGACCAATGCCAGTAGGAGTTTATATTACAAGTGTGCAAGGGAGAACACACCACACCTTGTCTGCAAGGTAAATTAGGCTGCCCAGCAGCCTCTGGAATTCACAGGGAAGATCACCCTCTCATCCTCAGAGAAGATCATTTGTGTCCTAATGCCAAATTCCAGCCACTTTTGAGTCTGGGACAATGGGTACAGTTGTGCCAGCTTGCTTGTCTTTTGGTTCCTGACAATGATTAGAGGTTGCTCCATAAGTAATCTACGTAACTATGGAGTGGGGACAGGTAGACTGTGTGAGTTCTCAGGGAGAGGTCATTAGACACAAGCGCCATGTAAGATGCACAGTGTCCTGGTCCTATGACTAAGCTGAGACAAAAGCAGGGCAGTTAACATCTCAGGGTTCAGTTTCCCCACAAGTAAAATTAATATAAAAGTAGCTTTTGCAAGGTCACTATCAGCCCTAGCCCTTATTGACTTTGTACCCCACACCCACATCTGGTCCAGTGTGAAATACAAGTGGCCTAGGTCCCACTGGGAGAAACTTTGGCATGCAGTGGGAATATCTACCACTGAAGATCACATGTGACCTTTTCAACCAGTACCCCAGTTTTCCTAACCCCCTTCCCTGCCTAGTTTTCTCCAGAGCACTTACCGCCACCCAATGTACCTTGTATTTTCTCAAGTATGTTATTTGTTTGCTTATGCTGTAATGCAGGGCTGATGGCCACAGAGATTGTTCTCTGCACCTAGACTCTTTCCTGATACATAGTAGATTATTAATAAATATTTGTGGAATTAAAGAATTGAATTGCCCTCTGCTTTGAAAACCTTCTGTGTTATCTTAGGAGCAAATGATCAGGAAAAAAATACCTTTTTTACCCTAAATAATATCTGTTACTGAGAACAAAGCTTCAAAGGTTAAATTACGGAGTGAATGACACTATAAGTCAGCTACTTGCTAAACAGTCTGGAAAAATCTGGAAACATACATACAAAAGAGAAAAAAAAGTATGCAGTAAGTAATAGGTAATTGGGCTATTACAAATAATTGAAAAATGAGTCATTTTATGCTTTGATCCATTTGTAGAAGAGTCAACGGATAGAGCTGATTTTAACCTTTCATAGCACACCTGAATCTCTATTTCCTGGGGTTTCCACTCTTCCTGGGACTTTGTCAACCTGCCTGTCCTTTAATCTCAGGTTTGCACAGATGAGAGAAGGATAGAAAGTAGATAAAGTTAAATTCTTGACTTTCCTGAGACCTAAGCAATGAGTCTGTAAGGCCACAGCATAATTACTTTAAGGTTTTCTAACATGATATGCACCCCCGCTCTGGGAACCAAAAGTCTTTGGAAGATGCAGCCATGACCTCCTGCTAATAGCATGATATAAAATGTAAGTCTAAGCCCCAGGCTTCCCCTGTCTCAGGCCTTGGCTCTCAAATGTCTTAGCAGGGCCCCAGAAGCATGGGATCTGAGCCCTAAAGGCAGTGGTGATTTAACAGGAGCAGGGTTTCTGCTTAAACTCACTGGGTCTCAACATTCCTTAGAGTTCACAATGTGAGAAACTGATAATGGGAAAACAGGAAATCAACAAACTATTATTTAGCCCCAAAATGTAGAGTGTGTTTATCACAATAAAGTGGAAAACCCTAGAAGAGATGAAAAATCATCCTATTAGAATGGTGACCACATGATTTGAAAAGAATAGGTAGGTTTTAGACTGCTTTGAGTTTTTAGTGGGAACTCACAAGATTGGGCAAGGACTCCAGGGCAAACACCTCTGAAAAGTGGCCCGGCATCCCAAGTAGATAAACAACAGAAAGGGCTTAGCTTCCTTAAGCTGCCCAAAGCAAACTGGGGATACTCAATTGCTCTGGAAGAATGACTGCCAACTTCACAGGGATTTTAACGAATAATTCCCAAGAGTCTGGGCACTTTGAGTCTGATGCACGGGTTGCCAGATGGTTCCCATGTGTAGGGGATGTTTAGAGTCTCCACATTTAGGTTATTTGACGTTCTAGGCATTCCTTCTAACTCACATTTTAGACTTTGCTCTGGGTTTCTATATGAACTCTAAAACTATGGCATCGTCCAGGGTGGGATAAAAGTTTAGTTTTTGTTCATTCATTCATTCCCTGCAACAGCTGGGTAACCATCTATGCTCCTTTCCCTAAGCCAAACAGTGAATTGAGCCATACAGTGTGTGAAAAAATAAATAAATCTTGGGACCCCAAACTCACTAAGTCAAAGGGAAAAGTCAAGCTGGGAACTGGGTCTTGCAATTCTGCCTCCCATTTTGGTTCCTAAATAAGATGGCTATGCAGATGAAAAGCTACATACCTCCCTCACATTTTGCCCACAAGGAAATTCCTTGTGGGCCCCAAGATCTTTACCCTAAAGCAGTTCTGTTGAAGTTCACCATGACGATGTAAATTGATAGCTTACCTTCACAGGTGTGGGACAAAGGACAGGACTCAAAGTCAACCCTCTGCTCACCTGAGACAAATGCATATCTGATTGCTTCCTCTGCCCTATTGTCTATGTTATCTTATGTAAAGATACAGATTCACTAAGCCAGACAAAGGCATAAATAACTATTTCCCTACCTTCCCTCACATGAAAATTGTGTGTTTCCCCAATATCCTGCCTTTTCCCCTTTAAATATTGAAGCCCTCAATATTATCTCTGGAGAAAAACACAGATCTGTCTCCTGGGCACATATCCTTGACTTTGCCAAATAAACCTCCTAAAATGAGTAAGACTTGCCTAGCTCATTTTCTTTGATTTACAGGTGCCCTCCAAGCTAAAAATATAGATTAGAAATACAAATGGCTATGGTTAGAATGTGTCCCCCAAAGTTCATGAGTTGGAAACTAAATTCCCAATGCAACAGCCTTGAGAGGTAGCCCTTTGAGAGGTGATTAGGTCATGAGGGCTCTGCACTAGTGACTAGATTAATGCCATAATTGCAATAGTGGGTGTGTATTCTTGGGAGTGGGTCCTGACAAAAGGATAAGTCTAGCCCACTTCTGTTTGGTCTCTTACATGCCCTCTCACCATTCTGCCTTCTGCCATGGAATGAAACCGCACAGAGGCCCTCACCAGATACTGGTGCCATGCTCTCGGACTTCCCAGCCTCCAGAACTGTAAGCCAAATAAATTTTTCTGTTTATTATAAACTACCCAGTCTGTGCTGTTCTGTAATAGCAAAAAAAATGACTGAAGTCATTGTTCAATTGTGCTCATAAAGCATATGTGGTGTCCCAGATACACATAAGCCCCATCAGGACCAACTCATGTTAGAAGAGGTTTTTCCTGGTTTGCCCACTCTGGGTACCAGAATTTTGACTTTAACAGTCTTTGAGAATCCCTTATGTAAAAATACAAAATCAATGTGCAAAAATCACAAGCATTCCTATACACCAATAACAGAGAAACAGAGAGCCAAATCATGAGTGAACTCCCATTCATAATTGCTTTAAAGAGAATAAAATACATAGGAATCCAAATTGAAAGGGATGTGAAGGACCTCTTCAAGGAGGACTACAAACCACTGCTCAACGAAATAAAAGAGGACACAAACAAATGGAAGAACAGTCCATGCTCATGGATAGGAAAAATCAATATAATGAAAATGGCCATACTTCCCAAGGTAATTTATAGATTCAATGCCATCCCCATCAAGCTACCAATGACTTTCTTCACGGAATTGGAAAAACTACTTTAAAGCTCATATGGAACCAAAAAAGAGCTCACATTGCTGAGACAATCCTAATGAAAAAGAAAGCTGGAGGCCTCATGCTACCTGACTTCAAACTATACTACAAGGCTACAGTAACCAAAACAGCATGGTACTGGTACCAAAACAGAGATATAGACCAATGGAGCAGAACAGAGCCTTCAGAAATAATACCACACATCTACAACCATCTGATCTTTTACAAACCTGACAAAAACAAGAAATGGGGAAAGGATTCCTTATTTAATAAATGGTGCTGGGAAAACTGGCTAGCCATACATAGAAAGCTGAAACTGGATCCCTTCCTTCCACCTTATACAAAAATTAATTCAAGATGGATTAAAGACTTAAGTGCTAGACCTAAAACCACAAAAACCCTAGAAGAAAGCCCAGGCAATACCATTCAGGCCATAGGCATGGGCAAGGACTTCATAACTAAAACACCAAAAGCAATGGCAACAAAAGCCAAAACTGACAAATGAGATCTTATTAAACTAAAAAGCTTCTGCACAGCAAAAGAAACTACCATCAGAGTGAACAGGCAACCTACAGAATGGGAGAAAATTTTTGCAATCTACCCATCTGACAAAGGGCTAATATCCAGAATCTACAAAGAACTTAAACAAAGTTACAAGAAAAAATCAAACAACCCTACCAAAAAGTGGGCAAAGTATATGAACAGACACTTCTCAGAAGAAGACATTTATGCAGCCAACAGACACATGAAAAAATGCTCATCATCACTGGCCATCAGAGAAATGCAAATCAAAACCACAATGAGATACCAGCTCACACCAGTTAGAATGGTGATCATTAAAAAGTCAGGAAACAACAGGTCCTGGAGAGGATGTGGAGAAATAGGAACACTTTTACACTGTTGGTGGGACTATAAACTAGTTCAACCATTGTGGAAGACAGTGTGATGATTCCTCAATGATCTAGAACTAGAAATACCATTTGACCCAGTCATCCCATTACTGGGTATATACCCAAAGGATTATAAATCATGCTGCTATAAAGGCACATGCACACGTATGTTTATTGTGGCACTATTCACAATAGCAAAGACTTGGAACCAACCCAAATGTCCATCAATCATAGACTGGATTAAGAAAATGTGGCACATCTACACCATGGAATACTATGCAGCTATAAAAAAGGATGGGTTCATGTCCTTTGTAGGGACATGGATGAAGCTGGAAACCACCATTCTGAGCAAACTGTCACAAGGACAGAAAACCAAACACGGCATGTTCTCACTTATAGGTGGGAATTGAACAATGAGAACACTTGGACACAGGGTGGGGAACATCACACACCGGGGCCTGTAGTGGGGTCGGGGGAGGGGGGAGGGATAGCATTAGGAGATATACCTAATGTAAATGAGGAGTTAACGGGTGCAGCACACCAACATGGCACATGTATACATACATATGTAACAAACCTGAACGTTGTGCACATGTACCCTAGAACTTAAAGTATAACAATAATAATAATAAATAAATAAATAAATAAAAATAAAAATACTTTATAGGATTTAAGGATTCCACAATGATGACAAAAGGGTTTGTAGCCAGTGACTAGACTCCAGGCAGTTTTTAATGAGAACTGTGTGTGTTTTATTCAGCATTCCTATATGCAAGGTGGTGTGAAGTGTGTGTGGTAGTTCTGAGGTTGAATTTTCAGTTTCTTCTCACTGAGGAGCTGGTGATACCCTACTCAGAGACTGAGGACACAGTTCTGGCTGAGTTTTCTTCGTTTTGCTCCATGCATGAATCTTAGCCTTTGCTTACACATTGTCCAGATAAGTCTTGAGGCACTATGCCTTTATTTATTGCTTCATGTAATAAACCTTGCTTCTTCTCCATGCACTCTCTAGCATAAACTTTATCTTAGATCTTTTGCCATGTTCAGGGTTCCATGGGCTGTGGTGATGTTAGAGATATTTTGAAATCTCCTTGGAAATCTGTATGAAGTCTTAGTGAAACATGAACCCTCTTTTATGCTGTTGCTCAGTCCCTGTCACTTTCTGCCTAACACCATTAAACTCACCCCCTACCTGCCAAGAGTGGCAGCTAATGAACTTTCCTACCTCATTACCCCCTGTGCCCTCAGTGCAGTGGGCTCATAAATCCTGTCAGGAGTTACTCTAGCTTGTAAGAAATGAAGATCAAGGGAAGAGCACCAGAGCATAGCCAGTATCTCTCTTAGAGGCCCTGGCATCTTCTGTTTTCAGGTGCATGACATCAAATCCTTCTCGGCCAACTACCCAAGGACCAAACTCCAGGAAGCCTCTCTCCAGCTCCTTTTAAATTGTTGTCATTGGTAACTGGTTTAGCATGCATGTGTATTTCAACTGAGTGTAAAGGGATTGGAAGGAACTCAGTAGCAATGGGGAGTTGCCTGTGTCCTGAGTGTCATACTTTAA
Organism: Nomascus leucogenys; assembly: GCF_006542625.1. Classification (NCBI taxonomy): domain Eukaryota; kingdom Metazoa; phylum Chordata; class Mammalia; order Primates; family Hylobatidae; genus Nomascus; species Nomascus leucogenys. The sequence goes on along the minus strand of NC_044383.1, from coordinate 5,738,765 downwards.
ACATATTAAATGCAAGTTCCTCAGCCAAACTTACACACCAAAGTGAGGTTGAGTGAGTATGTTGTGAGCTGAGTTGTATCATAAGAGGCAGCTTAGAGTAGCTGTTAAAAGCCTGGGCCCTTTAGATAGGCAACTACAGTCAGACTGTAAGCTGTACAGCTTAGAAGCTGCACGTCTTGAGCAGACTGCTTAACCTTGATTTTCCCAACTATAGTATCAAAAGGAGATAATGCATGGGAAGTACTTAGCTTAGAGAAGTGGATTTAGGAAGGACTCAGTAAATCTAAGCTTTTTGTGATGTACTTAGGGCTAGAAACCAAGTGGACTGTCATCCAGAGAAATGTGCCACATGACGCCCCAGGCAAACTGCTCAGACTCTTCAGGGGTTATAACATCTTTCTGCTTCCTGACTCTGCCAGTCCAGTTTCTACATACGCATCTCCTGAAGTCCTGCCCAGTTCTCCCCACTCCTCCATGAAGCTTTCTCTAACCTCCTGAGTGGTGGGACTCACAACGCAGCAAACCGGATGCCCCTGGACAGCCGTGGATAACTTCAGACCATACTCAGAATCCTGCCAAATTCATGCAGCAGCAGTCCCAGGGTATTTATGAAACCCCTTTAGTCTGTTGCAAGTCAGGTTTTGATAAGGAAGAGCTAATAATACCTGGATCTCAAAGAGAGGCTAGTGTCCAGTGTTGCCCTTATCATTAATTAAGCTAACACATCAGAGAGGTAATAAATACAAACGGCAGCATGACAGGCCAGCACTGGGCACCTGGATCTTGGTGATGTTGATGCTGTTATCCTCATCAGGATGTGGAGCTGATTGGCCACCTTATATCTCTGTGACTATCTCCCACACCTCTCCAGTGGTCTCATGTCACCGTGGAATCTCTCCAAATATTGTGGAAATTTATAGCCCAGAACAATCAGTTGTGTTATTCTCTCAAATAAAAAATACCTTGCATCATTTCAAAGGAAAAGTATGACCTCTGCTGGAAGAATCATGAGACTGACCATTACCAGAAAGGAAGGAAGGAAAAAGAGGGAGGAAGGAGGAAAGTCCTTGATGGCAACTCACAGCCCTCTCATCTGTGAAATGCCAGGCTGATAGAACTATCTGATTGACTGCCTAGTTTCATTGCCTTTGATTTTTCTTTCCCGATGCCCCCTGGCATGCCTCACAAGGGTGAAACCAGCCTTCTATCACCCCCAGGGAGCAGAGCTACTATAATCTGATCTTAACCATCCTCTACTTACCATTTGAATGACTTTTTTCAAACAAGGTTTTGGAGAAAAATATTCTATTACTGTATTTTTATATTCAATTTTGGCTTGTTTTATAGCCTTATTTTGACAGAGGAAGTGGGTACTGAAGAAACGGAAAAATTGTCATGACAACCATTTAAAAATCACAATTTGGGCTGGGCGTGGTGGCTCACACCTGTAATCCCAGCACTTTGGGAGGCTGAAGCAGGCGAATCATGTGTGGTCAGGAGTTCGAGACCAGCCTGGCCAGCATGGTGAAACCCCGTCTCCACTAAAAATACGAAAATTAGCTGGGCATGGTGACGGGCACCTGTAATCCCAGCTACTTGGAAGGCTGAGGCAGGAGAATCACTTGAACCCAGGAGGCAGAGGTTGCAGTGAGCCGAGATCATGCCACTGCATTCCAGCCTGGGTGACAAAGAGTGAAACTCCATTAAAAAAAAAAAAAATTTGAATGGAGACTGGTATTTAATTGTGGAAGCTTCTTTATCATAAATCTGTTTACAAGTGAAAGATTTTCTCCATATTGGAAGATAGATGCTATTAGCAAATATTTCATTGTTAAGATGAAGTAAGGGACAGCAACTGAAAGATTAAATGCTTCCCAAAATTTCAGAACAGGTATAAACTGAAAAGGTTGAACCTATGCTGTCGAAAACATAATTTCTCCCCTAGTGGAACTTCTCAAGAGTTGGAGAGAATGGCTTGGAAATGAGAAGGTATTTACCATTAAACCTGTCTCCTCTTAAATTTCAGCAAATTTAAGAGGAGATTTAAATTTGTGACTCCTCTTATCAGATCCTCACCCTTACTCCTCCTATTCCAGATACTCAGGTGCGAGAAATGCTGGTCATTTCCTCCTCCGCTTCTCCTCTGTCCTACAGACTTTGGGAGAATCTGCTTCTCTCAGTCCTGGGCGCTCAGGTTATAGCAAGGACTGGGCTTCTCCTCCCCATATATCCACAGCAGACTCCAGGCAAGTTATCAGCTGGACTGGGGCAGTCCAATTTGTTCACTCTGGAAAACTTGAAGATACCCAGCTCTTAACTGGATGGTGATGTGCACCCAGGGCCACAGTAGTTAGTTTTCAGCACTTCACACAAGACAGTGCAGCAACAGAGCAGAAAGAAGCAAAGATGAGAAACAATGAGCCTCCAGAGAGACAAAAAAAGTAGCCTCACTGGTTGACTTCCCATGTCCCAGGTCTAGCCCCTTATACGACCTGATTCTCCTTTCCACCATGGAATCCCAAATATACCATCCCCTCCCCCATCAGTGTCATAGCCACCATCATCTTTACCATCATCAGCATGATCTTCACCACCTTCACACCAGCACTACTTTCAGCACTATCATCACCATCACCATTTCCACTGTCATCACCATCACCAGTCAGTATCATCACCAAAGCCATCAGCACTATCACCGTGACACCAGAACCATGACCAAGATCACCATCAACCATACCCATCATGACCATCATTACCACCACTGTAGCCACCATCACCAATTTCTATAGCAACATCCATACTATCACGCTATGAGCAAAGTGATCTCTTCTGGATTAAGCTAATGTGAGTGAATTTCTGTTCCGTGTAACTAGGTGATCCCCTAGTGGACAAAGAAGAAACAGAAAAGTTGTCGCTGTGGACCATTAAAAATCACAATTTGAATAGAGGTCATAAATGAAGAGGTCCTTAGATTAGGATTTCCGAAAGTTAACACGGTGACAAAAATATTGACACTAACCCAAAACTCACATGAGAAAAGCATTTTGTGAAACAATGGCTTTGGTAGATTTTCATACAGGAAGTCAATAACATTTTGTTTAATTACAATTTAGTGAGGGGAATGTCACCACAAGCAAAAGCAAAACCATATTTTGCATTTTTCTTTTTAATACATCCTCACATGCTACGGTACAGCAAAAACTTTATTTGGAATCAAAACCTGTGGTGCAAGAGGTCCAAGAATAACACTGGGCAAATTTCCTAGCATCTCCCAGCCTCAGTTTCCACTTCTGTGAAATGGGGACAATTGTAATATCTACTTTAAAGGGTTATGGTATTAATAAGACAACAATTACTATTATTAAATACTTGTCACTTGTCAAGCCCGGTTCCTGGCACTAAAAATGTAAGCCATTTTCATTTTGCTTTTATTAACCTTTTGTGTCTTTTGCAGTCTACCCCATGACTGTTTAATTAGTGTTAAGAATACTAAGAAATGAACATTTAACTTAGGAGGGGGATGAAATACTGGAGATGGGAAATACACTTTTTGCCATTGAATATACAATGCCCCTCTAAAAAGAGGAGAATCAAACGCGGTCATGTTTGTTTAATTTTATGCAAAAACCAAAAGTGCCTTACAGACTGTCTAACGAGTTGCTTTAGGCCTTAGGGAAAATTCCTCTTAAAACTGGACCTAGACCCAGGTGTAGTAGCTCATGCCTGAAATCCTAGTGACTCAGGAGTCTGAGATGGGAGGATCTCTTGAGGCTAGGATTTCGAGACCAGCCTTGACAACATAAGGAGACCCCATCTCTACAAAAAAAACACATTTTTTTAATTAGCTAGGCATGGTGGCATGCACCTGTAGTTTCAGCCACTTGGGAGGCTGAGGTAAGAGAATGACTTGACCCAGGAATGCAGGGATGCAGTGAGCTCTGGTTGTGCTACTGCACTCCAGTGTGGGTGACACACAGTGAGACTCTGAGACTCTGTCTCTAAAAAATAAAAAATATAAGTAAAAAAAGGAAAGAAAGAACACAAAAATCCCAACCTAGAATTCCTGAATTCCTAAATATCTCTGAGTCATCAGAAGCCTGGTAGGCCTATAAAAATACAGTGTGGTTATCTTATGCAAGGGACAGCAAATATGTTATTGACGGTAGATTTAAAGCTATTTGTTTCTAGAAAGACACAAATTAAACAAGGAAAATGTGAATGGCTTCCCTATTCCTAAACCAGATTAGAAATAAATTATAGGTAAATTTAGGCTCACAATAAAAGTCAGTATGAAGCTGCAAAAGCCCAAACAGAAAACCCAAACAAATATAACCATCTTCTTAACATTAAAACGAATGTTAAGCCTTTTATTTGTTTCACTGCCTTAAGAATTTTGAGATAAGAATAGGTATAAGATAAAATTGACACTGGGACCAAGGGCTGCACAGGCGCAAGCTGAAAATAAACAGAAGAGTGGCTGCCCATTCTGAGGACCAAGGGGTCTTGAGTCCTTAACCATCTTAGTCTCAATCTGAGAACCTTGTACATTCTTCTTGTTAGAGATGAGGCTAATCGCAGAAGAAACTACACCCAAATGTCCCCAAGAGGAGGAAGATGGGGAACTCAGAGAGCTGGCAGTTCCTGATATTGACCCTATTTCATGGTAGGATTCCTTCATCAGCCAGTCCACAAGCATTTCTCCATGTGTTGGGTTCAGTATATCATTTTTGTGGCACCAGTCCTCACGGTGACAAATTCTAAAAGTGACGAGCAATCAGACTAATATGTGCTACTGCTTTGTCATTGACTGTTCAAGAGATGTGGTACCTATGTATTAGTCAATTTAATAAAAATTGTTCTGCCACTGTAAAGTCAGCACTTGACTCTCTCATTTGGGGTGTGTCAAGAAAGGTCCCTATCCTAATCTTGGAGAGCGTAGAAAATGGGCTGGGGGTCAGAGTGGGAAACTGTACTTCAATGAGTTGACCAATATGGCTGAAGGTGGTAATTTTCTACCCATTATCCACTATTCTCCATTTGCCCAGCTGAAAGATGATATAATCAAGCTTCTCTGACTTCTAGATACAACCATGTAACTAAGTGCTGATCCATAAGATGAAAGCAGATGTCAAGCTTTTGGCATACTCCTTAATGGGATCTTAGTGTTTTTACACTTCTCCATTTCTACTGCCTAGAATACTGATATGAATTTTGGAGATTTGACAGCCATCTTGGACCTCAAGGTCATCTTAAGAATGGTTGTCATGTGCTAAGGATGATGGAGTGAAACAACAGAGGAACCTTAGGTCCTTGTTACCTTAGATCTACATTTCCAGACATGGGCTACCTAACTGAACTTCTTTTACATGAGAGAAAAAAACCCTAAAATTTTGAAGCCCCTATTATCTTGCATTTGCTGTTATTTACAGCTAAAACGAGAAGTTACAACTTCTTATTCCTGTTCTGTTTGTATACACATCTAGAACAAAGCTCATTAAGCTGAATTCTAAAATGACATCTTCACTGCAGTTATCTAAGGTAGCTAATGACAGTCATATGTGAAGGGACTCTAGCAGGGCTTCTCAGCTAATTCTGCTCACCCTTTAAGGCCCAGCTCAGGGGTTGATATGTTTTGGCTCTTTGTCAGCACCCAAATCTCATCTCAAATTGTAATCCCCATAATCCCCACGAGTCAAAGGAAGAACTTGGTGGGAGGTGATCGGATCATGGAGGCGGTTTCCCCCATGCTGTTCTCATGATAGTGAGTGAGTTCTCATGAAATCTGATAGTTTTATAAGTGTTTGACAGTTTTTCCTTCACACACTCTCTCTCTCACCTGCCACCATGTAAGACATGCCTGCTTCCCCTTCCACTATGACAGTAAGTTTCCTGAGGCTTCCCTAGCCATGTGGAACTGTGAGTCAATTAAACCTCTTTTCTTTGTAAATTACCCACTTTCAGGCAGTTCCTTTTAGCAGTGTGAGAACTGACTAATTCAGGGGTCACCCCGTGAAACCTTCCCTAATTTCACCTTCATGCCTAGGCTGCTTAAGGTGCCCTCTGTGCTCCCATTTTATGCCATGCATGACTATGTCTTAATATTATGTGCTTGATACATCCACATTCCCCACTCCTTGGGGGTAGACACTGTCTTCATTCAGCTTTGTCTTTGCAGGCTCTAACATAGGGCCAGGGATACGGTAGACAGTAGGCACTCAATAAAAGTTTATAGAACTCGGTTATGTTTATCTGTAGCTGCTTTTCAGTGATGTTTGGGGCTTTCTTGACTCACTCTAGAGACAAAAATAAAATAGCCCTTACATAAAAATGAGTGGAAATGGATGGTTTGTTGTAGATGAGTGATCAACAAAATAAAGACCCTCACATCAGAGAGCTGCCACCTCTGCAGGTAGGGCCATGTTTTGCCCACAGTTCACGGTGGCATGATGTAGGGCTCTGTAGATCAGACAAGCAATTAAATTCTGCTTCCTGTGAGTGCAAAATTGGTCACCAAAATAACTTCATCTCTTCATGGCATGCATCAAAAGTGTTTGTTTACAGACAGTTGACAGGCTGCTAATTACCTCCTGACACCCTGCGACGACACTCATTCATCTCCCACGCAGGTCCTGACAACCGTAAAGTGTGTACCTGTCACCCTGGCTTACCAAGGAGCAGTTTCTCCGGGTTGAGGCCATTGACCCCGCTCCCATTTGAGTGACAGGGATCAGGCCGTTTCTCACTTCAGGCAGCCTGACCCTTGCACAACCCACTCCATTTTTTTGTAGGAATCCCTTCAACTAATGAGCACTGCGTTCCTCGGGCCAGAGGTTCCAAATAATTGCTGTGTGATTGTATATCACAGTTCTTGGCAGCTCATTATGGGAGGGAGGAAAAAAACCTTAGGATCCGAGTGAGTCTAACATTAGACAGCTCAATTTTACCTTAATTGAGACATTGAGAACTCCTGCGTCACAAATTCTACTTTTCTCAATTTTAGGCTTATAATTCTCCACTCAGTCCATTTATAACCTCACTGATTTTAACTTCCTGCCCCCTATTTTGTAGTAGTTGATCTAAGAAAGATAATTGAGGTGGGAAAATGGCCTTTAGACATTCCACCTGTTTCTCAAGTAAGAAGTAGAGGGAGCTCATGGATATTGCACGCCCATGAACCAGGCTAGTGTGATAGGTCTTCCATCTCAGCTCTCTCCACCACAAAAGGTAGGTGGACATCTAGATCCTTCAGAAATAAAATTTTCCCACTTGGAGTCATATTTCACTGAACATCATATAAAATACATCCTGGGCCAATGCTTGGAGTTGAGATGTTCTTGTAGACCATACTTACACATTCTCTTCTCCCACCTAAGTTCATTCATTAATTTAATAACTATTTGTGGAGTACCTACTATAGGACAGGCACTATACTCAGCCCTGAGGCTATAGCAGAGATTAAGGCCCTGCCCTCAGGGAGCTCACAATCTAGGGCAGAAGACAGACAACAAGCCCCAAACAGGCTGATCCTATTATGCCAGGAGCAGACTAATGCTATGAAGAAAATGAAGCATACTGGAAGGACAGAAGGTATGAAGAGGAAGTGTGTTCTTCAACATTGTCATACATCAGGAGGATCCACAGGATTCTGGAAAGAGTAGGCAGAACACTTGAAACAGATGTAGCTGAAGACGGTTATATGAGTTAAGAGACTACCAAAAATGCTGAAACATCCAGCAATGAGCTACAGTGGGAATCCATTACTTCCCTGGACCTGAAAGAGCTTGGGAGAGAAAGGAATTAACAGGCCACGTGACAGCTTGCTCAGTAGAAGAGAGAAGGTTGAGACCAAACTCTGAGGCAAGGGCCAAAGCACCAGTGAAGGCCCACACACTACCACTGTAAACATTTCCAAGTGATATTTCAAGCTAACAAATTATTAAATAAAATTAGTTCTATTCTCCTGCCTTGGTAAGTATATCTCTATAATGACAAAACAGAAAAATACATGTAAAATTATAGTTGTCTACAATACCCCAGTGGATGGCGCTTGGACATGCTAAGTCCTTTAAACTAGAGCCACAGCCTCATAGTCACGGCCCCTCTGACCTTCTCTCACCTCTCCTGAAGCACAGGGAGGGGCTTTTCCTGAAAGTCTCTTATCTAAGGGAAGTTCCTCCCTTAAAAGGAATGGGACAGTTGTGAGCATTCTCCCTGGGATCTACATGAATTGGAGATGATTAAAGGTCTCCATGCCCAGGTCACCACACCCAGACAGACTTTTCACCTCTTCTTCTGAGGGTTCCTACCTGAGGAACTTTTATTTCTGCATAAGACAGCCTTAGTTCCCAGTGCAGTGCCTCCCCTCACCCTCCCATAGCTTGTCACCACCACTCTCCAGCAGCCTTTAAGCTCCTGTTTATTTCTGTAGCTCAAAATGCTATTTAAGCTTCAACCACCTGGACCTTTTTGAGGCTCATGCTTGTGGGACTCCCATTCATACACATTTAATCAATTTGTATGCAGTTTCTCCTGCCAATCTGGCTACTGTCAAATTTATTTCTCAGATGTAAGTATCAAAACACCAGAAGGGAGACAGAGGTTCTCTTGCCCCTACACAACTGAATTCATTATTATTACACATCTTGGAGTATTCTGTTGATATGCAAACCATATTTGAATGAGTAGAAAAACTCTATATAATCCATAAATTTCTATATATTTAATCCATACTATGTATTTTCCATGCCTTAATTTATTCAAACTTACAAATTATGTTTTAAAATCAAGCCTTTTAACATAGTTTATACTGTGTTGATGATAATGCCAAATTAGACATTTCTTGAGTTACCGTAGTTCTTCAGTTCTTCAGTTCATTTATTAAATTCAGTTGGGAGAAAGCGTGCTCTGCTGACGCAGTAGCAATTGGAATTGCCAAAAACATTCTAAGCAATACTTAAATTCAGAAATAAATCATAAATTTGACATATCATGTTCAAAAATTATGAGTTCTTACCTGATAAATTATTATTCCTTAAAAGATTCAGAACATTGTAAGTTTATTACATAAATCATACTCATGTATTAAGCAATTTAACTATCTCTTAAAGCAATATGTGTGTGTGTGTGTAGAGTATTAGTTTTTCTTTTCTCTTTCAAATTTTTCAATGCTAGACTTTTATAAAGAAAACTGATAATAGTATGAGAATATTCAATTTATTCAATTTTCTCTTTAATTACAGAAACTAGTTTCAGAATTATTTTATAGAATTCTCTCCTTCATAGTCATGCAAAGTTTTTATTTTTGGATTCTAATTTTCTGATATGCTTTTTGGAATATAACTTTACTTTTTCTGATATCCTTTCCATGTGGATTTTTTTCTCTTGAAAATTAAAAAATATTAAAAGTTCTTTAAAAAAGTAAAAATAGAGAAACTATGATCCACTTGACTTTTTTTGGTTTGCTTTTGCTAACATTATTAACAGCAAGCAATAATTTATAAGAATTATAACTGATGGTATCACGAATTCAACACTGATTTTTTCATAAGAGACCAAGACTTACTCTTTATTTGAGGACCTCTTGTTGTCATTGCTTAACCATCCAGGGCATCTCTTATCTTGACTAAATTAAACCTAAGTGCTTTGAAGTCATCCATTTGGCATTCTATTGTGTGTCTAAAGCAGTTGCAAAGTCAAATTTGACGTGTTTCATCACAACGTTCCATGGTGGGCAGATGCAGAAAATACCATTTTGACCTTTGAAGCCACTTTTGCGAAATTATGACAGTAAAAGAAACCTGACATAGTTTACTCCATTTTGCTTCAAACCTCCAAGCTGTCCTTGGTCATTCCTGGATATAGACCAAGCTGACCTTGGGAGAAATTTGGTTTATAGTTTAACTTTAAAGCAAGGATGATAATAACCCTTCCCAAAACTCAACTGCCTTTGTAAAACTAATGAAAGGCCACAAGATTAGGATTACAAGAAGGTCCTGAATTCTGCTAAGATGTAGGCTTAGTTAAACAATAACTAGTCATTTTTCCAGAGGTCACCAGATTTGTAACTTCCCCAAGTACTCTCGCAGATAACATCACTGTTGTAACACCTAAGACTGGACTTTTGAGATGGCTTTCAGACTTTTGCATTTCTGATGACCAGTTATCTCCACCTGGACTCATGACTCATGACTCAGTCCTGTGGACCCTACCCAGAGGCAGACTCAGCACATGAGGACCATTTTCCACTCCCCTCTGATGGCATCCCCAAACAAACAGCAGCACCCATTCTCTAGCCCCCTCTGCCCACCAAGCTATACTTGAAAACTCTAACCTCTTAGCCTTCAGGGAGATGGATTTGAGTAATAACTCCATCTCCCACCTGGTGTGTCCAGATTTGTATTAGTTAAACCCTTTACTGCAATGCCATGGTCTTGGTGAATTGGTTTTGTCTGTGCAGCAGGCAGGAAGAGCCCATCAAGGTATTACACCTTAGTATCAAAGAATTACATGGCTTGGAAAAGCTGGGGCCATGTCTCCTGGTAACAAACGTATCAGTGCCTGACATGCAAGACCCACTAGAACCAGAATCAGCCATAGGAGAAGTAAGCAAATGGACACTGGTCCCTACAGGTGATTGACGCCTCATTATGCATGAATTTCCTACGTCTCTTAGCATGAGGGGAGGAATCTGACAAGGTTGTTGATCTGTCTTTTCTCTTGCCTGAGAGCTTCAGCCACTCAAGTCCTCCCTGCTCTGTAATGCAACATCCATCTCTGCCTTGGCAGTGGCACTGCCCCCGAATCCTGATGGCCTTGGGATGAAGTTGCCTTTTGCTGTCAGAACACAAGAAAGAGACATGGAGACGTATCCTCAGGGGCCTGAAGGACCTTAGTCCTGAGAGCACATGCTTGTGGGTGTGCCAGGGTAGGTGAGGAAAGTCTTTCCTCCCTGTCCTTCTGGGATCTGTGGCTGGGGCTCAAGAATCAGGCTGGTGAAAAACAGATTAACAAGAGTAAAAGCAGTTTTAATTCTGTATGTGGTATGCACAGGAGTTCACAAAGAAAAACGTAGCTCCAGGAGGTGGCCAGGTGGCTGAGGCTTATGCACCATCATAGGCCAAACAAGGGAAAAGGGGTCTGGAGCTTCTGGGAGCAGGAGAAGCCAGTTCTGGGAAGGCAAGTTGAGGTCATCTCGTTATGCAGCTAAGAGTCTTTCAGGGCATGGGGGTTGTCTCAAGGAGCTGCTCCCTCCCTGCTATGGAAACAGCTTTACTTTATAAATGTAAATTTCCTTTACAAGAGGGAAAATGTATACTACATTTTTAGGCAGTTAGGGGGAGGTAAGGAGCTTCTCCTGTGTCTGCTGGTTCTCAGTTGCCTTCAGCTCAAAATAATGTGCATGCCAAAGAGACAGACTTTCGGATGACATTTTCTGATACCTTGTGTAAGCAAGAGAGGCACCATGTGTTCCTTAATGCATTTGTGTGTGTTTGTGAGATGAGGGACCTGCTGAGGCATAGGGGACCAGAGCAGGGGTTCCACCTGCCTGGGTTTGTGTTTGGTACAGAAGTGATTGTCACCGAGGGAAGCTAGCACTTACAGAACACTGTGGGCAAGAAGAGGAGAGAGATGTTTGTCTTCTCATTGCCCACCCTGCCATCTTCCACTGGGCTGAGAAAGCAGAGGGAGAAGCAGCATGGGGAGGTGGGATTCTGGGGCACAGAGTGGGGCAGAGGGGCTGGAAGGCATGGGGGGTGGTGACTGAAGACCATACTCTGACCTTTTCTTGCTCACATTTCTTTCTAAGGGGCTTAGAAAGTCTCACCTTACAAACCATAAAATTTCCTTAAGCAAATTTTTTTTTTTTTTTTTGAGATAGAATCTCACTCTGTTGCCCAGGCTGGAGTGCAGTGGCATGATCTCCGACCGCTGCAGGCTCTGCCTCCTTGGTTCAAGGATTCTCGAGCCTCAACCTCCTGAGTAGCTGGGACTACAGGTGCACACCACCATGCCCAGCAATTTTTGTATTTTTTTGTAGAGACAGCCATGTTGCTCAGGCTAGTCTTGAACCCCTGCCCTCAAGTGATTCCCCCCACCTTGGCCTCCCAAAGTGCTCGGATTACAGGCATGAGCCACTGCACCTGGCCTGTATTAGTCTGTTCTCATGCTGCTATGAAGAAATACCCAAGACTGAGTAATTTATAAAGGAAAGAGATTTAATCGACTCCCAGTTCCACATGGCTGTGGAAGCCTTAGGAAACTTACAACCGTGGTGGAAGGCATCTCTTCACAGGGCGACAGGAGAGAAAGAATGAGTGCCAGCAGGGAACTCTTATAAAACATGAGATCATGAGAATAGCATGAGGATAACTGTCCCCATGATTCAATTACCTTCTACCAGGTCCCTCCCACAAACCATGGGGATTATGGGATTATAATTCAAAATGAGATTTGGGTGGGGACACAAAGCCAAACCATATCACAGCCAAAGATTTGTATTGACCCTGCATAATATGGCCTGTTTTCCAACTTGACTCTGGTATGGCATCACCTGAGAGATACCAGGCTCCCTTATCTTAACTCGAACATTCCTTTCTACTGACTTCAAGTCTTTAGACAAAGCTTAGCTCTTTCAACCAGTTGCTAACTAAAGAATTCCTAAACCCAGCAGGTTGTGGTGGCTCAAACCTGTAATCCCAGCAATTTGGGAGGCTGAGGTGGGAGGATTGCTTGAGCTCAAGAGTTTGAGACCAGCCTGGGCAACGTAGTGAGACCTTTTCTCTTCTATTATAAAAAATTTTTTTAAGTTGCCATGTGTGGTGGTGTACACCTGTAGTCCCAGGTACTGGGGGGCTGAGAGAGAAGGATTGCTTGAGCCCAGGAGATTGAAGCTACAGTGAGCTATGATCATGCCACTGTACTCTAGCTCAGGTGACAGAGTGAGACCCTGTCTCAAAAATAAAAATAATAAACAATAGATATTTTAAAATAAAATAAGGAATCCCTAAACCCACCTATGACCTTTAAGTCCCCATTTTGAGATGTCCCATCTTTTCTGGGCAAACCGATGTTTACCTTCCATGTATTGATTTTACCCACAATTGCTGTCTCCCTGAAATGTATAAAACCAAAGTAGAACCTGACGGCTTCGGGGCCACCTTCTCAGGGCCTCTTGAGACTCTGTTTTCCTGGGCCATGGTCATTCACGTGGCTCAGAATAAACCTCTTTAGCTATTGTGGCAGAGTTTGGTGTTAGTGCCATCACGACAAATGAAGCAGTGATCACATGGTGCTCATTGTTGTCCTTAGGGAGGCCTCTGGCTTTCACAAGCTTGTATTTTCTCAGTTTTGGAGAGCGTGAGCAGGAGTTTTGATTCAAAGCTAGGTAAAACAAACCTTCCTCAGTCCTGATCTAGCACCTCAGAGGGAGCCAGCCCGGAAGAGAGTGCTTTACTCTTAGGCCTTCTGGGAGGGGGCAGGCTGAGAGGGCTGTCAGCTGGGCGAGCCCCAGAGAAGAGCCGGGGAGGAAGAGGCCTTCCTGGCGATAGAGGCTCATTACTTCTGTGGCACTCAGCTTGGCCCTTAGAGGGTTCATGGACTTTCTAGGAACAACTGCTCAGAGCGCTGCAAAACACCCCACACAGTTCCCCCAGCACATAACACCACACATGCAAAGCAGGGTGAAGGGATTTGATTTTTCTCACAGGAAGTGCCTTGATGGAAGGGAAATGGAAGCCTTTCATTTTTGCATAATTCTGTAAATTATATACATTTTGCCAATTCAGCCCAAATTGGTATTTTCCTCTCCCTGATTCCTATTTCATTGACACACAATACTTAACATGCAACTCGGGTTTCCGGACTGCCTGGAGAAAATAGGTTTGCCTCTGCTGTCCTAGCCTCCTGCTGGCTGCGTGCTCCGCAAAGCACCGTGCCGTCTCGAAGCATTGCTTGTGTGCGTATGTGAAGGAACAAGAGCCTGCAGCCACACTGCTGACAGGCCTTTCTAAGGCTCTCACTTCGTGTTAGAGAGGGCGATTGCCATGCTGAGTATTCATTCAGTGTGTCTGAGCAAAGTCAGCTGGAAAGAAGTATTTGTCACAGTGCTGCAGGTCCCAGAGGGAGGCCTGGTCCTCACAAGCAGGCTGCAGTGGGGGCTCCACACTACCAGACCTCAGCCTTCCACTGGCCTCTGCTTCTCAAAAAGACCAGAGGCCTTGAGTCTGTGTTCTCCAGCCACAGCTAAAAGCCCCCCCTGAAACAACCAAGACATTCCCTTATTCGGAACCTGTCTTTGTGGCTCAGCCGTGCAGATATCTGCCTTTTGTCAGCCACTTGCTATGTCATGAGAAGCACACAGCCGCCAGACAGAGGAAACCCAATTCTTATTGACTCCTGGCAGGTCTTAAGGAATTTATTTCCCCCGCTGCGTCTCAGCTTCTGCAGGTATACAACCAAAAGCCAGGGTCCCCAAGACCTGCATAGTCCAATATGAGAGCCACTAGCCACAGGTAGCTATTTAAATTGTGTTTGAATTAATTAAAATTAAGTAAAAGTGAAAATTCTATTCTTTGGTCAACTAGCCACTTTTCAAGGGCTCAGTAGCCACGTGTCACCAGTAACTCCCATACTGGCTGGTTCAGGTAACAGAACATTTCCATCAAGGCTGGAAGTCCCGTGGGACAGTGCTGATCCCCAGATTCTGAAGGCCCTTCCAGGGCTGGCATTCCAAGCGGAGGTGGGTGAGCCCCGGCCTGCCTCCCCTCTGGTTGCTGTGGGTGTCCAGGCATGGGTGTGTCCTTTAGTGCTCATGGTTCAGAGTAAGCATCAGGAAACCTTGGCTTTGTTACTATTTTGAGTGTTCTCAGGGACCCTTTAAGGCACTGTCCAGGAACAAAAGTCCTCAAGTGACCTGGAAGGGGATGTTTCATTGGCCCAGAGAGTACTAGCCTGAGATGAGGAAACTGAGACCCAGAGAGGCTGAGGGGTGAGGGAACCAGGGGAGACTGTTGCTCGCTGGCCCCATGGAGGAAGGAGGGAGTTTTCTGCAGATTCAGAAGGGATGGAAGGAGTGGTGCTCCCAGACCCGGGGCCCTGTCCTGAGAGACGGGTGTCTGCATGTGGCAGGCCTTTATGACAGTTGTTGCCCAGCATCGGTCAGTACAACAGACTGACATCCTAGGTGCCAGTCAGAGAGGTCCAAGGCTCTGTGGGTCTAGAGGAAGTCCTTGAGCCCCCACTGGCGGCCACCTTTCTTGAAGAGCTTGGCCAGGCTCAGCCGTGGAGCCTGTTCAAAGTGAGGATGCGCACACAGGCTCTGGGACGCAGAGGCCAGATGGGGCTGGCTGCAGTCCCTCCTTGGCTTGTCATGCCAAGGTGGCAGCTGAAAAAATCCTCACACCTCCTGGACAAAACCAAGGCCTGCTTCACTCACCCCCACACACCTTGACTTGACTTGTGTGCCCAGGTGTTTGAGAGAAAAGTCCAGAAAGAACAGCACCCAGGAATCCAGAGGGGGCAGGGCCCAGTGTGGGGGGCTCCCCTGCCAGAGTGTGGGAAGCAGCCCGGTCACTGCATCCTTGCTCTCTCTTGTTCATCCTCAAAATGTCCCAGAGATTGCTGTTGGAACCTCACCTTACAGAGGTGGATACCAAAGCTCAGAGAAGTAACTTAGTCCAAGCTACAGAGCTTAACAAGTAGTCGGGCCAGGACTCAAAGCAAGCTAGGCCAGCCTCCCAGCTGCTTTGTTTCCACTCTTCCACGCAGAAGTCTGATGTCTGACTCTGTCTTGGATGGATTATTCATTCATTCACTTAATTTCTTTTCTTTTCTTTTCTTTCTTTTCTTTTCTTTTCTTTTCTTTCTTTTCTTTTCTTTTCCTTTCTTTCTTTTCTTTTCTTTCCCTTTCCTTTCCTTTCTTTCTTTCTTTCTCTCTTTCTCTCTTTTTCTTTTTTCTTTCTTTCATTCTTTCGTTCGTTCGTTCTTTCTTTTTTTGAGATGGAGTTTTGCTCTTGTTGCCCACGCTGGAGTGCAATGGTGCATTCTCGGCTCACTGCAACCTCCATCTCCTGGATTCCTGCCTCAGCCTCCCGAGTAGCTGGGATTACAGGTGCCGGCCACTATACCTGGCTAATTTTCATATTTTTAGTAGAGATGGGTTTCACCATGTTGGCTAGGCTGCTCTCGAACTCTTGACCTCAGGTGATCTGCCCGCCTCGGCCTCTCAAAGTGCTGGGATGACAGGTGCGAGCCACTGCGCCCGGCCACACTTAATTCAATCAGCCCACCTGAGCTAGGTGTGGGGACACAGCCGTGCACAGCACCATGAGGGCTCATCTCACAGCACTGACAGAAAGCAGCCTCATCTAGTGAACTGCCTCTGCCGTGAATTCTACAGTGACCCGGCTTTCAAGACAGCCTGCAATGGGGAAACCTATTCTAATTAAGGATGGTCAAGCTGGACTTCCTTGAGGAGGTCAACTTTGAGCTGAGTTAGGTGGCCTCCTAATGCCTCTGTTTTCTTGTCTGTAAAATGGGAATAATGGAAATCCCCATTGTGTCTCCTCCAAGGGCTGCTCTCAGGAGCCTCTCATGGGAGGTGATGGTGAGGGTCTTTGCAGACATCCTCTGGAGGTAGAATTACAAAGGCCCAGGAAAGAATGCTGGGCCAGGACCTCACATCAGTCTTGGTCAAGGCCTTTTAAAATGCATTTACCCACCATCCCCTTTCAGCAAGACCCGAGCACACTGGCTTCAGGGACTGGCCTCTCCCTATATTCCTCAGTGTTGAATAAAAGATAGAGACAGAATCTCTAAATTTAAAAACTTTTCTTCAGGAGGCAAGAATTGCAATTCAGAGCATACAGACCAGGTGGTCTTTGTTATGTTCAAAGAACAAAGAGAAGGTTAAAGAATTTAGAGAAATGTTATGTATTGTTGTGCAAGAAAGTTCATTAGATTAGCACCAGTAAAGTTTTGGGGAGCTGGCAAGCTCCGATTGGTGAGTGATGGTGGTGGATACAACTAGTCTTAAAGTTGCTGTAGGTTATTTCAGTAGCTATTAGATAAAACTGGTTTCAGGTGACAGCAAGCAGTTTCAGCAGCCAGGCTTGCAGAGAATTCAATCCTCAGAGCAATGTAATGTGCCCTGAGGGCTTTATCCTCCTGGCCTCTGGACAAGAACAACCCAATTTGTATGATCAACTTTCACATTAGTAAGAGCTTGAACCACAGGCCTGGGAGAGCCAAGCCTGGCTCTAACTCCACCTTCTTCCTCTGATGTCTTTTCAGTGACTTTCAATGAGGTCAGGACGCCAGGAGCCCAGACGGCCAACTCTTCCCCATTGGTATCTTTGTCTTCACTATTTGGTCACCCAGTGAGTCTCTTAGGCTGGGAGTTCAGTTTACATTTCAGGCCCCCAAGCTACAAATAAAGGAGACTCCTGCCAGCCCAGGGTTTCCAGAGATGCCCTACAGAATCCTCAAGAGGCACCTGTCTCTCAGCCTCCCAAGTCAGAAGCATCTTCACAGAAAGGTAGAGGACTGATAATTTCTAGAATCCTGATTCCACATGTATCCCTCCCTCTGGCAGAAAACTGAAATTCCACCAGTTTATGCTTTAAAAATGTACTATCCTTGCATGATTTTAAACTACATCCACAAATTCGTTACTCCTCTCTCCAAGAAGTATCTTCATATGGCCTCCTTAGAGGACACCAGTCATATTGGGGTAGGGTCCACTCCACCCCAGCAAGACCCCATTTTGATTAGTTACATCCACAATGACTTTGTTTCTAAGTAAGTTCATATTCTAAGGTGCTAAGACCTGGGATTTCAGCATATCTTTCCTTTTTTCTTTTTCTTTCTTTCTTTTTTTTTTTGCAAAGTGGGAGACACGATTCAACTCAGTACAAATCCTTTTTCATTTTTTCATTTTCTGTAGTGAGATGTCAGGCAAGGCTTCAATGATTCTGCTTCCTTAAAGTTTGTAGAACTGTTGGCAACTGTTGTGAGACCTCGGTTCTTGTCTTCTTAGTTTAAAAGAATTTAAACAAGAGACACACAGCAAAGCAGACGCAGCATACTGCACAGGAGAAAGAGTATTTTGTAAGTGATATGCAGAACGGACAACACCCTGAGAGCATGCAGGGGGAATGTTTGTAAAGATGACACAACATTGACCATTAATGGGGAGACTCCCATAAGGGGGTGGGAGATTATTCATAAGAGGGTGGGAGAGGTATTGCTAGTAAGCATGTTCTGGGTGCTTCTCTAGGTGCACATGCACAGTAGCTGTACAGGCTTGCTCATATGTCGCATGTCTCATTAGCATCTTAAATTTCCACCCAGGGCTGTGTTTTTTACTATTATAAAAAAGGGTCAGTTTGAGGACAGGTAAAATCAAAATGCATGTACCCTCTACAGGGGAAAGTCCTTACCGGAGGCAGCTTTGCGGGAATGAGCTTGACTACAGTGCAAATTGTGTGTTGACGGTGAGGTTTCCATGGTTGCTGCCTCCCAAGGACATGGTTATGTCCTTGACTATCTCAAAACTACTGATCTGGTGGGCAAATCCCTGGAAGGAAAGCGGCTCTAGTAAATGCTTGAATGAACGAAAGGGTGAGCAACAGCGTCCCTGCTCTGACATGGCTCACGCTGCACTCCCCGGCAAGTTGGCACCCTGCTCAGGGTTCACGCCCTGGAAAGCAAGATGGGCCCAGTCATTCCCAGTTGTTGGGTGATGCCAGGGAGCAGGCTGTGTGTCCTGAAAGGAAACCTGGAGTGGAATGCTGATCTGCCCTACGCTGGGGGAGAGACTTTCAGGAAATCATTCATTCAACAGATGCTTTTTCATAAATTTTAAAAGAAATTTTGTGGGTACATACTAAGTGTATATATTTATGGGATTCATGAGACCTTTTGATATATGCATGCAATGTGAAATGACCTCATCATGAGGAATAGGGTCTGCATCCCCTCAAACATTATCCTTTGTGTTGCAAACAATCCAATTACATTCTTTTAGTTATTTAAAAATGTACAATTAAGTTATCATTCACTATGGTCACCCTGTTGCACTATCAAATAGGATCAACAGATTCCTATTAAGTGCCTACTATGTGCTGGCAATTGTGACAAATGAGAAACGGATCAGACAGGAAGACTAATCCGGGACCTGTCCCCATGAAGACCACAGTCTAAGGGGGACATGCAATCCCACTCACTTCACAAAAATCCCACCTGCCAAGTGCTTGGAAGGAGAGAGGCGTGGTGCTCTGAATGCCTCCCAGAAGCCAGAGCCCACTCAGGGTTACAGGGCTGGAGGCAGAGTGGCTTCAGCGCAGTGTTAAAGGCTCAAATACGTTCCCTCAAAAACTCATACTTTTGAGACCTCAGAAAGTGGCCGAATTTGGAGACAGCCTTTAACAAGGGAATCAGAACTAAATGAGGTCACTAGGGTGGCCCTAATCCAATCTGACTGGTGTCCTTATAAGAAGAGGAAATTAGGTCACAGGCTTCACACAGAGGAGAGACCACATGGTGACACAGGATAAAGGTGGCCTCTGCAAGGCAAGGAGGGAGGACTCAAGAAACCAGCCCTGCACACACCTTGATCTCAGACTTCCAGCCTCCAGAAAAGTGAAAAGGCACATTTCTGTTGTTGCAGCCCCCAGCCTGTGGTACTTTGCTATGGCAGCCGTATCAGATTATCAGGTACAAGAAGGGAAAAGCATCCTGGCCAAGGGAACAGCATGTGCTAAGGCCCTGGGGTAGAACAGAGAGTGGAGGATGCAGAAGCTCACAGGGCACTGCAATCGGGGCACAGAAAGGGAGGGAAAGTGAGACACAGGAGGGTAGGGAGAGGGCCCAGGCAGACTTCCAGCTCAGGGGCTTAATAACAAATCTTCTCCTAAGAGAAACACAAGGGCATTATGTGTGGGGAGGGAGGAAGACTGGCTGACCAGCTCGGCATTCCGGAAACACCCTCACAGCTGAAGCAGGAGGATAGGGTCTGTGGACAGGGAGCCTAAGGGCTTCCTAGAACTGAGACAGTAGAACCCCAACTTTCTATACCAAGTACAGAACTTGTAATTCTGCTTCAGCTGTGACAGGAAACATCTCCTTCACTTGCATAGGGTATACACCAAGTAAATCACTCTGTAACCTCCCTCAGCCTCTTCATTTGCGTAGAGAATACACCAAGTAACCAATGGGAAACCTCTAGAGGATATTTAAACCCCAGAAAATTCTGTAACCTGGCTCTTGAGCCCCTTGCTCAGGCCGCCCCCCTCCCGGTGGAATGTGCTTTCGTTTTCAATAAATCTCTGCTTTCGTTGCTTCATGCTTTCCTTGCTTTGTTTGTGCGTTTTGTCCAATTTCTTTGTTCAAAACACCAAGAACTCGGACACCCTCCACGGGTAACATATCTGCTGTGTGGAAGGGGGTCAGGCAAAGGCAATGAGGCCAGCGAGGGGGAGCACGGAGGCACATACAGGGTCCCAGCTGCAGGCAGGGGGGCAGGTTGGTCTCCACCTGCGAAATGAGGGCAGTATTGCACACGGTAATCTCTCAACAATTGCCATTTGTGATTTACTTCATCGTTTGACTCCACTAGACTGGCAGGGAGTTCTCTTTTGGTTCTGAAGTTATGCGCATAAGCTATAAACTAATGTTAGTGCTCATCTTGGTATAATGGAGATAGCCTGAGAAATGTAGTCAAATGCCTGCTGCTTTCAGCATGACTGCTCCTGACATCAGTAAATGGGCCTGAGGACTCTGAGTAAGTGCTGGGTGTGAGGGATTCAACTCAGGGGAAGTCCAGCTTCTTGTCCATTTACATTCTCTTCTCGTTCCATTCCGTAAGTAAGGGTGGCCATGGCTTCCACATTTTATTTGACTGAGATTTTAAGGATTAAAAGCATTCGTGTCTAAACTTGTTGATTTATTTCACTAGGCCATCTTGGCCAAACAACTGACTAATTCAAAAAAATTTTTTCTTTATAATAGTAATATTGTTTTAGTGGCAAAAGGATAGGCCAGAGTTTACCAAACTGTATTCTAGAAAACATTAATGTCTTACAAAATCATAATAGCAACCATTATGGCTGACATTTATTGTTTACTTCAGGTTGGCTCTTGGGCTTAGTAATTGTCACACGTTACATAATGCTGATAGTTTTTTCTTTGAAAAAAAGGGTTGTAGAATATTTCATTTTCTTCTTGGCAACTCATGATATGGATTGTTCCTGAGTAGTTTTACAGGAAAAAACATGTTTCATTTTGTTTCTCTGTTGTTGTCCTTAAAAACACAACTCGGGGAAAATGGTATAAGATTTTAAAACTTGGCAGCTTCACTGAAGGTTTTGATGTCGGTCATGTTGTATGGGTTTTATTGTAACAGATGGTACAGGTAAGAAGCAAAAGGTAATTAAATTATAGATCAATAGTTCTGGAAAGGGCCTGGGGAAGCCTTCCTTGTTCAACAGCAGAAGCTGAGAGGTGAGATGACTGTCCCAGGCGGGTGGAGTGGAGTGGGGCTGGGATGGGCTCTACCTCCCCGTCCACTAGCACCTCCCTGTCCCCACTCGCGGGTGTCACTGGGAGGCCTCCCCTGGGCTCAGCTGAGCCAGGGTGTCTGGGAGCAGTGCCAGAGAATATACAGGACACTCAGTGAAATTTCAATTTCAGATAAACAATAAATAACTTTTAGTATTAATAAGCCCCATTTGTTGCTTATCTAAAATTCAAATTGAACGGAACTGTCTGCATTTTTATGTGCTCAATCTGGCAACCGGTGCCTGAGCCCTGGACCAGCATCTATCTGCCCTCCGGCTTCCTCCGGCCCAGGGACACAGGGCCTGCTGAAGCTGCTTGGGATGCCAGTTCCCACTGCCTTCTACCCCTGAACAATGCCGCCGACGCCAGGAAGTCCCAGACGTCCACTCTGGGGAGCAGCGGTAAGGAAGCCATCTTTACAAAAGTATGTAAGTTTGGTCACATCCTCTCCACACCCTCTGGCCATGAGCCGAGCTATTCCTTCAACAGCCACGGGGACTCCACGGCAGCGTTGTGGGGCTCTGCAGGATCTTCCCCACGGGAAGCATACAGCCCACTGCAGTTTCTCTATTCCACAGGCTCCAGGCTCTGCCAAGCTGGTCCTGTCAAGGACAGTGGGCTGACCCCACCTGAGGCCTCGGCTCCACGTCACCTTCCAGGGATAGGGTGGAACCCCCGGCTCACAGTTCCTCCTCCTTTTGCCGTTCATTCCCTGCTGCCTGAGTGGTCCCTGAAACCCTTGCTGGCTTGTTCTTCAACCTGGCCTTGAGACTTGAACAGCCTTGCCCAGTGTGTCCACCTCCAGGAGGGCTCCTGGGAGAAAGGAGGCCAGTGCCATCTACCTCTCCAACTCCACCACGGGCCTGTGTCTGACCACAGTGCTGCTGATGGTCTACCCCCACCCGCCCACTCAACCTCAAGCCCCTGGAGAGAAGGCACCATCTCTTTCATCCATCGAGTCCCAGTACCTGGCCGGATGCCTGGCAGAGCAGGCTGTCTGCGCTCTGTGGCTGGATCAATGAGAAGAGCAGAGACATCCCTGTGCCTGCCTACTCACAGCCTCTCCCACCCAACCTGTCCTCCATAAAGTTTGCTCTTTAAGGCCAGAACTGATGATTCCCCTTGAGTCCCTGCAACTGGTCCCCAAAACAAGAAGGCATCACAGTGAGGGAGGCACAGGGAGCTGCTCAGTGCTGCCTTTCTTTCCCTGCAAATGGTGCCTTTCCTAGCTTTAGAGAGGCCGCAGGAGAGTGGGAACAGGCCACTGAGGGACCCTCAGCAAGGCACAGACCCCGTTCTGGGCACACTCTCCCTCAGTGATCAGGAGAGTGGCCAGGCAGGCTGGGGACATGGCTAGGGGCGGGGACACCCGCAGACATCTTCCCAAATCCACACTCCCTGTCACCTGGACAATGCTGTGTTATGGGGACTGTCCTGTGCATTTTAGGATATTGTCCCAAAGAACCTTAAGGACCAAGGGGGTTCCAGGAGAATAGCTGGGCAGATGGGGCCAAAGACAAAACCCTGAAAGCCAGGTGAGGACAGCTTTTCCACAAGGCATCGGACTCATTTTCCTAAAGACAGTGGCTGCCATGTCTTCCAGAAGGTAAAAAAGAACCTGCTCTACTGTGAAACCACCATCCCTTAGAAAAGTACCACATGGCTGGGATCAGCTCCATGGAGGACTCTCTAAATATGTTGGCCACTTAAGCTCAACTTTCCATTACCAGTAACACGCACAGCTCATGTGTGTACACACACACACAAATGCCACCACCCTGTCCCCACATAGGTCTCGACTCCAGTGGATCTCACTCAGGGTGATTTTACTCCCTGGGGAGCATTTGGTAAAGTCCGGAGACATCACTGGTTGTCACAGCTGGGGGCAGGGGAGGTGCTTCCAGAATCTAGTGGGTAGGGCCAGGGATGCCGCTCAATATCCTAAAGTGCCCAGGACAGTCCCTGCAGCACAGAATGATTCAGCTCAAGACCTCAGCAGTGCCCAGGGTTAGAAACCCCGCTGTAACATTGTGAAGCTGCCTGCAAACTTTTGCAAAAAGAGATCTTGGAATTTCCAGCTGGCTTCCCTGGGGCTCTATAAACCAGATGTCTGTGGTTGGCATCAGTTTACATAGATACCTGCAGAAAGCTGTCTGCTTGTGATGAAGCAGCCCCTCTTTTTCAACTACTTTGTAAGTGAAGCTGTTGTAGGGACACACACACACACACAGACACACACACACACATCTCTTGATAATGCATGTTCATTTCTCTCTTCATTTTCTCTCCTGAGCTACAATCACTTTGGGCAATGCCAAGAATGACTGTGGAGACACATTCAGACCCCTTAATTAAGGATGCTAGAGGATGCCCCCGAGGCCCATGTGTGAAGGCAGGATTCCTTCAGAACTCACGTGCAGAATGGAAATGGGAATCGGAAGTCTATTTTCGTTTTGTTTGGTGTTTAATGCCTTTTCTTCTGGTTGACAGACTTGAACTTTAAAAGACGGATGATGATGTAAGAACAATTGATCTGTCATTTGACAGATGGCAAAATTTGTCTTTTCACTAATTTAGACTAATTTCTCACCGCAATTACTCTCCATTGTCACGGGGGGGTTCTCACTAGGGTGGTCTCCTAATTTTTAGTACAAATGAAAGACACCAAGAAATTTTGTGCAAAGAAAAATACTCAGCCTTGTTATTGGTTTGGCGGAGGTGGGTGTTTCTCACTCACATACATCAGAAAGCTCTAAGAAAAGCAAATAGGAAGGGACTTATAATTTTCTTCATTGAAGTGAGTCATATTTTTGAAACTACAAAAACTCATTATTTAATCTGGAAAAGTTTGGAGGAGAAATTCCATTCTTCCTCATTTCTGCGGAGTAGTGGTGACAGAAGCGCAGCGAGCTGACTTGGGTTGGTGATGGTTGTTTTTCTGTTCAAAGAGATGTAACAGAAAGGAGGCTCCAAACATTCTCATTTTTCTTCTCTCTCTTTGCTAACAAGCTTTCCAAACTCTGAAAAAAAAAATGAAAAATAAATAAATAAATAAAAAATAAACCAGCATTGGAGAAATGCTGATTAAGTTGTCATGCTGAAATTATACAGCAGATAGATCCTTGGACACTTGCCAGAAATTGCACTTGGAGGAAAAGAAACGAGCTTCATCACTAGATATTTTCTTTGGAGAAGGAGCACTGCAAAGCGGGCACAGAGAAGACTTTTGTGTAGCGTCTGTGACAGCAAGAGGTGAAGTCTCCATCAGCAGCGGGCGGGTGAGCAGGAGGGTTGGGGTCCAAATGCAGGGTGAAGGAACTTCACTTCCAAGGGAAAACTGGACATGAGTCCCTAGAGGTGACAGCCTCCTGTGAGTGAGTCATCTAGGTCTCAATCTGGGAAAATACAGGGATCAAGGAATCCACTGGGGTTGCCCACACTTGACCTTTAATAGGAATAGAGGCAGGCAACCTGGGGACACAGCAAGCAGACTGCACCCCATCGGCGTCTCCTGTGAAACCCCAGTGCACCCCTCTTCCTCTCCACCAATCACAACAGCCCTTCTTTGAAAACAGCATTTGTAGGCAGGACTTTTTTTTGGTTTTATTTTAAAGCATCAGTCAGTCCCGAGTTCTTAGCTCCGAGGTATGCATATTAATTTCATAATGACAAAAACCTTGTCTTGTTCTGTCAAAAGACAGATGTCTCTGTGTCCTACTTTTCATCAATTAAATTGTTTTATTAACATAACATCTCTGTAAAATGAAGATCTTTGTTCTGGAAGGCAAGTGATTCTAAATGTTTGATTTGTATGCCTTTTTATTATGCTTTACTAGCTGTGATATCCTTAACCATAAATTAAAAGGATTTAAAAATATCCCTATACATTTTTTTTTTTTTTTGAGACAGAGTCTCGCTCTGTCACCCAGGCTGGATTGCAGTGGCGCAATCTCGGCTCACTGAAAGCTCCACCTCCCGGGTTCACGCCATTCTCTCGCCTCAGCCTCCCGAGTAGCTGGGACTACAGGCACCCGCCACTGCGCCCAGCTAATTTTTTGTATTTTTAGTAGAGACGGGGTTTCACCATGGTCTCGATCTCCTGACCTCGTGATCCGCCTGCCTCGGCCTCCCAAAGTGCTGGGATTACAGGCGTGAGCCACCGTGCCCAGCCTAAATTATCCCTATACGTTGTAAGGAAGGGGTCCAGTTTCAATTTTCTGCATATGGATAGCCAGTTCTCCCAGCACCATTCATTAAATAGGGAATCCTTTCCCAATTGCTTGTTTTTGTCAGGTTTGCCAAAGATCAGATGGTTGTAGATGTGTGGTCTTATTTCTGAGATCTCTATTCTGTTCCATTGGTCTATGTGTCTGTTTTGGTACCAGTACCATGCTGTTTTGGTTACTGTAGCCTTGTAGTATAGTTTGAAATTGGGTAGTGTGATGCCCCCAGCTTTGTTCTTTATGCCTAGGATTGCCTTGGCTATACAGGCTCTTTTTTGATTCTATATGAATTTTAAAGTAGTTTTTTCTAATTATGTGAAGAATGTCAGTGGTAGTTTACTGGGAATAGTATTGAATCTATAAATTACTTTGGGCAGTATGGCCATTTTCACAATATTGATTCTTCCTATCCACAAGCATGGACTGTTTTTCCATTTGTTTGTTTCCTCTCTTATTGCCTGGAGCAGTGGTTTGTAGTTCTCCTTGAAAAGGTCCTTCACATGCCTTGTTATCTGTATTCCTAAGCATTTTATTCTCTTTGTAGCAATTGTGAATGGGAGTTCATTCATGATTTGGCTCTTTGCTTGTCTATTATTGGTGTATAAGAATGCTTGTGATTTTTGCATATTGACCAGGCAATATCATTCAGGGCATGGGCACAGGAAAAGATTTCATGACAAAAACATCAAAAGCAATTGCAACAAAAGCAAAAATTGACAAATGGGACTTAATTAAACTAAAGAACTTTTCCACAGCAAAATAAATTGTCATCAGAGTGAACAAACAACCTACACAATGGGAGAAAACTTTTGCAATATATCCATCTGACAAAGGTCTAATATCCAGAATCTACAAGGAACGTAAACAAATTTACAAGAAACAAAAACAAACAACCCCATCAAAAAGTGGGCAACAGACATAAACAGACACTTCTCAAAAGAAGGCATTCATGTGACCACCAAACATATGAAAAAAAGCTCAACATCACTGATCATTAGAGAAATGCAAATCAAAACCATGATGAGATATCATCTCATGCCAGTCAGAATGGCAATTATTAGAAAGTCAAGAAACAACAGATGCTGGTGAGTCTGTGGAGAAATAGGAACGCTTTTACACTGTTGGTGGGAATGTACACTGTCTTCAACTATTGTGAAAGACAGTGTGGCAGTTCCTCAAGGATCTAGAAACAGAAATACCATTTGACCCAGCAAACCCGTTACTGGGTATATACCCAAAGGAATGTAAATAATTGTATTATAAATATGCATTCACGTGTATGTTTATTGCAGCACTATTCACAATAGCAAAGACATGGAATCAACCCAAATGCCAATTAATGATAGATGGATAAAGAAAATATGGTACATGCACACCATGGAATACTATACAGCCATCAAAAGGAATGAGATCATGTCCTTTGCAGGAACATGAATGGAGCTGGAAGCCATTATCCTCAGCAAGCTAACACAGAAACAGAAAACCAAACACCACATGTTCTCACTCATAAATGGGAGGTGAACAGTGAAAACACATGGACACAGGGAGGGGAACTACACACACTGGGGCCTGTCGTGGGGGCGAGGGTGAGGGGAGGGAGAGCATCAGGATAAAAAGCTAATGCTTGCCGGGCTTAATACCTTTGTGATGGGTTGATAGGTGCAGCAAACCACCATGGCATACGTTTATCTGTGTAACAAACCTGCACATCCTGCACATGTATCCCAGAACTTAAACTAAAATAAAATAAAATTAAAAATAAATAAAAATAAAAAATAAAAATATCCTTAATCTTTCTTTTTTTATTGTTGTTGGTAGGTTCTATTTTGTTTTGTTTTTGTTTTGGAGACAAGGTCTCAATCTGTCACCCAGGCTGGAGTGCAGTGGCAGTATCACGGCTCACTGCAACCCTACCTCCTGTTCTCAAGTGATCCTCCCCCTTCAGTCTCTGAGTCGCTGGAACCATAGGCGTGTGCCACCACATCCTGCTAATTTATATACATGTGTGTATATATATATATATAATATGTGTATATATATATATATATATATATTTTTTTTTTCTTTTTTGTAGAGACAGGGCTTTTCCTTGTTGCCCAAGCTGGTCTCCACCTCCTGGGCTCTGCAGTCATGAGCCACTGCGCCCAGCCCCTAGTCTCTCAATTTGTAATGGGAATAGCAGTTCACTTCCAAAAGATTAGAAATGAAGAATGACAAAAAATTATAGGAGCGAGAATTATTTCTGTTTCCCTGAATCAACAATCCAGACAGCACAGATAAACACATTTCTTGTTAGCAATGCAGGCCCAGAAACTACATGAGGAATTTCCATCACAAAGTTTTGTTTTGGGGTTTCTGAAGTTACTTGCTGAAGGTGGAAGAAGAAGGTGGCGACTCTGCTGCCTTCCTCCATTTGCAAAAGACAAATGAAGATGGATGAGGTAGGGTCGGCAGGCTCCCCCTGTCAGGTTGATTTAAGGCCTGGTGATGAAGGCTTTCGCCAGGCAGCCAGGTAAATCAGAAAGTGGAGGTCGATAAGGATGGTGGAGGGACCGTCTGGTCCTGCATCCTGAAGCTATCTCTCTCGTAACTGCAGTCGTCCATCAAGGCCAAGGTGGGAGCCACTGGGTAGCATAGCTTCAAGTTGAGTTTATTTTCTAAGCCTTATTATACAAATAAAATTGTATTCCCTGGAGGCCTCAGCTGAAGAAGGAATTTCCTTCCATAAGCCTTTTAAGAGCAGAGAATGGCATTGTCGCAGATAGGGGATTGACAGTTTTCGAGGGCGGATAGGGTGTGCGTTGCCAAGTGAGCACCATTAAATGATCAGGAAGTCAGCCTCAGGGCACAGCCCGCACCAGGTCTTTAGCATCAGGCATGTTCAACTCAACCCTAGGATGAGCGGGAGGAAGATGACAGCTCCTAAACATTCCGCCAAGAAGAATCCTGAGGCTTCCTCCATCTCTGTCCATCAGTATTTGTCGCCACATATAGTACAATAAAAAGCAGAGTTCTGAGAGGCAGACGGGGAAGGGGCTTCACAAAAGCATCTGAGAGCCACAGAAAATGAAGTATCTTCCAATTACACAGCCAGGATCAGGGCCCGTGCCGTCAAGAGCAGGCCCGCCTCAGCGCCAGGGGCTCTTCAGTTCTGGGCTGGTTTTCTGAGTCTCCAAGTGAGCAATATTGACTGTCACTGAGCCCATGAGCACATCTGGGAATGAGTGGAGCGTTCTCAAGGCAGCTTCTAACCACGCTGGAACGACATTTCAGGAAAACAGCTCCAGCTGATCAGAACACTCGGTGTAAGGAAAAATGTCCTGGCCCTGCCTTTTGAAAGATCTTGTGTGGCCTGCGCATACTGCTAGTCACAAACAGCCCTGAGTCCTGCCTACAAGGGCAGTGCACCTGGATCTAAGGGTGAGCTGACCCCCGTAGGTTGGCTGGGTTCAAGCCCACTGTCCTCAGATGAGAGAAGAAAAAAAGGACAGACTTTGCTCAGGTGTCTTTTGCCAAAGGCATAGTTGGGACCAGATTCTGCAGTGAAGCCAAGTTAGATCAACGGCTTTCCACCCAAGGGGGAGGTGATTTGGGAAGGTAGCAGAGGCCACAGGTGTCTATGCAGTGAGGACACACTGAATCCGGGCAGCTGAGTGAGCAGTGAGGAGAAGCGGAGGGGTGCAGATAGACACATAAGATGCAAATTCAAAAACGCCCCTCACCTCACCTGCATTTCCTTCACACGTCGCTGCTCTTACAGACCCCTCCAAACCACCTGGATGCTTCCCCACTCCACTACTCACTAGCTGTGTGACCCTGTGCAAGTTACATAACCTCTCCAGGCCTCAGTTGACCCAGCAGGGAAATGGAAGTAATCATTAACTTCAGACAGTTATATTGTAAGGACTGATATTATATGCAAAATGCTTAGAACAATGCCGGCACCTAGTAAAAATTGATCATCATTATTTTTGTGTTGGCATTAATCAAACAAGAAAACGCCATTGTTGGAACTTAGTTATATATGTGGAGAAAGAGAGGAATTGGGAATTGACTTGCCCAAGGTTCCAGGGCTGTTAAGCAACAGAGCCACACCCAGGCTGAAACCTCATGCACAGTCTCGGGATGGTCCCAGCATGGGCTTCCCTATCCACGCTCAGCAACTCAGTCCTGACCTTGCTGACCATAGGAAGGCTCCAAGGAGAGCTGGTAACATCTTTGTGCTAAACAGCACAGAGACTCTAGAATGGCGTTTCCCCACCTATTAAGTCTCACTTTATAAACTACTTTTTCTCTAGGTAGAATTCAAAGTTAGGCATTACATTTGGACTAAGCTGAGATGACCCACAATTTTCTGGCATTCCACAGACTGACCTGTTTCCATCTGCTGATTGCACTTGCAGCCAACATCAAAGCTTTAGCCCTTTAGCCCGATTATCAATATCATCTCACATCGAGGTGTCTCCTATGAGATAAAAATGAGCCCACTTTAAAGAGTCGGGGAACTGTCAAGAGTGTCAGTAATCTTCCTCTGGGTAGTAATTCACCTCTCTCAGTAACCTGATACAAGGAGGCCAGCTTTGAAGCAGGAGAGGATGGCGGGGATGGTGACTGCAGGTGCCGTTGAGGAGCTCGGTATGCACTCAGCGGTGTTAGCAGAGAACAAGACGTTGTACAACAAAACACATCACCCTGTAATGGCTTGGTGCTTGTGTGGGATTTGGACAGCCTTAGGAAACACTGAGGCTTCCTAAACTGAGATTCAGCTGCATGAATTTCATATCTGGTGTTCTCTTGTTTCAATTCTGGTCTGCTAAGACTTAGAGACTGAATAATGCTTCTCACTCTGAAATATCGGTTATCTCTTTCTGTTTTTTCTTTTGAATATGTGTGATATGGTTTTGGTTGGTGTCCCCACCCAAATCTCACCTTGAATTGTAATAATCCCCATTTGTCAAGGGTGGGATCAGGCGGAGATAACTGAATCATAGGGGAGGTTTTCCCCATACAGTTCTCGTGATACTCAGTGAGCTCCCACGAGATCTGATGGTTTTATAAGGGGCTTTCTCCCCTTTGCTCGGCTCTCATTCTCCCTCCTGCCACCCTGTGAAGAGGTGCCTTCTGCCATGATTGTAAGTTTCCTGAGGCCTACCCAGCCATGTGGAACTGCGAGTCAGTTAAACCTCTTTCCTTTATAAATTACCCAGTCTCAGGTATATCTTTATTAGCAGCATGAGAACAGACTAATACAATGTGCTTTGGAAGAAGGAGAAAGCCAGACTGGTGTCCCAAGATTAAAATAAATGTGAGGTTTAGAAAGCTTCTATCACACAGGTACAGGCTTTATTATTAAGATTTGCTGCAGGACCCTGAAGCCACTTGCAAAACAAAATGTGTGTGAATGTGTGTGTCCATTTAATTTTGAAAGATCTAATTCTTTAGAGTGCTTTTCGGTTTAAGGATTTATCCTACAGGTTCAAAGACGGTGTTCTCCTCTGTGAACTTGGAAAGCAGGTGAGTGTGCAAAAGTTTTAAGACAAGTCGTGCAAAGCCAGCAAGGTCCCTAGGAACAGGGGTCTTATCTTCCATCTTTTGCATCTTCCATAGTACTGGGTGCCCAGAAGACATCACTCAACAGGTGGTGAATACATGAAGGAGTGAATACATGAAGGAGTGAATACATGAATGATTCATGTAATAAATGAGTGATGTGATCACAATATTCCCTCTGAAGTTCATCACAACTTCTCTGTCCAGTCCAGATGGCCAAAGATGAGAGGAGAGTCCACCGTGTGCATGGATAAGGGCCTCACAGTCCCTCCCTTCCAATCTCTGTGCTGGGAAGAGCCCAGGACCCGTCAGCACCAAGACCAGAGCCTGCACCTGGCTCAGCTCCTTCCTGTCCCTGTGGTCATGGGCAGGTCAGTTACCTTCTCTGTAAGGTAGAACTAATACTGACCTTGACTTTTACACTGGACTTCTGTAGCCATCCAAATGGTTGACCAAGGACTATGAAATATTTCTGGTTGATTTCTGTTTCTTGTTAATGTGTGTAATACAAAATTAATAAATGAAGCTCATCCTATCCACCCACCATATAACATGCACTGGACATCTTACAAGACAAGTCATGAGAAGGGAGATAGGAAGGTATGAGCAGGCCAGACCATGGTGGGGTGGCTGTCAACATAACCAAGGAACTCCAAGGGAAGAACCCAACATTGAATGGGCACTCGTCTGCGGCACGTGCCTCATCCACACCTAGAATGTCAGATCCTCCCTTGGTAGCCACCCTGGGCAGGTGTTAGCTTCCTTTGCAGGAGAGTAGGGAGGCCTGCTGTGCCAGCACTGTTAGATGTCGCAGAATGCTGATGGTCTGGAGGGAGGATGCCCCTGCTTCCGTTGGTTGGGGCCAGGAGGGGTAGCTCTGCAAGTCTCTTTGGCGGACACAGGGCCTGAAGCTCTGCAGAGTGGTGATTTCTGTCTCCTTTGAACATGAAAAGCATTTTCCCAGGCCCAAGACACCAATGAGAACTGCGAGTCTATAGGCAGATGAATCTTCTCCCCCTGGCTGACTTTTGAAGGAAAAATACTGTCTCACAAGTGCAGACAAAGCAGCATGCCCGTGCTGGGTTCTTACCTCCGAGTGAGCCACACACGTGCATGGTACACACACACACACACACACACACACACACACGGGTAATGGCAGCGGATGCTGATGCGCAGCAATGCTGTTCCCCAACCAGAGCTTCTCTGGCAAGGTGCTGTTCCGCTGGGAGCTGTCTTAGTCCTGAGGCAGCTACGTGGATGACCTGGTCCATCAGTGGAAAGGCTTGGCCAACCACACTGACCTTTCACTAAGGGGACTCAACTGTGGGGGAAAAAAAAAAAATAAAGTTAAGCACAAGTCAAACTTCACTGTGTGAGGAGGTCTCCAGTCCATCTCAACAGGGCTAGGGCTGGGGGGACATGATAAAGCCAGATTGAGGGTGTGGCCATGTCCTGGGGAGTGCAGCCCAGAGACCCCCGGATACGGCAAATGCTGGATTCGCTGCTCTCTCTTTCCTGATGGTAAAAGAGAGCTTGAGTCCTAGGCCATTGTGGGATGGAGAGGAGAGAGGACAACCTGGGGAGACCACCTGGAGCCCGAGACCCTACCCACCCTGAGAGTGTCCTCCAGGGCATTTAGCCGACTTCCTAGGCCTCCAGAGTCTCCTTCCCGATTTTCCCCATCCTTTTTATCTCCAAGTTCATTCGTTTGCAGGATGATTGGATTATTTCTCATGTGCAAATAGGGTCCTGTAATTGCTCAGGGACTGAGAAATGTCTTTATTGTTCTCTGAAAAATATTACAGGTTTGTGGGTTTCCTTAGTTCACAGCCAGGGTGCAGGGCTCAGCCTGGGCTGGCAAAGCAGGGTGCCAGGAAAGAAGAGGAATCAAGTCCCAGTGGGTGGGGGTGTTCCAGGCACCCAAAGCTATCTTAGAAAAGGACAGAGCCCCAATACACCCCTCCATTCTCTTGGGGCCTTGGAATCACTGTTATCTATTTGCTTAAATTGAAGGCGGTGGCAGAGGAAGAGATCAGTGGGGTATTTGGGTCCCTGTGGGTTTCTGTTTGCAGGATAAACAAGGAGAGATCTCTATCATGACCTGTAACTCCTTGATTCTGCTCTCAGTGCACCAGGTATGGAAACTGATCTGGGAGGTTTTCAAGCTTAATATTCTCACTGCAGTTTCTTGGGGGCAGGAGAAAAAGCCCAGCACTGGGAGGCTCCTTGGGGGCTGGAGGGAGGGCTGGAGAAACCCAGGGGCTTGGGGGAGAGGCTGAGCCACTCAGGGCTGCAGTGTCGTAGGGAACTGGTTGCTGGCAGCTTCACCCCAGAACCTGAAGTGGGGCTTTTGCAGGAGAAAGCACGTTCTCTGGGGGGAAGATCTCATGTTTTCTGGGCTCAACCCTCAGCCTGGCCCCTTCCCATGCCCTGTGCTCTTCCTGGCACACCAGGGCTTCCCATGTCTTCCTCTGCCATCAGTCCCCAGGCTAGTGACTCCCGAAGCTTCAGCCAGACCATTCTTGGAGCTCCAGCTGGCACAGCTCACAGCCTGCTAGGCAGCCTCCCTACCATGTCCCCAATATACCTAAATGCATATGTCCCATACTGAGCTCTCCCCTACTGGCTCAGACCTGGTCCTCCCTCAGTGGCCCCCACTCTAAGGGAAGGGTCCACCCCACTATCTGCCCTCTCAGAAACCTGCAGGGCATCCTTGTCTTGCTCCTCTCTCCAATCTGTTCTCTGAACCCATCAGTTCCATATTCTTAATCTTTGGGAAATAAGTGTCTTCCCTCCACCCCCATGAGACTCCCAAAGCTCAGTCCCTGGTCTTCCTCCCTAGCTCTGCTGCCACAGCTGCTGTGACCTTGCCAGGACAGTGGTCACACCGCCACAGATAGCCCATCTAAACCACGCCTCATGGCCACTGCTGCCAGCTCAGACCCCTTCACAGCATCTACTGCCTTCAGGGAAGATGAGAGAGGAATCCAGGCTCTCGACTTCTGCACCCTCCTTTCTCACTGTTTTCCTGCTTCTTGCTAAGTCCCAACTACCCTCCTCCACGTGGAGTCCCCAGAACCCAGCCAACACCCTCTCCTCGGCTCTTTACCCCTGCTGGTCCCTCTACCCAGGATGCCTTTTCCTTCCTTCACTGCCTGACTAGTTCCTCCTGGCCTTTCATATTACCTCCTCCAGGAAGCCTTCTCTGATATGCAACTTTATCCCATCCCACCTCCCTTCTCCCAGTGATGCTGCACTTTTGCTTTTTGCTTCCTGAGGATAACAGACAAGCTCACCCAACTCTAAAACATTCTACACTGGGGGTCTATGCTCTGGACCACAGACCTGTTGGCTCTTAATTTTGGGACAAAGGGGTCCATCATCATATCTCAAAAGTAAAGTTCAGCAGGGTTAATATTACTGCAGCCTACACAATAGCATTTTTAAAAGTAAACGTCTTAAAGCATGTATTTAAGCACATAGGTATGACCCTGGTATGGCATGCATGTGTTTTTGTGTTTTACCTAATGTATATGATGGTATATTGACACACATATGTAATTTAATATTCCATTTTTACATGTATTTGTATGTTATGTATAACATACAGTCTTTTATATTTATACAAAACAGAAATGTGTTGTGTGGATGTAATAGAGAGGGGATATGTAAGAAGCGTGGGCTACTAGAGGCTCTGAGTTTGAGAAACACAGCCCTGTGGCTTTGTTTCACTTACCCTAGAATGTTTGCTCCTTTGCAGAGCGTCTCCTAATGATCGGAAGCCAGTGTCTGCTGTGTAAATGCATCTTTTTTGAGTTTCCAGATACTCTTCTCAAACCCAACAGTGCCCAGTATGGAGACAGCATGCATCCAGCAATTGTTGAATTAGAGTTCACATGACATAGGTACTTTGTCTGCCTTTCTCTTCTCTAACCATTTTTATTTAAAATCTACCATTTTTTTTTAAATCTTTAAAAAAAAACATTTTTATTTAAAATCTAAAACAGGAAACTGGAGTGTACCGTCCCAGCCGAGCCACACCCAGTGGGCTACCTGTGGCCTGAGAACTGTCTGTGATTGGTGTGCTGTGGGACAGACACATTCCACCCGTGAACAGCCTGCTGCATGGCTCCATGCTATTTTGATGTGAGTAAAACTAAAAGCAGTGTTTGAAAGGATGCACAACCCCTGTCTCCGGCCACCTTTCCTGCCCGTGAGCGCAGACACGGTGCACAGGGACACAGGCACCCTACGCTGCTGCTGCGGAGTCCCAACGCCCTATCAAGTGCTGAGTCAACAAGCATCAAATGGACCCTCCTGGGCACCACTCCTCTGCTGGCCTCCAGGGACACAGAGAGAAAATGACCAGGAGAATCACTTGAACCCAGGAGGAAGAGGTTGCAGTGAGCTGAGATCGCGCCACTGCACTGTATCCTGGGTGACAGAGTGAGACTCTGTCAAAAAAAAAATAAAGAGAAAGAAAGAGAGAGAGAGAGAAAGAAGAAAGGAAGAAAGGAAGAAAGAAAAGAAAGAAGAAAGAAATGGAAAGAAAGAAAGAGAGAGAGAGGGAGGGAGGAAGGAAGGGGGGAGAGAGAGAGAGAGAGAAAGTAAGCATCACCTGCACACTTAGGCTTGCAGTTGTAGGGCATGGAGGACTCCAGGCCATGGAGTGACAGTGCTGCAGGGTGGGGCCCACAAGGGTGTGCTGGGTGCCTGGGTCCGCGGAGGAGTCTGCCCTGGGGATGAGACTTCAGCTGCATCTAGACGCACGTGGCCTCCACGACAAGGCTCCTCAAGAGAACTTCCTGAGGCTGGGCCTTCACAGTGTGCTTGAGAAACACCCTCGCTCCTGCTGCTCCCAGCTCTCTGGGGCCCTCCTCTGTGAGTGACATCCTCACAGAGGGGACTCCGCTCTGGCATCTCCTGCACACAGGGACCCCTTCCCTGGTACCACCCTCAGGGCTGCTCCCCTTGGCCAGCCTCCTCCGCCACCATAACGCAGACCAGGAGGGGAGTAAGCGATCCCTCATCCTTCCTTCAATGAGCAGGGTCTTGCGGTGGGCTCTGGAGCCACCTTAAAAGCAGTCCCCTGGGCCGGGCGCGGTGGCTCACGCCTGTAATCCCAGCACTTTGGGAGGCAGAGGCGGGCGGATCACAAGGTCAGCAGATCGAGACCACGGTGAAACCCCGTCTCTACTAAAAGTACAAAAAATCAGCCGGACGCGGTGGTGGGCGCCTGTGGTCCCAGCTACTTGGAGAGGCTGAGGCAAAAGAATGGCGTGAACCCGGGAGGCGGAGCTTGCTGTGAGCCGAGATCGCGCCACTGCACTCCAGCCTGGGCGACAGAGCGAGACTCCGTCTCAAAAAATAAATAAAAATAAAAATAAAAAAATAAAAAATAAAAAAAGCAGTCCCCTGTTCCCTGGGGAATGGACCTGGGCTTATAGAACTCTCCAGGGTCCACAGCCAGCGCACCAGCAATCTGCTCTCACCCACCACTCGCTTGCTCAACACATATTTGTGGCTGCCAATGGGCCGGGGGCTGTTTGGGGGTATATTCAGCTGTGGGCCTGCCCTCAGGGCACTTAGATTTTAGAGGAAGAGGGTGGGGACAGAGACTGGACAGACCAAAACATAAAGCGCCTGGCATGCATTGAAAAGGGGGCCATGGGATAGAGAGCAGCTGGGGAGGCGAGGACAAGGGGCATGAGAAGGGTCCCCAGCAGGCAAGGAGGAAGGCCCTAGGGGAGAGCGAGGGGGGAGCAAAGTCCCTGAAGGGACAAGCCCTCGCGCCCCTTCCCAGGGCCAGCACAGGGACCTTCAGATTACACCCTATGCAGAAGATGGTGAAAAATACATCATCTCTTCCCATTCCCATCCCCACGGGCAACTTGACAGTAAAAGCTTCTGCCATGCCACAATATTGGCTCCTTTCTGGTAGCTGGTATGGAATTAACCCCCTTGTATTAATTCAGATAGATGAAAAACGCACATTTACAAAAGGAAGGACACCAAAAAAAAAGAAAAAAAAATCTGCCTTCTTTCTTAGAATTATGTCTGAAAGAACGATAATCTTATTGAGAGAATCTGAGAGCTGGAAATTTATGGAAAATCTCTTTTGAAAAAGGACTGAAATGGAGCCTGTGAGAAATAATTGTTCAAGAAGAAATGTGAGCTTTTCCCTCCGGCCATGGGATGTTTCTGAATTGGCCCTGCAAAAAGGCCATCGGTCAGAGCCTGTTAGGTGAAATAAATCCTTCCCAAGGTGTGGTAATCCCATCAAAGGGGAAGAAGGTGGGAAGGAACGAGGCAAATCCTTCCCCTTAGAGGTTAGGGAAGGAAGTCCTTTGCTCAGAATACAAACAAGTTTCCAGTGTAAGAAGGATTAAGCACGACTCTATTAACCTAATGCCTGCACTGATCACCAGCAGCTGCCCCGCTCAGTACCAGAAAGCCTGGCAAAGCCTTTGGGAATATTTTATTTGGGGAAATTTCCAACTTCATGAGATTCTTCCTGATTGCTTTCTTTTAAAAAATGAATTCATTACAAAATGAGAAGTGCATGTTGCCTTGACTCCATCCGCCCACCAGAGGGGCCGAATGGAGGTTCCCCCTGGAGCCTGTGACAATCAATATCAAATCAAAACTCGTTATAAAAATAAATTAGCAAGCAACTCCTAAGCGTAAGCGCTTACTGTTAGCTGGTGGTGGTTGTTCTTCTCTTTAAAGTTCAATAAAACAGTTAACTTTTACATCTCAATCTAAAAGCCCCACGGCCAGGGAGCTCGTTTTTCAAAGGCGATGAACTGAGTGGGAACTCACTAGATGGAGGGAGAAATGAATGCCTCCTACCAGGGCAAAGCTAACAGCCAGAGGCAGGGCTGCTGCTGCCTTGCAAGAGACACCTGGGCCTGCGCGCAGATGGCTTTGTTGGCCTGTGAATGCTTCAAATGAGGCAGACCTCAGGTCCCATTTTGGCTGCTGTTCGTAAAGACACAGAAGAAAGAAGTTTGTATAAATGTCGCTCTCAGAGTCAGGTGAAGAGAACATTCAAAACCCAGGACAAGCACCAGACCAAGCGTTCAGCTCATGCATTGTTTTTCAAGTTAATTACAAATGTGGTCCATAAACCCCCACTGCTGACTTGGGGGCCACTTCCTTTCCTTTTCTGGCCACAAGACAACAGTGGGACTTGGCTAGGAGGAGGGACCAGCCTCCCCTGGGCGGGAGGTCACTTGTCTCAGGGTAGGGGGCCCATAGTGAAAGACCAAGAGGGACAGCCAGGGCCTCCAGAGCGGCCACCCCAGGCAGCACCCCATGGGCTGCGACTAGCAGTGAAGCTCGGGTCCAACCGTGGAGAAGGAGGGAGAGGCAGGGTGCCGGGAAGGCCACCTGAGCACAGTACTGGGCGGCTCGGGTCAGAGGAGGCCAAGGCAGAGGGATGGGTCTGGGCCCGAGAGGCCAGGTGAGGTGCAGCTGGTACTCCCTAGGGAGAGGCTGTGACTGGGAGGCCCCGGGAGCCTGGTGCAGGAGCAGCCTCTGCGGGGAGGGCAGCTGAAAGCAGGAGCACAGCAGGTGCCACCCAGTGGGGTGGAACAGCAGAGAAGAAGGCAGGTGCCCCAAGCAACTCCTTGATGTGTTTGCCTTGAGGAAGGGCCCAGAGGATGCTTCATGGGGACAAGAGGTGCCAGTAGAGGGGAGAGGCTGTGGTTTTAGGGAAGAGGACAAGAGGAGGGAGGTCAGAGAGATTGGGGTTGGCCTGGAGTTCTAGGGGCCGCTCGTCTTTTCAAGACTTTTCTGACTAGACTTTCTGGAGAACTTAGAGCTTTTCCAGAGGAGGAACAAGAGGCCATACGCCTCCGCTTTGATGGGAACATCCAAGAACTGGCATGTCCCGGGGGATGGTGCTGTGCCTGGCAGAAGCTGTACCCCAGGGGAAGGAGGCAGGCCCTAGTTTCCAGACTCCCCTCTTCTGCAGCTAGAAGGAGGATGGCAGGGCCAGGCAGGACACAAAGAGAGAAGAGCCAGCAGGGCCCATCCCCTCTAGGTGAGCAGGGATCTCCAGGCCCCCAGGAAACGGGACCATCCAAGGCAGCATTGACCAGAAGGGGCAGGGAGGAGAGGCTGGAAAGGAGGGCTGTGCATGACGCCTCCAATTCCTGATAGAACCACCCAACAGCTCGTTGACAGTGCGTCTGTGAGCATTTAAAGAGCAACAGATCCTCATTCAGAGGCAGTGTGGTTCCATGGAAAGCAAAGCATTTCAGTGATGCGTGCTTAATTTATCAGCTTACTTTATGCAAAAAGGATCCAGCGCCAGGAGTCCCCAGCCTGTCATGAAGGGTGGGGACGACAGTGTCCAAGAGCCACAGATAAAATGCTAAGGGAGTGCTGTGACGGGAGCCCTGGAGGGCTTCGTGGAGGAGGTTGAAAGATTCTCAGGGCCTTCAACAATGCTCTGCGGAAGAATTTGGGAGGTTACGTTGAAACGGCAGGTGGGCGAGGCTGGGGGTAAAAGGGAAGATTTCCAACACTTTGGATCTACAAGGACACAACAGGTTTTGTTTTTTAAAATGGTTGTGGCTAAAATCAGCTTCCTGGTAACATCATAAATGGGGATGGAAACCCTCATCAGCTTGGCGTCAGTGGTGGTGGCACCTTGGTGAGCAGGTGACCAAATGGCCAGAGTGGTGATGTTAATCTACCTGTTCAGTGGCTGTTGCCAAAGCGAGGCCTATTGGGAGATGTTTGCATTTCTTCTTGGCTTCTAAGACCAGGTTATGACAGACATCCTGCGGTGCAGGAGGAGCTGGACAGGAGGACAACATCACACCTGGCCCTGCCATCTTCCATCTCCAGAAGCCATGGTCCAGCAGGGAGACGCACGACTCATGGTCTTCCATACTGAGTGGAAAAGCCATGGCAATGTGGGCACTGCCAGGGATTTCAGGGTGCTCTGCATCTGTTTCTTAAATAAGACTCTCTTGTTAATCATGAACATTCCAGCTGCTTTTGTCACAGTGTCCCCGGACAAGAGGGAGCCTGAGAGAGACTTAGAGATCAGGAGAAGCAAACTGGCCCACAGGTGTGACAGATGCTGTGTCAGTGTTTAGGATCTGAGAGCCCCCCTCTCCCCTTAGAGACGGATGCAGTTCTGCGCACACAGGCCCTCTTTCCTGTGTAGGGGAGGGGCACGCTGTCTGCACATGGCATGCTCCCTGCTGCCCAGGGAAGCCAACTGCCATATTGGCAAAGATCATTTGAAAATGAACGAGAATCCCAACTTAAAAAACACATATATGCAGTCATTGCTTGGTATCCGAGGGGAATTGGTTCCAAGTCCCCCATGGTAACAAAATCTGCAGATGCTCAAGTCCCTGATATAAAATAGTGTCATATTTGCATAGAACTTACACAATCCTCTTGTGTACTTTATATCATCTCTAGATTACTTATATATACCTAATACAATGCAAATGCTACGTAAATGGTTGTTATACTGTCTTTTTAGAATTGGTATTATTTTTCATTGTTGTATTGTGATTTTTATTGTTTTTTTAAAGTATTTTTTTTATCCTGGCAGGGTGCATTGGTTTATGCCTATAATCCCAGCACTTTGGGAGGCTGAGGCAAGACGGTCACTAGATCCTAGAAGTTGGAGACTAGCCTGGGAGATAAAGTAAGACCCCATCTCTACAAAAAAAAAAAAAAAAAAAAAAAAGCTGGGTGTGGGGTTGGGCACCAGTGATCTCAGCTACACGGGAAGCTGAGTCAGGAAGATTGCATGACCCCCAGAGGTCTAGGATGCAATAAGCTGATCGCACCACTGCACTCCAGCCTGGGTGACAGAACAAAACCTGTCAAAACAAAAACAAAAACATAAAACTGTCTTTTAATCCAAAGTTGGCTGAATCCACGGATGTGGAACCCACAGGTGTATAGATGGGCATCTCCCACAGTGTTAAGTCATCACTTAGCAATGTCTGCTTCCTGACGTGGCTAAGTTTAGACACACACGCAGGCTCGCACGAAAGATCCTAATGTCGAACAAATTGGGGAAAAAAACCCAGTTCAGCTAGATGGGCAGATTCTTGGAAGCCTTAGTGTGCACACATGTGCTGTGCCTGTGCAGGAGGGCAGTGGGGAAGGCAGAGCCCCATGTGAAGGGACATCTTTGACAACAAGAGCATCTCCAAAACCACCGGGGAAGCATGCACGTGCAGCAGGTGGCTTTCAGTTCCCTCCAGCGTCTCACATGCTGGAACGGTCCCTCCACCAACTCTGACCCAGGCCCGGAGGCCTGACGCTCCTGCTGAGCGCTCAGGTACTAGTGGCACAAGCCTTCCCCAGTCCTGCAGCCTTCGGGAAGCGGCGGTGCCCAGGGCGCAGGGCTCCTGCATTGCATACATGGGCTTATGCTGCCCTCTAGTGCTGTGCTCTTGAAATAGCCGCATGGCTTTGCCACTTAAGGCTGATGGGGAATCTAGGGCCTCGTGGGTCCTCTAAAGAAACTGCCTCATTGCATCAAAATCAATGCCCTGCTGTTCTAACAGATGCTCTGTAATGCCCTGTAATGAAACCCATACAGATAATCACCTATCTATGCTCCAAATCTCAAAAGATAAACATAATGTCTTAACACTAATAGAAAGTGGAAGTATGAGAACTTAAAGAAAAGTAGCTTTTATAGCATGGAACATGTCTTGCAATGAGCTTGACCTACGCTCACCAGAAGCAACTTCTTAAATGCCCCCTCAGAGGTGACACTGCTTCCATTGAGAAACGCTGGCGGAAGGCCGGGCTGGCCAGCCTTGCTGTAAAGGGCCAGGTGGTGCATATGCATGGCTTTGTGGGCCATAAGCTCCCAGCCACACCTACACAGCCCTGTCATTGTAACGCAAAGGCGGCTGCAGACAGCAGCAAGTGAATGGGCGTGGCCACATTCCAACAAAACATCATTTGCAGAAAGAGGCAGTTGGCTAGATTTGGCTCAGAGGATAATGGGTTGTGGATCCCTGGTCTAAAGCATCGCCTTCAGTTTACAGATTGGGAAACTGAGGCTCAGGGTAGGGGAGGGGATAGCGGTCAAGACTAGGAAATTAGACCCTGAGTCAAGTCTCTTGGCTCCAGCCCATCCAGCCCAGCTCTTTGGCCTGAGCTCTGTGGGCTGTGACTCAGGTGGTCTCTCCTCAGGTGTACGGGGGAGGTTTGGTGACCCCAGGGATGATCCTAGGGAAAGGAAGGTCTGTGTTGGGCTTTCTCTGACAACGGTAGTTCCCTCCCATGCCCCCCGTCCTCCCCAGCTCTGATTCATTCATTCACTCAGGTCTCCACTGAGTACCAACCTGTGTCTGCCCACCCTGCGGTCATTCCTCCTGGCCAAACAGCCTGTGCTGATCACAGCTCCCAACCCCTAGAAAATGAAAATAAAGATATGCAAATTACATTATGAGATTCAACAGGCAGACACTCGGTCAAATGGCTCTAGAAAGTGTCTTGGCTGTCAGTCCCACTTCTCGCTGCATGGTGGGATAGCAGATCCTGTGATGGGCTCAGCACTAGCTCCAGGGGCAGCCAGGCTGGCTCGTGGCCTCATGGAGGTGGGGACCAGGCAAGCTGGGGTTTGGTGAGGCTCCTGGCAACCCAGGGCCCATGGGGTGGCTGAAAGGGCTGTGCTTGTGTGTGTCCTTGTCCTCAAAGTCACTCACTGTAGCATCCCCTTGTCCCCACAGGCCCCTCTTCCCTGCAGGAGCTCTCAGAATGGGCTGCCCCTGCACCACTGGGCTGAGAGAACCAGAGCCCGGGAACTGTCTGTGGTTCCAGGGTTGGGGAAGCTTCCAGTCATATGGGAGCTCATGAGGCCAGGACCCATCTCTTCAGCTAAGCTAGGAGGCCAGTCTGATTCCAGCCTCCCGGCTCCTTACACTGTCCTCATCCTGGGGGCCCAGGCTAACAACCGGAGTCAGATCCTGGAAGGAGGGTGCCTACTGGGGGTCTAGAGGCATGGAGGTGGCTTCTGCAGGGGCTGGGGCTGGCTGAGGTCAAGCATTCCCTTGGGGCCAGGGAACAAGCACCTTCTACTAGCCTCTTCCGGTCCTGGAAATAGCAGACCAGGGCCCACAGCCTGGGCACTTGTATGGCCCCTTGGATTTAGCCCCATGATAAGCTGGGGAGGCTGAGGATTCACTTCTGTATACTGTTGCTGATGGAGCCTCTCAGACAGACACAGCAGGGATCTGTGATGGCCGTGTTCCAGAAACCCAGGAGCAGGTCTCAGGGCTCTTTGAGGGGCCACATGGTGAAGCCAAGCGGGGATCATGAATCAGCGGGACAGGCAGGGAGGATCTGGGATTCTGGAGAAGGAGGAGTGGCCTAGAACAGGAGGGGGCCCAGCAGGCCCAGGTCCAGGCCCCACATTTGACCGAAGGAAGCAACGCTGCCCCCCAGGCAAGTGGCCCCTAAAATTTCAAGAAGCGTCAGTGTCTCTGTCTGCTTGGGCTGCCTTAGCAAAGGCCACAACCAGGGAGGATCCAAGCAACAAAAGCTTACTGTGTCAAAGTCACAAAGACCAGAAGTCCCAATCCAAGGCATCTGCAGGGCCATGCTCCCTCCGAAGGCTCTGGAGGCAAAGTCTTCCTTCCCCTCCGGCCAAGACCCGGTGCTGCTTGGCTGGAGGGGCTTCACTGCACTCTGCCTCGTCTTCACATACTGCCTCCTCCCAGCGTCTGTCTTCACTCAGCACTCTCCTCTGTATGCGTCTTTATGTCCAAATCTCCTTCCTCTTATTCAGACACCATCACATTGAATTGGGGGCCCACCCTACTCCAGTATGACCCCATCTTAACTCAACCAATT
The DNA here is from genome assembly GCF_006542625.1 of Nomascus leucogenys. Classification (NCBI taxonomy): domain Eukaryota; kingdom Metazoa; phylum Chordata; class Mammalia; order Primates; family Hylobatidae; genus Nomascus; species Nomascus leucogenys. The sequence goes on along the minus strand of NC_044383.1, from coordinate 5,694,579 downwards.
ATATCTGCAATGACCCTGTTTCCAAATAGGGTCACATTGACAGGTGCCAGGGATTGGGGCTTCACCATCCCCTTCTAGGGGATGTCATTCAGCTCACACCAGCGCAGCACTCCGCAGATTCCCCCGAGTGGGGCAGGTGTTCCCTGGCCTCAGGCTCATCTGTAGAACACAGGCCCTGGGACACAGCAGCTAACTCAAGAGTCTCTTCCTGGACAAATATACAAGGGGAGGCTGGGCATGGTGGCTCACATCTGTAATCCCAGCATTTTGGGAGGCTAAGGCGGGCAGATTGCCTGAGCTCAGGAGTTCGAGACCAGCCGGGGCAACATGGTAAAACCCCATCTCTACAAAAAATACAAAAGTTAGCCAGGCATGGTGCTGCATGCCTGTAGACCCAGCTACTTGAGGGGCTGAGGCAGGAGGATGGCTTGAGCCCAAGAGGTTGAGGCTGCAGTGAGCTGACATGGTGCCACTGCATTTCAGCCTGAGTGACAGAGCAAGGCCCTGTCTACAAGAGTTCTCGAAAACCTACTAATTCTCACTGTTATGGGCAGGCTTCCAAAAAGAAGCAAATCAACATCTGTTCATAGGTGACACGGCACTGAAGGCAAAGACCATCTCTCGTTCATCTTTGTGTCTCCCATGGTGCCTTGCAGATGCTGGTGGGACAGAGGCTCACCCCAGAGGCCCTGCAGGTGCTTTTTAAGGGAGTGGTGCCCAGAGTGGGAGTAGTCTGAGACTCCCCATGCATGGGCTTCTAGAATAATCTATCTGTTTACTCATCCCTGTTTCTGAGGCAAATATTTCATCCCTCAACGAAGGTTCTTTTTCTACTATGATGGACTGTCTGAAATGCAAAGCCTCTTCACTCCTCTGGTTTTCATCCTTTGTCGACAAAAGAGGTAAAATTTTCAAGACTTGTGGGAAAACTTGTGCCATTTGCAGATGAAGGAGGTGAGAATTAGTGGAGTTCTTAAGAAATCTAGATTTCTGCTCAAGTTCTTCAGAACAGTAATTCTTTACCTTTTAAACAAGATTTATAAAATTACCTTAGAACTCTAAAAATGTTTCTGAGAAAACACCAGAGGTGTTTTTTAGATTTCTGTGTGTAATACATTCACCATTAATATTATTCACAATGTTCTTTTCGGCACAATATTCTCAGGTTAATGAGATTATTTGTGAGGTTTAGCCACAGAACCTTGTTGGAAAGCTAGACAGAGGATGAAAAAGGGGGCTTCATAACGCAAAGGTGAGACAACAGCATCCAGCCACAGTTGGCTGGAGTCAGTCTGGCTTTTAGACCTTGGGTGGCTCAATTTTTTATTTTTCTGGACCTTGGTTTGCTCATCTGCCAAATGGACATAGTAGCAATACAGCCTTGCAGGGCTCATATGGTGGTTAAATGAGAAACACAAGAAAGATACTTAGTGGCGTATGGAACAGCATTCTAACCACAGACTTCAAGGTCAAAATCCAGGATCGTGAAGGCCTTGGGCAGGGTGGAAGGGGTTGGAACCAAGGAGGGGTAGGAACTCGACTTCCACATATTCAGTGATCTTGATTTCCTTTCTCTCTCTCTCTCTCTCTCTTTTTTTTTTTTTTTTTTTTTTTGAAGTGGAGTCTCACTCTATTGACCAGGCTAGAGTGCAATGGCATGATCTTGGCTCACTGAAACCTCTGCTCCTGGATTCAAGTGATTCTTCTGCCTCAGCCTCCCAAGGAGCTGGGACTACAGGCACGCACCACCATGCTTGGCTAATTTTTGTCTTTTTAGTAGAGGCGGGGTTTCCCCATGTTGGCCAGGCTGGTCTCAAACTCCTGACCTCGGGTGATCGACCCACCTCAGCCTCCCAAAGTGCTGGGATTACAGGCATGATGAGCCACTGCACCTGGCCAGACTTCTTTTATGTAAAAAAATAAAATAAATAAGAGGAGATGGTTAAAAATACAAATACAAATAAATAAGAGGAGATGGTAAAAATACAAAATTACACCTGTAATCCCAGCACTTTGGGAGGCTGAAGTGGGCAGATCACCTGAGCCCAGGAGCTCAAGACTGGCCTGGGCAACATGGTGAAACCCTATCTCTACAAAAAAAATAGAAAAATTCTCTGGGTGTGGTGGCACACGCCTGTAGCCCCAGCTACTCGGGAGGATGAGGCAGGAGGATCACTTTAGCCCAGGAGGTTGAGGCTGCAGTAAGTCAAGATTGCACCACTGCTCTCCAGCCTGGACAACAGCAACAACAACAAAACAAATTTCAGTTAGACCGGAAGCTAAGTTCAGAAACTCTACTGTGCTACGTGGTGACTGTAGTTAATACCAATGTATTATATTCTTAAAAACTGCTGAGAGAGTACATTTTAAATGTTCCCACCACAAAAATAACCAGCATGGAAGGTAATGCATATGTTAATTAGCTTAATTTAGCCATTCCACAATATATATCAAAACATCATGCTCCACACCATAAATATATACAATTTTTATTTGGCAATTAAAAACATACAGGAAGAGAATATAACAGACTCTTAGGAATGGTTTTATTGAGATATAATTCACAAACGTACATAATATGTACAATTCAGTGGTTTTTAGAGGTTGGTACAAAAGCAATTACGGTTTTTGCCATTAAAAGCAATGGCAGCCAGGTGTGGTGGCTCACACCTGTAATCCTAGCACTTTGGGAGGCCGAGGAGGGCAGATCACTTGAGGTCAGGAGTTTGAAACCAGCCTGGCCAACACAGTGAAATCTCATCTCTACCAAAAATACAAAAAATTAGCTGGACGTGGTGGTGGACGCCTGTAATCCCAACTACTTGGGAGGCTGAGACAGGAGAATTACTTGAACCCGGGAGGCGGAGGTTGCAGTGAGCTGAGATTGCACCATTGCACTCCAGCCTAGGCGACAGAGCGAGACTCTGTCTCAAATAATAATAATGTCAAAAAATGCAATTACTTTTGCATCAACTGAATATATTCATAGATATGTGAAGCTGTTATCACAACTTCAGAACACTTTCATCATCTCAAAAAGAAACTGTGTAGCTTTAGCCATCTCTCCCCCATCTTTCCTTCTCCCCCCAAGAGACCACAAATCTACCTTCTATTTTTCCTGATTTCCCTGTTCCACACATTTCATATGAATGGAATCATGGGAATGTGTGCATATGAATGGAACCATGCACTTTGTGGCCTTTAGTGTCTGGCTTCTTTCACCCAGCAGAATGTTCTCAAGGTTCATCCCTGTTGTGGCATGTATCAGCACTACACTCCTTGTTCATCGCTGAATGATATTCCACTGTATAGATAGATCACATTTTGTTTATCCATTTGTCAGTTGACGAACGTTTAGGTTGTTTCTGTCTTTTGATTATTATGAACAATGCTGTAAACATTTGTGTATAAGCTTTTCTGTGGAAGTGTTTTCAGTTCTCTTGGGTATCCACCTGGGAGTGGAATTGTGGGGTGATAGAGTAATTGTTTAATGATTTGAGGGGCTGCCAGACTATTTTCCAAAGAGGTCATACCATTCTACATTCCCACCAGCAATGAATAAGGCTCTGATTTCTCCACATCCTCAACCACACTTGCTATTATCTGATGCCTTGATTCTAGCCAGACTCATGAGTGTGATGCAGTATCACTGTGGTTCTGATTTGCAGTTCTCTGGTAACTAACGTCAATGAGCACAGACTTTTAATATTTTAAATTGAGTGATGAAAATATGGGTGTTTGGCATATTATTTTCTGTATGCTTACACCTTGCTGAAAAATGTTTTGCTTACTATTTTGCTTAATAAATAGTAAGGAGGCTTAATGAAGGGAAGCTTACCCAAGTGTCTATCACAGAGTGAGGCCTCAACAAACGATCATGATGCAGTTGGAACAGCAGAATTGGGTCTGAGCAGCCTTGTCCATGCCCTGGGGCCTGCCCCTTTCTCCCTGCCGGGACAGCCAGGGAAATTCTCAACTCAGGGCCCCCAGCTCTGATGGCCCCCTGAGCACCCGCCCTCCCAAGACGGAGTGTCATTCCCTCGCCGTCCTTGTAGCAACACCCCAGAAGTCCTCTAGAGCCCTCTCCTGCATAATTACGATTAGCAAGGATTTTAAAATGCCCTCTGAGCGCACTCCCTTGCCCCCCATGGGTCCCCACAACCTGAGCAGTGCCACAGGCAAGTGAGGAAAGAGGACCCTTTGAAAAGGTCAGCACCAGGAGGGGGCCAGTAAGAGGGTCTTCAGCAAGTCCTGTCCTCCTGACCAGGCCTCCTGAGCTCCCAGCACTGTCTTGCCACCCCTGTCCCTCAGAGCCTGGTCCACACCGACTCTGTACCTGGTTCTTTGCCCTTTCCTTCTTCTCCACAAAGATTCATCTGGTAGTGAGTCTGCTAAGCGGTTGCTCTGGTCATTCATGATCATCTACAGTGCCTTCTGCAATAGACTGAATGCTCATGGTCCCCTAAATTCGTGTGAAATCTTGACCCCCAAGGTGATGGTATGAGGAGGTGGAGACTTTGGGAGGTGATTAGGTAATAAAGTCAGAGCCCTCATGAATGGGATCAGTGCCCTTCTAAAAGAGTGCTCACCCCACCATGCAAGGACAGGGAGAAGACGCCATGCACGAGCCAGGAATCTAGCCCTTACCAGACACCAAATCCACCTGCACATTGACCTTGAACTTCCAAGCCTTCGGAAGTGTGAGAAATAAATTTCGGTTGTTTAAAATTTCTGTCTATGGTGCTTTGTTATAGCAGCCCACATTTCTTCCATGTCACATGTACCATGAGCCAGTCCTTCCCGTGGACCTTGTGTAACCTCCTAACCACATCCCGAAAACACACTTCTATTCCCACTCCATTTTACAGAGGAGGAGATTGAACCAGCCTGAGGGAAAGCCAAGAGCATCCCTCTGCATCCTGTGGGACATCCTGGGATGCCCTGGGGTCAAAGAAGAGAGGCTGTTGCTACTAGGGGCAGAACCAGGGCTGTACTTGGGGATGTGTGACCCCAAGTCCCAGGTGGTTAAACATCACTCTGCTACTGTGCAATATCAGTGCCTGACAATGCACTTTTTAAAATGTTTCTTGTTTCTCTTTGCAATCTTTATTTCAAAGAATATAAAGAACGCCCTTGAACCCACTACTCAACCTCAGCAGGAGAAGCTTGATATAACATCTGCCATGTCCCACCTAAGATGCCTGAAGGAGGAGGTACAAAAGAGCTGGCAGGTACACCAGAGGCCCCTCAAGATGCCTGCTCCATTTCCCTTCTGAGCTAGCCTCATGGGGAAGACACCTAAGGCATAGGAGTCCATCTGCAGACTTCCAGAAGGCAGAGTGAAAAGCTTTACCCAGCACTTTTCTAATCAGGTAGGTGACATTTTACTTTTGCAGCAGACTGTACACTCATCAGCTCCAATAGGGAGAGTGTTCTCCAGCTTTTCTGCCTTCTCCCAAGTCACCCACATAGGATGGGCCCGTGGCAGCTGCTCATCACAGCCACCTCCTTTGGGGCAGCCTGGACACCAGGCTGTTGCCACTGATGGCAATGCTAAATCTTGCCCCCAAACACTGGCTCTTTATTTACTTGGGTTAAAGGGCAACAAAACATTATTGTGTGGCTGGAATCAGGCAAATTACGAGCACTCTGTACTACAGTTGGCAACATTCCACCCAGCAGAAGGTCTTGGGTGAGAAAGCGGGATTGTTCCTGGGAGCAGGTGTCCGAGGCGATAAGAAGCCCGTTTATCAATTGGCTTTTCCCGAGTCTCTGGTCTGTGTGTTCCTCAAATGGAGGTAGAAGCCACAGTGAATGCTCTCATTCAGATCCGTGGGGCTAACAAGCTCTTCCATGCAGAAAATTCCTCCCTCTGTCATCACCCTTTTGGCATTAGGGTCCCTTAAAAATTCATGGCTGTGTTTTTCCATTTTATTGAGCCTCCTTTGAAGGTGGCTGTTAGATTTCCTTTCTGCAGAGATTGGGTCTCAGGTAGGGGCAAGGCCTGTGCTTCGCAAGCTCGTAGTGCCAATGGCTCAAACAAGTGGCCTTTGAAAAGCTTTATCAATCTTCCTCCTGACTTGGGCAGAGATCATCCCTCCTGAACCTGCACTAAATTGTCAAAAAGTGATGAACAGCAGTGGGTGATTTCTGAGGGACCAGGTAGGTCTGGGCCAGCCTGCAGACCGAGGGCATGTGCTGTTGACTGTCTGCCTACTGGGGCTTCTCCTCTTCATTCACTGCTAGAATCTGTGCTCATCTAAAGGAAAAATGCTTCCAAGTGTGGCCTGTTTATTTTCCTCATGCCCCACCACAGTAAGCTCACGCTTTTTGCTCCCAAAGACTGGCTGCAGTGCAAAGTGATAGTTAAGAACAAGAAAATTCACTAGAGTTGCCCTTTCAGATCCTTGTGAAAGATCCAGTGTTTAGATCTGAAGTGAGCTGAGGGATCATAACACTCTTGTCATGTGAGGAAGAAAATGGAGGCCCAAAGAGGAAGAGTCAAAACTCAAGGTTGCATGGCCAGTTAGTTGGAAGTCCCACTGTCTCTTCCTCCCAGCCCACTCAAGAACCACTGACTAATTCTCAGATTCCCTAAAAACTTTCCTGCATAGTCCACATAGTTTTGCCAGAGATGGTGAATTCCTCTTCAAAGGGTTTGATTGTGTAATGTCCTTGTCCTTGGTTTGGAGGCCCCATCTCCTTGTACTTTCTTGTTTCTAGCCTTCAAGCTGCCCTCCTGTTCTTGTTGTGCCCTGACTTGCCCAGACATGTCTGAACATGCCTTGTGCTGCAGCAGAGGGACCACTGCTACCCTCTCCCTCCATTACGAATCACATGTTTACCCTGCTTGGAAAAGTTTAAGTCTTAGCCAACCGGGATCAGCTTAGATTGTGTGATCCAACTCCAGCCATTGGGGACAGGACACAGAACCAGGGACTAACAGCATTAGGGATAAAAACCCCTTCCCTCCTTTGTTCAGTGTGCTCTTGCAGTGGCCAGAAGTGTGAGCAGCATCCTTCTGCAGAAGTAAATTTGCCTTGCTGAGAAATCCTTTGTTTGAGTGCTCATTTTCCTTGTGACTCCAAGCTCTTATTTCTAACAGTTTCCTTGGTGTCTTCTTTCTGTTCAAGTTCCCTATGCTCTCCTTAGGTGAAAAGAGCCTTGACCCCCAAAATGTAGAAAACTTCCAGGACCATCTTGGAAGACACCACTTGACACTAGAAATTGTGGTAAATTAACAAGGGGGAAGCCATTGTTATGGTCACAGTTTCAGACAACATTTGCCCCAAAATTATTGTTTTCAATGGTCTCATTTTATCCTGGTGATAACCTCTATGGTAAGAGGTGGTTTGTGTTATTGTTCTTGTAACCAAGTACCCCCATTTTTTCTAAGAGATAGTTTAATTATTCTTTCCTCTTTCTTTTTCTCTTTTCTCCTTTTCCACACTTCCTACTTAGCCCTTTAGAAATGCATATATAGCCTTTTGCCTACTTTTATCAGACACTCCCTACAGGGCAAATTCATCTAACTATGTGCTTGGGAGCTTCAGAAGGGAACTCACCCACCAGGAGGTTGCCTCAAGAGATAACAGTAGATTTACAAGTCAAAGTATGCATGCCCATGAAGACACCAGCAATCACCAGCTTGACTACATCTACCAAGCTAACACATGGGCCCCAAAACTGCTCACTTCCCCCACTCCTGCCTCCTTGGACTCCCTGATAGCCCCCCTACCACATGCCATTCATGTTAGGCCCCCCTTACAAGTGTTCACTTTCTTCTCCAAAAGCTAAATTGTACCCTTAGGCAGGAAGCTTATACTTATTCCCTTAAGCCAGCTTTAGAGTGAAAAAGCTACTTTCTTTATACCAGACCTCACTCTTGTTAACTGGATTCCTCAAGTGGTGAGCAACTGAACCAGGATGTTAGTCACATGCTCTCAGTTTTGCAGTTGAAATCAAACCCCCAGCAAGCTTCGCAATTCAAAGTTTACCCCTTTCCTATGATTCTGGCTAATGCTCTAAGACCTCCAGACCTTATGATAAGTGAACTGATTTTCCCCGTTTTCTGTTCTCTTCCTTTTTAAAAAGAAAAATGTTGAATATTGTTTCTCAATATAAAAGTAATGCATGCTAATTATGACGTCATAAGAAATGCATATTTGGTCTCAATCCCTGGTTCCTGACACAAGCTCCTGAACTGCAAGAAATAAATTTCTGTTGTTTATTTATACTTTCCTGAGTGATAGGGGTGATAGGTGCATCTTTTGTTATAATATTTGGTCTCCGTCCTTCATTCCTAACACAAGAACTTCTAAGACCCTTGGAATCTCCAGAGTGATAAGTGTCTTTTCTCTGCTAATGAGATGACTGCTGGCTGGGAACCCATAGGGTCGCTTTGGGATGGGAGTGGGTCACCAGAAAGACCAAGGCCTGATGAGCGAATTACGACTTTCAGCCTCACCCCCAGCCTCCAGAGAGGGGAAAAGGTCTGGAGATTGACTTAATCATCAATGGCCAATGATTTAGTGATCATGCGTTCATCATTGAGGCCCCCATAAAGCCATCACATGATGGAGTTCAAAAAGCTTTCAGGTTGGTGAGCCCACCGAGGAGCTGGGAGGGTGCTGTGCCTGGAGACAGCATGGAAGCTCCTCTTTACCCTACCCCCTAGTACCTTGTCCTGTGTGTCTCTGCCATTTGTTCCTAAGTTGTACCTTGGTAATAAACTGGTAATAGGGAGTAATGTGTTACCCTTAATCTGTGAGTCATTACAGCAAATTATCAAACTAGAGGAGGGGAATGGGGGAACCTCTGATTTGTAGCCAAGATGGAGAGAAGTGTGGGTAACCTGGGGACGCACTACTTGTGATTGGTGTCTGAAGTGGGGCAGTCTTGGGAGGGTAAGCTCTTTAATTTGGGGAGTCTGCCCAGACTCCAGGTAGATAGTGTCAGAATTGAATTAAATTGTAGGACACCCAGCCGGTGTCCCCACAGAATTGGGGAATTTGGTGTCAATAACTACACATTTGGTGTTAGAAGCACTGTGTGAATATAGAGGACTTTTGTTTTAACAGGGCAGCGTTAGGAAAAATTAAACCCAGTACGCCTCACCACCCAGAGGCACCTGCGTTAACAATCTCACTCTTGCCTCTTTCATACAACATATTGTACGTATCATCTCCTCAAGCATGATTTTCAGTTGCTTAGTCACATCTCATGCATGGATATAACCACATTCTCCACATCTCCAACCTCCATAACTGTCATTCTCCATAGAAACAGAGTAAAACATGGAAATTGGTTTCAAAGGCTTTATTAAGATACAGATTCTCAGTTGCAAAATGGAGACCATCTTGGGATCCTAACCTTCCTTTGATAATATTGTTCCAATTGAGTTCTAGGTTACGGCATAACAAAAACTAATTTAGAAACCTAACTGCAGGTTAGAAACAGTTCTTACTTACTATAGAAGACTGTTTATCTATTGCAATCACGTGACCATTCTCAAAACAGGTTTAGGAATTGCCTGGGAAGCCCCAGGTAGCAGCCTGAATGGAAGAAAATCTTCTTGCAAGTAGATTTATTTAGTCTTTGGAATCAGCTGATTCAGAACCAAGACTGTGACTCAGTTGTGGAATGCTATTTGGGGACAAGGCTCTCAAGGAAGGGGGCCGTTTTCCTGTGTGGCTTGGAAACTGGTTCAAACAGCAGTTCTCAAAGAGAAGACCCCAGGGCAGGGGTCAGAATGTCCTCCCCCTCCCACTTCTAGGACAGTCGCCTAGTCGTCCTTCAAGCCTCAGTAAAACGATCTCTTCCTCTAGGACGACTTTACTACTGACTCATTCAGACAATTGCTCCCTCCACTGGGCGCTTGTGGTACACTATCCTTATTCCACTACTGTCTTCATCTATTTCCATATTTCCAGCACTCAGCATAGCAACTCACCCAAGAAGGATGCCCATGCATTGTTGAAAGAAGGGATGGGGCCAGGAAGCTCAGCTAGGTGCTGTTACGTTCACGTAAAACTAGAATCAGCAAATTAGAAGTGGGGCATGACCTTCTACAAATGAGTGTCTAAACAGCAGAGAAGTAAACTGAAAGAAAAAACAAGAAGCAAGAAAAGAGAGCATTTATCTAGAAAGGAAAAATCCAGAAACTAAACAAATACAGAGGTCTAAGACCATTGTGTGTACAGTCCAATAGTCCAATGGGCACACTAGTCATCTGGAAGCCACTGTCCTGGCAGAGGGTAGACCTGAGTGTTGCTGGTGACAAAGATAAATGGTCACCTTGGATCAAGATGAAGATGCAATTTAAACACAACCTAGTTTTTTTTTTTTTTTAAGTCTTCTGTAGCTCGAGAAGTCAATACAATTATTCCTCCCTCTTTCCTAGCCTCTTCTCCAGCATTTAAAGATAGAAACAAAGAAAATTATGGAATACATCATCCTAAAACTAAACCTACAGGAAGGAGCCAGATCCTTTGGAGAGCATGCAACAAGCAGATTTCCTTCAATACAAAATGAAGTATTTTATGCTACAGGGTCTTTGGGTGGCCCTCCCACTGGGACCTTCTGCTACAACAGAACCTGGCTTGTGCATTTAAAACCTAAAAGCAGGAGGATTTACATTTGCCGCACAGCTTGCTTCCAACACTACTGAACACACTTCCAGATGATGCAGGGAAAGCTCTTGAAGATTAAAAAAAAAATACATGTGATTACAAACTATTGTATAACTCTGAATTTTTGTAAAGACATAATGGAGCCCTCACAAAATGAAAAGTTTGCCAGGCACAGTGGCTCATGCCTGTAATCCCAGCACTTCGGGAGGCTAAGGAGGGCGGATCGCCTGAGGTCAGGAGTTCAAGACCAGCCTGGCCAACATGGAGAAATCTCATCTCTACCAAAAAATACAAAAAAAACTTACCCGGGCATGATGGTGTGTGCCTGTAGTCCCAGCCACACAGGGGGCTGAGGCAGGAGAATCGCTTGAACCCAGGAGGCAGAGGTTGCAGTGAGCCAAAATCACGCAACTGCACTCCAGCCTGGGCAATAGAGCAAGACTCCATCTCAAAAAAAAAAAAGTAAAAAGAAAAATTAATTCCAATTCAAAGAAAGAGTCCAGGGCTGGGCATGGTGGCTTATGCCTGTAATCTTAGCACTTTGAAAGGGCAATGCAGGAGGATAGCTTGAGGCCAGGAAGTTGCAGCTGCAGTGAGCCATGATTGCACCACTGCATTCCAGCCTGGGTGACAGAGTGAGACTCTGTTGAAAAGAAAAGAGTCCAGAACAGTTATGGCCAACAGATGTATATTCAGCAACCTCACTCACTCTAAGAAAGCCAGCTTCAGGGAGTGTATTTACAGACCAGGTGGAGCAGGGCCTTGGATTGGTTAACACAGAGACTGGCTATGCATGAAGGTGAATTGCTGATGGCAGAGTGAGTCTTCCAAAGATTAGGTGCAAGTCATTTGGAAGTGTTGACACTATAAGCTTTAGTGTTGAGGACCCACGAGATGATGAGATTATTTTCTCTAAATCAGTGAATAACTATTCAAATGCTTTTTAATGGTGATATAAACCCCAAGTTATCAAGTTAATTTGAGTTTTTGGCTGGTCTCCATTGATCACCTTTTGAAGAAGGAATCTTTTCCCAAGTCTAAGAAGCTATCCACAGGGAAGTAAATAATAACTAAAGAAAAAGAAGATTGTCTTAAAGCTTCAGAACTTTTTGGATTCCTGGAAATTCTATATCTAAACCTAACTGATGGGAAGACCAAAACCAGGTGTGTGACATTTATTTAATAAACTAGATTTGCCTGATTTATTCCAGAATGGCAGAGTTTGGGTGGGAGGCACCTATAGCATCAGGTCTTAAAGAGTGGTCCCAGACTCCTGGGGGCTCCTGAGACTACACTGTGAGGTCTGCAAGATCAAAACTATTTTCATCACAGTACTTAGATGTTATTTCCTTTTGTGCTGTGGGGATACTTGAACAGATGGTGGAAAAGCAATAGTGGGTGAGATGGGTTGACCTTACCACAGTATCAAGGCATTGGCATCAAATTGCACAACTTGTCACTGGGGACATCACCACCCCATACTTGGAGGAGTGTGGATGATTTGTCTAGTGCTATCTGTGGAGTGTTGAAGTCCCCCACTATTATTGTGTTACTGTCTATCTCTTTTCTTAGGTCTAATGGGAATTTTTTTATGAATCTGAGAGCTCCGGAATTAAATGCATATATATTTAGGATTGTTATATCTTCTGATTGAATTGGTCCTTTTATCATTATATAATGTCATTCTTTGTCTGTTTTTACTGTTGTTGCTTTAAAGCCTGTTTTATCTGATATAAGAATAGCTATTCCCACTCACTTTTGTTTTCCATTTGCACAAAATATCCTTTCCCACCCCTTTACCTTAAGTCTGTATGAACCCTCACATGTTAGGTGTGTCTCTTGAAGACAGCATATATTTGGTTTGTAATTTTTTATCCATTCTGCCAATCTGTATCTTTTAAGTGGAGCATCTAGGCCATTTATATTCAACATTAATATTGCGATGTGGGTTACTGTTTCAGTCATTGTGTTGATTGTTACCTAGTAACTTTGTTTTCTCCATTATGTTATTATTTTATAAACCCTGTAAATTCTATGCTCTCAGGAGTTTCTATTCTGTGTGTATCAACCTTTAGTTTCAAGATTTAGAACTCCTTTTCACATTTCTTTTAGGACTGGTTTAGTATTAACAAATTCCCTCAGCATTTGCTTGTCTGAGAAAGATTTTATTTCTCCTTTATTTAGGAAACTTAGTTTTGCTGGATACAAAATTTTTGACTGACAATTATTCTGTTTGGAGGAGACTAAAGATGGGACTCCATTCCATTCTGTCATGTAATGTTTCTGCTGAGAAGTCTGCTGTTAGTCTGATAGGTTTTCCTTTGTAGGTTACCTGGTGCTTTTGTCTGACTGCTCTTAGAATTTTTTCCTTTACATTGACTTTAGATAGCCTGATGATTATATGCCTTGGTGATGTCCTTTTTGCAATGAGTCTCCCAGGAGTTCTTTGAGCTTCTTGTATTTGAACGTCTAAATCTCTAGAAAGGCTAGGGAAGTTTTCCTCAATTACTTATTCAGAAAGGTTTTCTATACTTTTTGCTTTTTCTTCTCCCTCAGGTATGCCTATAATTCTTAGGTTTGGCTGTTTTCCCATATTTCTTGGAAACTTCATTTATTTCTTTTAATTCTTTTTTTCCTTTGTTTTTGTCTGATTAGGTTAATTTGAAAGCCTTGTCTTTGAGCTCTGAAATTTTTTCTTCTACTTGGTCTAGTCTATTGCTAAAACTTTCCACTGTATTTGTAGTTCCTCAAATTTATCTTTCATTTCCAGAAGTTCTGATTGTTTTTTCTTTAAAATATGCCTCTCTTTAGAAAGTTTTTCATTCATGTCCTGAATTGTTTTCAATATTTCTTTATGTTGGTTTTCACCTTTCTCTTGTCTCTCCTTTAGTAACTTAATAATTGACCTTTTGAATTCTTTATCTGGTATCTCAAAGATTTCATCTTGACTTAGACTCACTGCTGGAGAGTTAGTGTCATCTTTTGTGGGTGTTTTTAGAACCCTGTTTTTTCATATCACCAGAATTGTCTTTCTGATTTACTCTCATTTGATTAGACTATTTTTTCTTGTGATTTTTAAATTAATTTTTATTTGACTGGATTTAAAACATTTCCCCTTGAGGATGTGACTTTAATGTTTATAGTTTATTGTCACCTAGCTTCAGCTCTGCATACTTTCAGTGGCAAAGACTCTGAGTTCCTTGGTTATGGAGAATCTTTGTGTGATGGATTTCTCAGATGCTGGATGTACTAAAAATGTGTTGTGTGTGTAAGCAGATTCACTGTCTCATGTGGGGCTGGAATGGCAGTGGTCTCATGAATATCTCATTCCCCAGTGGTGTGCACTTAAAAAAAAAAAAATTCTCCAGTATTTTATTCACTAGGTTGAACAGTTCAGGCTTCGGGCCAGTAGGAGGTGCCAATGGGTTAAAAAGAAAATGGCTGCAGCTAAAGCAGGTGGGTAAATGCGATATCCCAGTGGTGGGTGGAGGTCCCAGCTTTGACAGAGGTGACTGAGGAAGCTGTCAGTAAAATGCACTGAGTTCTTTTCAGAGGGAGGTGAGGGATCCACCACAGTTCTCCTTCCAGGCCAGAAGGAAAGTAATCCACCTCCCAGCCCACACCTGACCTGGTATTCCAGCTGTTAGATCAGACAGGCAGCTCTTATTCATCAGGAATACTGATGTTCCATGTAGAGAGGGGTTATGAATCTCCCTCTCTCTCTCTCTCTCTCTCTCTCATGCAAGCCTGAACCTGGAAGGGAATGCTGTGGGGATGCAGTCACCCTAAAGTGTTCCAGAAAGGGTTTCTACGAATGTACCCACACCAAGCTCCTATGGGAGAAGCCCCCACTACCTCCGCAGTGGTGGTCAAGGGATGGAAGAAGTCCCCTTCTCCAAGACCATTCACAAGTACCAGGGCTGCCTGACTACTTGGGTAGAGCAACAGACTTTCCCCATCGAACCGAGCACTGCACTTGTGCCTCTGCTGAAAGAAACTTCCCACCCGTGGAAAGTTCTGGCACTCAGGGCCTGCCTTCTGAATCCCTTTGTCTCATAGGGTCCTCCCTTAATGTGTGCATTCTCACTTCCCCTAGGAGTAGCAGCCCCTGAAGGCCAGACTAGTGTGAATGCTGCTGCTCCTCTGGGTCCAGCCACCCAGTCGGGCTGCCACATTCCAGGCTGGTGCTAGGGATATATACAAGGGATCCAGTGATGTGACTTGTCTAGTCTCCCAGCAGCGGCAGGGGAGAGATATAGACTCTGAGATTTTCTTGAAATAGTCTTAGCGTGTTGGCTTTCTCAAAGCCAACAATAGTAACATGCTAGGCACATGGAAAGACTCAACATCTGGTTAGCCGGGGTGATGCAGGCAATGGCAGTAGTTGAGGTTGCACCAATGTTTTCTTCTTCCTAAGTAATGTGTTATTGTGCCTGCAGATGCTGTAATGGATGGTGTCAGCTGGCCACCAGCCAGGAGGTGGCACTTGCAAAAGATCACCAGCTGAGGTGGTAGTGATGGGGTTGGTGCTTACCTCATGTTACCCAGGGGAGGTACTCTGGTGTCTCAGGCAATGGGCAGGGCCCTGGAGCTCTCAAACATCCCTGTCCCTTGTGTTTCCCAGGGCAGGTGAAGGGGCAAAGCGGGTCAGGCTAGGTCAGGTAAGTCCACGCTCTGGCTCCCTACATGCAGGGGCAAGCAGTGTCCTCAGCAGGGGATTAGAGGGCAGTTCTCTGGCTGCTGGGATAATGTTCCAGAGATGAGTGTAGCTGCTGCTGCTGCACAAAAGAATCCGCATGGGGAGTGAGGAGTAACAGGTGGCAGTCAGTCCCACTCAGCTCCCACACACTTGGCAAGGGAGGCCTCAAACCCTCAGGGTTCGGCTAGCAGCAGCGAGCTGGGTTCTAGGCAGACTGCTCTCAGAACTCAAAACCACCCAGGCCATGAGCCTTCCTGATGGAGACAGAAACCTGGCTTTCATGCTTCGCCCCTCCAGGTCCACCCGGGAAGCAGGGGTGCCAGCTCCTGCACCCGTGGCTATAGCACACTTCCCACCTCCCCCTGGGTTCAAGCCGACGCGGTTCATCCCCACTAGAGATGATGTGATTACTCTCAGTCGGGAGCTTCTCTCACCCTGTGACCACCGCCTGATTCGGCTGGCAGACTTCCGCAAGGGCCCCTGTGGAACGGGATCAGGAACGGCTTCCCTCCATCACCGCTGGAGCCTGGGACTGCCCACAAAGCCTGTCCCGATGCTGCTCCTTCCTCTGTTCTCCCCACCACTCACTAACTCGGCTCCAGTGCTGGGCAGGATCATGTGCTTCTGAGGGTTGTGGCTCTGCCGTGGGAGTGAGCGCGTCCAGGTGGCTGTCTCTCCCCTCACGCTCTGGAGACTCAAAGTCTTCCATCTGCTTGGCAGAATAGGCTGTTGCCCGCCACTTCTTTCAAAGAGACTATGGTTTCTTTCCGTTGCTGTTAAGTTCCCGTGTTGCTCTTGGAGAAGAGTTCACAGCGTGACTCTCTACACACTATTTTGTGTTTCCAAGTGGGAGAGGCAGGCTAACTAACGATGCCTCCCATCTGCCCGCTTGGGAGAAGAAAAAGGTTCATTGATCTCAAGACCAGGACGTATATAGGAAGACAGGAAAGATACCGGGCAGCATGTAGTGTCCAGTGTATACACCACAAGAGTCCTGCACTGTGGGTTACTCAAAATGAGACAGGCCTGGGGCCAGCAGAGGGAGGCCAAGGTCTACTACTGGGATGTGCACTTCAGACTTTGTGCAACGCTTTTATACACACGCAGGGCCGCTGCCAGGCTATAGGTCCCATGTGTGCCTCAAGGAGACTTTGGTAAATCTGCATCAGAATCTCTGCTCAGCCTCTCCTTGGTTGTAGCACGGTGGGGACACCACTTTGCCAACCTAAGCCTTAGTGGGTCATCTATCAGATGGGGTTAACTATAAAACAACACATGATATTGCTGTGAGGATTCAACACAATCCCCTGTTTGCAGGGTTTGGGGCAGGCACACCCTGAGGCCTGGCACCTGTGGCTGTGGTCTCTGCTGTTGCGACAGCCTTGAGGACTGGGACCCCTACTCGGACCCCCGCTCTCTTCTGGGGGACCCTGGGAGGCTCCACCATATCCCTACACTGAGTAAGAAAAGGAGAAGCTTCCCCCTGTGGGAACAGTGACTTACGGGAGCTGAACGTGGTCCCGAAGTGGCGTGCTTCAAGAGAGCCAGAGGAGCAGGGCATTCCAAGCGCCAGGATGAAACGAAGGGCCAGGATGAAATGAAACGCCTCCCTGCCGCTTGGCAGTAGGGGCATGAGAAGCAGGAGGGGTGTTCTTATTTACAGTGATTTTTGTAAAATGAATAGTCATAAAATACAATTTATTTCTTCCTCAATTTTCCCTTTTTACTAAACATTTAAACATTTTGAAAATGAAACTTTCATGGTCTGAAACCTGTCACTAAAACAAATTCTTTTCTTCTTTTAAACTAGAACATTGTCTGAAATTCTAATCAGTGCTGTCATTGTTTTTCAGGGTCTTTGGGCAGCATGAGGACATATGTCAGCAACAGCAAAACAAACATAGAATTGGTGGCCCTAACAGCGGGGGAAATAGTACCTGTGTATCCTCGGCGTCCTCACTGCCACCCTGCATGGGGCATTCAGGTTTCACAGACATCCCTTATGCCTCAGGTCCTTCTCCAGTGCAGCTGTAGTAAACCAGCGCCCTGATCACCAGGAGAGCTTTGGGCCCTGGCCTTCTATTTGAAGGATCACAAAGTCCTCCTCTGGGTAGGTATGGAGGGTCATGCAGAGGAGGCTCCACCATCTCCTGCTGGGGTCAGCACCCAAGCTCACTGGAGGATTCATGTGAAACACGTTGAATGCCTTTGCCTGAGCCCGCTGCCTCTTTTCTTTCTGAATGAAGAAGACCCACCATGAGACTCACATGCGGGGTGAGGCGAGGTCTTACCTCCTCTGGGGCACACCAGGAATGCCACACTTCCCATCTGGGACAGAGCTCTGGGACCAGGGGCCACCCTTCCTTCCCTTCCTGACTCCACCCAAGCACCTCTCCTCGGCCTGATACGCACAAACTGTCAAACGAATCCAACACAGAAAGAAAGGACTCGGAGACCTGTTTCCATTAGGCTCTGCCACTTGTCAGGTTGAGTTCCTGGGCAGGTC
The DNA here is from genome assembly GCF_006542625.1 of Nomascus leucogenys. Lineage (NCBI taxonomy): Eukaryota > Metazoa > Chordata > Mammalia > Primates > Hylobatidae > Nomascus > Nomascus leucogenys. The sequence continues at coordinate 5,676,743 of NC_044383.1, read as the reverse complement.
TACTAACACCTCTGGGCTGAAGTGTTTTGTTTATTACTGTTTATTTACAGGACAGCAGAATGAGTGTGGCCTGCAGAGGCTAAGGGTGGTGACAGTGTTCCCATCCACAGTTTCTACTGTGTTCTAGAGACTTGTGGGTTTGTGAAAGAGGAGGCCACCCTGAGCTGTCAAGGGCACAGAGCTCCTTATTATGGTTCACTCACAACAGCCCGGCAAGCGAAACCAGCTCTTGTGATCCCATTTCACAGATTTAGAATGAGGCTGACTGAGATGAAGTCACTTCTCTGAGTCGTGAGTAGCAGATCCCAGGCGGCGTGACTCCAGAACTTCCCTGCTTCATCCTACACTGATTGTTGTTTCTCTTATGCATTTATTTTGATGAGGAAAGATGAGTTCAGAGATAGGCAGTGACTTTGCTGGTTTCTCACCACTCTCTGTGGGATGTCAGAGCAGCCTATGAACGTTCTCAAGTCCTGGGAGGTGGAGGTGTCTAAGGGGTCAGGGAACAAGGACCGAGGCTAAAGAGCTGGTCAATTGTTATGAAAGGTCAGTCCTCTGCACCACTGGCCGATGACCTTATCTGCCTGAGGCCCCTGAAAGTTCTGAGTGCTGGGTCCAAAGAGTCCAGAGGGGCACAGGGACCAAGGGTCCCCAGCTTCTCTCCACACTGGAATTTCAGGGTCAGAGGGCCCCTGACTCTGAGCCACCCCTGCCCCCTACACATCTTCCCTGTTTTCTAGGCTGTAGAAAGGCAACAGATTAGTCAACTAGAAACCTGCTTTGAGTCTACCCTGAATGACCGGTTCCAGCATAAGAGAAGGAGGGTTGCTGGGTAGGCGTGGGGTGGGGAAGGAGTGCCCACTCTGCAACTCTGCTTAGCACCTGCTGCCCTTTGCAAAATCTGCAGGGTCCCAGGCCCTCCGAGAGGCTGAGCAGCCTCAAAAGGCATGAAGCTGCTGGTGTGTACCTGCGGCTCCACAGGCAGCATACAAGGGCATCACTAGTGCATGGCCATGTGAGGCTGGCTGCAGGATCACTAGGCGGACCCTAAGAAATACCATATCCAAGGACACAATGCTCCCATCCTGCCTAACCTACAGGGTTGGTTGAGTTGATCAGACACAATTCTAATGATGATAGCAAAGCTTACCTGGAGGTTCCCTCCCGTATCCCACCATGCTTTGCAAACACTAACTCACTGGCTGAGCCCAATCAGTTTGACAACAAAGTATTGATTTCTCTAAAGTTATCATCATAGACTATATGAAGAGCATATATTTTATACTACTTACTTATTTTGCAAATATAGATAAACCTTGTAACCCACATCATCATAACAAGACCATGTGGGTTCATTAGAGTCATACACTGTTTCAAGGGTCATAATATGACAGTTCAGACCCCTTCGAAATGGTGCTGCAAGTGAATCCATTCACCAAATGTAAAACAATGTACATTTATTAAGTCATTTTAAAACAGCAAATTACTATTCATTTTGTAATGAACTGTTGCCTCACTATGCCATCCACCCATCTTTTAGGCCGAGGCATGGAGACCTGTGTTCACCCTTCCACACACCCACCTGTGCTTGTGAAATGCATTAAAGCCATTTCTACAGACTTTGCATGTGTAGTTTCATTATCTTCTGCCTTAAAACACATTAAGGAAACCATTCTCTTCATCTCCCAAATTGTGAAACATAGTTCCATTTACCTGCTTCCCATGTTTTAAAGGTCATTTGTGATATAAGTATTAAGAAAAATTTTCCCCCTAAGGAAACTGAGCTCTGCTCAAACGCTGAGGTGAATAAATGCAGCACTTTTTCCACAAAACACAGTCATTCACACAAACACACGATGTGTGAGTGCCTATTTAGCAATTGTTTCTGCGGGTTTGTTATCTATAGCTGTTTCCTCTTCATTAGTTGTTCACATTATTAAAATCTGATACAAAATGCGAACTTTCAAAGAATGTGTTTCTAGATCCAAAGAATTTAGAAAATGTTCGCTGTTGATCAGATTTTTAAAAATATATTCAAAGTTAATATTAAGAGTAACTTTGAATAAGTAGGGCTTTAGGGCAGGATGTGACAGAGAACTGACCTTTCAAAGAATGAGCACAATTTGTGACTAAGTACCTCTTTTAAATGGAGTTTAGCAATTGCTTTCTGAATACCTGTCTTGACTGTCCAACAGTAGCTCCATGGGGGCAGATACCCTGGTTAGCACTGTGCCAGCCACATCGCAGATACCCTACGTGTATTTCTTAAATGAAAAATATTCTTTCTAAGACAGTGTCAAAAAATAATGAGTAAGAAGGTCATTAATCCCTGATAGCTTCATAAATGAGATATTCTTCTGCCCAAAGAGATGCTGCTCTGCAAATCACACCCAGGGAATTCTGCTCCTTTTGGCCATGGTCCCATCAAGACATGCAAGGTGATCATTTCAGAACCCTATCAGTGTTCAACCTGGCTAATTTGTGAAATAGTCAAGCTCAAAAGATTCTCAAAGTGATTTTCTGGGAAAATATTCTGCCGTAAAGAAGGTCAGATCCATTCTGTTGCCTTTAAAAAATTTTCCTGGTTGCCCACCGGCTTCTCATGAAACCAGGAACCAGTTTCACCCAATCTGTTCTCAAAGGGCTACCGTACCCCATGCGCGTGTTCCACATTTGCCCTGTCTCTGACTCAAGGAATGAATGCCTGCAAGCCACGGTGTTCTAACCCATTTCTCCCTCAGTCTCTGGCTGGGCAGGAGCCTGCTGATGGATGACACACTTCCATCGGACCTGCCACACCCAGGTCTACACCACAGAAACTAAGGCTGTTGGTTGACATGGTGGTTGCTAGAACTTGCTGCAATATTTCATTTCCATTTTGACTGATTCACCATAATCCTATTAAACCAGAAATATAACGTTTAGCCTCTTTAGCATATAGACCACAGGGCTATCATTTTTCTTTTTGTCTGATCTTCTCATTTCTATTCTCTTTGTGACCAAATACCATCTTGGAATATCAAAAATGTGTTTGAGGGTCACATATAATCACTTTTACCCACGGTTGGGTTTGAATATGCCAGCAGCTGAGGGTCCAGAGAACCAAGTCATTTACTCCAAAGTCTCTCTTTGCCTCCAGTGCTTGGTCCTGGAAAGGTGAGTTCTGAAACCCTCTGTTCCCAGAAGTCTTCATGCATAGAGTAGAATAAAAATACCTGGTCCCTCCTGAGGGGAATGAGATCATAGGCGCTGAAGTGCTTTGAGATACTCAAAGAAAAGAAACATGACACAGCCTTTTATTATTTCAGATCGTGAGACCAGGTCAGAAGGTTCGTTACGCTCATCGTGATACTACTGCTTTGAATACCACATAGACCATGTCACTACATTTCCCATTCATTTTCCCCAACCTTGTGGGAAAAACTTTCCAGGAGTACAGCATCAATGAAGAACACAGCATCACGAAACACAAACGCTGTCACAGATGACAGTCACGTTACCATGCTGAATTGTCCAGAGAAGCTAATCAGTTACTTCTCAGGGCTGATGTAAAATGAGATGAAAGAGAATTCAGAATAAAATTCCGTCCCTTGGAGCATATTCCATTGGCTTTCTCTGCTCCTGCTTCCGCTGGTATCTGGCCTTCTGGTAGAAAATGGTGATGGTTACAGTGACTATATTTAGAAGAATGACGAGCAGTATGAGCCAGAATGAGTATCCGTAACTGTGGGTCGTTCCTTTACTGGCGGTTGCCGGGTAAAGCATGTGGAACAACTCTTCAGAGAGTTGGTTGGACTGCGTATTCGCCACAAACAGTATCATGGTCACAAAGACGAAGGATGCTGAAAAGAAGATGGAGTTTCATGCATGGCATGGTGATACAGTTTTTAATATCACTTATCTTTATAGAACACATATATATGGGAATGTATTGCATATCTACACGGGAGTTTACACTCTTTTAAGCACTAGGGAGAAGGTACAAAATTGTAAGACACAAACTAGATGTCTAGGCATAGAATACTAAAGATTGTGCAGGGCTGTGTAGGACCAACAGCGAACGTGCTGACTCAAACGCTTTCAGAAGTAGTTGTGCAACTGGTCTACCAAACAGCGTGCTTCCTGGATGGTGAATGCAGTAGTGTGCTGAGTGAATGAGTGAATAGGACAGTTCAGAGAGAAGGTGTATAAGGAGATCTGGGAAGAGCTGAGGAAGGACAGGGCATCACAGATGGAAGAAGCTGCCTCAACAAAGACCCTGGGTGGGCAGTGGGCCTGGAGCACCTGGGACTGTGAGATACAAGCTCAGCTGCTGGGGAGAGGTCCCAGGGTCCTAAGAACTGGGTAACGAGACTGAGCTGCCCTGAGAGCCACAAATGCCATCCTGGGAGCTTGAATCTTATGGCATATGATGCCACTGGCAAGAGTGTCTAATCAGGAGGGATCTCCTTACAAAACTCATTAGAGAAGAGAACGTATTGTATATGTTTCTGTCTTCCCTTTTTTATTCTTCACAATATCCTCCACTAGAAAACATTCTTTTTTGTTTGTTTTGAGATGGAGTCTCACTCTCCCCTGGGCTCTGAAGTGCAGTGGCACGATCTCAGCTTACTAAGCTTCCACCTCCCAGGCTCCATTGATCCTACCACCTCAGTCTCCTGACTAGCTGAGACTACAGGTACATGCCACCATGCTTGGCTAATTTTTTGTGGAGACCGGCTTTTTCTATGTTGCCCAGGCTAGTCTCGAACTCCTGGACTCAAGTGATCCACCTGCCTCGGCCTCCAAAAGTGCTGAGTGTGAGCCACTGTGCCCGGCCCTGAAGAACATTCTTCAGTATAGACTTGGGAGAGCCACTTTTGTCTAGTTAAAAGAACGTAGTTCGGGAGTCAGAGAGAACAGGATTAGAAATCCCAGCTAGGTGAACTTGGATAAGTCATGTAGCCTTTCTGAGCCTCATTCCTCGTCTTCCAAAGGGAATGAGATACAGACAAAAAAAAAAATGTAGATTAGGGCTTTTGTGGTTGCCTAGTGCTGGAAGTGGGCTGGGAGGGGGTGATAGCTAAAGGGCATGGGGTTTCTTTCCAAGATGATCAAAATATTCTAAAATTGGCAGTGGTAAGGCTTGCACATGTCTGAGAACATACAAAACACCATGGAATTGTATACTTTAATGGGTGAATTATATGGTGTGTGACTCATGTGTCAATAAAGCTGTTAAAAGAAAGGTTTTGGAGGATAAGGATGCCTATGTTCCAAGACCTGTGATGAGGCCGGTGAGCAGGCTCACCCAGTGAGGTCTGATATGCACAGGGGGCCGCCAGGGGATCCTGGCCTCAGAAGCCCTTTGAGACTCTGTCTGCCGCCACGTACTCGGAACTCAGTGGACATCAAATGTATCCTGCTATAACCCACACCCAGGGAAACCTTCCAAACGGTCCTTCAAAAGGCTTTAATTAGAGGGGTTTTGTATGAGGAGAATGTTTTAAACACTCCTTGATGACAGACCTTCATCCTCAACGTAATGGTTTTATTTCTTAATAATTTGTCCGTACAAAAGCCCTGGCCCTCTGAAGCTCTCCAGGTGCCTCACAGCCTTAATTATCTTTCATTTTCCTCTTGTGAAGTTTCTTATAAAAGCTTAATCATAAAGGGGCAGGATGTATATAGGCTAAATGCTTTTTTCCAGAGAGGGCTGCCTAGAACTTTGATTTGAATGGGGAGGGGCCGACACATAGACACAAAATGCAAACCTGAGTCCCCTTTAGTGACGAGATGCCCAGAGCCTCTACCTGCCAGGCTTCTCCAGCCTCTGGGACAGAAGGATTTACAGGGGCTGGAGGAAGCCCCGGGGTAGATGAGGAGCTTTGGAAGGCTCACGGACCCTGGCTTCTGTCCTGGCCTGTGACCATCAGGCCCTGTGACCTGCTGATCACTTTCCACTCTCTGGGTTCCTCAGAGGAGACACAAATGTATTTGGAACAGGTGGTCTGCAAAGTTCTCTCTGGCCCCAAGCTTCCCTCAGTCGACAATTTTATCCCCTTTGGCCAGGATGCAGCCTCATCAGGTCAGTGTGGTGCAGAAGGTAGGCTGAGGTCAGAGGTCACGGGAACCTAGGAAGTGAGGCTGCTGTTTGTCTCCTCAAAGCAGAACCTGCTTCTTTCTGTCAGAAACAAGCCAGGAAACCCACTTCCTTCCCTACCCAACATCTGCTGGCCAAGCAGAGGTTGTTTAAAACCAGCCCCTAGGAGTTTGGAGCACTTCCTTCTGGCCCCAGGACTCCCAGAAGTCAGTCTGATCATGCTCTCCCATGGCCATGACCCAAGGCAAGAATTAAGACATCTCTGTATACAAGCCCTTCTGCAGGCTGAGCCTCGGGGACACTGAGAGTTTCAGTAAGTTCTCCAACCCGCAAAGCTCCTGTGAAGAAAATCAGGAATCTCCAAAGGGCTACTTTGGGCAAAAGTCAGGCCTATCAAAGCGTTAGGGTCAAGGGGCCTCAAGGGACATTTAGAGGAAGCTAAGCTGTGCTGAGGCCTTCTCCCAGGCGGGCATCAGAATGCAATCTGCTCTTGACACATCAACCTCTCAGGTTGTTTTCTGCCCACCTCACGGCCTCCCTCTGTGTGTTAGAACTTGCTCCTGAGCCAGGAAAGGAAGGTGGCAGGAATTCCCTCTCCATCCAACAATTCTTTGTGGATAGGAGTAGGCAGGGCTACGGGGAGGCTGTCAGGTCCCTATTTTTCATGTTTTCCTTCACAAACACGCATGAGGCCTCTGCTATATGCAAAGCCAGCCCATACTCCACTGCAGAGGAGCAGAGATGTGGAGCCACAGCCTAGTGGAAAAGGTGGCGGACTTTGAACCCTGCGGGCTGTAGACACAGCAATGCTGGGCCCCTGTTGTTCGGCTGGCGCCACACCTGGCCCTCCCTCTGGTCCTGGCGCCTGTTTTCCCTCCAGGAACGCAGTCTTCCTTCCCCACTCACCCCTGCGGCTAGGGAAGGGCCGACTCCAGCCCCAGCTCCCGGATGGGCAGGTAGCCTTGGCCAATCAGTGTGGGCTTGGGGAATTCAACCCTGCCAGCCACAGAGATTGGTCAAGGGATGGGAGAAGGGCAATGCCAGTGCAAAGTAGCCCAGGACTTTCTCTGAATTTGGAGGAAATAAGAAGGTTTTTCTCCTGGGGCTGCCACCATAAGCAGTGAGCCCAGAGTGGCCAGCAGCCATCTTATCTTCGAGAGGATTGATCCGGCCAATTAATGAATGATGGAGTCAACGCTGAGGATTCCAATAGATGGAACAATGGCAGGAAACAGTCCTCACGAAACAGGCCGAGACCCTGACTCTAGCTATGTCTGAAGCCGCTGCTTCTCGTACCTTCTTAGTTACATGAGCAAAAGTAAAAATAATCTATATCTTTACCCTGGCCACAAGTACCAATTGGTTTACCATGGTTTGATTGACTGGGGTGAACCATCATCATACAAGTAGCTTGGGCAAGGGACTCTGGCATTCAGGTGAGTATATCTGATTTTGTAACAAAGTCCCTTAACCTCTGACACTCAGCTCTGCTATAAGAATGGGAAGCAGTGATATTCATTCCACAGGACTTTTGTGCCTCGTTCATAGTGGCAGCCCATTAAATTGGGGGATTTATTTGTTTTTACCCCCAAGTAATAAAAGCACAGAAAGAAAGAGCCAGTCATATATGAATGTGGTTAAACCAGCCTGACCCCAAATCCTCGGAGCTGAGGTGTGAGTGTGTAATGTGGCCCTGGTCCACCTGTAGTCCTGGCTTAATGCTTTTCCATTTTAAAAAGCGTCCCTCACCTTCCTACCTGTGCTGTCCCGGGGCCAGTTTGTACATCTCAACTCCACGTCAGTGATCTCACACTGGGAGTTTGAAAATGGCCATGTCGCTGTGTTTACACCATTCCAATCACCAGGGCTTTTTTCTCTTTTTGTTTTTCCCCACTGGAGAGCCAGTTGTTCATATTCCTCAGCACACCTCTACTCCATGGCACGGAGACGCTGGCCTCCTCCAGCCACCTGCGCCTGCCTCGTGGTAAGGATGACACTCAATGGAGGGACAGGATGATGCTGCCCCTCAGCCCCTCCTCCGAGGCTTCCTGACATGTCTGATATCCAGAGTCTCCTTCCTGTGCTTCAAAATTTCAGGCCTGTGTTAAAATGCATCTCCTGGAGCTTACATGAAGCCATCTCAGAAATCATTTCCTTAGGACAGGCTTCACTCCCAAGGTCCAGATTCAATGGTGGAGAGAGGGAAAGAACAGGAGAAACCTGACTGCCTGGTGGGAGCAGAAGGCCCTGCAGGCAGCTGGGCAGGGCAAAGAGGTACTTCCCCAGCCCCGCTCTGGGCAGATGGGTGGCTGCAGAGCCCTGGAAAAACCCAGTGAAAGCTAGAAGACTGTGAGTCAAAGCTGGGACCTGCTTCCCATCTGGGGTCCGTCCTCCCAGCACCACACCCATGAAACAAACAAAATAACCAAGCAACACCGCCCAGCAACACCCCAGGCTCACAGGTAGCCCACAAGAAAGGTTATTGCCCCCAGATTCTCTTATGTACCATTATCTGTGGCTCTGTGGCACGACCATGCAGAGATGTCATATGTGGAGACCAAGTGGACTCTTGTCATGTGGAGGAGGAAAGAGAAGGAACTGTGTGCCAGTGTGTTTGTATGTGTGTATGCGTGTGTGTGTGTGTGCATGTGTGTGTGTGCATGTGTATGTGTGTGCACATGTGTGTGCTTCTATATGCCACACAGAGCCTAGTTTGGAGTTAAGCACATGGCAGGAGCCCGGTCAATATTTTGTTGACTTTTGTGCATTTTGACTTCTTATGTTTGAGTCTCAAAAGCAAAGGCTGGCTTGTTATAAGCCTCCTCAACAGTGCATTTAAGACAGAATTCTATTTCCAGAGATGCTTCGTAAACACTTTGGATTGACAAAATAAACCCCAGCCCTCAGCTCATGGGAGGTGCTCATAGTTTCCTTGGCGTAAACGTGACTGTGTATGTTCATGCATGTGTGAGAGGCAGAGACATGGGGACAAGCGGGATGCAGTTCTCTGCAGAGCACCGAGTCTCGCAGGGCCACTCACCGCTGAGCCCGTTCCAGGTGTACACCCCCGTCGGCCCCAGGAACGTCTGGTAAGGGTTGCTGATGCTGTTGTAGAAGGTAAACCCAGAGCTCAGCAGCGACGTGATCAAACTCAGAACCAGGAACAGGATAGTGACCAAATGCAGAGTTTTTTGGGAAGAATTATTCAGTATCTCTAAAACTAAAACAATGTTTTGTGAGTGCATAGTACATAATGCAAATACCAGCTCTGGCCTGGCATTCCTCCCCACCCTACCCTCTTAGTGACTTGAGTTAGCCATTGTTGGATGTCAGTTAGAGACACCAGGAGCCTCCAAGTCACGCAAGAACAAGACCCGCATTCCCCACTGGAGGCTGGTTGTTGAATCAGTGGTTGCATGGGTATAACCGTGACACTACAGATAACTGGATATTTATCCTGATTTTGAAGTCCCCTAGGAAAGAGTTTACCTTCCTGGATACTGGCAGCAGGGCTGGACAGCCTTCCCATTACTGAGCTCGGGCTCCATCCTTGCCAAGGTGCTTTTCACAGTTTCATCAGTGCCCCTGTTGCTCTGAGCACTAACTCGGCTTCCACTTGGAGGTACTCACAGGGTAGGTCACCCTGAAAACCTGTGCACTGTGAGAATCCCACAAGCCCTGTGGCGTCTGGGGTAATTCCATGAGTCAGGGGTGGCATCAGCAGAGAAAAGCCTAAGAAAGGTGACCAGGAAAATGGAAGCCAAGGCTAACATAAGAAAATGACTTCTTTTGGTGCAAATCGAGTTGTGGGTCCTACTTCAGACTCCACTTCCCTGGGGCCAGAGAGGACCAGATGCCCAGAGGGCTCCAGCGCTGGAGACGGCTGGGAACTCGCCCATGAGTGAGCCTTGACTCTGCTTTCCAAGGAGAACTCTTCTGAATCCTAACAGCATTGGATGAAATTTGCATATTTCTTACATGCAGAGGAGCTCCAGGCATGGAAGGACACTCTTATAAAATGAAGCAAAGGTGCCCTGGCTGTCAGTCATGGGTTCCTGGTTTTGCCTTTCTCGGGCTTCTGACCGCCACCAGCCATCTCCTCCACCTGCTCTTTTGTGGAGGACGCAAGGCCCAGGCACCACAGGGCTGCACTTACATGTAAGCCCAGCCCGGCCACGGGCTGTCAGGGTGTGTGAGGCCCTGTGGAGGAGGCCAGCACATTAAATAGTGTTTACAGGGATGTTCCATGAAAGTCACCAGGACATGGGAGAAAGTGATTAGGGAGAAAGAGTTCCGAGTCACAGTGAGGCCACAGCAACATCACTGGGAACAGGTGGGTAAAAACAAGTGAAAGGCTCTTTCTTTCCGTTCTGGTTTCTCTGATCTCCAGGGAGAGAGCCTTGGAGACCTCATGTCTTTATCTGGAGCAGCTTTAAAGAACAGAAAGTGAAAAGGCCAGGTAGGATCTCTGGTTTCTTGACCTAGGGGTGGTATTCCCTCAGTGTATGCCCACGGGTAGAAGGTCAAGGAATTCCTAATGGAACCAGAGTGTTTCAAAGAATTCAGAGAACAGGCATGGGAGGCAGGAGACCCCAGGGTGCTGTGGGCACCCATGGGAGGGGTCACCAAGTCCCCTCCCCTTTCCCTCCCTACAGCACCGTAATGATTTAAAAATTCCTCGTTATGCTGAGCCCAAATCTGCATCTCCACAACTTAAACCCAGGGGTCCTAATTCTCCTTTGGGAATCAAACAAAATTCACTTGCTCCTTTCCTGCCTGGCAGCCTTTCCAAATATTTGAGGAGGGATATAAATCCCAACATGATTAACAGCCCACGTTTCTGGAGTATTCTCTGCTGGGTGTGACTGCAAAGTCCCTGCCAGCCTGGCCCCCTACACATATTTTATTCTAACTCTATTTCTCTTTCTCTCTTTTTCTTCTGTTTTTGGAGACAGGGTCTTGCTCTGTCACCCAGACTGGAGTGCAGTGGCAAGATCATCGCTCACTGCAGTCTTGATCTCCCGAGTTCAAGCAAAGAATCCTCCTGCCTCAGCCTCCAGAGTAGCTGGAACTACAGGATCTGCCACCACGACCACGCTCAGCTAATTTTTTTAATTTTAATTTTTTTTTTTGAGTTGGAGTTTCACTCTTGTTGCCCAAGGCTGGAGTGCAATGGTGCAATCTCGGCTCACCCCAACCTCCACCTCCCAGGTTCAAGCAATTGTCCTTCCTCAGCCTTCCAAGTAGCTGGGATTACAGGCATGCACCACCACGCCCGGCTAATTTTGTATTTTTAGTAGAGATGGGGTTTATCCATGTTGGTCAGGCTGGTCTCGAACTCCCAACCTCAGGTAATCTGCCCACCTTGGCCTACCAAAGTGCTGGGATTACAGGTGTGAGCCCCCATGCCCGGCCTTTTAAAAAATTTTCTGTAGGGACAGGATCTCACTGTTACCCAGGCTGGTCTCCAATTCCTGAGCTCAAGTGATCCTCCCTCCTTGGCCTTCCACAGTGCTGCGATTACAGGCCACCACACATGGCCAGATAGATACGGGGCTCCCAATGAGACCCAACACTCCCCTTGGACAGGAGGACATCATCACTCCATTTTTGAACCTCTTAATTCTATTTGTTCACTATTGTTTTCTTTTTTGGCTTTTTAATCAGCAGTGTTCCATGAGGAAGAAAAGTTTCCTCCTGTTGAACAGAGAGTGGGCATGAAGGAGATGTGGCCAGCAGCTTGCAATCGGGTGCCTGAGACACAGCCTCAGGCGCTGCTGGCAAAAGGGTCCTGTAGTAAAGACCCTTATCCAGAGAGAGCGGGCATCCCGAGTGGTGCGGGTCTTGGGGTGGGGCCTCCTAGACCAGGAGTGGGAGAAGCCCCAGAAGCAGTAATGACAGGTACCCAAGGGCTCTGGCTGCAAGGGAGAGTGAGAAAGTGCAGGAAAGCAAAGGGGAGGAGAGAGAAAAGGGCAGGAGGAAGGCAATGTGGATATGCCTCACAGCGGTCGGCATGGCCGCATGTCCCTTGAAAACCCATGGGATAAGGGAGCAGACCAGGAGAAGACTGGGCAAGCCTCAGCTCAGTGGCCTAAAGATGATGACTTCACCACCCTGCTCCTCAAGTGGAACTGGGGACTGTGGGTACAGCCTACTTGTGCTCAATGGTGACTGGACTATTTTGCAATTTCTGCTAATAACCTATAGAGCGTGGTGAAATTCTCAGCATAGTCTTGGGCTATGCATCCCAGGGAAGGGCTCTAGCAGGGCATGGGTCACGCCAGCCACTGTCTATAGCCTGGGTGGGGATGGGTGGGGCCTGCTGGGCCTGCCTTCTGCGTGAGTGGGATGTGGCCACCTGGGCTGGGACCTTTTCCATCCCCGACCTCAGGTGAAATTTCTTGCCTCTGCCTATTGCTCACTGTGGAGGTGCAGCCTTTGGGGGATTAATATCACTAGAATTTAGCACACAGTTGTTTTGAAAGTAATAGAGGGTGACACCGGAAGAGAGAAGGAAAAAAAACTACAGCACATAGGACACACCTGTTCAGGGGGTCAAGTCAGAGGCTGCAGGTGAATCACTGCTGAGTCACCATAAGAGGGAATCGCTTCCCATTCTGCACTTGCCAGCTCCTCCTGGACGCTAAAAGGGAAACTCCAGGATCTATCCCAAAGTTTGCTGGGGACTAAATGAACTCACTCCTTAGCAAAAAAGGAGCTGTGTCCAAGGCCTCTGAAGTGGCTTGCAGTATTTTTCTGCTTTACACACTTAGTAAAAGCTGTTTTTGGGTATTCACTGGTAAATGGTTCACATTCCTTTTTTTTGTTTGTTTGTTTGTTTTTTTCAGAGTAAATTAGAAAGTGACTATTGAATTTAGTTTTGTTTGTGACTTTTGGTAAGATCTAATGATGTGATTTTTCAAAAGGGAGTCATTTGGGGCCTGTTGACTCATATTTTCTGCGTATTAAGGTAACAATTCATCTTGATTCTAACTGCTGCATTTTAAAATTATTTTCCGGCTTTCTGAATTTCCTGCCACACAGGTCTGATAGCTGTATCTCCACTCCAGCTCCTGGCTCAGAACTTAGACAATACAAGATGAAAATTCAGGGAAAGTTATCAAGAATGAAATAACAATAAACTTCCACAGCATCTGACAGCTGCTCTCTGCCTGCAAAATTAGCAAACACATTCCGTTCTTTTTCTTCCTTTTAGGGGGCAAGCGTGTGAATCAGGAAAGCCACCTCACAATTGGCGCTAATTGCCCCAGGAAAGAGCCAAGAACGACGTGGCCAAAGAGAAGAGCGCCTGGCCCGCAGATCCCGCAGCTGGGAGGCAGAAACGTGCTGCTGGGCAGTGGATAATGGGCGCCCATGAGAGCCATCCGGACATCCGGGCTCCCCACACAGGGAAATGTAACCCTTCAGGCCCCACTTGCCATCTGCCTTTTCAGTTCTAGTTTTCTGTAAGTCCTCGGACATCAAGGGAGAGCCCGTGGCTTTGTGAGTGGTTGGGTAGAAATTACCGTGACTCCCTCCGTAAGCACCTGGTCACCAGGGAGCCTGAACAGGGCAGCTCCCAGTGCCCGTGGGAGGAGCTCATTCTATCAACAGATCTCCAAGTGTGGCCTGACAGCTTTCCCAGGGAGCCCAGGCTGCTGCCCCAGCCTCTCAGAAAGTTGCCAGGGTTCCTTGGGGAGAAGTGGCCCGAGCCTGGGAGGGCACCCTGTTTGTCCTCTCTACTCTCCCCATCACAGTGTGATTATGATGGGGCAGATGATGAACCTGCTCTCCGGGAGAATCTCCTTATGTGGACAGGGTAGGAGTAGTAAGGTGGGGGCTCTTTATGAATTCTGGAGAAATAAACTTCATTTGTTCTTCTCTTTGCAATTCATTCGTTTCTGCAGCAGGTTTATTTTTCTAATTATTTTTAGCCTGGGCTAATGGTGCAATGTTGAGCTCCCTGAGAACACATGGAGGTTGGTGGAGAAAAGAGACCAGCGGGCGGGGGAGTGCCAGATGGGGAGAGACTCCCGCCAGCTGCAGTGGATCCTGACTCGGACGCAGCACTCAAAGGCCAGCTGGGAGCCGAGCTTTCCCTCAGTCTGCCTTGCTTCCTTTGCAAGGTTGTCCAGAGCTTTTGCCAATAAATTAATTTAATTTCAAGCAGGCTACATCCAAAGGACTTGAAAAACAATACCCAGTACAGCGATGCCTGTCAATCTAGTGCCTGGCCTTGGTGGAAGCTGGTTGTTGTCCACACTGAATTAGGATCACCTGGGAAGATTTTTAAAAAATGAACAGGTCAGGGCCTCACCCTGCGGAGATTGCTATTCATTTGGTCCAGGGTGGGGATGCCTCACCTGCATCCCAGGTGATTCTACCTTCCGCTGTAGGCAACGTGACTGCCCAAGGTCCCACAAGTCTGCAAACCAGACTGTTCTTGGAACCGAGAACAAAGAGTGCAGTGTCACATGAGGAGAAATATCTCTCATAATAAAGTCCATCCTGGGCTGGTGACACCCTGTCTCTACAAAACGTAAGAAAAGTGGTTGGGTATGGTGGTGCGTGCCTGTGATCCTAGCTACACCAGAAGCTGAGGCAGGAAGATCTCTTGAGCCCAGGAGGTAGAGGCTGCAGTGAGCTATGATCGCACCACTGCACTCCAGACTGGGCGACAAAGCAAGACACTGTCTCTAAAAAGAAAAGAAAAATCTTGCCGGGCGCAGTGGTTCATGCCTGTAATTCCAGCACTTTGGGAGGCCGAAGTGGGCGGATCACTTGAGGTCAGGAGTTTGAGACCAGCCTGGCCAACATGGTGAAACCCTGTCTCTACTAAAAATACAAAAATTAGCCGGGTGTGCTCGTGAATTCCTGTAATCCCAGCTACTAGGGAGGCTGAGGCACGAGAATTGCTTGAACTCAGGAGGTGAAAATTGCAGTGAGCCGAGATGGCGCCACTGCATTCCAGTCTGGGTGTGAAGCGGCCTGGGTGATGAAAAAACAAACAAAACAACAACAACAACAAAACTATCATAAAAACTCTTCCTGTCAAAATGATTCTGTAAAAAATACGTTCTGGTCAGTGCATAGGCTGAGTAATATTGAAATAACATTCACAGGAATTCCATGTCCTAAATGTGAATGACTCATTTTGCCATGATTGCCAGTGTGAGGAAACAGAGCACATTGTGCTTCCGGGACCCTGACCACATTTTCAAAACACAGAGTTAAAGGAATGACTTCTTTTTACATGGCACCCAAGATCCAGAACCGCGAAGGAGGTGGGTGTCCACCGTGTGAGCTTACACCTCCTAGCAGCTCATTTTTCAGGATTCTGTCCTCCGACAGGGCTTTGCAGACATGCATTTCCCCCAATCACCTTGCTTCCATGCAGAACTGCACACACCATGCTCCAGCAGTGAGCGCAGGGCACTCATTTTAACTGAGGAAGAGTCTTTCTCTCACACTGGGTGGTGAGCCCTCCAAGGCCAGGAACCACGTGCAATTCCTTTCAGTAGCCTGAGCCCCTTATGCATGCAGCAGCTGCTCAGGGAAGTTTTTTTGAACAGAAATTAGATCTCCAGAACTTTGGGAGTAGCAAAGACAGCCGTCATTGCTTCCTTCTGCTATTTCATTTCAAAATCTACAGTCAAAATTGGCTCAATATAATAAATACTATGCAGAAATACAGCAGAGCCTTGCAATAATTATTACTCTTGGGGGACTCTTGATGTGACCTCACCCTAGCCAAGAAGCTGATATGGTTAACTTCTCAACTGGAACAGTCAGTCCACCACTGCTGGGCAAGAAAGGGGCATTTATACAGATTTGATTGTGCTGCCAATGGTTGGTTTCTGATTTGAAGGAAGCCCCAGGTGGCCATGAGAAACCACAGGACAGCACGCATGTCTCAGTGTGCACACTGCAGGGCTGCTCCCAGGGGAAGCATCCCAGGATCGTTAGCAGCTGAACACTGCAAATTGAAGATTCCAGTAACATGACTTTCCCCTGTCTGAGAAAACTGCTTACAGGTGTTCAAGCCCAACGATTATTACAATCATTGGCAATGAAGACCCCCTAGGCTCTGAGAGGTCCTTAGGTGTCAACCAGAGTTGACAGTGCAGCCCCTTCATTAATTGGGTGGTGGTTCACCTTCTTCAGCACCAGGAGGTTGGGCAGTGACTTGGGGAAGGTCCGAATGTGGCTCCCCAGTAACAAAGACTGAAAGTAGAGATCCACCAAAGGGAAGGCAAATACTCTGCCTGGCTGTGCTCCCACCTGGGCTGCCACACCTACCTGGCCCTGGGCCCTTTCAGGGCTCTCCTTGACAAGTGCCTGCTGTGGTCTCCTGACATCACCATGCTCACGTCCCCTGACATCGCCATGCTCACCTGCATGCACACAGGGCTTTAGAGCCAGGTCCTGACCCATCCTGGCCTTCTCTGAGTCTCCGTGCATAGAGATAGTTGATGCTTTCTTTGAAGCCATTTATCTCAAATTGGAAATCAACTGGTTCCAAACAGACACCATATGGAAACCAAAAAGACTTGTAGGTTTTGTCTCTTACTTAAAATTTTTTAAATGTGTCTGAGGCTTCAGGGCAGTTTTTGGTTTTGAAAATGCTATTCACATAACGGAAAGCATGACTGAGTCTCTGAAAGTTGCTGTGAAGCCAATGTTCCCCATCCTTATGGGAAGCTGAGGTTGACACCAGAGGAGAGGTCCCTGAAAGGCCATGGCAATGCCAGGGGAGACGCTGCTTTTGCTGACATCTAAAGGACAAATGTGTAACTTGGAACATAACCAGGTTGCTTTGGATTTAAGAAAATAGTCCCATTAACAAAGTCATAAACACACTAGAGCTAGAACTTAGAGCCAGTGTCTAGGACTCAAACTTCTTCATGCATTACACAAGGACTAAACATTACATGTGTATAAGGTAGAAAATGATGCGTATTTATAAGTCAAAGGGTAATGACTGTGTGATACCCAATAATGCCTGTATAATGCTTGCATACAACATTGTTCAAAACAAAGTCCATTTAATGTGTTACATAATTTACGAATGTTTTTAAATTTAGAAAACGTGAAGGTAGGTATCGAACCTCAAAAGTCAAATAAGTAGCTAAATCAACTTACTATTCTCAATGAACTTTTAATTTTCCTTCCATTGAGAGGAGGGCATTATTATATAAGAAATCAGAAAAAAATGTTTAGGAATTCCTATCAAATATACAATTAATAAATTAATGGAAATTTAATATTTCCAACGATTAGATATTTTGGAGGTAAATTAAAATCAGTTAAAGAAATGAACTTGAGAAATAGAGATAATAAATTTTCCATTTTACTCTTTCCCGCATAGATGCCACTTGCGAAGTTCTAGACAGAAGCTGTGGCTCCAACTAAAAAGCCAGTCAATACAGTTAAAACATGTGTTCCTACTGGCTATTCAATGCCATATTGATGCCACATGTTTTCACTTATTTACTTGTCAGTCAACTTGGTAGGTATTATTTAAATACAGCCACTGCTAGAATGATATAGACTATTGTATTAATAGACACAAGCAGAACCGAGGAAGCTCAAATAATGACATGGCAAATTTCCAAAATTATGAGTTAGGCTTGTATCTTCAGCCTAACCCAAAACTTACAAAGAAATTATTTTTGAATGGTTATTTGGCCCAAATATAGAATGACATAAACCTTAATTCAATCTCACTATATCCATTCAAATTAGTTTATCATTTACCTGCAAACTTTTTCTTTGGTTCTGCAAGTCCGTGACTCAATTCTTGATTACTCTCCCCACGAAAAAGTCCGTAAGTGATGAAAATGCTCCCATTTGAAGCAGAGTCTCTAACAGCAATTGTACTGGCGATCCATGCTTGTGTCCCAAGAATAGAGCAAATTACAATGAAGGACCCAAGGCTGGTGAAAAAGCTTGATAAGAACATCAATGTCTTCTTTGTGGTAGGCATTTTCACAGGAAAATAAGTTCTCTAGGACAAAAAAATGAATATTTTCTTACAACACTTTTGGACCTTATCTTTTGAAGTCTAGTATTTAGAAATGGAATCTAACACTTTGTTGTCAAATATAAAATCTCACTCTTCCTGAGGAAGGGTTATGCTAATGGACATTGAACTCTGAACATGGCCATAAAATTAACAGTAGCTGAACTTTGGTCTGGAGTAAGAGGCTGCTATGGTTACAGCCAACCAACATGAACAAGGGGTGGGCATGGTCTTCCCAGGGACTTCCTCAATCACGCAATTAATTTATGATCCTTGGCCAAGTGTCATGGGAGCAAGTTTAGCCTACCATATCACGACAAGAGTAGAATTCCTAAATAATAGGGCGTGGAGGATCTGTATTCCCAAAGCATTGCTGAGTCTAGCAGACAACAACATGAAACCCCAACTCCTCCAAGAATTATTGGAAATATGTAAACATATACTTCACTATTGTGGACATTTATGTTGTTTCAATTTCACAATTATGTTTGAGAAAGAACACACAAATATCTTTAGGCATAAACCTTTGTTCATATCTCCACTTATTTCCTTGCTTAGACTTCTAGAAGTTTGACGAAGTCTGGATTTTTCTGAAGTTTTTGCTGTGCATTGCTCAGTTTCTTTACTCGTTAGTGATTTGACCCTTAGAATTGTTCCACGAGGAAATCCTAAGGAGGGTAAGCCTTTGTCAAATGTACTGTGGAGTGCAAAGAGAAAAGCTTACACCTCCTTATGTTTTATACCTCTCTATTTTTAGACTTTATCAGAGAGGTATGGCTTTCAAATTTCGTCTTCCAAATTGGATCATATTTGCATATTAGTTAAATTATATCTTGAAAAGTTTCATCTTTATCATTTTTTAGTACTCTGATAGAGATGGTTCTGCACATTCTTGCTTTTGGTCATTATATCTGTATCCACTCTGTTGAGTGGTAAATAGTTTATAAATGGTCATTTCTGGACTTTCAAAAAACTCTCCCACTTAGCGAAAAGATCATTTCTTGAGATGATTAATAGACATTCGTAGCATGTTTTCCATACCGCTTTTTACTGTATTCTTCGATTATTTAGTAATATCGTATTAAGTTGGTGCAAATGTAATTGTGGTTTTTGCCATTGAAAGTTACATTTACTTTTAATGGCAAAACAACACAATTACTTCATCCTCTACTTTTCTTCATTAACACCTAACTTATTTGTGGAATTGGCTGATCATCTGTCTTTTCCGTTACTGTAACTAGATGACATGCTCCAGGAGGTGGACATGTTTGTTTTGTGTACCACTGGATTCCAGGGACTCTCAAAGAGCCTGGCCCAGAGAAGACACTCAGCAAACATTTGTTCAATAAATTATTGGAGATATGTACACACATACTCTACTACTGTGGACACTTACGTTGTTTCTATTTTAAAATTATGATTAAGGAAGAACAATGCATGAACATCCTTATGCATAAACCTTTGTCCATATCTCTGATTATTTCCTTGCTTAGACTTCTAGAAGTGAGTCAAAGTCTGTGAATGTTACTGAAGCTGTTGCTACACATTGCCCAGCTGCTCATTAGAAAAAGATACCAGTCACCTGCCATGCCCTTAACACAGTGAAGGTGCACACTTTCCTACAACCTCAAAACATGTATATTATTGGGAAAACTTACTATTTTTTTCCATTTAAGTCTATTTATTTTGACCACACTTGTAAAGGGTGGGACAGAATTTCAGTAGTTAGTTCCTTCTGGCCTTATTCTTAGTGTGGAAAATAATTTTGTATTTATTATTGTATTTTGTATTACATAGGCCCATTACAAAAATGTATTCAAATGGAACTGGCAAGAATAAAGAAGAAAGTAAATATAATAAATAATTTATCCTAGAAGAAGTAATTGTGTTCATAGTTGGGCAAAGACTTGCATATAGCTTTATGTCTTAGTTTCCTGCTGCTATAACTGAAGACCTGAGGCTGGGTGATTTATAAAGAACAGAAATTTATTTCTTACAATTCTAAAGGCTGAGGAGTCCAAGGTCAAGGGGCTGCATCTGGTGAGGGCCTTCATGCTAGTGAGGATTCTGAGTCCTGTGGTGGCACAGGGCATCATGGTGGCCAGATAGCAAGTGGGCTGACAGTGCTAGCTCAGGTCTCTCTTCCTCTTCTTATAAAGCCACCAGTCCCACTCCGGAGAAAACCCATTGATCCATTAATCCATTAGTCCATGAAATAATTAATACATTCATGATGGCAGGGCCTTCATAACTCTATTGCCTCGTAAAAGTGGCAACTTTCCATACTGCCACACTGAAACTCACCAATACGAGTTTCAGAGGAGACAAACATCTGGTGTAGCACCATGCACACATTTATAATAAAACTGAGTCTTACTCTATGTTCTATTTTATAATCTGCTTCATAAAAATTTGAACAACTTGCCATGGCAATCCTTTCATGTCAATAGATCACATTTACCATTGCACAAAGCAAGCACAAATTATTTCTACGAACCCTTTTTGGTGGACATTGAGGTCGTTTCTAGCTTTTCACTGCTGTACCCGTGATGTGGTGATACTCCTTTTATGTTCGACCTTGCTAACCTTTCTAGGTATTTCCTTGAGATAAATTCTGAGAAGGAGAATTGTTGAGTCAACCAAAAATATGTGTACACCAGTTGAAAGTGTGTCCCAATTTAAATTCCTACCAACAGCATTTTGTATTAGAGTCCCCAATTTCCACAGCTTCCTCACAGCATAGTATTGCTAGTATTTTTAATCTTTCACAAGCTGGGAGATAAGAAGAAGCTTGTTGGCATTATTTGATTTTTACATGTCAGTTAGAGTTACTATATTCTAATAAGCTTATTACCCATGTGTATTTTTACTGACACAGTTTTCTGTTTATGATGTTGGCTCATTCATTATATAGAGAGGTTTTTTATTCATGATTTTTTGTACAGTAAAGATAGTAAACTTTTGTCAGTTCTGTGTATCTTGTGGATATATATATGTATACTGAAATATACTCATTGAATATATATATTCATTTTGTTATTTGCATTTCAATCATATTTATACATTTATACATTTTAAACATATGTGTAGATATTTTGCTGGCTCAAGTTAAAAATGTCTATGTAACCGAATATTTCAGTCTTATGCTTTATACTTTCAGGATTTGGTATCCCAACTCCAAAGTTATTAAGGCTATTTACATATAAAAACCAACTCAAGTTTGTGTGAAACAGAAAAGTGATTTTTTTTTTAAAGATGTAGGATTATTTTGCATTACCCAAGGTGAGGTGACAATGAGAACTCAGGAAAGTACTGGAACTAGAATTTCTATTGTCTTCTCTGCTCCTTACTGCATATCTGTTTCATTTCCTGGGTTTTTTTTCTAATATTAAATGTTATCTTTGCTGCTATTCTGTTGCTGTCTTTTATTTCACTTTTCCTCTTCTAATTTTCTGAAATGAATATTTTATTTTCTTAATTACTTTGTTTTTGCGTTAATAAAATATTTAAAACCATGAATATTTTTCTCTTAATATATATATATCTTTGGCTAGGTTCCATAGGTTTTTACATATGTTAATTGGCATTTAACATCTTGAAATTGCATTTTTTATTTCCTGTTTGTTGAGGACAAAGTTTGTAAGATAATTGTATGATAGCATTATTTCTATTTTGTTTATTTGTTTCTAGTTTTCTATAATTTTAATCAAAGAATGTGATCTTAAAATATATCTACTCTTAGGGTTTTATTGAGATTTTATTTGCAGACAATTTATAATCAATGTTTATAAATGTTTACAACATTTTTTGTCACTCTATGCTATTCCGTTTAATGGATTTACCATCATTTATTTAACAATATTTTATTTTGGCCATTTTGGATATTACTAAATTTTTTGCTTATATAAATTTGCTTAAATACAGATCATTAACTATATCCTTAAAATAAATCTCAGGAGAATTGCTGACTCAGATAGACATTTTTAGATTTATTATATTAAATACAAATTGGCCCCAAACTGGCTTGCAATTCATAATCCCAACATAAATGTATGAGAAAGCCCTTTTTTCTATAGCACTGGAAAATGTTTGTTATTTTATATGTAATATTGCTTTAAGTTACAATTCTATGGTTTGCTTTTCTGTCACTATAGCTTTGGCTTTTCTAGAATTTCATAAAAATGGTATATTATAGTAAGTAGTCTTCTGTATCTGACTTTATTTTTTAGATTAATCTAGATATAGATACACACATTTGTTTATCCACTCAGCAGTTGATGGACATTTTGGTAGACTCAAATTACATCGATATATTATATTTGTTAAGAATTAAGCTGTTATGCATTCGAGTACAAGTATACGTGTGGATATCTGATTCCTTTTTCTTGCATAAATAAATAAGAAAGATATTACTGGAACGTGGTAAGTGTATATTTAGCATGTTAAGAAACTGACAGACTGATTTCTCAAGTGGCTGTTCTACTGTGCATTCCCACAAGTTATGTATGATAGTTTCATTTGCTCCATATCCTCACCAGCACTTGCTATTATAAGTCCTTCAAAATCTGGCATTATAATGAGTGTTTACTGATATCTCACTGTGGTTTTTATTTGCATTTTGCTAATACTAATGATGTTGGACATCTTTGTATGTGTTTGTTTGCCACGCATATAATTTCTTTGGAGAAGCCTCTGTTCACATCTTTTGTCCATTTTCTTATTGACTTGTCTTCTTTTTGTGGAGTTGTAACAATTCTTTATATTTTATCCTCAAGAGGCAATATTTATTAGATATGTTTTACATATATCTTACATTTGTTAGTTATATGTCTTGCAACCATTTTGTCCCAGTATCTGGGTTGCTTTTTCATTTCCTTAACAGCATCATTGAAGAGCAAAATTTTTTAAATTTGGTGAAGTCTAACTTACCAATTTTTTCATTTTATGGCATTTGGTTTAAATGTTATATTTAAGAAATTTTTGCCTAACCCAAGAGCACAAATATTTATTTTCCTATGTTTTGTTCTAGAAATTTTATGCTTTTAGGTCTTATATTTAAGGTTATGGTCTATTTCGAGTCAATTTTTGTATATGATATGAGGTAAGGGCTGAGGTTCATTTTTATGCATGTGGCTAGGGTGTTGTCCCAGCTTGGTTTCTTGAAAAGATTATCCCTTCCCTGATGAACTGCCTTGGCGTCTTCTTTGAAAATCAGATGATAACATCTGTGTGGGTCTCTTTCTGGATTCTATATTAAGAGATCATTCTTTCCAGTTCTTTGTAAGCTCCAGGAATTGTTTGTCACTCGGCTTTGCCATGGCTCCTTTCCTGGTCTCCGTAGCTTCCTCTGAGGTGTGTGCCTCAGCACTCATTTAATGATTCCAGGGATCCCTCTAGATTTCTACGCTTCCCTCTGCAGCTCTCTCCTCTCCAGCACCCACCACCAATCCTAGCACTTTGGGCTCCTCAAACCTTGGTTTCTTTCTATTCAACTGCAGAAGACCATTGGCTTCTTTGGTTTCCCCTTCCGCACCACAGCCTGGAAATTTCCTCCTTGAAAACCTCCTGGCACAATTGTCAGTCTGACTTCATTTGTTTCTTTTATCTCAGGAATCATGGACCTGTGCTGCCTGATGTCCACTGTCTATTATAGAAGCCATTCCTTTATATATCATCTTCTGTCTTATTAATTTTATGAGACTATAGGGGGCCCTTCTTATTCCATCATAGTCCAGGGAGGTAGTCAAGCCTTCGTTGAATGACCACATGGCTGCCACACTTTCTTTCCCTTAGAATTTTGTAGCTACCACTTTATTGCCTTTTTGCACTGAAGGTTGCTGTTGAAAAGTCTGAGGCCAGCCATATTTTTTCTCTCTGTATGTGACTGAGTTACTCTGATAGCATGGTTATAAGAGTCTGTTTGTGAAGTGCAGCCATATCCACCTAAATTTTGTTTAGATTATTCTGATTCATTTTATTCTCCTTTCATGTAGTTTCTCTTTTCAGTGTGCATATTCAGTTTATTACAGAAACATTTTTCTGTGTCATATTTCTAAATTATGTGTTCCACTTGTTGAAATTTTACCTGCAGACACACCAGTTATTCTTGTGTTGGGTGATCTTTGACCTTCATATCCACTATTCACCCTCTTCTAATTGCTTTATTCCCTTTATGTTTTTGCTGTCTATTCACTGTGACTTTCTTCCACAATGATAACTCATTTTTAGCTAAAATTTTTTCTAACTTATGTATTAAATCTTAAGTTATATGGCTTGGAGTCTCAATTTGTTTTCTATTAACTTATTTCTGTTGTTTTATATCTCATTATTAGTCCCTTGTGTAATTGAATCTTTGTTATTATAAGTAAGTTCTTACATAGCATAATACATGCAGAAGAAACTGCTTCTGCCCATTGGATTGGATGTTTTTCCAGCCTGAGGTGTGCTTACCCTTTCTTTTCTTTTCTTCTGCTGCGTTGGTGTAGATCCCATTGGATTGGATGTTTTTCTTTTCTTCTGCTATGTTTGGGTAGATCCCAGGGTATTTCTTTTCATCTTGCTGAGTTTAACATGAGCAGTTCTATCCAACTATTGGTTTACACGAATCCATGATTAGTGAGTTCCCCTGACATCCTTCTTACCTTACCTGGGGCTAATTTATCTTAGCTTCTCCATGCATCACTCTTTGACTGGATGGTTTTCTATCATTTTTTTTCTAAATACATCCAGGAGGGAAAAAAGTATACAGATCTTTGACAAAACATGTAAGTCAGATTAGCTTAAGCTCACAGAAGTTCGGGGTAAGGGAAACCTCTCATGTGACATGATGCAGGGCTTCCAAGAAGGTCTCCAGGACATCATGTTGCTCTTTCTCCATCTCTGGGTTGCATTTCTCTTGGCTCTGCTCCCAAGTTCATGGACTTGGATCTTCATTCAGAACTTTTATTCTCTCAGCTTCAAGTTTATTACAAGAAAGAATCATATGCCTCTCCCCCAGAAATCTCTCAGCATTTTACTTGCTCTAATGCTGCCACACACCCCCACACCTAGAGCTGGACAGAAGCAGGGAGAGGTCTTGTTGTGTTGTAATTAGGATTACTGCTGATTCATTCTGAGTTTAGGGAGGCAGAATCGGTGGTCTTTCTTCCATCAGCTCTTGGCTAATCAGAATCTCCACGCAGTCAAGGGCCTTCTCTAACTAGGCTTGGAAATGGCACAGGGCATGCATGGCAATGGGGACTATCTTGTCCCTCTGCTCAGAGTAAGAGGCAGCCTGAGACTCTGTCCAGGAACAGGAACTTTATAAGGGATGGGCTAGGGCAGACTGAGTCTGGATGTGCATAAGAGGAAGGTGATGTCAGAGCCTGTGATGAAGAGGCCTCTTCAAGTTGAAAACGTCTAGAACACGAAGGCCTCATAGAAAGGAGGAAAGAAAGACCAAAATCTGGAATGCAGGTTGCTACCAGAGGCTGGGAGGTCGCCCTAGCTCAGGATTTCCCATAACTCAGTCATTTCAGTTCCACTGTTGCAATTTTTGCCATCTATGACTATCACCTCTAATGTTATTTCCTTAATAATTTTCTCTAAATTAATTTTTTATAAATTAATTGACCATGACACTATCTACATTAGCTTAGCTGTAATAAAATCTTGAGTGATGTCTCAATATTTTTCTAATATAATGAAAATAAATATGCAATTTATATGTGAAATGAGAAGTGGCCATCCTTGTACTATCTACAATCATCTCTGACATCCCTCCACATACACTACTCCCAATAGAATCTTACTTTGGAAAACCCTGGCCTAGCTGATACGAAGAAAGAAAATGACCTTCTGCGTTGCTGGAATGCACTGGGGAAACTGTTTTTTGTTTTGTTTTGTTTTTAACTACAGTTTGAGGCTGCCGATTTCTTCTACTTTTCATAAAGCTTACTACACATCAGTGATTTTTTAAAAATTACAAATACACACCTTACAGTACATGAAGTTCCAGAATATATAACAGGATTTATTTTACTATTTTTAACTATGAATTCATGTACATGTATACTTTCATCATAAAACATATGTAGTTTATATGTACTTTGGGATCATTTAAGTAGAAAAATTGCCTCAAGACGATCACACTTTTCCATTAAAGGCAATTTTTTTATATGTAAAAACCTTTCTTAACACTACCATGCTTTAGGAAATGAAATATTTAAAAACTAAATTTCTATTGTGCTTTAGTAACCGCTAAGAAATAAATATCTGTATCTCCTTTTTAGGAGAGCTCTCCTCAGTGCTGTATTATGTCTCATTATCAACTTTTTCCTCAATTCCAAGAGCAAACTGAAATTATATACCAGGTAGAAAAAAGGTGATTAATAAATCATCCCACCAGTGATAATGTTCTGTGGATTATTGACACGAATTTCACTGTGAGGAATAAAGAAATTATGTCATAGGTCTTATAATTTCTCAAGTTCGAGGAAAATATCCTTTTGCCAAAGTGTAGATATTTCTGAGAGTCCTATGATTTTTTGAGTGAGGAACACAAGGGTATTCAATGCATTATGAAATCATCTGAAGCAGGCCATGGAAGGTGCTGGATTATTTTATTATTTGGCCTTCCAATGAAAACAACTCTAATTTACAGACATCAGTTTATTTTGTAAATTGAATCAATTTTTCTTAATCATAGAAGAAGAGAAATAATAAATGACTTTTGCCACTGTGCATGGAATGGTCACCTGCCCTCATCCTTATGCATTTGACAATGTGATAACTGTCCCCAAAACAATTATACAAACATACACAATGATATATTGTTCACCTGTACTCGGTGACCAAGAAGTTAAGATTCAATCATACCCTCATATGTGTGAAATGACATATGAACAAGGCTATTCTTGTAGCATTTTGTGTTAGAAAACAACTGGAACACGCAGTGGCTCACGTCTGCAAACCCAGAACTTTGGGAAGCTGAGGTGGGCAGATCATTGTGAGCTCAGGAGTTCGAGACTGGCCCAGATAACATGGCCAAATGCTGTTTAAACAAAAATTACAAAAAAAACAATTAGCCAGGCATGACGGTTTATGCCTGTAGTACCAGTTACTCCAGAGGCTGAGGCTGGAGAATCACTTGAGTCTGGGAAGCAGAGGTTGCAGTGAACCAAGATTGTGCCATGGCACTCCAGCCTGGGCAACACAGTGAAACTCTGTTTCAAAAAAAGAAGAAGAAAAAAAAAGAAAAGCAAACAACTGGGAATAATTAAGTGGCCTAGAAGTGCTATTTTAAATATATCCAAAGATTTAAAAGACAACATGAATATAATAAATAACCATATGAGGACCTCATTAGAGAAATAAAAAATATTTTTAAAATAACAAAATGAAAAGTCTATTACCTAAAAATACATAACAGAAATAAAAAAGAAATCACTGGATGGACTTAACAGAAGATTAAGCATTGCAGAAGAAAAGATCAGCCATTTTTAAAACTTAGCAATAGAAACCATCTAAACTAAAACACCTACAAGAAAAAAGGCTTAAAAATGTTAAAAGCCTCAGTAACTTTGTGAGACAATATTTGGAGATACCACGTACATCCATTGCAGTCCAAGAAGGACAGGAAGGGGAAAATATTTTTAACGAAATAGTGGCTGAAAATTTCCCAAATTTGATAAAAACTATAAATTTATAAAATAAGAAACTCAAGTAATCCCAAGAAAACAGACACAAGGAAAACCATACCAATGGCAGGTGCAGTGGTTTATGTCTATCATCTCAGCACTTTGGGAGGCCAAGGCGGGAGGATAGCTTAAGCCTGGGGGTTCAGGACAAGCCTGGGCAATTTTGTCTCTACAAAAAAAAAAATTAAAAATTAGCTGGTCATGGTGGTGCATGCCTGTAGTCCCAGCTACTCAGGAGGCTGAGGCAGGAGGACTTCTTGAGCCCAGGAGTTCAAGATTGCAGTGACCTATGATCACACCACTGCACTCTAGCCTGGGTGACAGTAAAAGACCCCATCTCAATGAATAAATACATAAAATGAAATAAAACAACACCAAGACACATTTTAATCAAATTTCTTGAAAACAGTGATAAGGAGAAGATTTTAAAATCAACTAGAGGAAAAGAGTACATCACCAAAACTACTGATAATAAGCAATAAAGGATGAATCTCAAAAAGAGTTTGCTGCCTAAAAGAAATTAGAAATAAGATACTACGTGATTCCATTTATATGAAGATACAGAGCAGGTAACACTACCTATGTTGATAGATTTCAGAATAATGGCCATCTTTGGCAAGAGTGGGGAGATTCTATTGGGGGAAGAGACATCAAAGAACTTTCTAGAATGATGGAAATGTTTACTGTCTTGAGACAGGTATGCATTTCACTAGTTTATACACTTGTCTTTACTCATTGGCATATCCCTTAAGATCTGTACAATAGATGTGTACTCTTCATCAGTGAAAAGCAATTCAAGAAAAAAACAAAGAGTTCAAATGTGGTAAGGATCTGGGGGAGGGCCTAATTATTGTTTTTTTCTGGGTGAGTAGAGGAATCTTCCAGCAAAAAGATCTGTCCTCTTGATTTCAGTAATTGTTAACACTTGGGCATAACTTGGAAAAAGAGGAGGAGAGGGAAGAATAGTTGGGTAATGTAAAAATAGATAGTTCTGAACCCATTCGTTATTCAATCTAGTACATCCTAGAGATCAGAGTAACCATCCTGACTGTGGTTACTAAAAGTTACCTCTTGGTGGGAACAGGTCCTGAACAAAATCACTGAAGGACTCTGGTGTTGTCTCAGTGTATTAGTCCATTCAGACATACCTGAGACTGGGTAATTTACAAAGGAAAGAGGTTTAATGGACTCACAGTTCCATATGGCTTGGAAGGCCTCACAATCATGGCAGAAGACAAAGGAGGAGCAAAGGCACATCTTACATGGTGGCAGGCAAGAGAGCATGTTCCCTTTATAAAGAGAACTGCCCTTTATAAAACCATCAAATCTCGTGAGATTTATTCACTATCATGAGAATAGTATGGGAAAAACCGGCCCCCATGATTCAGTTGCCTCCCATAGGGTCCCTCCCACAACACATGAGGACTACGGGAACTACAATTCAAGATGAGACTTGGGTGGGGATGTCACCAAACCATATCACTCAGTTTTTCCTTCCTTGCTCTGCCACGCAGCCAATCGATGATCAAGACCTGCTTTTTTTCCTCCTAATGTTGAATAACTTTATGAGAATGTTTCTGTATGATGTTTAAAAGCAACTTCTTATTTGGTTTCCACACATTGATTTTGCCTTTTTTTTTTTTTTCTTATCCTCCTAGACAGTATTCCTGGCCTCAGCATTTTAATTTTAACTGAAATCTATTGGGCCCTCTAAGCATGATGGGCAGCATCTGAGTTTCTGCAGAGAAACCCAAAGGCCCAGTCCTCAAGTAAAGTAGAAGACAAGACAAGTAATTGCAATTAATATCAATAATCGCAGGAGCACTGCCTCAAGCTGTGTTTTAGAGGAAAGAGGCTAAATGGTTGGGTGTAGGGGAGGCCTGGGGACAGTAGGCAGGAGGCCAGCCACGGAGAGGCCTGAGACAGGATCAGGCAGCCAGTGTGCCAGGGAGCTGAAGAGGACTCTGTGGACTCAAGAAGGGCCCTAAAAGATGAGGGTGGTGAGGTGTTCAGGAGTGCAAGAGGCGGATGAGCTCCTCAAAGCCTGGGAGGAGGATAGGGGAATTGACTCTGATGTCAACAGCGACCTTGAGCCTATGAGAGGCAAAATGAAGATGGTGAAGAAGGATGAAGGGCTTCCCTGTGGTAATCAACAGGGCCCTGGCACAAACACTTCTGACAACACGCTTCTGTGTGACAATGATGAATGTCTGTAGACTTTAGAAAGAGTTGAGAATTTTTGGGGTCCAGCAGAGAAGATATTATGAGGAAAGAAGAGCCATCTGCCTCCCCATCATGTTACCAGGGCTGTTCACTTTCCAACAGCAGATGTCTGACAAAGGCAACTTGTTTCTGTCTTCTTAGCTCACAGTCTCTGCCTCCTCAGCCCTGCAGCGTTAACAAGCAAAACTCTGCTTAGCAGAGCTTTGTAATTATGGCCTTCATGTACATAAGCCTGACTCTGCAGACCACAACAGCAGAAAAATCCAAAGCCTGGTGACGTCATGGGCTACCTGGCCCCATCTCAGCCTGGGCTGTTCCTTGGAAGTGCACTCAGGAGGGAGCCACCCACCCTGCTGGGCTCCGAGGTGACCGGGCTGTCCGCTGCTGTTGACTGGGGCCCATCCTCCTCTGCTCTGACAGCCCAGACGCCTTCACTGAGCACCTCCTGGCTACTGAGTTTGCTTTAGGAGCTTGAGTCTGAGAAGCCATGGAGATCAGCAGAGCCTAGGCTGCTGGAGCTTACAGCCCTGGGGGTAGGAGAAGAGGGCATGACAGACACCAAAGGGGCAAATAAACCCACAAGTAATTCCAAACTGTGATGGAGGATGTGGAAGAGAGTGGCAGAAGAGATGGGTGCAGGGCGATCTTCCAGAAGCCACCAGTAAGAAGGAACCAGGTGCACTGGTTGGAGGAGCCCCAGGCAGGAAGGAGCTTGGCTCTGGCACTGAGAGAAAGGAGCCGTGGTTGGAGCCCAGCAGGCAGGGGTGAGAGGCTCAGAGCAGCCAGGGAAGTCAGGCAGAGCCTCGAGGGAGTTTGGGTTTTAATCTTCACGGGGGCTTTTAAGCATGGGGCTAGCAGGACCCGGTTTACACTTTGTGAGGTGCCTGGGACCAAGTGTGAAGAATGGATCATCTGGGAGAGTGGGTCGGAAGCTGGGGAGCCACTGCAGGCTTTGGAGGGGTGCAGGCAGTGAGAGGAAAGGGCAAGATGCATGGAGAAGACGGTGGGAAGTGGACTTGGGCCCTCTGGGAGGTGGACTGGAGGTGGGACATGGAGGCATGGACAGGGATGACTGCAGAGAAACTAAGTAAGAGCAAGAGGCAGGTCTGAGACAGCAGGAGGCAGCCAAGAGGAGCTGAGCTTGGAGGAGAGGGTCCCACAGTGGTGCTGTTTAGAGTCATTCCCATAAGGATGGTGTTTAAAGCTTTGGGGCTAGACAAGGCCCCCAGGGACAGAAATGGGCAGGGCAGGGCAGGAAGGTGGAGCTCAAGTTCTCCACTGGTTTCGCAGCTCTCTGGCCCCTGTAGAGGGGAAGTCCCACTCTGGGCAAATCACCTGCGGGTGGCCTCTGCCAGGAGGCGCCCATTGCTCTGCAGCCTTTAGGGTCTGTAGCTCTGTCTAAACAGGCCTCAAGTATGCTAAGAGTTGTCGGCTGGCAATCGGTGCAACGTGGGGTAACACACCCTAAGTGCCACTTTCTTCCCATTCATTCATTCATTCATAAGCCTAATGAGCTGGGCCCCTACCACAGAATGCAGCTTCCCTCGTGAGGGCTGGGCCGTGGCCCCACCCAGAAGGCACGGCACAAAGGTTCAGAACCAAGATGCCACCAGTGTCTTTTCTGCTCCTCCCAGGGAACTGCCTTTTCTCTGAAAGCTCCTTAAATAGCTTGAGTGAAATTCCCTGGAAGAAGTCGGCCAGACAGCAGCAGGCCCAGTGCCTGGCTCTGTCGCTCTTCTTTCTCTTTGTGCGTTTTTAACTTTGACAGATGCTGCCTTCGGGACAAGCGAGCCCTCTTCTATATCCCCCAAACAGGCGCCTTATCCCCTCCTCTTTCCAGAGGAGGGCACCAGGCCCAGCGACCTCACAGCTCTCCCAGCTTCCTCGCACCAGAAGCGCACGGGGTGCCCTGAGCGTCCCATACCTGCTGCAAGACCAGGGCGAGTCCCTAGCCAGGCCACTTCCTGGTGCACAGGGATAGGGCAGGGAGAGGCAGGGCCTTGCCTTTGCTCTCCGCCAGGTGTGAGTGCCCGCCATATCTTTACCCTCTGTCTACGCACCTGGGTCCCGGCGGAGTGGCTGGGCCAGGCCTCCCCGGAAGGGGCACCAGCCTTGGGTAAACGGATACCCACAGTGCCTGGGTGCTCCCAGGGCAGGGCCTCAGGGCCATTCCCGCCTCGCAGGTGGGGCGGGCGCCCTGGATGCGCTCCCCGCGCCGGGCACCAGGCGTCGCCCCCGCTCCTCGCAGCGCCCAGGCCCCCGCCCCCGCCGCGGAGCCGCAGCCGGAGCTGGAGCCGAGGCGGCGGCGGGACCCGGCCGGCCGGACAAATTTCCTGCTAGGCTGCGGACGGCGGGCGGCAGGAGCCGGAGCGAGCGGCTTCAGGAACCCACGGCCTCTGCGCGTCTCCGCGACCCTTCTTCGCGCCCGGCGGAGACAGCCGGGCGCCCCGGAGGGCGGCGGGCGGGCGCCCGGGAGATGCCGAGCCGCCGCTGCAGCGCGATCTGCGCGACTGGACCGGCCCCCCCGAGGTGAGCGTGCGCGTGCGGGCAGGGACGCTGCGCCCCTGTGGGGGGACCGTGCGCCCCGGGAGGCCCAAGCAGGCCGGGGACGCTGCCTTGGCCGCTGCCGCGGGAGGGAGGGGCCGCTCCGGGACTCAGAGTCCCGACCCTGTCCCCGCCGCCCACGCGGCGCGCCCAGTACCAGCGGCTGGGGACCGCACGACCCCCGACCCCGATCCCGGCCTGTGGCGCGTCCCCTCACCCGGAGTCCCCAGCCCAACTTGGCGACCACAGTGGCAGTGCTCACGCTCCCTCTCGGTAAACAGGAGGAGGGCGCGCGTGTCTGCGGGTGGCGACAGTGCGCGGGGGCCGGCGGCAGGGCGGCGTACGTGAAAGCGGGCGACACAGAGAGGGGGTGCAGGCCGCGCGTGGGGGGCTGCGCCCACTCGAGGCTGGAGGCTGGAGCCTTTGAAGAAAGTGGCTCGAGTTGTGCCAACTCCGGGAGGGGCCGGCGCGCTGCCAGGATGCTGCCCCGCAGCCGGGCGGGCGCCCGCGCCTTCCCAGGGAGGCAGGCGGAGCGGGATGCAGCAGCCGCGGTGGGTCGGAGATGCGGCGGGAAGACCCCGGCAGGTGGTCCAGGCTGGACTGCCGCGATTTGCAGGGTCGATGACCTCACAGGGCTCCTAGGCACAGAGGCCAGCGCGGTGCCAATTCTGAGAGCTCCCGAGACCATCTGGGGAAGGCCGGGCAACCCACAGGATGGGGAGGCAGAGCCAAGCCGGATGGAGACCGCGCTGGACCTGACCTAAATTCCTTCCAGGCATGCAAACCTTTCCAGAAAGGTTAGGCAATTATACTTGCAGAATTATGATATTGATTTGTCTTGAGTCGTGACCATTCCATCAGAGTTTCAATCCAGGAAACTCAAAGAAAGAATATAGCTCTCTGCTTATATTTTAGAGTGAATGAGCGTATGGGTGAGTTGAATGAACACCAGCAAAGAGTGATCACGTGATCCAGAAATTACTGTGTCCATGTCCAGTCAGCTCTGCGTTTGGCCCCAGGTACCCTTGACCCAGGGTGTCCCGAGGTCTTTGTGTCCCAAAGATGGATGAAGTTCTGCCTCTGCACACTAACGACTCTTGTCCATTTAAACTGTGTGTATGTGGGTGGGGAGGGGGGCTGTGGAGGGATGTTTCCAAAACTGGGATGCTAGGCCAGAGGAGGGCATGAAATGGTGGGGGCCAGTGGCTGGGGCAAGCGTCTCACCACCACGGTCACTCAGCCAGCGTGGTATGGGCAGAGCTCTGTGGTGTGAACAGGGTTAGAGTCTGTACTTTCCGAGCACAGGCTCTTGGCATTTGGGGAGCAAGAGGTCAGAGGCGAGGTGGAGCAGGCCCAAGAGGTGGGGGCTGTGCTGTCAGTGAGAGAGGCCTGACGCACCACCCAGCCCTTCCCAGACAAGGCTCTGCCCCTGAACGTGACCTTGGGGGCCAAGATTTTTGTTCATTGATGTTGGTGATGCCTGTGAGTCACCACCGCCCCTCCCTGCCCCAACAGACCATTCCCATGTGGACTAGAGCTAGGAGCTAGATTTGTCTCTGTAAAAGGTCAGGTCACTGGATGTGTCCAGATGGCTTGGGACTTAGTCACACACTCCCTCATCAGTTCCAGTCAAACCAGTTGAGGGAAGTGGATGAGGGTGTTATTGTCGTTATGTGCGATGCTTCTTGGAGGCCCTGGGTGGACACAAAGTGAGGATAATGCGGAAAGCTATACAGAAGCCACCTCTCATTTCTGTGGGGGACAGCCGGCCGAGAGAGATGCGCTCCCTGTGTCAGCACTGCCACCTCCACGGAAGCCCGGAGGAGGTCCTGAAGCACTGTGCCCTGATGGGAGCCCCCTCTTCTCCAGGGATGCGTGTGTGCAAACCATTGCGCCTGAGAGTAGATGCGGCTGTGCATGTACATCATTGCCCCTGAGAGGAGAGGTGGCTGTGTGTGCAAATCTTGCCCCCGAACCCCAAGAGAAGATGTAGTCACAGTGGGGGTGATGGTAGATGCATCAGTTTCAATTGGTGAAAGTATGCTTCTCCCAGCTGTGCCTCAGTGGGTCCACTGTGCTCCATCTGCACCACCATTAGCCTAGTCTAAGGTGCACGGCTGATCAATATTCCCTCCCTGAAGGCCAGAGGTGTGTTTCTAGGCCAGGCCACTTCTCTGCAGTTCTCCTCCACAGCTGCCCACTTGACATTTCTCCCTGGGATATCAAATGCCCCTTGACTCAATATGTCAAAATCAAACTTGTAATCTCCGCTCCCCTTCCAGTACTTTCCCAGTGTTGTCTTTATCCATCCAATTCCACCAGCCTCCATGTTGCTTCTGAAATGTATGCCAGACTATAGTTTCTGTGAAGAGAGGTCAATACTGTGTCTCCAGTGCCCAGCCATGTGCCTGCCAGTGGAGCCTTGAGGACTACTGTCCATGGATGAAAAACTTGGAAGTGAGACCTTCCCGAAGCACATGTGCTGATGGAGCAAGTGTGTGTCTGTTGTGTGGATGTTGTATGGTTGATAGGCAGCCACACATTTTTGCTGATGTGGATGGGCATGGTCCATCCAGGGGTCGTGTGGCCAGCCCTTCTGGAGCTGCTGGACTCCCCTGCTAAAATGACTGCCAGCTTGGACCAGAGACACCCCAAGTGACCTCCCAGGGAGGCAGGCTTGGGAGCAGGGAGGGAACAGGATCGAAGCTGCCCTGTATTTCCTTGCTAGACAAGTCTTTTTCATTTATAATGTTTGAGTCACCCTTACAGAAGTTCTGTTGCCAAAGCAGGAATGAATGTATCCATTAGAGTAAAGACTGGCCTTCTTAATATTTGAATATCACTTGGGAAAAAAACTACAGTTCTAAGAACATCTCTAGTTTTTCTTTTGGCTTTTTTCCTACTGAACCAATGGCTTTGTCTTCCATGAAGCTCCCAAAGCTTTCCAGATCCCAAGACTCAGCTCCCTGCTCTCAGCCTCTTTCCCCTTTATCTCCATCTTAGGAACTCCTACCCATATCTTAAGGCCCACCTCAAAAGTCTCAGTCTCCACAAAGCCTTCCTGGCCCCCCTACCTGAGAGGAATCTCTCTTACTCGTGGTTCCATAGAACGTTATTTGTGCCTGTCCTAAAGCACTTGTTGGACTTGATTTTGATTTCCAGTTCACTTGCTCAAGTAGTTCATCTCCTCCACTAGGCAGCCAGTGCTTTAAGGGTGGAGCATGTGTCTCTGAGAGCGTGTACTTCAGGTTCAGTCAGTCAAGTTCTGACTCTGGTGTGACTGGCTAAATGACTCAAAATGCAGGCTTCAGTGCTCTCTTCTCTGGAATGGGAGTCATCATCGCTACTTCCCAGGGCTGCTGCTATGAGGGGGGACATAGGATACATATAATTGACAGGCCACATGGCTGGTATGCGTAAATTGTCGTTATCTTTCCCCTATAACATCCAATGCTGTGCGTTGCACATGTAAGAATCAATGAAGTTTGAGGCTGGGTGCAACGGTTCACACCTGTAATCCCAGCACTTTGGGAGGCCGAAGCACGCAGATCACTTGAGGCCAGGAATTCTGGACCAGCATGGGCAACATGGTGGAACTCTGTACCAAAAACACAACAAAATTAGATGGGCATGGTGGTGCACATCTGTAGTCCCAGCTACTCAGGAGGCTGAGGTGGGAGAATCATCTGAGCTTGGGAGGTCAGGGCTGCAGTGAGCCATGTTCACACCACTGCAGTCCAGCCTGGTTGACAGAGAAAGACCCTGTCATGAAAAAAAAAAGAATCAATGAAGTTTGAATGAATACATGAACCAAGCCAAAAACCATACAAATAGATAGATACCTTTTGTGCATCATCCAGATTGGTAGGTCAAATCAGTATGGTGTGACATGCTAGATAACCTTATTTTTTGCATGGCAATCTAAATGATTATTATGTAAATTTTGCGTGATTAAGTATTTTAATCCCGTAATGTTATCACTTACCATGAAGGCATTCATTCTTCAATATGCATCATTGACTCCAGTGATCGATGAGGCAGAAATGCAACTTGCTGTGCACATTAACCAGGCTCGTGGCCTGAATTAAACCAGGCTGGGTGTGAGGCACTGCAAAAGCAAACGAAACCCACCCCTGAGAAGCAGTGTGGCCTAGAATCAGGTGTCTGGAATCAGGGTTAGAGAGCAGCTTCTAGACTGCTAGAACTGCTATGAACATAAAGCTGTGAAGCTACAACATAAAGCTAGAACATAAAGCTATGAAACTGTGGCCTACCCTAGAAACTCTCAGACCTTCACTTTGCTTGTCCAAAGTAAGAGGCTGTCCTGGGCCATCTCTGAGCCCCTCCCAGCTGCTGTGCTTCCTCCCGATTTCACCCTTCCCCACCACTGGGCAGGAAGGGCTGCTGACTC
Organism: Nomascus leucogenys; assembly: GCF_006542625.1. Classification (NCBI taxonomy): domain Eukaryota; kingdom Metazoa; phylum Chordata; class Mammalia; order Primates; family Hylobatidae; genus Nomascus; species Nomascus leucogenys. The sequence goes on along the minus strand of NC_044383.1, from coordinate 5,639,784 downwards.
CATACAAGGCTGGATCCCAGGCAGGGAGGCCTCCTGTTTCTTGGCTCAGCACTTGGGCCACGTGTCTCTCTGCTCTGGACACCAAATCTAGAGAGAGTGAGGAGAGGCCTGTGGGTACATGTAGCGTGCTGCCAATTTTAGGTACTGGCCCTAGACATATCAAGAGTTTATTTTGGAGGATTAACTTCTCATTATTTTGTCACTAGGATTTTTTTTTTTCACCAAAAGCAGAGTGCTGGATGATATTTTAGATGGCTGGGATTTTAGATCAGCCATACTTGAGGCAATAAGGGTTGGTCAAATGTTACTAACCCTTGAGCAGACACAGATGAGCAGTTGTGGGGCCGGTGGCTGCTGGATGTGGGCTAGGAGACCCCTGGTTTGGGATTACGAAGCCAGCCTCCTTTTTTTCCCTGGGCTCTGGCTGCTGTTCTCCCAGTCATACCCATCATGGTCTGCCCTGTCCAGGTGTTCCATGTGGGGAGTTTTGATGTGGTGCACAGCCTTTGAGCTGTTAACAATACCCTGTTCACAGCCAGAAATGTGGGCCCCACATCTTTCTTTCAACTATATGAATACTTCAGAGACTTTGATTGAGCTTATGAAATAAAAATTCTTAACAATATATTTCAGAAAAATAAACATATCCTTTTATATTGATTCCCAATGAAACAGGGGCCAGATAAAATATTTTAAAAGGGCATCTGTTTTTAAAAATATCTTTCAAATGCAATCAAGAATGTTCATTTAATCCAGTCCATTATGTATATTGTAACAAGTAACAAAAGGGGCAGAGAAATCTTTCTCCCAAAAACAAATATAAAGTCCAGCAGGGAGTAGGGAAATGTTTGAAGAAAAAAAAATGATTCTTAGTTACGTGCTAAAAACCAAATGTGTTTTGGGCAGGTGCTTTGATGTTACTGTTTGTTGGGTGGAGAGTAAAGAATTGATAGGAAAACTTGTTTGGATCCCAGGTCTGGGTGCCGGCTACACTACATTTGATCCAAGGGAAGGGCTAGCACGAGAACAATAGCATTTGGCTGTGAGTGCCCTGGGCAGGTACATGACTCTGTTCAGCGAGTCCCACAAGGCCTGGAGCTCAGAGCTCACTCTGTGCATGTATGTGACGTGGAGAGATGGATGGATGAAGGTAATAGAACTGAGTAGGAGCCCGTCCAGGTAGCAGTGGAGGAGGCCAAGCGGCAGAGGCCCTTCCTGCCATGATTTTACTCTGTCTGAATACCAGCAGCAAGTGCAAGCCATGGGGCTTTATTTTCAAGGGGAGGTGACACAGCCTGAGGCTCAGGGAAAGGACTTAGGAGCAGAATGATTGGCATCAGATGAGGGTCCATGAGACTGAGGCTCTGGACAAGGCAAGGGACTTCCCCTAGCCCAGTGTGAGCCCAAGTCTTTACAGTGGGGAGCATGATGCCACCAAGGGAGCTGCATGGGGATCGGTGGAGGTGGTACGCAGAGGCCTGGCCCCGTGCTCACCAATGGGCCAGTGGTCTCACACAAGGCAAGGGCCCAGGGGACCGGAATCAAAGGCCCGAGATGATGTGAGCCCTGACTTCTCCTCTGCCACAGTCGCTTTGTCCTCAAGGCAAGTCACTTAATTTCTATTCAATAAATGCACAAACATAATTTTTGGTTATTAATGTCCCTAAATCTGTTTGGACATTTCCAGCTGAACATTAGTCACCAGTTTTGTACTAGAGAGAAAATTAGTTCCATCTTTCTTCTCAACTGAGATTTTTAAATGTTCTATCACGTAGCTACTTGATTACAGTGTATTATTTTAAATGACCTCTGTACTAAGTCCTTTAATTTTGGCGTCCTCTCACTCCAGAAGGACTTGGCATTTTTCAGGCTGTGTCTCCACAGTAGGGCTTTCATAGGTCTGCGGTGCAGACTGGTTTGCTTGGCCCCGACCCCTCGGCTAACATGCACAAGGGCGCTCTGAGGGTCGGAAACGCACCCACCAAGCACAGCCCAGACAAAATGGAAGCTCCAGGCAGGTTCCCGGTGAAACTCTGGGGAGCTCCAGCCTTCCTTTCTTCTCCAGTTTATAAAGAGGCTGGCCTCAGAGGTGGACACCTACTTCCATGATTTGATGTCCGACCCTGGGACTCTCCTCTCTACCCTGCCCCCACCTCATCCACCAGCCTTTTGGTCTGAAATCCTTGTCATGGGGTAAAGCTTTTAATTTTGTTGTTGGAAACACAGTATATGGTTTGGCTCTGTGTCCCCTCCAAATCTCATGTTGAAATGTGGTCCCCAGTGTTGGAGGTGGGGCCTGGTAGGAGGTATTGGATCATGGGGGCAGTTCCCTCATGATTACTGGCACCATCCCTTTAGTGATGAGTGAGTTCTTGCCCAGTTAGTTCACATGCGATCTGGTCATTTTAAAGAGTGTGCCACCCCCCACCCACTCTCTCTCTTGTTCCCACTCTCACTGTGTGGCGTGCTGGCTCCCTCCCTCCTCTGCCTTGATTGGAAGCTTCCTGAGCCTCACCTGAAGCAGGTGCCAGCATTATGCTTTGTGCACACCCTGCAGAACCGTGAGCCAATTAAACCTCATTTCCTTATAAATTACCCAGCCTCAGGTATTCCTTTATTGCAATGCAAGAACAGACTGACACACGCAGCACAGGTGGAAATACAGGCTTTGCAGACACCGGTGGCCTGTTTTACTGACACCATCATTCTTCCCAGGGCAGGCTCTACTCTTAACTCTTCTAACCCCATCCACTTGTTACAAAACACACTTTCAGAAAAAGGCTAGGTTGTTACTGAGGTAACATGGGATGGATCTTTGGAGGTTGGGAAGGCCTCCAGCCTCCTCTGGGGAAGACAAAGTAAATCCTCCCTACGGAATGCTCCAGCTTGTTTTCTAGATTCCAGAGAGACCTGCTGGTGAATTCAACTAAGAGGTTGGTTTTCAGCACAGAATATTTCCTACAGATGTCGGTGTTTCTTTCCAAATCCTTCCTCTCTTCAGGGCGCTTTCCCACTGTTCTACATGTAGGAGAGAAAGCACTTCTCAGATGGTGAGCTTTCATCTTCCAATGGCTGTCAACTGAGGAGACCTGGAAGTTCCCTTTCAACCTGGAATGTGAGCCCTGCGTGCTGGGTGTGAGATAAGGACCAAGGAATGGCCCAGGACAATTTCAGAGAGCACGGGGTGGCGTATTCTCATGTCAGGGCGTGGAGCTAATATTCAGACCCAAACACTCTGAATCTCCGAAGCAGAAGCTCTCTTACAATTCCTGGGGAGGAAATCAGTATGAGTTAATAAAAAGCCTGAATATTGTAGATTTTTATTAAATTCGAGGATTTATAGTAACTCAATCCAGGCCAACAAATCGGGTACTTACTTTAATGAATAGAAAGCATGTAAATGCACTTCCAAAGAGAATAACACATTTTAGCATCTTAAATATGTAAAAATAAAACTCCTGTACAATCTTAGTTGCACTAGGAAGTCTACTTATCAAAAAAAGAAACTTCTGTTTCCAGCCACATTATTTCAGATCATCCCGAAACTTACATTGTTACTAGTAAAATTTTTCCTTGTGATGAAACTTTTTTCCAGGATGGTTTTCCTCTTTCTGAAAGCAACCTTAGTTTCATAAACAGTTGGACATTTAAGTACTGGGCAAAAAAAGTACTCTGAACCAGTAACCTCGTCCTTAATTTTGAACTGCTGTTGACTCAGCACTCTCTTTTCCTAAGCTCATAGCAGCCCTTCCTTCAGTGCATCAGTAATTCAATAAATTACTTTTTGCCAAGGTTGCAAACGTCAGCTAAAGTTCAGTCATCTATTGGAGCTGTTATCAGTCTGTCCATTTAAATTCTTTTGTGCAAAGTCCAGATTTGGGCCCAAAGTAATATAAAAATGCAAGGGCCAGAAATTTAATAATTTTGTACTGTGTTGTGCCAAGGCAGGCCTATTCTTAGCTAGCCAACAAAATTCTTTCAAAGGATATTTTTTGGTTTTCATCAAATGTAAATAGTATTTAAGAGTCTGTAATATCATTTAGAAGGAACAAATGGAAGTATTAAACCTTTATTGCCTACCTACAGTATATAGAGGATCTATAACTTATGATGGTTTTATTATAGTTTCTCAACCTTACAATGGGTTTATTGGTACTGGGTACATTTTAAACTTATGATATTTTCTATTTACAAGGGGTTCATCAGGATATGACCTCACTGTAAGCCCAGGAGCATCCATACGTACAAGCACTGTGCTTAGCGCTGGAGTTGCAGGGAAAAAAAAAAAAAAAAAAGGCACGATGGCTTGTGACATCCTGTGGATGCTCCAAGTCCACAGGAAGACAGAACTCACTTCCAGGGAATGTTAAATGTGATGCTGGATGCTCTTGTGGAGGAGGGGAGACATGGAAGGGCCTCCCCAGGTAGAGCAGTGATGTGGTCTGGCTCTGTATCCCCACCCAAATCTCATCTTGAATTGTAATCCAAATAGTAATCCCCACATGTTGGGGGAGGGACCTCATAGGAGGTGATTAGATCATGAGGGTGGTTTGCCCCATGCTGTTCTCATGATAGTGAGTTAGTTCTCATGAGATCTGATGGTTTTATAAGGGTCTCTTCTGCCTTCACTGTGCACTCCTCCTTCCTGTCGCCTTGTGAAGAAGGTACCTTGCTTCCCCTTCCACCATGATTGTCAGTTTCCTGAGGCCTCCCCAGCCATGCTGAACTGTGAGTCAATTAAGCCTCTTTCCTTTATAAATTACCCAGTCTTAGGCAGTTCTTTATAGCAGTATGAAAACAGACTAATACAAACAGGCTTGGTTTACTGGGCCATTTCCTAGGCAGCTGACAGGGATTGAGCATTCCAGACAGAGGGGCTACCATGTGTTTGCCTGGCAGTAGGAAGCTGTGTGTCCTGTCTGGGGAAGAGCAGGTGTCTGCATGGAGGTGGAGCCCAGGGACAGAGGGGATGGGACAAAAAAGGTGGAAAGTTTTAGGATCACCCAAACATTTGTACACCATCCAGGAGTCTGGATTCTGTGTGATGGACCAGCAGTTCTTACCCTGTCTTAAATTATGACCCCCTTTGAGATTCTAAGGAAGACTATGGACTCATTTTCCAGAAAAATGCATGTGTGCACACAGTCATTTTTATAGTTTCAGCGAGTCTTTCCTAACACCCCTCCCCCCATCCTGAGGCTCACAGGTTCCAGGTGTGTCCCCTTTGTGCGGCCTGACCAGCCCCACAGAGCCCAGGAGCATGCTCAGCTGTGAGTTTGAGAAGGGGCCCCCTGCTGGCTGTGTGTGGTAAGCCAGAATGGAGGTCATGGGGGAAACCGATTCAGCAGGTTGGATTTATAGGCAACATGCCCATATGGGTGAGAGGATGAGAGTGAGAACCAAGGCCCTGCAGTTTTCGGCCAGGGTGACTGGATGCATCCGGACCAGACACAGGCTTACGAGATGATGATGCACCCAGGGTGTGAGCTGAGTTTGAGGGTGCCAGAGGGGGAAGCCGCTCCAACATGTGGAAGCCAAGCAGCTGATTCCAGCAGGGAGGGTCTGTCCAAAGGGAAGTGAAGAGAGTTTTTCAGCATGAAACTGATGGTGCCAATGTTTGTGCTTCACTGCGCTAAACTGTCATCTTTCTGTTAAATTTGGCTTACAGGGCCAGGTGCAGTGGCTCATGCCTGTAATCCCAACACCTTGGGAAGCTGAGGTTGGAGGATTGCTTGAGGCTAGGAGTTTGAGACCAGTCTGGGCAACATAGTGATACTGTCTCTAAAAAATATTAGCGAGGCATGATGGTGCATGCCTGTAGTCCCAGCTGCTCTGGAGGCTAAGGCAGGAGGATCGCTTGAGCCCACGAGGTCGAGGCTGCCATGATCATGCCACTGTACTCCAGCCTTGGTGACAGAGTGAGACCCTGTCTCAAAAAATTTTTTTTTATTTTGAAAATTGGGTTACACTGTACATTCTTAGGGTCTAGACAATATTCCTAATAAAATGCCATGTAGGCCGGGCACGGTGGCTCACACCTGTATTCCCAGCATTTTGTGAGGCCAAGGTAGGTGGATCACATGAGGTCAGGAGTTCACAACTAGCTAGGCCAACATAGTGAAACCCCATCTCTACTAAAAATACAAAAATTAGCTGAGCACGCTGGCACGCACCTGTAATCCCAGCTACTTGGGAGGCTGGGACAGGAGAATCGCTTGAACCCATGACGCAGAGGTTGCAGTGAGCTGAGATCACACCTCTGCACTCAGCCTGGGTGACAGAGTGAGACACCATCTCAAAAACAAAAAAGCCATATAATGACGGTTGTTGTCATCAGAGAAGTCGGCTCACAGGGGGTGACGTCTCCTGCTCCCACTTACAAAGTAGGTGGGAATGATCTCGAGAAGCTCCGTGAGGTGACCCTCAGCCTCTGATGGGGACAAACGGGAGTCACTCTGCTCTCTCTCTGGCTCCCATGACTCTTATCTAAAGACCTCAGGCTGGCTGGGAGCACCCCCTTTAAACTTCCTTTAAAAAAAAAGAGAAAATTGGCCTGGCGCAGTGGCTCACGCCTGTAATCCCAGCACTTTGGGAGGCCGAGGTAGCCAGATGAGGAGGTCAGGAGATCAAGACCATCCTGGCTAACATGGTGAAACCCCATCTCTACTAAAACCACAAAAAAATAGCCTGGCATGGTGGTGGGCGCCTGTAGTCCCAGCTACTCAGGAAGCTGAGGCAGGAGAATGGCATGAAGCTGGGAGGTGGAGCTTGCAGTGAGCTGAGATCGCACCACTGCACTCCAGCCTGGGCAACAGAGCGAGACTCCGTCTCAAAAAAAAAAAAGAGAAAATCTATATGGAAGAAATGAAAATTATTGAAGGAGCTTGGGGAAAACGCTGAAAGAATCTTGGCTGTTCATGCAAACCAAGTCCCAGGGCTGACTTCATGGCTGTTGGGCAGCCCCTGCCCAGTCAGCATCCTGGCAGTTGTCACTTTGGCAGAGTCGGAGGACAGACACACAATGACAGCAAGAGCAAAGGCGGGGCCTGCCCGTGAGGAAGAGCCATGGCTGTTGAGCTTGGATGTGTATTTCTCAAGGAGTATGAAAGAGCCTTTTTGCAAAATTGCAAAGAACTGGCCTGACTGGGAGGTGCAAGAGGGAAGAGGGAAGTTTAACTGAGGCCTCCTTGGGCTGGAACACATCTCAAAGTCATGGTTCTCAGAAACCCAGGGTGCATTTATGGACAAGTCTATTATAGGAGTTGTAGATATATCTTGAAGATGCAAAAGTTCATTTTGTGCCTTTATTTTACACATCAGACCTTACCCAGGGTCCATTCTGTGCTAGGCAGTGCCTAGGACTGAGGCAAATTTGGCTCCATTGATGTGCCCAGGAAATGGACTTCATTGCACACTGAAGGACCAGCCCTTAAATGCATTGTCTTCAAATAAAAAAAAGAAAATTTCACTCATTTCTGGTGATTTTCTCAATAACCTTTCTCATATGTTTGAATATAACTAGAAATATATTTTTTGGCCAAGTCTTTCAGTTCACCAAAAACCAAAGTTAAATTCTACCCTTGTGCTTTAGATGTTAACAATTTGAGAAGTTTGGCGAGCAATTTGATCTCCCTATTTAGAGTCAGAGCTGGAGGCCAGCTGCAGATGAGGAAAGGGAGACTTGCCCAGGGGCATGCTGCCTGCTCCTGCCACCTGTGGGCTGCCTTCTTCCTGTTCTGTTCTGTGCTGCCTCTAGTGGACTGACCCCTTATCCCTCCCTCCTGTGCCTTCAATGCGGCTTATGGTGCTGGGCCTCAGGACGTGGAGGCCCCTCATCTGCAACCATAAGAAGAAAGCCCGGGTTATTCATCTGTTTAGACAGAAGTGCCTTCCAACCTTTAGCAGGATCTGAAGGTGAGAAGCTATGACTTCATTACCGCGCATCCATCTTTTGTCTGCTTGGCCCTAGTCCTCTGGGTGTGGTTTCATCTTATGATGGAGCGCGTGGAAACATCTTATGTGCAGGATGCTTTTGTTTACAAATGATTTATTACTGGTTATGTCAAAATACACATCCTGAATGAATGGGCAGTGCTGGGTAGAAATCAGTGGTGTCAATCATGGTTATTTTGCTTAGCAATGGATTTTTTTTTTTTTCCTTTTCAGTGTAGTAGTAATTTGTAAATGCTTTAAGGAGGTTATGCTTTCTTTAGTGGCTTGGCATCTTGGAAATTGGAGTAGCCAGGCTCGGCATGCTGTGTCCATTTTTAGCCCTAGCAGGCAGGAAGTGGGGCCATGCTGTCTCAGGGTAACTGCTGTGAGTCTGTGGCTAGAATGATGTTGGGTGGGGGTTACTCAACTGTTTGAATGCAATGGGCTTAGCTAATGATAAGAAAGTGCGTGGAGCCTGGGAAGCAATTGATAGCTGGTTACCCTGAGTTCAGCCTCTAGTAGCAAATGACACAAGGCATTTGTCAAGGCTGGAAAGCCTCCGTGAGAAGAGCACCTTGAGTCCCACTGGGAAGGGGCAGCCCCTTGGAGCATGAGGGGTCTCTTGCTGCCTCTGCTTTGGGTCTGGCTGAGGGTCCACTTTGCTCCCTGACACCAGCCAGGGTACGAGTTCCCAGATTGCAGATGGGCATGTGACAGCCCACGTGGCCACAGCACCCTCCCGTGCTTCTTCAACACTCCTAGGTGGGGGAGTCCCAGTGGCAGGGCAGAGGGACCAACTCCCATGGCTGACTCAGCTGTAGTCCACCCAGAGTGCGTTTATGGGTAGGTCTACTACAGAGGTGCTGTACCTGAGCCTGGAGCAACCCTTCTTTCGTGGACTTCCCTGGTCTCTCCAGGACGTTTCAGTGCAAATGCAGCTGTGTGATGCCACCCCACACACTCGGGGGTGTGGGCTCCATATCAGTCAGGGACCTTAGGGATCTATGAGATGGAAATATGACTCAAGTTCAGTCAAGTTCATAGGGGCATTGACTTACAGAACTGAAAGCCCAGGTGGAACTGGATCCATATGGCCAGATGTTGCCACCAAGGCCCTGGCTCCCTCTCATATGTGCTCGGACAGACTCAGTCCTGTGGGGCCTCCAGCAAACTCACATTCTGTCTTCCCTGTGGAAGGAGACAGCGTTTCCCTACAGATCAACCCAGACGTGAGTCTCCTTGGCTCTGATGAGCCAGGCTTGGACAACTGGCCCAACCTCAAAGCTTCCTCAGTGTCTGGGGCTTGCCCTGTTCTGATAATCCAGGCTTGGGCCCTGTGTCTTCCCAGGGGCCAGAGGTGGAAACACAGCTCCTTTGGCAAGGGTCCTATTTTCAGTGGGGGTCCAGGGCAATAAATGAAATACTCGTTACGATAAGACCAGCGATCACCGGTGTTGAGGGTGCACTTGCTGAGTGCCAGCCAGGTTCTGCTCTAAGCACTTGGACATGTTAACTCGGTCAGTGCTCACAGCTGCAAAACCAGGTGAGGGCAGCAATCAGTGCATTTTTGACAGAAGGAACTGGAGGCCCAGACAGGGTAGCAGCAGGGCGGGGATTTGAAAAGGGATTGAGACCAATAATCCCCAAGACGGAGGAGTGATGCCTACGTGTGGGAGCAGGGGCCACACGGCTGCTGGGGATGGGGTGGGAAGAGGCGTCCTGTGGCCTCCAGGCTCACTCAGGGAGCAGTCAGATGGAAGGCCGGGGTAGACACCTGGACCCGCCTGGGAAGGGCTTTAGAATCACAAGAGGGACTTGAGCTCCAACTTGAACTGGGGGAGGTGATGCCAGGGATGTGGAGGTCTGCAGGGACTGGGCTGGGGGCACAGAGCTGGGGGCCAGGAGAGGCTCACTGAGCTGTTCTCCAGCAGGGCTGCGCCTCAGAGTCACAGGGGAGGTTCCCGAGAGCCTCCTGCTTGGACCCTGCCCTCATGATTGGCTCCAAGTTCTACAGTGAGGCCAGGGCAGCTGCATTTTTTACAAAGCTTCCCCAGGAAATTCCAAGTGTGGCCAGGGTGGAGAATGCCACGGTCTTCTGCAGGGTCCCAGAATGAGGTCAGGACTTTCTTCGATGCGGAGGGCAGGAGGGGAGTCCAGGAGGAATGGACAGGGTGCTGTGGCTCAGGGTGCTGGTGGAAGGGAGGCATCGATGCTGACTCTGACGCCCTGTGCTGGGCAGGATCTTTGCTCTTGCAGCAAGTGAAATTGCTGGAGGAAATTGCTAAAGGAAAGCAATTGAATAGACTAATCCGTGACAAGTTGTTAGTGAATTCATGAAGTCCAATTTTAAGAGCTGCTTTTTGAAAGAAGGCTACTGGAGAAAGGCTAACTAAATGAACAAGTTGCTGATGTTGGGATGTCAGGCAGCTGAGCTGACAGAGATCACTCCCAGCAGCCCTGAAGCCACAGGAGCCACCACACATGGTCATTTACACAGTTCCATTCATTCATTCACTGTCTCAAGTTCACTCAACACATACAAATGGAAGACCTTCTGGTGCTGAGACTCCAGTGGTGAACAAAACCCATAGGTGCCCTTGCGTTCTTTGCTGCCAGACACCTACCCTGAATCTGGGGGTCCTGTGGGAGGCAGTCCCCTAAAGCTCAGCCCTGCTCTGGAGACTCCGTGGGGCGAGGGGTCCAGGAGGCCATCGAGGGCCACTCTGAGGTCCTTGTGTTGTCCGTGTGGGATTGAGAAGGCCTCATGCCAGGAGCTGTGCTCTTCTCTTCCAGGTGGGCCAGGGCCATGCGTATTCACTAGGGGCCTGTCATCCACGTGGGTGCTTAGGACAAAGTGGTTGCCCGGCTGTCTGCTCCACAGAACCCCAGCCATCACACATGATACTACTGTTGCTAGGCCTTCTTCTGAAGAGTTCCACTGAGCCCGTAAGAGATGTGTGTTCCTGCCACTCTGTTCCCAGCCACAACATAGAAAGGGGACTGAACTCTATGCCAAGGTGGGTGGGCTGAGAGCCCCAGGCACAGTGGCTTCTGTTGGGCCATTACTGCCCATGTTCCTTTCTCTGGCCCCCTCCTGCTCCGGTCTTCCCTCCCCCTCTGCCCTCTCTGGCTTTTCCCATCCTAAGCTTCACGTCTTAGGACCTCGTCTTCCAGAACCCCAGACCCAGCCAAGCTCAGCCTCCCTCAGGCTTTCAGCTAGTGACCTCAGCTTTGGCGGAGGGACTGCTCTGACCCCAGCCCCAGCCCTTAGTGGCAACAGTGGCAGCTCTGTGGGCAGCTGTGGCTAACTTGAGCCTCTGGCAGCATTCCCACCCTGCACTCCTGTCCCAGGCAGAGGCCTGGAGAGCTGGTGCTCAGCCCGGCACAGCGGCTGGCATGCCATTCTTTTGACATGAGTAATAGCAAAGCAAGTCCAAGAAATGTCCAGTGTTTTCTCCCTGTTGTTGCCCAATTTCAAAGAGATAATCCAATCACCTTATCAGGTGAGGAGTGGGGCAGCCTTCCCAGAAGCAGACAGAGTGCTGGGGACACCCTGACATGGCCCCAGGAGTCCTGGCTATCCAGAGCGAGTGCTGCAAGTCTGGGAAGAACCTCATAATGGAATCGCTTGCCTATTTGCTCCTGATGTGAAAACAATTTGAATTTTTTTTTTTTTTTTGAGACGTAATTTTGCTCTGTTGCCCAGGCTGAAGTGCAGTGGTGCGAACTCGGCTCACTGCAACCTCTGCCTCCCAGGTTCAAGTGATTCTCCTGCCTCAGCCTCCTGAGTAGCTGGGATTACAGGCGCCCGCCACCATGCTTGGCTAATTTTTGTATTTTTAGTAAGGACTGGGTTTCACCATGTTGGTCAGGCCGGTCTCGAACTCCTGACCTCGTGATCCACCCGCCTCAGCCTCCCAAAGTTTTGAATTATTTTTAAAGGCTCCAAGGAGAGCTTTTGTTTTGACAGAAATTCTATCAAGATATCATCCAACCCAGTGTAGAGACACAATCTTCCTTTAAGGTACGATTCAAACCACATACAGTTTACTTCCGGGTATCTCTGTCAGGATCTTGCGTTCATTTCCCACTGCCTGTATCTGGTTGGTGGAAGCTGAGGCCCCTGAGGGATCAGAACAGATCCAGGGAGAGCTGGGAGTGCTACTTTTCCACGTCTGGTCTGGGTTTTGGGGGGTGATGTCCCCACAGAAGGCTTAAGCTGGAAAATATCCATGATGAGTCCAGGGTGCATTTGGTGGAGGTTTAAATACTGTGCAAAGATGCATACAAATAAAATTAACCATGGTGCATGGCAGAAGATGTCTCTGGGAAACTGAGTGTGTGAACAAATGAAAGGAACACAAGAGAACAAACTCTTAGGCTTTTTTATAGAGAAAGAGTCTGTGCTCGAAATAGGGACAAGTTACAGGGTGACAGGCATGACTGTTTTCAGCAGGGAGGGCAAGCGAAGGTGGGTGAGCTTGTTTTTTGTTGTTGTTGTCGTTGTTGTTTTGAAACAGAGTCTCCCTCTGTTGCCCAGGCTGGAGTGCAATGGTGTGATCTCGGCTCATTGCAACCTTCGCCTCGCGGATTCAAGTGATTCTTGTACCTCAGCCTTTCGAGTAGCTGGGACTACAGGCACCCACCACCGTGCCCGGCTAATTTTTGTATTTTTAGTAGAGACAGGGTTTTGCCATGTTGGCCAGGCTGGTCTCGAATTCCTGATCTCAAGATCCTACGCCTACACCTCAACCTCCCAAAGTGCTAGGACCACAGGCATGAGCCACTGCATCTGGCCAGGTGAGCTGTTTTTAAGACACAAGATCAGGCAGACATGGGATTGTCAGCAGGATTTTTACCATCAGGTTAACAGTCAATGTGTTCCCCTCCGCCCAACTTCCCTCACTGTACTCAAGGAATATCTGATGACCCAATAATAAAAACTTACAAGATTAACTGGGATAACCCAGTTTAATGTTCAATAAGGTCCCACTGGGGTGCAGAATATAGAAAAATTGACCCATATAACTTGACATTTGTATCTTTTCTGCAAACTCTCAAGAATGTATAATTTTAAAATCTGGAAGTTATGGAGCATTGAAGTAGCTGAGCTTTCTAGAAAGCAGACATTGTAATGAATAAGCAAAGCAAGAAAACCTCAGACATTGGTACCAGCTCTATTTTAAGCAGAGACATGTGGAGCTCCCTGGGATACTTGGAAATGCACATTCCCAGGTACTGCAGGGGCTGTTCCTATGAACTATGCTAACTCAATCTTCAGCACAGTCTTCTGTTTTCTGAGCTCCAGGGCAAGGTTGGCAATTTTGCTTCATCTTACCTGCCTGAAGCCAGCACACCTGAGGGCTTGGCTCGGGCTGGAAGATCCACTTCCATGGCTGGAGGATGTTGGCCATGGACAGGAGGCCTTCGGTCCTTGACAGATGGACCTATCCACAGGACTGTGTCTGTGTCCTGATGATCTGGGAGCTGGCTTCCCCCAGAGAGAGCGATCCAGGAGAAAGCAAGAAAGACGTGCAGTGTCTTTAGGACCTAGCCTGGGAAGCCATATTCTGCTGTTTCTTTGACATCCTATTTGTCACCTGATTTAGCCTTATTCCTTCAGGAAAGAATGGCTGGCTCTTTCCAAACAGTATGTATGGGTGAGGGATCCTCATTCTTTTATGACCCCGGGCGGATTAGTTGTGGCTCCCGGCAATATCCCGGCAAATCTGACTGGTGAACTTAGTGAGAAAGGCAGCTTGGCAGACAGTTACCGCAGAGTTCTCAGAATCAATGGTGAAGCTGGAGAACGAGGCTCAGAAAACAGGGAGGAGCCCAGGAAGCTAGCAGCCTGAACCATGGTCGAGGCCAGGCCACAGGAAGCTTTTAGTAAGAATGTGGCCTGTGGTCCACCGCCACTGAACCTACTAGGCTCTTCCAGCTGTGGCCTCTGCAACAGTTCCAAAGCATCACTGGAGCTATCACCCTAAAGACCAACATCTTGGGTAGGATTGATGGTTGGAGTCTGTGTCACCCCCTGACGAACCCTAACTGCACGGGGGAGGGAATGTGAGTGGACAGGAAGGACCTCCCCTGGGAGGTGGAGCACTTTGGAGCGGCAGCTGATACGTAAATGGCACCTCACCAGCCCACAAAGGACAAAAGGTCACCCTGTCTATACTGAGGTCAAGCGTCATTTTTGGCTACAAGTATTCCTGGTATTACAGTATTAACATATTCCTGAAAAGTGATGTTAATTGGAATTGTGCTTTATACACACTGGGTAAGCTCAATACCTTTCAGAAGACCATAGCTAATCCTTTTGTGAAGCAGCTAATCTTTTTAGAGAACAAATGGTCACTTCTTAACCATTTCTTTCAAGATTAGGAGTCTATTGTGTTTTCTCAAGGCAGGATAGCCAGTGTTTAAGTTTCCCCTTTTGCTCATGGTGAGGAAATGTTACTTTATAGAAAGCTGCTTGCAGCCTCTCATGCAGAATGAAAAAACAATGAGGGATTTTTTTCCTTCATTTTTAATCTCCACTGTAATCAACTGTCTTTTGCAAGGAGTACAGATTGTTGAAAATTTTAAAGAGCTTGTATGATTTTATTCTTACCAGCAAGGCTGTTTTAATATGAGCATATTTTAAAACTAAGAATGGCAGGATCTGAATGAGTGAAGAAGCAGGCGCTGTGAGTTGTTCTGCAGCAAAGCACATTTGGACATTCACCTCCAACATTTCTGTTTTTCTTCTGTGAGCAGCTTTCAGACTATATATAGCGGAGGTATTTTGTTCGGTTTCCTAGAGTTGCTTTCACATTTCCTGGATAACAACATGCCGCGAGAGGGGGCTGGGAGGCTGGCTGGGGTGGGCGTGAGGAGCAAGCCTGAGAGGTTTAGACTCTGCCCCACCAGGTCTAGCGACGGGCTCTGTGTGTCCGAAATAGTCATGGTGGCCACAGGAGAAGAGAGGCCTAGCAGAGGAGGAACTAGACAGGTGACGAGCTGGGAAGCTGCTGTCACAATCAAAGACCGGAGGGGAAGAGGGGAAGTGAGAGAACAAGGGAAAGAGAGTTGTCTCTCTCTTTTTTTTTTTTTTTTTTTTTTTTTTTTTGAGATAGAGTCTTGCTCTGTCGCCCAGGCTGGAGTGCAGTGGTGTGATCACGGCTCACTGCAACCTCTGCCTCCCGGGTTCAAGTGATTCTGCTGCGTCAGCCTCCTGAGTAGCTGGGATTACAGGTGTGCACCACCACACCTGACTAATTTTTGTATTTTTAGTAGAAATGGGGTTTCACTGTGTTGGCCAGGCCAGTCCCGAACTCCTGACCTCGTGATCTGCCAGCCTCGGCCTCCCAAAGTCCTAGGGTTACAAGCATGAGCCACCACGTGAGTCTCTCTTAACCCAAGAGTGACGATGGCAGGCAGGTACACTGGAGAGTGATGATGGCAGGCAGGTACACTGGATGGCCCTCCCCGGGGGTTGGGTTCTCCCTCACCATTAGGGAGGTAGCATGTTGAACAGTAGCATGTTTCTCGATGTGTCTAACTCGGCTACTTTTTCCTCCAGCATTGGAACACACAACTATCATTGGCTGATGCCAGATGAAGTACTGGCTTGTATTCCTTTAAACACCAGAATCTTACTCAATGTGGCAAGACACTCCCCATGATAGGGCATAGCGGATAACGGTGGATCCACTTAGCGGGGTTGAGTTTTCTCAGTTTTAATGTTTGTAAGATGTGGGCCCATATTATGGTTAGCAAAACCAAGCTCAGAGATGGAAACTAAGTTGTTCAAGGCCATGTAACCAGAGGGTAGCAGAGCTGGGATCAAGCCCCAGTTTGTCTCCTCAACCCAGGGCGTCTCTGCAGACCTGAACAGTCCCCCTCCTGGTGGAGAGGAGCCTCCTGGAGGAGGTGCCGCCTGGGAATCGGAGCAGCTAGTTTTGTGCCACCTTCTGGAATTGCAGACAGTGATTCGGAGGTTGTCACATCTTTGAGTAAAATACATAGCTGAAGTAAACTCAGAAAGTAACATTTTTGAGTGGGTAGTTTAGTCATACCAGTGAAAGGGAATCACTTTCTTGATTTGATTGTACTTTTAAAAGAGAATACTAATACCTATTTACCTGGTGCATTTTAATGAATGACTCATTATTTATTATTATTGTACAGTATTGTTGAAAGTATGATGACTTTATTTCTTTTAAACAGCTTTTTCCATACTTCATATTGCATTTAAGTATGAAACACAGAAATCATCATCGTTCTTTGGCTAACAGAATTGATGCACTCTTCAAAAACTATTAGAGAGAATATTGATTTCCTGGAGATAAGAATCCAGATTTGTTTTTTTTCTTCAAGACTGTAAATTGCATTAGTGGTAACCGTCAGATTTATAGTTAAAGCAAAACTTCAAGAGGGGTAGATTGGATGACTCACAAACCTCCCATCATCAGTGTTCACTGTTTACGCTTGTCTGACCAGCCTGTCTCATGCAGCATCCAAACAGACTTTAAAATTCCTTTAATTTAACACAGAAATGTTCTCTGATGAGTTTTTTGTTTTGTTTATCTGGTCATCTCTGTGCCCTTGTTTCCTGTCCTACTCCCTCTTTCAGTAAATCTTGTTTGCTATCAACAGGCCTGTGTTTGTTTCCTTAGAGCTTGGAATTCCTGAGCGGGAAGGAAATACTAGGAAACAATGCAGATATGTAATTCTTTTACTGTTTTCAAATGTACAGGGACCATCGGTTGAACTGATGTATCCTTCCTTCTTTTGGAATGCTCAGTGCCAATTCATTTTCCCTTTTGCGTAGCTTTAATGGCTTAACTGCATGCACCTAGACCCATGTCTCCTGGATGGATGACAGATTAGCTGTGCTGGGTTAGAGTCACAGACTTATCTGGAATCCTGCACTCATCTACAATGCTGATTGAGTGAACAGCAAACATCGTACTGTGGGTACAAACTTGGAGGTGTTTACTTGGAAATTTATATCTACCTTCCAAATAACATCTTGGAAAGCACACTGGTAGATGAGGCCTCACTGATGAAGTCACTTAGAAAAATATCATAGCATTCATTTTTATATCAATCTTCATTCAGCCCAATATTTGTAGCTGAACAGAACACTGACAACATGTGAGAGGCGAAGGCCATGGTCAGTTGCCTTTCACACGGGAAAACAAAGATTAGCTGTGTAGCTACAGAAAGTGAATGTCTGTTAAGTACAGAGGTTGTTGTTAACAGCTTTATGTATTCAATTTGTTTGCAATTGACAACACCTCATTAATTGTAAGCCCAATGATGCTGCTTGCTGTTTCAAGTCACTTTTAAATTACACACGTGCTACTTAATCTTAAAAGCAAAATTAAACATTGGACTGGTTTACATTTCAAGCTACAACATGAAACCATTGTATTTGGGGAAGGAGTTTAATATGCATTCTAAAATAAAATTAGGGGGTACTTTGCATTCACGGTGGCTTATGTAATTAGGTTCAGTCAACTGTAATCTTTCAGGTTAATGTCTTCCATGATGTATGCTGTGTAAATAGTGAACTTACATATCCCTTAATACATCTGAATTATTATATAAATCCTTAATATTAATACAATACAGTATTTTAAGCAAATTACTTGGAAGTGTGAGTTGCATGGCAAGTAGGTAAAACTGATTTATTTTTAAGAGATCAGCAAAGATAAACATTTCATTTATTTAACAAATGCAGGTATTTATCAAGTCTCTACCTGGTCCAGGTACAGGGGACACAAAGATCTGAAAACCATAGTTACCGCCCTCAAGAATCTGCTGAGTGTGACGTTTCCAGAGGGTTCCCTGAAACACGGATCCCCAGTTCCCTGTTGGACGTAGGCAGGAGAGTTGGGAGTCATAGGCTGCAGCAGGTGGGTTCTCTTGAGAGTTTGTGGATAGAGTTCAGAGTGCCTGCAAATATAGATGGAGAAAACATTTGCGCTTTTATTTCCATATAATTGGCTTCTTTTGTAATCCTACATATCCTCTGTGCCTTTAAAACATTGTTTTTAGGCCTGGCGTGGTGGCTCATGCCTCTAATCCTAGCACTTTGGGAGGCTCAGGCAGGCCGATCACACTTGAGGTCAGGAGTTGGAGACCAGCCTGGCCAACATGGCAAAACCCCATCTCTTCTAAAAATAATAAAAATTAACCAGATATGGTGGTGTGTGCCTGTAATCCCAGCTACTTGGGAGGCTGAGGCAGGAGAATCGCTTGAACACGGGGGGCAAGGTGAAGGTTGCAGTGAGCTGAGATCACACCATTGCACTCTAGCCTGGACAACAGAGGGAGATTCCACCTCAAAAAAACAAAAAACAAAAAACAAAATCAAAAGTATTGTTTTTAGAATTTATTTTTTAAATTACATGCGTGGAGTAAAAGTCACTCATTTTGGCGTACAGCTCCATGAATTTTGACAAATGCAGAGTTGTGTAACCAGTAACACTACCAAGACAAGCACATTTTACCACCCCGCCCCCGAAAAAAAAATCTGTCATCGTGCACCTTTATGTCAGACCCTGTAACCCCACTCCTACCCCTGGTATCCACTGATCTATTCTCTCTCTTTGTAATGTTGCCTTTTCTGGAATGTAATATATATGGAATTATTTATAGCCTTTTGAGTCTGACTTCTTTCACTTAGCACATGGATTTAAGAAACATCCTTGTGTGTATCAATAGTTCATTCCATTTTATGGCTGAGTAGCATTCTGTTGCATGCATGTAGCACAGTTTGTTTATCCATTTCCCAGTTGGAGGACATTTGGGTTGCCTTCAGTTTGGGGTGCTTAATGAATAAAATGGCTGTAACATGTGCACGTAGGTTTTTGCGTAAACCTAGGTTTTCATTTCACATGGATAAGTAGATAGGATGGGATTGCTGGCTCACATGTTAAGTGTGTTTAACTTTATAAGAAACTTCCCAACTACTTTCTGTCATGGGTTCACCATTTGCTTTTCTACCAGCAGTTGCTCTGCATCTTTGCCAACATTTGCTATTGCCAGTTATTTATTTTTTATTTATTTATTTACTTTTTTTTTTTTTTTTTGAGATGGAGTCTCACTCTGTCGCCAGGCTGGAGTGCAGTGGCGCGATATCAGCTCACTGCAACTTCAGCCTCCCAGGTTCAAGCGATTCTCCTGCCTCAGCCTCCCAAGTAGCTGGGATTACAAGTACATGCCACCACACTTAGCTAATTTTTGTATTTTTAGTAGGGACGGGGTTTTGCCATGTTGGTCAGGATGGTCTCAATCTCCCGACCTTGTGATCCACCCGCCTCAGCCTTCCAAAGTGCTGGGATTACAGGTGTGAGCCAACGTGCCCGGCCCGCCACTTGTTTTTTCCTTTGTAAGTTTTTGCCATCCTTACAGGTGAGTAGTAGTATTTCATGTCAGTTTTAATTTGCATTTCCCTAGTGACTCACAGTGTCCAGTATCTTTTCAGGCCCTTATTTGTATATAAAGTTGTTTATTTCCTTTAATAGTATCTGTTCAAATATTTTGCCTATTTTTAAAATTGGGTTGTTAATGCTATATATTCTATTGTATGCAATTAAAAGCATTATTCTGATGATAAGTTTCCCTAAATGGCCCAAAGGATTCATGCTCCAAAAAAGATTAAGAACCTTTGAAAGACACACTGCCTTTAAAATGTTCTTTACATTTTTGCCTTTTCTCATGACACGTCTACTTTGCTCAAAGTCCGCCTCAAGGCAGTAGCTAGCCTGTGGTAGAATATTTCCCACCCCATCTTTCTTTCTTTCTGTTTTTCATATATGAAGAGAGATTTCCAAATGTCAAGTGTGGGCACTTCCTATGCTCCCTTCCCAGGAGCAGCAAGCCATTTTTCTATTCCGATTTCTGAAACTCTGCCACCCTCTTTGCGTCGTTACCCAAATGGAAGGAATCATAGGTTGTGGGGAAAATGTGAACTAACATATTCCAGAAAAATGACCCCACTCCACCTTAGGAATTAGGAGTTTTTTTCTTAATGCAGGACAAAAGTCTGATTGTGTATTTTATCATAGTTTATCATGCACATTTTATTACTGTTTATCTCCACAACACTATGGGCTTGATATATTTTTCTGCCTTAATCTCTGTTTTTTTCATCAAAGCTTCCCAGTAGGGACTCATCTCCTAGCAAAAATTTTTTTTAACTATTTGGGATATTTTTAAAAGCCTTTTGTGCACCCTTTTATATGGTCAGCTAAGTTTTGACTTAGTCATTCATTTTTTGAGTCAAGTTTCAATACTGTCTTCAATGGTTAACATTTCTTGGAACCATAAAGCTTATTTATGATGAATATATTAATTTATCTTGCAGTTCTTCTATTAAGGAATATAAGAAGGAATATAGGGCACAGAGAGTGGTTCTGTATTATTTTTATTTGAATTCAACTTACGATTGTCCTCCTCGAATCAAGAAGAAAAAAAATTGAAAAAGCAAATTACACGCAAAGTCTATATTGAAAATTAACATGCCGCGTTGAAGAAATCTGCCATGTGTTAATTATTAATGTTGTTGCTTTAGAACGAGCTTTATCGATAAATGGATGTCCTAAATTTTATATTTGGCCTATTGTGGCCAAATACAGGCAAACTTTTGTTAAGTGCTTATGTTTTGGGGTATAGGAGCTATAAAAAAAGATTGTCCCCCTCCATATGTGTACAGTTCTTCTGGGAAAATGAAGACATACACAGGTGGAACGGTAAGAACAGTGGCGAAGAAGGGCTGCACGGAGTTTCTCTCCAGCCTTTTGTGCATGGCACACAGGCCCATCATTGCAGCTGCAGTTTTTTACTCTGCTTTCCCTGCAGCGACAGAGACAGGAGGGTGGAGAAGGGCGCCTGTGCTCTTTTGCAGCCGTGTGTGCTCATGCCACCCTCCCACCCACCACTCCCTGCTCAGATTCCTCATGCAGCAGTGACAAAGTGCCACTCACTCAGTGGCTCACCATCAGAGAAGCCTGGGCCTGGCCTGGCCCAGCTGGTTCTCTGCTCGTTGTCTCACTTGATGAAGTTGACGGGCTGCAGGGTCATGTGCCTTTCCGGAGGCTCAGGATGAATTCACTCCCACACTCATTCAGGTGTTGGCAGAATGCAGTTCCTTGAGGTTGTAGGACTGAGGTCTCAGCTTCCACACAGGCTGTGGGCTGGGGGAGGTCCTCAGGGCTAGAGGCTGTCCCGATGCTTTAGCAGGTGGCTCCTCCCTCCATCTTTAAAGCCAGCCACGTGCTCCCAGTCTCTCTGACCCCCTTTCTCCCTCATCTCTCTGGCTCTCCTGCTCCTCGTCTGCCTTTAAGGGCTCATGTGGTAACACAGGGTGCACCCGGATGATCCAGGATAATCTCCCTACTTACAGTCAGCCGTTTAGCAAACATAATCCCATCTGCAAAGTCCCTTCACAACGGTACCTGGATTACGTTTGATGGAAAAAAACAGGACTGGACATCTTGGGGGACATTTTTGGATTCTGCCTACCACCCCCTCCATACACACATAAACAGCAAAATGACAAAATTCAAGGCTCTCCTGAGTGACTGTTTGCAGCAAAGAAAGTTGTTTCCATTTCGGAGACAATATGTGCTGAGATCATTTTGTGATATTTACACATTTGGTGTTTAATCCTCGTGGACTACATTATACATATCTTTAGGAATACTCTTTACATAAATTAAGATGATTTTCTCTTTCCTGAAAACATAACAGCATGCCACACATTCTGGATGAAAATGAGGAACTGTTTACACCGTGGGCCCAATTAAACTCTGCGAGAATTCTGATGTGCGATAAAAATGTGCTCAGATGTAAAGCATATTTTAAGTTTCCTAGGACTTTCCTTGCAAACATAATCACAAATTAATATTAAAAAGCTATTTAATTACAATATCAAGAATGTATCTAAGGCTCCCTGGCATTTAACAGAGAAAGTTATGCTAAACATACATCATTATTTTCCTCCATGCAGTTGTTCAGGGTGACCTCTCTTAGCTGAGACTGACAAATCCACCCCAGGTGGCAGAGTGGACGAGCTTGGGGTTTGGAGTTAGAAGGTCTGGATTGAATTTTCTCTTTCCAGGCCCCTACCCCTCCAGGCTGGGCCAGTTTGGGAAGTCCTGTGGTTTCCTTAAACCTCGATTTCCCTAGTGGGCATGATAATCCTGATTTGAGATTTAATGAAGTCATATCAAAGAAAATACTTTGTAACCTGTAAAGCACAGACACTTACTAAACAAATCCTGTAAACATACATTATCCCCCTTCCCCCCTGCCCCCCACCGCGCATGCACACACACACACACACACACACACACAACTCTGGTGATTGTAACTCACTCATCTTTCTTTCCCACAGTTGTTTTGAAAACTTCTGGGTTTCTGAAATGAAGGTTCTTTGCAGAGGACAATCTTGGAAAAAAAAGATGAAGTTTGATTTCCCTTTTTTCTTTGCACTATAGGGGTGTTCACTGAGGTTGCAGAGCACCAGCCATGTCTGCAGAGGAGTTCGCACCTCACTGGTGTTCATTGTATTGCTTCACCATTGAGAGCCTGAATGTGAACCTTGTTGTATTAAGGTGATATTCTTGTCCTTCATGTGTTAGAATATCCATTTGCTTTGAAGAGAGAGTCAGACTCCCTGCCTTTTGGGACATGGCTTTGAGATCTGCCTTTCAGTAAGTAAGACGCTATCCTCAAATTGAGCTGGGCTACCTCTCTACATTGGAAAACCTAAGTACTTCAGAGAAAGCTCGGTGATGGTTTGAGTTTCCCAGAATGCCGCACTCATCCCCAAGGATAAGTCACGCCTTTGGGGGATGATGGGGCTTCCACACTGGACACGTGGACACTGGACGGGAAGTTAGAATCCAGTCTCCCAGCCCTCAACCCCATGCTCCTTTCCGTGGGGAAGGAGGAGAAGCTCGCCACCACCCCACTGGCCTGCTCTGCTGAGGTTGTGGAGCGCTGGGAAGCAGGGGCCGAGCCTTCCCCGCTCTGTGCCTGGGGGCTCTGGGCACTGTCTACACCTGGGAGGTGGTCAGCGTATGTGCGTGGGAACTTGCTGGAAGGAAGGAATGACCCTTCTAGCCATGGGACGGTGGTCATCCGTGAGCCACGGCCTCAGGAGGTGGGTTCCCTTAAGGCTCCAGCTCTCGGGGCAGCGCCCCCAGGAGCCTCCATTTTTAAGCCTGTGAAGAAAGGGCTGCTGACGTTTGGGGCCCTCGCTGTGCGCACAGCCCCCACTCTCTCCTCCCCAATCCCTGTCCGTGCCTCGACATACCTCTGTGGCATTTGCAAACCCTTTTCTTAGCAGGTGCTCCCATCTGTGTTTGCCCTTCTCTCCTCCCGTTTCCATGGAGAGGCTGGCACCAGGACGCGTGACTGACAGTGCTGTCTCCCCCAGCAGTCCCCTCTGAGTCTGTCGGGTGTGGGCTCCGGGCTCCACCCTGCTCCTTCCTTAGCCCCCTCTCTGCCCCTCCCACTGCCCAGGCTGCTGGGGCTCCCAGCTCCCGTGGTGCAAACGTGGCCTTTCCTGGTGGCAGGATGCAGTTGTGCCAGGAGTAAGCAGAGCTTTTGTGACCAAAATCAACCCCGGGGCATCTCAGGCTCTAGCGCTGGTGGGCGTGTGAGATCATTTCAGCCCAACCCACATCCCAGGCTTGAATCCCATTACCAGGGGCAACCCATCGTTCTTGTCCTTTCCCGGCCTGGTGATGGACGTCCACTGTGTCTCCACGCAGCTGGCCACTCTGTGGACAGCTGTTTGTGACTCAGCTCCTCCCAGCCTGAGTGGCATTTGGGCCCTGCAACTGCATCCTTTGCTCCCCTTTCTTCCCCCGGGGAGCCTCTCATCTCCCTGGCAGGACCCCGTCTCCACCCGAGGGCACGTTCTCTGACCTGTTCTGGGGAGCACCCTGGCTTGATGATGCTTCCGGTTCCTTCCCAGGGTTGTGCTGGGGGCATCAGTCTCTGAACAGTCCCTCCCTGAGGGCTGCCGTGTCCCCTCAGTGCCCAGGCACATCAAGCACTGCTACAAACCCAGACATTCACAGGGACCCCTCCATCTCAAGTCCACCATAAGGTAGAAGCTTCTGGAAGGGGTGATGCAAAGGGGTCAAAGATTTAGACTAAGCCTCAGAGCTGCATGACTCCTTCCTCTGACTGTGAAGCAAATAGATAGAGATTTCTCTGGGTCTGCCATCGAGGCCTTCTTCCCTCTGCTGTCACCCCAGGTGCCTTCCTAATGTGCAGGTGACGATTGCCTCTGAGCTCAGGCTTGCAGCTTCTGAGATGCACTGTCCTTTCACGACAAAGCATTCCGCATAGGGAAAACCCTCTCTGCATCTCCAAGCTGTGACCTAGCCCTTCATTCATCAAATGGGATACAACTTTCATTTCTTATTAAAATCTAGAAGTCACCCTCCATTTGTAAGATATCCCAGGGGTTGATGTCATCTTGTAAAGGGGGGACAGTGCCGTTTTCTATCTTACACTTTAAAAAGTCAAAACCACTAGCTACAAACGTCATTCACCACAGCATGGGAGAGGCAACCCCACAGCAAAGTTTATGTCAAGTGTCATAAATAGGTATGGATTTGGGGGCTGGTTTTTTTAAATAAAAACATATTTTGAAACTTGACATAATTTGAGCTGTTTATGTTATAGATGTATTAATTAATAGTGTGTATTTTCTATGCCTGGGCTTGCCTGGACTGCTGGTCCTTGCCTTTCTTTCTGACACAGAATTTCCAGGGCCTCAACCTGCTTCTGTCTGGAAGTGACAGCCCACTCCACAGAGGTCTTCAGATAGGGGTAGAAGGTGGTGCCCTGGGCTCTCCTGGCTCTAGAGAATCTGGCTCTAGAATCACGAAGGCTTCCAGCATCCCCGGCTTCCCCCTTGCAGTAATCCCATAAGGGAAGTGTTGTCCCGTTTTACAGAGAGTCTGTGGGGCTGAGAGGTGTCATGAATTATTTTAATGTTAGCAACTCTATTGAAGAGGCTGAAACCTGGGGCTCGTGGATATTGTGACCCACCCCCCACCAGAATCTCCCATCCTGACTCACTGAATATTTAGTACCATTGTCCCCTGGAGGATGGTCTAGTTGGCAATCAGCTGAGGATTTCTAATTCTAATTTAGTTTAAACATGGCAGTTTGTTGCTGTTGCTCTCTAAAGGGCCTTATTAAAGACTCTTGCTGCAGTGAAGGGGGCCTGTCTAGGAATCGATACGGATGTTGAGATCTGAGACTCTACAACACCCCCGATCTCAGTCCTTCTCGCTGCATAGGCAGTCCCATTCCCTGCAGACCTAACTGAGATTTTCACTCCTGAAAGTGCCTGGACGATAAATAAATGCAAGGTGAAGGTGTCGATGCCGGTGACCTAGCTGCATCATTTTATTAATGGCATCAAGTCTTCAAGAATGTGGCTTAACTTGTATTTATTCACATGATAATGCCTTTTTATAAATCTGCATCTCTTCCTCCCCTAGGAAGAAAAAAAGGGCATCTCTTCATGAGTCACTTGATTAAAATTCCTCTCCAGTACTCTGTACCATCCACTCATATTGGAATTGTTGAAAATCAGGTGATTTGCAACTCCACACTTGCCCAAATTAAACCATGAGTGGAATTGATCATATGAATCCTGAATTTTCTGAGCTGGAAGGAGGTTCTAGTGATTACCCACATCAGGGATGGCATTTTACACATGAAGAAACAGAGGCCCCAGGGTTGTTTCTGATCCAGGTAGAATCAATATCTCAGTAGGGAAAAGGGGGAATTTTTTTGCTTATACTTTTTAAAATAAGCTACTTGTAGCTGGGCGTGGTGGCTCATGCCTGTAATCCCGGCACTTTGGGAGGTCAAGGCAGGCAGATCGCTTGAGGTCAGGAGTTTGAGACCGGCCTGGCCAACATGGTGAAACCCCATCTCTACTAAAAATACAAAAATTAGATGGGCATGGTGGCACATGCCTGTAATTACAGCTACTTGGGAGGCTGAGGTGGGAGGATTGCTTGAACCCAGGAGGCTGAGGTTGCAGTGAGCTGAGATCACACCACTGCCCTCAAGCCTGGGCAGCAGAGCGAGACTCTGTCTCAAAAAAATAAAAGTAAAATAAGCTACTTGTAAAGAGAGAGAGAGAGAGTGTGTGTGTGTGTGTGTGTATGTAAAGTTTACATACACGCATGTATGTAAACTCTGTGGCCTGTGACCTGGATATATTAATAAAGGTGTAAGAATAATTCAAGTAGGTAGCACTCTCTCACATTTTTTAAAAAAAGAAAGAAGGAAAATGTTTATTCCCTTATATTTCAGGATGGCAGTCAATTAGGGTGTGATGTGGCTTAAAGGTCACAGGAGACCTAGCCTCTTGCCAAGTGCTGCCACGACTGTGTGGAAAATCTCTTGTGTACTGGGGACCCAGTTTCTTTCCTGTGAAGGGAATTGACAGAAATAAAAAAAGATCACTGAATGAGATAATCGTTGTGAAGGAGCCAGCATAGCAGCCCCTTAATTAGGGGGAGTGTGCTGTGTCACTGAAACACTCTTTGTTTCTAATCAAGGAGCTCTCACTGATCAGTCAGGACTCTAATTGTTGGATAGAGTCAACAATTAGAAAAAAAGTTATAGTCTCCTAGGAGACACAGATGAGTGAGCTGAGAGGGCGGGGTGGTCCCAGCACCTTGGGACGAGTGTCAAGGCAAACAACAGGCAGCTGGGTGTAGTGGTGTGAGCCTTTGATTCCTGCTACTTAGGAGGCTGAGGTGGGAGGATCACTTGAGCCTGTGAGTTCAAGGCTAGCTTGGGCAATTTTTGGGAGACAGAATAAACAAAAATTGACTTTTTTTGAAAAATAAGTTTGTATTCTCTTCAATTCAAAACATTTTTAGAATTGATACTACTTTTTATAGCTTTAAGGCATATTTCACATCTATATTACTTCTTAATATTTTTTTTGCTACAGATAGGAGTGTGTAAATTGATAAAATTAGTATCGATGCTATTGTAACTACCTGGAATTGGTAAAATAGCAGCAGTGCCAGTCACCTTTCTTAAAGCAGAGATTGCCAGGAGGCAGTATCTTCATCCTCAGGACCCAGGTCTCTCTTCTCTGACCCTGCCTGGACCCTGACAATCCCAGGGCACTCTGCGTTGGAGTAAATTTGGATTTGCGTTACCAGATCTTCACTGAAGAACACAAGGAATCCAGCGTGCAAAGCTGGCCACTACAGATACATTTTTCCCTCCCTTTGAACAAAATTTTATGAATGCCTTTCTGAACAAAGAATATGAACTAATCCTCATCATTCATTACATTTAAATAGCATAACATGCCATTGAAATCCTTTTCCAGATGTTTCAGCAAGTGAAATCATTTGTGGTTCATGTTATAGCTTTTTCAGTAACGTGACTTGAGAAATTTTTCTTCTTACTAATAAAAGGGAATCATTCCAGCAGTTAAAGAATTCATCTTGGAATCGTCTGGTTTTTCATCATGCTTTGCTTTTAAAACTTCCCATTCTGCTGTAGCAAACATGAGTGCATATTAGGTTTCATCTTTGGAAGATGAATGCAGTATGTGACTTTTCAAACAGGGATCTCACATTTTAAGTCTAGTTATTCCAGAATGAAAACAAGCCAGAGGCCCAAACACAGGATTCTTCACTGTCGTTAGCAATTTGGGCACAAATCTTTGAAGGGTCAGTTGGGGGCAGGTGTGCTGGAGGATACATGGATTTAAAAAAAAAAAAAAACCATGTTCCAGTCTGGTTCTGATACACAGAAATCAAAAGAGCAACCCAAGGAGTTGGGTTGCTCTTCCACATGGTCAGGATGAGCCAAGGCTTCGGGGCAGGGCTTTTAGTGCAAGTGGGCCCAAGCTGAGCCCAGCAGGGGCAGGGCCAAGAAAGCAGAAGGAAGAGATAGGCTCTGGAAGGAGAGGCAGGAGGAGGCATGTGTGGGCAGGTGCAGGCAGATGTGGGCAGATGGAGGCAGGTGGAGGCAGGAGGAGACAGGAGGAAGCAGGTGAGCATAGTTGCAGGCAGATGTGGGCAGGTAGAGGCAGGTGGAGGCAGGAGGAGACAGGAGGAGGCAGATGAGGGCAGATGCGGGCAGATGTGGGCAGGTGGAGGCAGGAATAAACAGGAAGAGGCAGATGCAGGCAGGTACAGACAGATGTGGGCAGGTGGAGGCAGGTAGAAACAGGAGGAGGCAAGAGGAGATAAGAGGAGCCAGGTGCGGGCAGGTGCAGGCAGATGTGAGCAGATGGAGGCAGGAGACAGGAAGAGGCAAGAGGATGCCAGCTGCCTGAGGTGGCTGACAGCCTCACCCAGCCGAGGTTCTTGCCCATCAAATACACCCATCCCAGGACCTCTCTCTAAAAACTCTGCTCTGACTTTGGCATTTCCTTGAATAAACGCCCTGGAAGCTCCTCGTCTCCCTCATACAATAATCCAGTCTGCCTAGCCCAGTGAACGAGGGTTCTACCAGAGCCCGGCCAACCGAGGACAACTCACATCCAACCATCCCTGAGGCACTGCAGGCTCATAGCCTTCCTGATGGACTGCACCTGTGTACCGGGCTGGTCCCCTGCATGCACCTCTCATTCAAGTCGCCTTCCTCTGGGAAGCCCCCAGGGACTTCTTTTCTGTCCTGCACTGGCAGAGTCCCCCTGCTTCCCCTGCACCCAGCACATTCCTTCCTTCATCAGGTGTTGCTGCACCTCTGCTGCTGGGCAGGCTTGGTGCCAGGCACTGAGCACACAGCTGAGTCCCAGATGGATGTCTTGGTGTCAAGAGACAGAGTAAAGTGCTAGGCCTATTGCCCATCGTTTCTTGAGACAGGGTCTTGCTCTGTTGCCCAAGCTATCCTTGAACTCACAGGCTCAAGCTATCCTCCCACCTCAGCCTCCCGAGTAGTAGGGATTGCATGCTTACACTATTGCACCCAATTGCCTGTTGTCTGCCTTGACACTCATCCCAAGGTGCTGTGACCCAGTTCATTTGTCTGTGTCCCCTAGGAGACTGTGACTTTCCTGCAGGCAGGGTTGTACCTTCTCATCTGCACCCTCAGTGCACTCAGGCAGGTAGTGTCCAGAAAATGCTTAAAGACAAGAAAGGTTCCCCCAGTGAGTCCATGCAGAGCAGAACGGCAAGCAGGGCGGGAAGCACCAAGCTGGCAGGGCAGGGCCTTGTCCCAGATGTGCTGTGTCCTGGAGAACGATGTGCTAATCACGTGCAGGCTGCCTGGATGGAGAAGAGCAGTGGAGTAAGTCTCCCTGCCCAGTGGAAGGTGGAGGCCCTGTGGCATCTGAGGTCAAGGTCAGTGCCACTGGGCCGGCAGGGCTATTTCTCCAAATGTTAGAATCAGGAACTTCAGATTAAATTTCCCCTCTGCCTACTCCTTCCCCGTGTCGGCATTGCTGAACAGCTGCCATTTAGCAATTGTGGGAGGAACACCTATTTATTGAGGGTCTATTCTGTTCTGGGCCCTGACACAGTAGCCCCAGGAGGTGTCACAAATGCAAGAGTCAGGCAGGTGTCATCATACATGAGCCAGGTGGGCCTGAGCCAAGGGGAGCAACACCTATCCCGGCCACAGGGGTGCCCTGCTGTGGCTCAGCCCACTGTGGGCTCACAGGAGCACATCTTCTGATTTTTCAAGAGAAGCTGAGCACCTAGATTTTTGTGTGAAATGCTACAATTTAAAAATATAAACAATGAATGTAACAAATCTTACACCAGGCAGGCTAAATAGGAGCCATTTCCTAGCTGCACTTGGTTTCTGGACAGCCAATTTTCCACCTTGATTGATGAAAGAAATAACCATTCTTGGTTTTTTATTTACTTCCAGATCTCCATTCCCCTGCTCTTTCTACAATACAACTCCCACCCGCTCCATCTCACTAAAGCTCCCATTGACGCTCTTGAAGGCTCGATCTGTACATCCAGTCTTCCTTGGTTTGTGGCCACAAGCCCCGAAGCCCTTACTCTGATTTGCAGAGTAGGGGACAGGTGAGGGCTGGGCCCAGGGCAGAGCCACCAGTGAGAAGTTGGGCAACCCTTGATCTCATCAGTGTGGCCCAGACTGTGTCACCAGTAAGGGAAAAGGCAAAGAAAACAGGCAAAATATTGATGTTTATCTGCAAAGCTGAATGTCTTTTTATCTCACAGAAAAAAAAAAAATGGTCAACCTCCCCTGAAATGCAGGCCAAGCCTCCTATAGTCCAATCAAGAGCATTTTGAGTGTCACTTGCCATGGAAGGAAGCTGGAGACCACCATGTCAGAGAAATGAGAATGAGAGAAACAGAAGGAGGGCTATGATATCCAGGAAGATGGTTTAAGCACAGGGAACCAAGGAATCTGGCTCCAACTGCTAGCAAACTGAGGCTGTAATCACTATCAGAAACGGGAGAATGTTGAGGAAAGGCGATAAGAGATGTGGGTGTTGTGCATCAACCTGTCTAAAATGAAATTTTTAAAATATGTTTTCCTTTAAATTGTATGACATCCTTGATTTATAAAGCAAATCAACTGACAAAGCTATGCCTTTGTGGGCACTCAACTTGATCCTTTGTCTTTAGGTTAAAAACCAAATCCTACAAAATGTCCATCAAGGGATGAATGAATAACCAAAATGTGGTCATACATGCAATGGAATGCTGTTCCGTCCTAAAAAGGAAGGAGCTCCTCTCATTTGCTGCAACACGGATGAATCTGGAAGACATACTGAGTGGAATAAGCCAGTCACACACAGACAAATACTGTATGATTCCACTCACATGAGGTCCCTAGAGTAGTCAAATTTGTAGAGACAGGAAGTTGAATGGTGGGTGTCAGAGGCCGGAGAGAGAGGGATGGAGGGTTATGTTTAAGAGGGACAGAGTTTCAATCTGGGAAGAGGAAGAAGTACTGGGGCTGGGTAGTGATGATGGCTGCACAGCAGTGTAAATGCACTTAATGCTCCGGAACTGTACACTCAAAAAGGGTTGAAATGTTCAATTTCATTTTACATATACATTACCACAATTTAAAAAACTCATACAAAAGCAGGAATTTCAGGGCCGCATCTGTCATCATAAAACCATGGCACTGTCGAGACTCGGAAGCAATTTTAATCACATGGGCCAGGAAACCCGTGACTTTCTTACCTCTTTGATCTGATGGAAACACCAACATTTTTTTTCATATGTTTTATTCTTCTCTTCCCAGCTCTGCCAGACATCCACACATCCTGTCTAACGAAAACAGTAAGACTGTTTAAACTCTAGAGGTCATTTAAGGAAATCATCCCTAAATGTGTAATTCAGAGTAAAAAGTGCTCATGTTGATAGCAACTTTTCATAAATTTGTTTTTCTGAGCATCACAGTGGTATTTGTTCATCTCTAAAAATCTGGACTGTTTCAAGATGATTTTTAAAATTATTTATAAGGAACCCCCAAACTTGCCTGGCTGCCAGTCTCTCATACTCCCTGTAACCCTCGAGTTGAGGAGTAGGTTGCTAATCCTCTCCTAGAGTGTCTCTGCCACCAGCCTGGAAGGCGTTAGGGCTCCATGAGTTCCTGCAGCTCTTTGTGCATGCGAGAACTTTCCCGTCATCTTCTCCCATGCAGGAGGGAGACGGCTACCTGCTGGGACCTCCTGGCCTGCCTCTGAGTCTAGGTTGAAGGAAGGTTGGTGAAGGCCCCACCCACAGTGAGACAATGGGGTGGTCATGGGGAAGCTCCACCCACCAACGCCCCAAGCCCCAGAAGTCCTGCTGCCTGGAATGCGCAGGAGGCTTCCAGGGCAGCTGAGGTGACTCTGATTTCATTTGCTCAGGCAGATGGTATTGGAGAGACTGCCACTTTGTTCTGCAGTTGGTCGGCACTTCCCAAGGGGATTTTGTTGGTCTTCTCCAAACTCTCTTAATTCCAGACCTTCCCAGCCTCACATTTGCTAGTCTCAGAACAGAGCTAGGGAGGCCTCTTCCTCACGAGCTGGACAGGCAGACTGGAGTGACCGTGTCCACTGCTGGGGTGGCAGTATTAGGCATGGTGTATGAGTGTGTGTGGGTTGACCTGGCTGTGGACTCTGGGTGGAAGGAAGAGGAAGTAGTTCCTATGGGCATTAGGGCTGGGAAGTCTAATTAGAAGCAATAGGGTTGTCCCAACAAGTCGGGCATTCGTGCACGACAGAACCTAAGGGCACACGAAGTTGCTCCTGTCAGGGATGTGAGTCAGCCAGTGGCCAAGCTTTGACTTTGGGCCAGGGTGGAGAGTGGCAGCAAATCATGGTCCTGCTGCTGGAAGGACTGAAGTCCAGGGAATATTACTGCTCAGAGGGCCTGATAAGAATCTGGGGACCAGAACTGGGGTATAAAGTAGGACTGAGAATTAAGAGGAAGACCACAGCTGTTGTGTCACATGCAGCATGATAGTCAGGGATGGATGAGCACCTCTGGGAGGTACTTGATAAATATTGATTGAATGGCTAAATGGTGGGTGGGTGGATGGATGGATGGACAATGGACAGATGGATGGATAGATGGATGGATGAATGGATAGATGGATGGATACATGGACGGATGGACAGATGGACGGATGGATGGATAAGTGGATGGCTGGGTGGATGGATGGGTGGATGGATGGATGGATGGATGGATGGATGGATGGATGGATGGATGAGTGGATGGATGAGTGGATGGGTGGATGGATGGATGGACAGATGGATGGATAGGTCAGTGAGGTTAGAAAAGTAGGCAGAAACTGGATCATGAAGGCCCTATAAGGAGTTTGCACATAATAGAAGGTCATTTGAGGAGATTGAGCAGGAGAGTGACAAATGGAACTGTGGATTTGAAAGATCTCTCTGGCTCCACGTGGATAACAGGCTGGTGTAGGTACAAGACTGGAAGCAAGAGACTAGCTAGGGGGTTGTTGCAGTGAAAGAAGATAGTGGCATAAAATTAGGTAGGTGGCAATGAGATGGAGAGAGTGGGCAGATTCCACACATTTTTAGAAAGCCTGAAGATCAGGAATCAGTGACTGTTCTTTAGATGTGTGGGGAAAAAGAGGGCAGCATCTAGAATGACCCCCAGTGGGCTGGACAGCTGGGGGGATGGTGGCACCTTCTATCAAAGTAATGGGGCAAAGGAAGGGAAGGCTAGAAATGGATCATTGTGACTGTCATGGGCCAGGAGTGCCTTGTGGCATGGATCTGTTTGTAAGCCTATCTCCTTCATTGGACCTCAGGAAAGACCCTCCAGCTTCCTCACCCTTCCCCTGCACATCCAGAGCTTAGTGCAGTGCCCAGTACCTCGTTGGTTTTCGAAGTTATTGGACTAAAGAGTGAATATGGATCTGGGATTAGACAGTCTTTAAGATCATTCCCTGCTTAGTTATGCTGCTGTAGCAACATTCATACATGGGGGTGAGAGGGGTGACTTGAGGAACTGGCAATTCAATGTGGAGAATCTTCCAGGGCAAGCAGGTAGAGGAGAGAAGGCCTCTGTGCCTAACCTCATACCTGAAGCCCAAGGCAACATGCCAGCCAGACTTTGGGCTCCTTGCCCGTGGACACCTGTGTCTCGCTGTCTGCTCTGGGCTCTCCTTTGAGGAGGCCCCTGTCTCAGAACAAATGTCACAAACAATGAATGCCATGCTTCAAAGGAAGCTGATGTATGGAGTGTGTGTCACCTTCCTCCACAGAAATGGGGTTTGGCAGTGATCCAAAGACTCACTGTTACGACATGTTCTCAGGGAAGTAGGTCATGTGTCCCCAGGGTATTCAGAGAGGCCTGTGAGTGTGAGATGTTTGGGCTGAGCAGGGCTTTCTTCCTCGCAAGGCTCCAAAGGGCAGGCCAACAGGTCATTTGGTTTTTCTCAATGATATGTTTTCCTCCTCAAGATTCATCACCCCTCTCTCCTCCTCTGCTTGTTCTGAGGCAAATGGACACAGAAATACATTCTCTGTTTTATCCTTCATCATGAGGCAAATTGACACAGAAATACATTCTCTGTTTTATCCTTCATCATTGACCCTCTGGGGTCACTGACATCGTGGAGTTCTCTTCTGGTGATGCATATTGTAGCTCATGAAGAAAAGGTTGTAAATCACCTTTTCGGGATGTTTTGCCTTTGACCTACTATGACTCCATGGAGTATCCCCTACAGAGCTCTCCATGGGTCTCTAAGAGGCATTGGTGTGTGGCTGTATCTGGCATCTCAAGGTGAAGATAGGCCAGGAGTAGATCCAGGAGGAGCACAGCGGAGCATAGGAGGTGGCTGGAGAAGAAGGTCAGATGCTGTGGGGTCAGGAAGTGCCTGTCAGAGAAGCACCTTGGAGTTTGTTTCTGGCTGAGGCCAGCAAGGGGTGCAGGCTGCATGACTTCCTTTTTCTGAATCTTCCTTTCAGAGTGAGGAAGGGGATGGGGCTCCTTTAACAGCAGGTGTATGGGGGGGTATCAGGCAGACAGTTCAGTGCTGACAGGAGAAAGAGGGGCCTTCTCTTTTCTCGCTGTTATTCCAGGAATATATTTGCTTTCCTTCACAATTCTGAGACAGAAACAACTCAGGGAGGTCACCAGATGACCTTCAAAATGAAATTGTCAAGCTGCTCTTGGTGGGCTTCTATTGTCAGATGTTCAGTTTAGAGAGCTTCCACAAACTTTGCACATTCTGAGAAAACCCACAACACTTACAATTTGCTTATCCTGCTTCAAAGAGATTTTCATTTTCTTGATCCTCTGTCCCAAAGATGTGGAGACATTGTACTCTCCATTGGGAAGATTGTCCCTGGGATAAAGAGAGTGGTATAAATGAAATTACAATTCTTCCAGTGATTCCATATTTACATTAAAGGATAAATGCATAAAATGCATTGAAATCCTCTAATAATTCAAAATAAATATATGCCTCTATTTAATTTACACATGAAATTAAATTATTTATTTACTTCATTTGCGTCTCTGCAGCAGGGCCCAAGTACAAAGAGAAAACACACATCAAAATGCTTGGAGAACAAATGGCTATTCGTGTATATACCATTTCACTGATATTGATAACTTACTATGTGGCCAATCCTGCTCAAGGGCCTAGGAAGAAAAAGAACTCTCTGCCTTCATTTTGGGGCCAATAAGTAAGGATATATGCACAAGGATGTTTATTGCGGCAAAAAATAAAACACTACATTTATAATGGCAAGGCCTGTCAACAGGGAAAGGTTGAAAAGAGATTGATTCTGTATCTGCATCACGGAGCAGTCTGCAGCCCCTGGGAGGTATTCATCAGACCTCACAGGCTGGCAGGGAGGGATTTCCACCCTGCATTGGTAAGAGAGGAGAGCAAGATGCACTTGCACATTGCACCTGTGCACGCTTGCTCGTCTGTAATTGTAGGTACAGGGACAAAGGTGTGTGCAGACACACTGCAGGTCACAAAGACTGCATAGAGGCATAGAGTGAAAGTGGGTACAGAAAAGGGGAGGAGTAGGAAGAAAAGAAGCAAGGAATTACAGGACACGGCAGCTCGTGCCTGTAATCCCAGCACTCTGAGAGGCTGAGGTGGGAGGATCACTTGAGCCCAGGGGTTCGAGATCAACCTGGGCAACATCGTGAGACCCTGGCTCTGCTAAAAAATAAAGCCAGATGTGATGGCTTGTGCCTGTAGTCCTAGCTACTGGGAAGGCTGAGGCAGGAGGATCCCTCAAGCTCAGGAGGGCAAGGCCACCATGATTGTGCCACTACACTCCAGCTTAGACGACAGAATGAGACCCTGTCTCAAAAAAAAAAAAGCTATATGTTTTTAAATATCATTTATAGTGTGATTTGTGTAAAATTGCATAGGCACAGAGAAGGGTTTACGCCATGGGAAAGGAACGAAAATGTTATAGCACTTCAGTTTGACTTTAAAAAAATACTCTTGTGCATTGTTCAATTGTTTTTATAATACAGTGATCACATTTATTTAGTGATTGGAAAAGAGGTTATATTTTAGTTTTGGAAAATTAAATAAGTGTAGATGTTAAAACAAAATAAATAAAAATTCTCAGAGGTATCTGCATCTAAAGTGAGCCAGATTCACCTGCATTCAAAAGCTCCTCTCCTAGGAAAACCTCCCCTGGATTGTCTTCTTCAACTGTTAGGAAACAGTGTTGAGGTGTTGCCATACCCTGAGGCCCATTCTCCCCTATGCTGTGTGTTAGAAGTCTGTCTCTTGTTCTAAAGAATTCAGGTTTGTGCCGTGGGTTTACATTTTATTTATCTCTTCATGCTTACATCCTCTGATGCCTCTGACACTTTACCTTGTCTTTGGACAAATTTCCACAATGTTTAAAAGGTATGCTTTTAAAAAGATATGCTCTTACATAACTTTTCTGTGCCTGGCTATTCTCCCATATGTTAAAGGAGGCCTCCTTTCCCTGGACGACCATGACCACCCGAGGGACTTGCAGGTTGCCAGGGCATCACCTGTCATGTTCTTTTATGGAAAGAATCTGGACTGGGATTCTTGAGCACATGAGCTCAAGAAAAATCTCGGACTTAAAATTCAGTCTACAAGCTAAACTGACATTGTCCTGGACCTGTGTAATGGGCAAAGTTCAGAGTCTCTGGAGTACAGGGAAGTAGGTCAGGGAGTGGGGAAACTGAGGCCTGTTGTGGGACTTCTCAGCCCACCCTAAATAGAGGGGTTGAGCCAACCCCCAATAAATCACTTCTCATGTGACAGCATGGGAAGTGAGATGGGAGAGGCCCATCAGCTAAATGGGAGCCACCCCGTGAAGGGTGCCCCATGCCATGCCCAAGGGTTTGGATTTTCTCCTAGGAGGAGTGAGGAGCTGCTGAAGCTTTTGAGCCCTGTAGATGCTTAGATGTGTGTTGGGCCACTCCGTTGGCCCCCTAGGAGAGCAGACGGGGAAGGGTGAACCTAGGCTCAGAAGACCAACACAGGGTCCTGAGCTTGGGGATGTGCACACACCATCACCCCCTCCTTTTTTTGTTTAAGAGAGATTTTATTCTAGGACATTTTAAATTCACAGCAAAATTGAGTGGAAGGTAGAGAGATTTCCCATATGCTCCTTAACCCTACACACACAGAGCCTCCCCACTCTCAATATCCTACACGTCACCATCACCCAGAGTCCATAGTCTGTGTTGGGGCTCACTCTTGGTGTTGTACATTCTATGCATTTGGACAGATATACGACATGTATCCACCATGGCCGTGTCATATAGAATAGTTTTACTGCCCTAAGCATCCTCTGTGATCCATCCATTTATTCTCCCTCCCTGTGAACCTGGCGACCACTGATTTTTTTACTGTCTCCATAGTTTTGCCTTTTCTAGAATGTCATGTGGTTGGAATCATGTAATATGTAGCTTTTTCAGATTGACTTCTTTCACTTAATAATATGCATTTAAGGTTCTTCCCAGGCTTTTCGTGAGTTGATAGTTCATTTCCTTTTAGCACTGAATAACATTTTATTGTCCGGATGTACCACAGTTTATTTAGCCAGTCACCTACATTGTGATGGTTAATTTGAGGTGCCAACTTGACAGAATTAAGGAATACCTAAAAACTTGGTAGCGTAGTATTTTGGAGTGTGTCCTTCCAGAGGAATTTAGCATTTGAGCCTGAGTGAATTAGGTGGAGAAGGTTCACCCTCAGTGTGGGTAGGCAACATCCGATCTGCTGGGGACCCAGACATGACAAAAACAGGAAAGGTGACTGTGTCGATCTGTCTGCTGGAACTGGGATACACCCTGCCTCTCCTGACCCTGGATAATTCCAGGCTCGTCAGCCTTTGGACTCCAGGACTTACACCAGTGCCCCACACCCAATCCATCCCCTGGTTCTCAGGCCTTTGGCCACGGACCGGGAATTTCACCAACACCTTCGCTGGTTCTGCAGCCTTCAGACCTGTACTGAACCATGCTGCCAGCATGCCAGGGTCTTCAGCTTGAAGATGGCCTGTTGTGGGACTTCTCAGCCAACCCTAATTAGAAGGGTTGAGCCAAACCCCAAGTAAATCCCTTCCCATGTGTCTATCTAGCTATGCATATTCTATTAGTTCTGTCTCTCTGGAGAACCCTGGCTAATACAGATTTTGGTACCAGGAGTGGTTCTAGAGGAAACAATTTTAATTTTTGGTTTTGGAGTTTCTGGAATTGGCGATCTAACCTGTTTAGAACTAAAAATGCTACAGACTCTACTTCTAATAGTGCAGAGAGCACTGATAGCTCATGTGCTTACTGTTTGTAAATACGCAAAATAAATACATCCATACTCCTAATTCACCACTTATAAAAGGCAAATAATTTAGAGACTTTATACCTGATACATTTGAACATTTGAGGAAAACCAAAGAATATGCTGACGTTGATTGGTTGCTCCTAGCACGGCTGGACCAAGTGATGAGAGAAAGGGGTGAGCTCCAGTATTCACATAAATGACCTGAGTTTCTACGAGTGCCCTGGGTCAGAATCTTCTCTCCCATAGCCACAGGGCTGAAATTGCTGAAAATCAAACACAAGCCTTTGTCCCTCGATTGACTGAATTACCACGAAAGTTGAGTCCCAGCTTTGCAGAAATTTGGGATGGGGAAACGTGGGGAGACCTTGATGAGGCTACAGACATTGAGCTCCAAAATTCTGATGAGTCTTGTTTGCTAAAAGTGACCTCCACTATCCCAGAAATAAATCCCACCTCTGCCTGAGGGGATTAACTCTGATGGGACTCACAGCCTCCCCTGAGCCAGTTGCCAGGCAAGACAGTGCTGAATCTCTCTGGACCTGCCCCCACCAACCCTCTTTGCTTCTAGACCTACTGTAACTAGACTCAAGTCCCATCAGCCCCTACAGGTGAGGTACACAGTGTGCCCCATGAAGAGGTGGTTACTCTTCAAAAGATCTGCTTTCGTTTTCTAATTTATACAAGCAGAAATCTGGGGAACATGTGTGGGTATGGGCTAAGAGAGACATAAAGGGAGCCGACTGAATTTATTGATATGGACCCACTGAGCAGAGATTCTGCAGTTAATGCTGCAGTGCAGGGAATTTGGGGAGGGGCTCAGTTTGTTTCATTGGTTGGCTGAAATGTGGGTCAAAAGATGGTCCACCATGACTGAGTTGGAGATGCCTGATCTCCTTTGGCTTACTTTAAAGGAAGGGATCCAGAGGCTTAGGGAGGCTGGAATGCTAGAGTGGATTTGTCACTTAAAAGCAACTCCCACACACTAGGAGGGTCCAGAAGACAGGTCTTTCACCAAAACCTTGAGAAACAGATTTTTGGGGGGAGCACCAGCATCCCTGAAGAGCTCCGTGATTGCTCTTCTCTGTAGGCTGGACTTTACAGTGGGAACCTCAGTCACTCAATTAGGAAACCTATATGCTGTGGGGATAATTGGATCCTGGGGTGGCAGGGGCCAAGTGGCAGCACTCAACTGTCAAAGGCAAGGTGGATGTAGTTACTGTAAGGTACACCAGAGGCAAAGCAACAATCAAAATGGTCTGACTCGTGTAGATCTATGGCACTGGCTAGTTAATCATGGTGTTTCTAAAAGTGAAATAGGGCCGGGCACAGTGGCTCAAGCCTGTAATCCCAGCACTTTGGGAGGCCGAGGCAGGCAGATCACTAGGTCAGGAGATCGAGACCATCCTGGCTAACACGGTGAAACCCCATCTCTACTAAAAATACAAAAAAATTAGCAGGGTGTGGTGGTGGGCGCCTATAGTCCCAGCTACTTGGGAGGCTGAGGCAGGAGAATGGCGTGAACCCGGGAGGCAGAGCTTGCAGTGAGCTGAGATTTCGCCACTGCACTCCAGCCTGGGTGACAGAGTGAGACTCCATCTCAAAAAATAAAATAAAATAAAATAAAATAAAATAAAATAAAATAAAATAAAAACAAAGTGAAATAGATAGGAAGCCTACTAAATTCTTACCTGATCTGTATAAGCATAAAACTTTCAGGTCAACTGCACAAAAGTCCAACTCAAATCATGAAAACTAAGAGTCGTGGCTCCTCAATGAATTCCCAGACTTGAGCCAGTTTATAGACCCAGAACCCCTTCGGTGAAGGAGAGGCTGGGTTCTCTCCAGGAAGGACTCTGGTAGACTACAAAGAATGTATACTGCTCATCTTTCTCCCATCTTTCCCTAAAGGGATCTATGGCCTTTTACCATGGTAACTGTGTGCTGGGGAGAGGGAAATAAACAGACAATTTGGGAACTACTGGACACTGGCTCTGAACTGACATTAATTCCAGGAGACCTGAAATGTCACCATGGCCCACCAGTTAGAGTGGGGCTTATGGAGGTCAGGTGATCAATAGTTTTATCTCAGATCCAATTAACAGTGGACTCAGGGGGTCCCTGACCCCATCCAGCCGTCATTCCCCCAGTTCCAGATGCATAATTGGAGTAGACATACTCAGCAGCTGGCGGAATCCTCACATTGGCTCCCCGACCTGTGGAGTGAAGGCAGTTACGATGGAAAAGGGTAAATGGAAGCTATTAGTGCTATCTCTACCTACAAAAATGGTAAATCAAAAACATGACCTGGAGGGACTGCAGAGATTAGTGCCACCATCAAGGACTTGAAAGATGCAGGAGTGGTGATTCCCACCTTCAACTCTCCTATTTGTCCTGTGCAGAAGACAGATAGCCAGATAGCTCTTGGAGAATGACAGTGAATTATGATAAGCTTAACCAAGTGGTGACTCCAATTGCAGCGGCTGTATCAGTTGTGATTTCATTGCTTGAGGAAATTAACACATCTCCTGATACCTGGTGTGCAGCTATTGATCTGGCAAATGCCTTTTTCTCCATCCTTGTCCAGAAGGCCCACCTGAAGCAGTTTGCCTTCAGCCGGCAAGGCTAGCAATATACCTTCACTCTCCCACCTCAGGGGTATATCAGTTCTCTAGCCTATGTCACAATTGTGTTTTCAGGAATCTTGATCACTTTTCCCTTCAATAAGATATCACACTGGTCCACTATATTGATGACTGAAGGAACTTATGTATACAGTGATCCATTTCCAAGACAAAGTGCCTTAAATCAGCCTAGGTCAGCAAAACT
This sequence comes from Nomascus leucogenys, assembly GCF_006542625.1. Taxonomy (NCBI): domain Eukaryota; kingdom Metazoa; phylum Chordata; class Mammalia; order Primates; family Hylobatidae; genus Nomascus; species Nomascus leucogenys. The sequence goes on along the minus strand of NC_044383.1, from coordinate 5,598,753 downwards.
ACAGAAGAAAGAGGATATAGTACTCCCCTGCTTAGATAGCCAATGCCTGCTTGTTGTGCCCACCCCGCCCCCCAGCCCTTAGTTGCCCTCACCGAAACCAAAAAAAGTTTAGTCTAAGAAGAAAGTTTATTAGCCTGCAAAATAGCTCTCTTTGTCTATTCTTATCAGCCTGCCCAGCTACTTAGGTTATAAGTCAAATACTTAAAGAGTCCCTGAGCTAACAAGGATTGCAATGCATTGTGGGCTGCAACAAAATGCAGCAAGACAACCCTAATAAAAAAACACCTAAAGCCCCTACCCAACAATCAATAGGCAATGTCCAGGAAGATTGTAAACCCATAGTACTCAGCCTATAGGGAACTGGGGGAGGGACCTGTGCACTAGGGGATAAAGTACTTGTTAAAACTGTGCTGGATGTGCCAGCTTATCAGACACTTAACCTTGCAAGACTGTCATTAAAAGTCTCACTTTTGCTATTCTTTGGGTCTCTGAGTCCATTCTTTGGGTTTGGTTGGGTAAGTTTATTTCTCACAATGACAATATGCTGATTGGGCGTAGAGAGCATGAAGTAGCAACCACTCTGGACTTATAGGTAAGACATTCATATGTCAGAGAATGGGAAATAAATCGAGGAAAATTTAGGTGCCTCCTACCTCAGTGAAATTTCTAGGGGTCCAGTGGTATGGGGCATGTCAAGATATCCCTTCTGAAGTGAAGGATAGGTTGTTGTATCTAGCCCCTCCTACAATTAAAAAAGTGCCTAGTGAAACTATTTGGATTTTGTAAGTGACACATTTCTCCTTTGGGTGTGTTACTCCAGCCCATCTACCAAGTGACCTGAAAAGCTGCTAGTTTTGAGTGGGTCAGAACAGGAGAAGGCTCTGCAATAGATCCAGGCTGCTGGGCAAGCTGCTCTGCCCCTTGGGCCATATGACCCAGCAGACCCAATGGTGCTTGCGGTGTCAGTGGCCGATAGGGATACTGTTTGGAGCCTTTGGCAGGCCCCTATAGGTAAATCACAGTGAAGACTCTTAGGATTTTTGAGAAAGGCCCTGCCACTACCTGCAGGTAACTACTATCCTTTTGAGAGACAGCTCTTCGCCTGCTGCTATATCTTAGTAGAAACGAAACACTTGATTATGGGCCACCAAGTTACCATGCAATCTGAACTGCTCATCGTGAACTGGGTGTGATCTGACCCACCAAACCATAAAGTTGGGCATGCACAGCAGCACACTATGATCAAATGGAAGTGGTGTATATATGTGATTGGGCCAGAAAAGGTCCTGGAGGCATAAGTAAGTTACATGAAGAAGTGGCCCAAATACCTATGGTTCCTACTCCTGCTATGCTGCTGTTTCTCTCTCAACCTGCACCCCATGGTCACTTGCTAGAGGAAGAGAAGACCAGGACCTGGTTTATAGATGGTTCTGCATGATAGGTAGGCACCACCATGAAGTGGACAGCTGCAGCACTATAGCCCCTTTCTGGGATGTCCCTGAATGACAGTGGTGAAGGGAAATCTTCTCAATGGGCAAAACACTGGGCAGTGCACCTGGTTGTGCACTTTGCTTGGAAGGAGAAATGGCCAGATGTGCAATTATATACTGATTCACGGGCGATAGCCAGTGGTTTGGCCAGATGGTCAGGGACTTGGAAGGAACATGATTAGAAAATTGGTGACAAAGAAATTTGAGAAAGAGGTATGTGGATAGACTGCTCTGAGCTGGCAAAGGAAGTGATATTTGTGTTCCATATCAATGCCTACCAAAGGGTGACCTCAGCAGAGGAGGACTTAAATAATCAGGGGTAGAAAATGACCTGTTCTGTGAATACTTGTCAGCCTCTTTCCCCAGCCACCCCTGTCATGGACTCGTGATCTAAGTGGTCATGGTGGCAGGGAAGGAGGCTATTCATGGGCTCGACAACATGGACTTCTACTCACCAATGCCAACCTGGCTACAGCCACCACTGAGTGACCACTCTGCCTGCTGCAGAGATCAACATGGAGTCCCCAGTATGGCACCATTCTTTGGGGTGATCTGCCAGCCTCCTGGTGGCAGGTTGATTAAAATGGAGCACCTTCATTGTGAAAGGGGCAGTGTTTTTTCCTTACTGGAATAGACACTCTGGATATGGATATGCTTCTTCCACAGCTACCATCTGTGGACTCATAGATTGCCTTATCAACCATCATGGCATTCTGCACAGCATTGCTTCTGACAAAGGAATTCACCCAAAGCCAAAGAAGTGCATCAGTGGGCTCATGCTCGTGGAATTCACTAGCCTTACCACGTTCTTCACCTTGAAGCAGCCAGTTTGGTAGAAGGGTGAAATGGCCTTTTGAAGTCACAGTTATAGCACCAACTAGGTGACAATGCCTTGCAGGGCTGAAGCAAGGTTCTTCAGAAGGTTGTATGTGCTCTAAATCAGTGTCCAACGTATGATGCTTTCTCTCCTATAGCCAGGATTCACAGGTCCAGGAATCAAGGGACAGGAATGGAAATGATACTACTCACCATTACTCCTAGTGACCCACTAGCAAAATTTTTGCTTCCCGTTCCCATTACTGTTAGCTCTGCTGGCCTAGAGGTCTTAGTTCCAGAGTGAGGAGTGCTTCCACCAGGAGACACAACAATGATTCCACTCAACCAGAAGATAAGGATGCCACTTGGCCCCTTGGGGTTCCTCATGCCTCTGAGTAAACAGGCTAAGCAGGGAATTATAGTGTTGGCTGAGGTGACTGATCCAGACTACCAATGGGAAATTGGACTACTACTCCATGGTGGAGGCAAGGAAGATTCTTCTGGAATACAGAAGATCCCCTAGGCTGCCTCTTAGTACTACCATACCCTGTGATTAAGGTCAATTGGAAGTTACAACAAACCAATCTAGGCAGGACAAGTAATAGCCCAGGCTCTTCAGGAATGAAGATTTAGGTAACTCCACCAGGTAAAGAACCGTGACTATCAAATGATGCAGAGAATAAATACATGTGTGCATACATACATACATACATACACACATAAAATCATGACCAGTGATGTGCTTATCGAAGGCAAAGGGAATACAGAATGGGTAGTAGAAGACGGCAGTGTATCAATACCAGCTATGCCCATGTAACCAGTTACAGAAACAGACTGTTATGAGTATTTCCTCCCTATTTTGTTAAGAATACGTCCGTGTGTATAGATGCATATAGTAAGCAAAGATCTTTGTTTTCATTCCTCTCTTATTCTTTTATCATGTAACAAGATTTTCTGAACTTGTATTAGTACTTAAGTGTTGTTAATTTTGTATCATAGTATTTAAGTCATGGGATATAAGGAGAAGAGTAAAACATCACACAAGGACTTCTTCTGAAGAAGGAATTATATTCATCTGTTTTCGCACTACTATAAAAAACTACCTGAGACTGGGTAATTTCTGAAGAATAGAGGTTTAATTGACTAACAGTTCTGCAGGCTTAACAGGAAGCATGACTGGGAAGCCTCAGGAAACTTAGAATCATGGAGGAAGATGAAGGGGAAGCAAGAACCTTCTTCACATGGCAGCAGGAAAGAGAGAGAGAAGGGGGAAATGTCACACATTTAAACCATCAGATCTCGTGAGAACTCACTCACCATCATGAGAACAGCAAGGGGGAAATCCATCCCATGATCCAGTCACCTCCCACCAAGCCCCTCCTCCAATTTGACATGAGATTTGGGCAGGACACAAATCCAAACCATATCAGGGATTAATGTGTTTTTGGTTGTATGCAGAATAGTTGCATCGTGTCAGGTGAAACTATTACCTTGTTATTATCTTATTTGGAAATTAAGTAGATTCAAGAGATGCATATATATAGGTGCCAAGTTGACAAGGGGTGGGCTTGTGATGGTTAATTTTAGGAGTCGACTATATTAAAGAATATCTAAAAACCTGGTAAAACATTATTTTGGGGTGTTGTCTTGAGGGTATTTCCAGAGGAGATTAGCATTTGAGTCCAAGTGGACTAGATGAGAAGCCACACTGCCAGCATCTCAGGGACTCCACCTTGCAAACGGCCTCTCAAGGGACTTCTCAGCCACCACAATTGTGTGAACCAATCTCCCTAATAAATCCCCTCTCATATGTCTATATATTCATTGTATTGATTTTTGTTTCTCTGGAGAATCCTGACTACTACAGACATCTTGGTTGCTTCCAAGTTTGGGCAATTAAGAATAAAGCTGCTATATACATACATATGTGGGTTTTTGTGTGGACATGTTTTCACCTCATTTGGGCAAATGCCAAGGAGTGCAATTGCATATGTTAAATGTGTTTAGTTTTGTAAAAAACCACTAAACTATCTTCCAAAGTAGCTGTACCATTTTGCATTTGAAGCAATAAATGAGAGTTCCTGTTGCTCCAAATCCTCACCAGCATTTGGTGTTGTCACTGTTCTGGATTTTGGCTATTACAATAGGTGGTAGTGGTGTCATATTGTTGCTTTAATTTGCAATTGCCTAAGGACAGATGATGATGAGCATCTTTATGTAGGCTTATTTTCCATCCATATGTTTTCTTTGTTGAGGTGTCTGTTCTGGTCATTGCCTGTTTTTTAATGGGATTGTTTATTTTCTTATTGTTGAGTTTTAAGAGTTTTTTTGTACATTATTGATAAAAATCCTTTATCAGATATGTTCTTTACAAATGTTTTCTCTCCAGTCTGTGGCTTGTCTTCTCATTACCTTGACAGTGTCTTCTGCAGAGCAGGAAGTTTTTAATTGTTATGAGGTTCAATGTATCAATTCTTTCTTTTATGGGTCATGTTTTTGGTATTGTTATCTAAAAAGTCATCCCCTTATCCGAGGTCATCTACATTTTTTTCTGTTATTTTCTAGAGTTTGCATTTTACATTTTACATTACATAATTTTGCATTTTACATTTAGGTCTATGATCTATTTTGAGTTAATTTTTTGTGAAGGGCATAAAGCCTGTGTGTAGATTCATTTTTTGCATATGGATTTACAGTTGTCCCAGCACCATATGTTGAAAAGACCATCAATCTTTCTGCCTTTGTATTGCCTTCACTCCTTTGTTAAACATAGTTGACCATATTCATGTGGGTCTATTTCTCTTCCATTCTGTTGGACTTTTTTCCTTCAGATTTGTTACATAGATAATCATGTAATCTGTGAACAAAAATATTTGCATTTTTACTTCTTAATCTGTATACCTTTTATTTTCTTGTCTCATTGCAATAGCCATGACTTCCCATATGATATCAGAAAGGCTCTCCATTCTGTTCCAACGATGTATTTGTTGATTGTTTTACTGAAGCTTTATAGTTAAGTCTTGGGTCAGGTAGTGTCAGTCCCCCAACTCTGTTCTTCTCCTTCAATATTGCGTTGGCTATTGTGAGTCTTTTGCCTCTCCGTATAAACTTTAGTATCAGTTTGTTGACATCCACAAAATAACTTGGTGGAGATTTTGACTGGGATTGCATTGAATCTGTAGATCAAGTGAAAGAACTGACATCTTGACAATTTTAAATTTGTTTATCCATGAACATGGAATGTCTCTCCATTTATTTAGTTGTTATTTGATTTCTTTCATCAGAGTTTTCATATAGCTCTTGTACATATTTTGTTAGATTTATGGCTAGGTATTTCATATTTAGGGGTGCTAATATAAATAGGGTTGTGTTTTTAATTTTAAATTCCACTTATTCACTTCTGGCATACAGAAAAGTGACTAACTTTTTTGTATTAACTTTATACCCTGAAACCTTACTATAGTTACCTACTAGTTCCAGGAGGTTTTTGTTTTGATTTGTTTCATAGATAATCATGTAATCTGTGAACAAAAATATTTGCAGTTTTTACTTTTTAACCTGTATACCTTTTATTTTATTTTATTGTCTCTTTGCAATAACCATGACCTCCCATATGATATCAGAAAGGAGCATCAAGAGAGGACATCCTTGCCTTGTTCCTGATCTTAGTGGGAAAATGTCTAGTTTCTTACCATTAATGTATGACATTAGCTATAGGTTTTTCATAGCTGTCCTTTATCGACTTGAGGAAATTTCCTTCTATTCCTTGTTTGTTGAGAGTTTTCATCATGAGTCAGTTCTGAATTTTGTCACATACTTTTTTTGAATCTGTTGATATAATCATGTGATTTTTCTTCTTTAGCCTGTTGATGTGATGGATTACATTAATTGATTTTCAAATTTGAATCAGCTTTTTATACATGGGCTAAATCCCACTTGGTTATGGTGAATACTTATTTTTATACATTTTGGATTTGATTTGCTAATATTTTGTTGAAGATTTTGCAGCTATGTTCATGAGAGATATTGGTCAATAGTGTTTGTTTATTTTTTTTCTTGGAATGCCTTTGGTTTTGGTATTGAGGGTAATATGGGCCTCATACAATGAGTGTTCCCTATGCTTCTATCTTTTAGAAGAGATCATAGAAGATTGATTTAATTTCTTTCTTAAATATTTTGTAGAATTCACCAGTGACTCATGTGTCCCTGGTCCTTTCTGTTTTAGAAGTTTATTAATTATTGATTTATTTTCTTCTATAGATATAATTCTATCCAAATTGCCTTTTTTTTTCTGAGACGGAGTTTCGCTATTGTTGCCCAGGCTGGAGTGCAATGGCACGATCTCAGCCTACTGCAACCTCCTCCTCCTGGGTTCAAGCGATTCTCCCATATCGTCCTCCCGAATAGCTGGGATTACAGGCATGCGCCACCACACCCGGCTAATTTTGTATTTTTAGTAGAGCTGGGATTTCTCCATGTTGGTCAGGCTGGTCTCAAACTCCCGACCTCAGGTGATCTGCCCGCCTTAGCCTCCCAAAGTGCTGGGATTATAGGCGTAAGCCACCACGCCTGGCTGAAATTGCCTATTTTCTTTTTTTAAACAGAAATCCAGGTTAATGACAAGTTGGGACTTGAGGGGAGTGGAGAAAAACAGTGCAAGAGTTTCCTAAAAGCTTGCCCAGTTCATGCATTCACTCATTCATTCATTTGTACATTCATTCATTTGGTAATTCACTCAATAGCCTCCTACTGAACCCATTTACCAGAAAGAAGTCATGCCTCAAGATGACAGCATATGCCTTTCTTATGCCCTCCTGGGCATTTTCTTGAATTACTTTTTTGTTCTTGTTTTTACTGTGTAAGTATACATCCCCAATAATTCAGACTCATTAATTTATGTTTGTAATAATTGTTGAAATAAGTTTGACAGAAGGTGACCTTTCTGAATTTGCAAAGAAAATGATTGCCAGGCAAATTTAAAGCAGAAGTCCATTGTGGGGAAGATGTTGTGTCCAAAGCCACACACTTTTCAATCAGCTTTTAGCACTTCCTCCACAGTGTTGAGGGCACAACTATGGAGTCAGACTTTCCCCAGTATGATCCTGGGCCAGCTATTTCCCAGCAGGGTGACTTAGGATTGTCTCCTTGTCTCTTTAATTCTCCTTTCCCTGACTGTAAAGTGCAAATAATAAGACCCACCTTGCAGGCTGCTTGTGAGGGTCCATGAGATATTATGAAGCTTCTAGCACAGTACTTGGCAGGGCACCAATGGGAGCTCTTACCTTTATTATTAATTCATTCAAAGGGAGATTTACTGATACTCTCTGTAGCACTGTAAGAGATGTGACGATATCAAAGCTAGTGCCTGTCCTCTTGAAGAATGTAATTCTTTGGGGAAGCTAGGACAAATGCAGATTATTACTATGTAAGATGGGAAGTAATAAAAGACCTGGGAAAATAAGTGAATGGCAGACACAGGTCAGAAAGGAGACCGATCCCTCCAGCTTGGGCATGCTTGCTGGCATGCGGGTGCCCCAGGTACTCGAAATCCTGTTGCTGAATGATTAGATGGTGGCATCTGGGGTGGATGCTGAAGGACGAGGCTGGCTGTGTGTGTGACAGCAGACCTTTCTCCCTGCTGCCTGTGCTGTGCTTTCATACTGCAGACACCCAGCAAGTGAGTGCTGAGTTAGATTCCAGAGAGAGAGTTCAAGAAAATGCATAGCAGCAGAAAAACCCCTCTATTGTTAATAGCAAAGATTTCTTATTTGTTCATTTGAAAGATCCTTTATCAAATTCTTCTGACCTTAGGTCCTTTGATCACTTGTGTCCTGTGCACTTAAGTCTGGTGGATTCCTTCTTGCCCCTCAGCCCTCAGCTCTGGCAGCCGTGCCTCCCCCGAGTCCAGTCTGACCGTTCCCTGCAGCTTTACCTGGTCCTCTGCGAGCCTGAGCACTTGGTCTGCTCCATCTTTCAACAGCCCCAGGAGTTGGTCTGAGTCATCTTGGACCTCCTAGCTCAATAAATGTGTAAACTTGCCATAGCCCAGATCTTGCTCTGATTTATGAGCATTTAGCCATTAGTCCAAATAGGTCAGGCTTTTTCAAAAATACAGAAACAGCCGGGCACGGTGGCTCACGCCTGTAATCCCAGCACTTTGGGAGGCCGAGGCTGGCGGATCACGAGGTCAGGAGATCGAGACCATCCTGACTAACACGGTGAAACCCCGTCTCTACTAAAAATACAAAAAAAATTAGCCAGGTGCAGTGGCGGGCACCTGTAGTCCCAGCTACTCCGGAAGCTGAGGCAGGAGAATGGCGTGAACCCGGGAGGCGGAGCTTGCAGTGAGCCGAGATAGCACCACTGCACTCCAGCCTGGGCCAAAGACGGAGACTCTGTCAAAAAAAAAAATACAGAAACAAGTAGTTCCCACTCACCCTTCCTCTCTGCTGTTAGTGTGCATTCAGACGATGCCAAGGAATGGGCTTCTCTGGGCAGAGCCGGGGCTTTGCGAGGGGTCTTTCTCAGCCACACGTGTCCAGCATGTATGTGGCCTTCTCCTGGGGCACAGAAGTACTTATTTCAGCTCACACAAATGAAAACGATTAACATTCAGCAAAATATCCCAGCTGCAGTCTAATTATTTCCTATGGTTGTTGGTGACAGCGTCCCCTTTTTGGAGCGGGGTTGGCTGGAGGCAGGCTGAGAACAGTGTGGGCTTGTTGGGGAGGTGTTGTAAGGCACCCAGCACGGAGAATTGAAAAGCCTTCTTTAGAAGCTTCTCTCTGGGGCAGGGTGGGGGTGGGAGAGGCTATGGTAAAGACCCACAGTGGCCTGGGCTCTTCTCTCCAGCAAGATGCAACAGGACAGGGAAGGAGGGCCCCCAGGAGGCCCCTGGGGTGGCCTGGAACTTGAGAAGGAACTGATGCTGGCAGGCACAGCCTTCTTCACTTCTTCACAAGGGTGGGCCCCACCTTAGACTGCTGGGTGACACCTGTGCATAAGCGCTCCAGCCCCAGCGAGAGAAAGCGGGCCACTGGGACTGGCTGTCCTTTACTGTGTGACTCTCCCCAGCGTCTTGTCTGTCCCTTCCTACCTGTCACTGCACTTGGTAGTCACATATTTATTTGTACCTTGGTGCATTTATTCCTGTCTCCCCCGCAAGACTGCAGGCAGCACTGAGAACCCAGGCTGTCTTGCTCATGCTCTGCCGCCAGGACTAGCTGGGCTGGGCACCCTGGGGGTACTCCCCGGGTGCCTGTGAAATGAATGAATGAGTGGATAGATGAGTGAGTGAAATAAGATATGAAATTGGTTCTGCAGGATGCACGGCCTGCAGTTACCACTCAGGAGATGCTGGCTCCAGGTAGGAGAGAGACTCCATTTTTCTCTGGGCATTACTGGGCTGTTTTAATTTCATCAAACAATAGAAATTTATTACCTGTTTTCTTAAGCTCTAAATAACAAAGGGAAGCACAGTAAGTGTTCTGTTCTTCTTCTTTGCCAGGGCCCAGAGGTTGAGAGAGGAGCAGCCCATGGTGCTGGGTGCCAATGGGGGGTGAGGAAGAGGCTGCAGAGGTCCCTGCTGCCTGGACACGTGGCTCTAGCCCCTAATGGAGGGGCAGCCCCAGGTAGCACTTCCTGAACCTGCGGGAAGGCTGGCACAGACAGCACGTGAGTGCAGCACATGCCGGGCTACAGGGCTCCTTTCTTGTAACTCTCAAGGCCCCATGAGGCAGGCCAGGTGACCAAGCCTCAAAGGGCAAAGTCACTTGTTCTGGTGGCTCAGCTGCAGGACAGCGACCGTAGGGCCACTGCTCTTTGCACCCGCAGCTGCTCCGCTGGACACAGACCTCCCCGGGGAAGCAGAGACCACCCTGCACCTGAATGGGGAGGGGTCGATGGAGTGTGCCCTGGTGACAGGGGCTCTGCAGGGCGGGGTCAGGACTCCCGCTCAGTTCTGTGTCGGTACTTGCACCACAGGGATCTCAATGAAGCCGAGGGAGCTCAGGGGAGCAGGAGTCGAAGCCGGAGGCCCTCAGCGGGGCGACTGTGCCCTCCCCAACGCCCAGGACATCAGCAGTGTCTGGAGACAGGTTGGATTGCTATGGCCAAGGAGGGAGCAGTGTCATTGGCAGTTAGTGGGCAGAGGCCACGGATGCAGCAGAACAGCCTACAGTGCCAGGCAGTCCCCAGCCCCTGCAATGTCCGCGGTGCTGAGGTGGAGAAATCCTGGGCTTAGGTCACGCCCAGGTGCACAGGAAGGATCTTGCATCCCAGGAACCAGGGGCTGGGAGAGAGGAGAGCTGGGCTGGGGGCTCTGGAGGTCCCAAGTTGGGGTGCCCTTGGATTCCTATGTGAAGGTGGAAACCTGGGTCTAAAGGCCTTGACTAGGGGTCTCGGGCTGAGAAACACTGGCTGAGGCTGCAAGAAAGATGTGCCTCTGAGGAGCAGGCCTGTGGAGGCCAGACACTGAAGCAGCTCGGTCCCCTTGGGGCCTATGGGAATGCAGGTAACCCATGATATCCCAGGGTCCTGCTCCTACCCAAGAGAGGGCTGGGGTGAGTGGTCACAGCTGAGGGCCTGCAACTGTATGTACCCATTCTCTACACCACACACAGACCAGCAGAAGCATCTGGAATGTTCCCCCAGCACCCCTGCATCTCACTAACTCCCATTCCTCCCTCTCCTCTCAGCCAAGGCCACTCCCTACAGGAGGCCTTTCCTGACTGCTACTCTGGGTCAGGTTGCACCTTCTCAAAGAACTGTATGTAATTTACATCCTTTGTTAATGTGAACATGTGATTAACTGGCTTCTGGGTGGATGCATCCTGGTGTCTTCAGAGCCCAGCACATAGTAGATGCCCAGAAAGTGGTTTTTAAATGATTACGTTTTGTCCTTGATAAATAACAGAGGCGTCTTTACAGTGTGTATAGGCAGAGCCGAGTTGAGACATCAAAAGTGGGCAGGGAAAGTGTCTCCAATCCTGGAGTTGTGGGGAAGCACTGTAGGCGAGCCTGTGTCCTCCGATCTCACCTGGGGTGGAGTGTGTGTGTGTGTGTGTGTGTGTGTGTGTGTGTGTGTGTGTAAGCCACGGGGCTGGGGATAGTTTCTAGCAGTGTGAGACAAGCAGCACACAATCCTGGTGCTGAGCACAGCTCAGTGTCCGTGTCTGGGAAGCCCATGGCCCTTGGGGCAGAAGTTCTGCACAGAGAGTCCGCAGTGGGCCAAGGCAGTGGTCTTCAGCCCATTTGCAGAGCTACCTTGCCTCCTCTGTCCTGAGATAAAAAAGATGGTTTCTCCTTCATGGAGAAGGAGTTCAGTTTTATTAACACTTTCTTAAAGTGAGCCACAGGACTAGTGCTGGCCCCCAGGTTTTAAAATCTTCCATCTGATGTTCAACCTCTTTCCTGTTGAGACCACCTCTTGCAAAGATGATCGCTCTTGAAGTTGAACCCAGCATAACTGCAGTCCATCGCCCCCTCCCAGCTGGCAGGGTATCCTTTGCTTTCATTTTATTTATTGTTTATTTATTTATTTATTTTTGAGACAGAATCATGCTCTTTGCCCAGGCTGGAGTGCGTTGGCACCATCTTGGCTCAGTGCAACCTCTGTCTCCAGGGTTCCAGCAATTCTCCTGCCTCAGCCTCTGGAGTAGCTGGGATTACAGGCGCCCACCACCATGCCCAGCTAATTTTTGTATTTTTAGTAGAGATGGGGTTTCACCATGTTGGCCAGGCTGGTCTCAAACTCCTGACCTCAGGTGATCTGCCCACCTTGGCCTCCCAAAGTGCTGGGATTACAGGCACGAGCCACCATACCCAGCCTCCTTTGCTTTTATCAAATTTAAACTTCTAGGAATATATTTTCATAATGTGTTTCTAGCCGTCTTTAAGAATTAATGAAGTTCTTAGTTCCATTTTTTTTTCAGCCCTTGGCTAACTGTGGACAATTCTCAATTGTAAGGGAAAGATTTACTTCTCTATTAATAAGCCTCACTGTCTCTGAAACTCTTTTCGTATTCAAAAGGCACTCGCATTACCTGGCAATTACTCTTTCGGGATGAGACACAGGTTGGTGATATTTGGGAATATGACTTTGGGGAATACAAACTCTGTTTAAGTAATGATGTTGAAAAAAATCTCTCTGCACCAGTGAATGCCATGAACAGTTTCATTTTCAGTAAGCGCTTGCAGCCAGTTGTCTGGTTGTCAGAAAGTGGGCTCATCAGCGGGCTCCTGGTGTCAGCGTTCTGCTGCTGGAAGGTCAGGGAGTTCCCTGGACCCCACGGAAGCAGCTGTCTCCATGAAGGACAGGGACTGTGCCTTCAGCCTTTCTTTTATTCTCCCACTGACATGGTGTGAAGGCATTTCGGTTTTAAGCATCCTTTTTCCCAATTTCTCAGAACCCTTTGAAGCTCTCGCACTTGACTTCTAAATTCAATCCAATTCCTTAATAAGCGCGTCACTATTATAAGTTGGCTTTTTTACTTCTTAAGAAGCATCTTTAATTTGAACTTCCATAACCATATTTTTATAATTATCAAATGGCAGGAAATAGATGCTGACTCCCTTAATTTTATCATTCTAAATGTCACGAGAATGGCAAGGATCTTTAAAAGACAAAAGAAGTTCTTCAGTTAGGAATTCCCATGGAAACCAATATAGCTCAATCTTTTTTTTTCTTTCTGTGGCTATTTTAAGTATTTAAATTGATTTACATCCCTGCAGAAATGTGAAAAAAAGCCTGGATCCCATATGCATCCATTCCACCTGGAGTTTTGGGGTTTTGTTATAAGCCATGTTCTTCTTTTGATTTCTTCCCAGTATCTGCAGTGGAAGGTAAGGGTTCGCCCCTAAACAAAAGCCTGTTAAGTTTCCTTAACTTAGGAAGAAGTCGTGATTTACCTTTGTATTCCTTTTGCAGTTGATATTAAAACATAAACATATAAATTATCTCATTTTGTATTGCTCTTACACTTTATGTTGAACAATGAATATAAACGTATTTTAGTGGCCAGACATTAGAGGATAGCACTGGCTTAATTTGTGCTGAGTGTGGAGCCCCTTCTGGGTGCAGTGAGGGTCTCAGCCTGTGGACCTCATATCTGCCCAGCTCCTGCTGGACAGCATCAGAGATTTGCTGGCTCAGGATCCAGCCAGTCTCCACCTCTTCCTGGAGCAGGACACTGCACACCAAATTCCCTGGTACTGCAGCCATAACCCTGGACACCTGGACACGTGCGTTTTCCCATCTTCTGCCACACTGGCCCTTTGCCTGACCTCCTCCTGGCCTTCATTCCAAGGTCCCCTGGGGTCCACAAATGCCTCTGCAAAGTTGCAGGTCCCGATGGTCCCGATGGTGGGCTATGGGTGCTCCCAGCTGAGCACAGTCATGACTCCCACACTCACTGTACAAGGAAATGAACACAGTAAGTGTGGATCCACCAGATCTTCACTAAGCCTCAGGGCAACACTAAAAAGAGGACAGGCGTGTTTATCCTCATTTCATCCATGAGGAAGTGGAAGCTCAAGGAGGTCAGATGCTGCATCTGGGGTCAGTGTGGCTTTCTTCCTCTGGGACTCTCTACCCCTGAGGCCAGTGTCCATCCCCCTCAGCAGGTGTGTGGAGCCCTCTGGACACAACATCTTGCTAGGAATTGCATGACAGTTACTGATCATTTATCTTTTAAAATGGGTCAATAAGCTGAAGGAAAGATGGGAAGTTTCTCAGATATCACATATTGGCAGATATTACAGCCAAAATACACACAGAGGGAAACATTTTGGGGAAGGTTGTGGCCATGATAAAAATCGGCATTTATTGAGCCTGTGATATATGGCAGACACCATGAAGGGTGCATTGCAGACATTACCACATACACCCCATGCAGCCATAGGGTGACCAGCCACTTACTTAGCCAGGGACTGAGGGGTTTGCTGGGATGTGGGATTTTAGTATTAAAACAGGGATGGTCCTGGGCAAAGCAAGGTAAGTTGGTCACCCCACCCTAAGGTTAAGATAGACTTACCTTCATTTTGTAAATATAAAACCCATGGCTCAAAGAGTTGAGGTAACTGCCCAGGCTGCTCTGATGGCAAGAGGTGCAGCTGAGGCCTAGACCAATACCTGTCAGAACCCAAAGCCACATTTTTTGACCACAACACCCTTGTCATGGCCATGAAAAGCAGTCCCTCCTGCGATGGAAGTCTCAAGGTCATCCATATGACCAATACCTTGAAAAGATTTAGGTGATAAAATTGAGATTCTTAATTCTTTTGAAAACAATGATTAAAATCAGAAAATTATTTTCAGATAAAGTTTATGCCAAAAGATACAAAGGCTTGCTCTGTAAGAGATAAAGCGTTTTGTGGCAAACAAACACACACTTCAAGGGCAAAGTCAGGCCAACCGTCCTGCTCTCCGCCATCCGGTAAGTCTCTCCATGCTCATGGTCATCTGTCGCCCAGTGTGAAGACTGCTAAGGGCAGAGACAGGCTCAGTGTTTCTCAGCTGACTGTATTTTTTAATTGAGTTTTTAGACAAATTAAATTAATGAATTTGTTTGCTTATTCATGGAGAGTAAAAAGCAATACCCACTCTACTCCAAAATAGTAGCTCAAGCTATGATTTTGCAAATTGCTATGGTTTGGCTGTGTCCCCACCCAAATCTCATCTTGACTTGCAGCTCCCATAATCCCCACGTGTCATGGGAGGGACCCTGTGGGAGGTAATTGAATCATGGCAGCAGGTTTTTCCCGTGCTATTCTCGTGATAGTGAATAAATTCTCACGAGATCTGATGGTTTTATAAAGGGCAGTTCCCCTGCACACACTCTCTTGCCTGCTGCCATATAAAGATGTGCCTTTGCCCCTCCTTCACCTTCCACCATGATTGTGAGGCCTTCCCAGCCATGTGGAACTGTAAGTCCATTAAACCTCTTTTTCTTTATAAATTACCCAGTCTTGGGTATTTCTTCATAGCAGTATAAAAATGGACTAACACACAAATTATATTAAAATGCAACATCCTTACAGAAAAGTCTGCACCAGTCATAAGCACACAGAGCTCTGAACTTTCAAGTGAGCCAGCACCCAGATCAAGGAATGTGACAGGCCCATTCCCCCAGCCCAATCCCCTTATTGCTCTTCCTGTCCCTTCATGCCTCCCTTCCAGGGGTAACCATTGTCCCCACTTCTGACACCATAGATTGGTTTCGCCTGCTTTCAAACTTTATATAAGCTGGATCATAGATTATATCGAAGTATTTTTATGTTTATTGAATACCTACTGTGTGCAAGGCCTTGCATAGCTGTTCAATGAATCTAAATGACTTGGTTTTGAATGCCTCCCAGGTTGCTCTATAGATGTGTGTGTGTGTGTGTGTGTGTGTGTCCCTGGATATAGGTCACAGAGTTGTCTTAGCAGTCAGTCCTCAAAAGGCAGGTTCACATGGTGGCCAGCTCACATCCAGTGTGTGTTCAGGAAGGCACTGCTGCCATGTAAATGTCATTTAAATGTGGCATATCTATGAGTTCAACAGGGTAATTTGGTTCCTATGTTGTTGGAAAGTTATCTGAATGCTGAAGTCATCTGCACTCCAGCCTTGAGTAAACAAGTCAGGACAATGAAGACAGGAAGTTGCTGTTAGTTTTGGTGGGGGGAGAGGAAGGTGACTTTCACAAGTCCTCTTGTACAAGGGCCGCCGTGTGAAACCTGATGTCCAGTGAAGACACAGCAATCCAAATAGATCACTGCCTTCCAGCCCCAGGGTCTACGCAACAAAAAGGCTTCCCCATTGAGGCCATCTGGTGAGTTCTGCCTCCAATGTCCTGGGAGCAGTCAGCCAGAGCCCAGGGCAGGGAGCCTCCCCAGCCTCCAGCAGATCGTTCTTTCTGGGCAATTCATGCTCATTCCCACACAGAAAGGTTTGAGGCAATTTGTGGAAGGAGCGTTGTGTCAGGATGGTTCCTAATTCAGGTAGATTAAGGTATGGATGCTGTCTTCACTGCTCACTTGTCAAATAACTGAACTCCTGACTTCTTTGAACTCTGGGCTTCTAATCTATGAAGTCAGAATAATAATAACTGGGTAGCTGTGAGCATTAAGTTTAAAAATATGTTGTGGCAGCACTTTGCATGAGCAGACCATAGTATAAATGCCAGCTCCCTTTCCCTGGAGATAAGAAGTGATTGTGATTGTGCATTAAGTTCTGTTTTAAGCTTCCTGGCTGACAAGGCAAAAATGAAACACAATGGCTTATATTGTTCTAGTCTGATTCAAAGAATGTCCCTAGTTTTTCAGGAAATATAAACACTTTCCTGATGTTACATTCTAAGACAACTTTATTTTGCAAGCCGAAATGATTCAGTCAGGGTTTCCAACAATGGTTGTCACCCCCAAAAGATGGAGAATTCCCCTTTCTATTTCCATAGCATGTATCCATCCTTTAAAAAATACTAATCTGAGGATATGATAGTGTAACACCAAATTCGGAAGGCGAACGCCATGGAGCTGGAATTGCATTCTGTTGCTCCATTTCTTTCACCATCTCTTTTTACTGGACATCTTATAATAAGAACATAAATGGAAAGGGCAAGCCTGGAGTGACAAAGGGAATCCTCCGTTCACTCTGCACAGTGCTGTTGCTGGCCTCGGGACGTGGAGAGGGCAGGGGCCGTGAAGACATCCTGGTGCCTTTGCAGGGTCGTCATGAGGATAAAGGGGATGGGCCAAGTGTGGCAGCTCAGGCTTGTAATCCCAGCACTTTGGGAGGCTGAGACTGGCAGATCACTTGAGGCCAAGTGTCCCAGACTAGCCTGGCCAATATGGTGAAACCCTCTCTCTACTAAAAATACAAAAATTAGCTGGGCGTGGTGGTGCACACCTGTAATCCCAGCTACTCGAGAGGCTGAGGCATAAGAATTGCTTGAACTTGGGAGGCAGAGGTTGCAGTGAGCCGAGATTGGGCCACTGCACTCCACCCTGGCAACAGAGTGATACTCTGCCTAAAAAGAAAAAAAAGAGGGGCGGGGGGGGATGATGCAGACATGAGCTTTGTATGTGTTCTTGTCATATCACATCTAAAGGAGACGGTCAGACTGGTGGTCTTTTCTGTTACAAAATTATACATCTGGAGAATCACGGTGAACGTGAATTCTGTGTGAGATGCTGGCACATGCCTCCAGTGCTTCATGAAGGAGGCTGTTGGTTCGGGAGCATCCGTGGCTTTGCTCCTCAGGCTGCTGGCCATGGGGACCCTGAGTCACGAGCTCTTCAGAAACTCTGGTGCTGGGGAGGTGAAGCTGTCTCCTCCTCTCTACCTTTGCGCAGAAATTCCGGAATTTCGATTCTTTTGTAACCTCGAGCTGACTGTTCAAAATGTTGAAGCTGAGTTCTTGTTTCATTTTTCATATAAGCACTTACACACGCATCAAAAAGAGCCAGTAACCAAGGGCTTTTCCCAGGCCCCCAGTGGCCTGGAAGTCCAGCCCACACTCCCAGACTGCAGCTGGGAGACACAAGAGGGAGGGAACTTGGGTGGGGGGCACCCCACAATGATGAGGTCCTTGGAAGCCTCCAGGGCCTCCAGGAACTCAGCTGCCACCCAAGAACACCCTAAATCTCAGAAGCTAGCCAACCCAATGGAAGGGCAGTAAGGTCTTTTCAGCGTAAGCACAGCTTTGCGGATGAAAGCGTTGTATTTGCAGAATTCGTTGGAATCAGAGCTCCAAGCCTAGAATGTCCTCCCACCCTCTACCCACCCCAGGACTGGATTCCTGTCCTGTAAGGCCAGCTGAGCTCTCCTCCCTCATTACCTGTCCCCAGGTACAGACCTTCCCCTCACACCATTGATAACTCATCTGTTGCATTTTTTCATGTATACTGAAGCACCTACACAGTAGGCATTCGATAAATATCTGCTGAGCAGTGGATTATATAGTAGAGCCACAGATGAAATGATGCCTATGAACCTCCGACAAAACTCCTGTTTTATTATATCAAACTCTGAAAACTGACAGTTTGGACTGCTCTTTTGTTAATCCTACAATGAGTTAAGCTGACTAATGGACACTCAAGTTTCCATCATGGCTGAGCTCACAAAAATGATCACCTGATATTTTCCCCTTGTTACTGTGGAATATTTTAGGTGGATCATATTCCTGTTCATATCATAGGAATCATTTACTGGGGAAGGGTCATTTCATTTCAATTATGTTTTGAATGATTAGTCATTTCAAAAATAAACCATCCCTCCAGGTTAAATTTATCTGGGACACGTGGTTGGATAAGCTTCTATGTCATTAAAATTAATCGATGTAGCAAAATCAGCTGCAGTCATTATCCTGTCCCATATCTGTGGCAGAACCAGGAAGGTGCTCACCGTCTACGCATAACGGCAGAGGTCTCTGTGTCCTTTGTCCCACGCACAGACCCTGCCTGTAAGTCTCACTGAACTGAAAGTTAGGTCGGGAGTCTCCATATGACCTGACTGAGAGCTTCATGTTGTCAAGTGTCCATACAAGGCTAATGTGACACTCACACTGGGGCTGGCACGTTTGAACAAATGGTACACTTCAAACATTCACGTCCCAGAAAAGGACCCCAGTGGGCATAGGGAGTCCAGCCCAAGACGAAGTATCAGGGAGCTGCTGGGAACATGGGTCTTACAGTAAGAGACCTGGGGTAGGGTGGGGATTGGCACCCCCCTGGAGGGCGTCTCCACGTTCTCAATGCTTCTGCTTCCTCCTCTGGAAGGCAGGGAGGGCCCTTCTCAGCTCTCCGCACTAGGTGGAGGGGAGTCAGTGAGATGAAGCCTGCCCAGTGTTTTCACTCAGTGCCGCCCTGAGGTGCGAGAGCCCCCTGCACGGTGCCCTGGCCTTGCTGTCCTTGCAGGTACTAGCGCACTCCAGTTCCTTTAGAGAATGAGCACTGGGGTAAGGAAGGTCAGATGTGTGCCCATCCCGGCCTGCAGTGAGTACTTGCCCCTCACAGGGCAGTTCCTGGGGAAAGTCTCCAGCATGCGCGATTTGCAGTTTAGTTTAAACGGAAGGAGGTTTATTAGAACCTTGACAGCTCTGGAAGGAGATTCTCAACTCTCCATTGGCTACAGATCCCGGCCAGCCGTGTGGGTGGCTCACTCAGGACGGTCAGAGGTTCCTGCTGGGACAGCCAGGGGCACCGGGAGAGCTTTCCCTTAGCACTCTCAGACCCCAGACCTCCTGGCAGATTCAGGCGCAGCATTGAACTTTATGCAGTTTTCCTAAATTCAACTTCCAGAGCTTTTACCTTTTCAGAGACCCAGCCTAGTTTATAGAAGCCCGGCAGAAACTTTTCTTCAATTTGCTCGTGACTCTTAGACGAGTTTGGGGCTGGGTAGGAAGATGGTATTTCAGCATGCTAGGCAGGGGCACATCAGATAAACTGTGCGCTTTGAAGCCATGATGCTGCTGACCATGAGGGTAACATGGGGGAGGAGGAATCCTTGTCAGTGTCCTGTCTGTGGTCGGCTGGGCAGTGACCACTTCCCCTGACCGCTGCCTGGGGACTGCTCCTCCACACCCAGCTTATCTCCCAGGAAGCAATCAATTCCCGGCCCAGGCACCAAGGGCCCAGGGTTTTCCTAATGTTGAGGACATTATTGCCCAGTGGCATAGAACATGTGATTTGGAGTCAGATCTGGCTGGATTTGATTTCTGGCTCAACCTCTTATTGACCATGTGAGTTCACGCATGTTACTTCAGGGTGGCCATGAGAATCAGACAGGATCCTGTACGTACAGTGTCTAGCATGTGTCCCAAGGACCATTTGTCCTCATAAATGTGATTATTAGGTAGCAAGGCAGTGCTACATGTGGCCCCACCCACGGCCAACCCCAGGGTGTGAACAGTAGCCTTTCTGTCCTCACCTGGGCTTTACCCCCGTCTGTTTCCAAGCTCGTCCACCCAACATTCTCTCACTGGATTGTTACCATGACGCTGTGGATCATCAGTAAGTATTGGTGACCTCATGTGTAGTGGCCATTGAAGCACAGAGAGGTGAAGGGGCTGCCCAAGGTCACCCAGTGGGCAGGGATCTGCCTGGAGAGCACACACTGCTGCTTCTCCCTCCCTTGGACTATGGATTACAGGAGAGACCAGCAGCCATGCAGGTGGCAGGTGGGAGGCCTGGGGCTCTGCAGGTATGAGCAGACACACATCAGCCCCCTCTACCACCGGCCTTTCATGTCTCCACATCACACAGAGGCCTGGGACTGTCCCGCTGTGTGGTGCAGCGGCTCGAGCACATACACTTTGGGATGATTCCTTGAGTTGTAAAGAAAGAAAATAATTTTCCTTAAGAATGATGGATGCACTGCTTAGCAGTGGAAGAGGAGAGCTGACCTTTCTAGGTAGACAAAACCAAATGCCTGTCAAACATTACACTTTTGTTGCAGTATATTGTTCCAGAATGGAGCGCTGCATATTTTTGCTATAATGCTGTTTTTGTTTCTAAATGAATACTGCAGTGTTCTTTTATGTGGAGGAGGGATTCATTACTGGTTCACAGAACTTTTTCAGTGGTGGGGAAAAAATAGGTGCTTGTCCTCAGCAATGCGTATCAAGCCTAGACACATTTCTGTTAGGAGCCCAGTGATTTGTGAATTCCCTGACAGCTTACCTTTTATTATGAGCTCTATTTTAAATGGAGACATGTAGCTTTTCCTCTTCAAGACAATATAACAGATACCTAGAATCTTCTCTGTTATCTCTCATTTGTTTTCAAGCTAGCCTCTTTTTTGTGCATTTTATGGGATTCTTATGTACGAACTAGTTTAAATGGTTCAGATCAGCCAGTTGTTGTGGGGTGGAGGATCATTAAAACAATAATATTTACAAATGTTTCAGCAAAGTGGCTAGTTGATTGGCAGATTTTTCATTCGTCAGCTTTCCTAATTTTCAGAATCTTCCTGAGGAATATCTAACAAACGTCTCTGCTCTGAGTACCATATTCCTGAAAAAAAAAATTGATGTGTTTTCAGGATCGGCCTCCCCTTTTCTCATGCTAATATATTTTATTAGTCTCTCGGTAATATCCTCTGCGTGCCTGTGAAGGATGCATCACTTTCTGACAGCTCTGCGCCTGAACCCCACCTCTGTCAATGGCAACGCTTCACCCAGGCCCCCAAGCCAAGCCCACGGTCACGCTTAGCTTCCTTCCCTTTTCCCCACTTCTCACGTGCCTCCAAAGCTCGTGAGCTCTGCTTCCTCTATTGTTAAATAGCTGCCCCCTCCCCGGCCGCCCACCACTGCCCTTGAGAACACCTTTTCATCCTGCATCTGGACCACAGGTGTGGCCTCATTAGTCAGGAATCCACAGTCCACACTTAGCATGGTCCTGTCCCTTATTCTTCTCTGCAGCCATCACAGTGACC
This sequence comes from Nomascus leucogenys, assembly GCF_006542625.1. NCBI lineage: Eukaryota > Metazoa > Chordata > Mammalia > Primates > Hylobatidae > Nomascus > Nomascus leucogenys. Next base: position 5,577,032 of record NC_044383.1, on the reverse strand, counting down.
TTCTTTGCAGAGAGCAGAATGGGAACACCCAGGCTTGCAGACTTCTGCAGCCCCCTTGTGGCTTCAGCCCAAAGCCAAAGGTCTCTGCAGCATTCTGGGATCTGCCCACCACACATCCCAGGCTCACAGCAGTAATTTATTGGGTCCAGGCCTTATAGTGAGTTCTGCGTCAGGTCCTTACCTCCTTTACTAACCCAGCAGGAAATTTTATCATCTCTATTTCGCAGATGAAGAAACTTAGGCTGAAAACCGTCGTGACTTGTTCCAAGGTCGAAGCCAGGATCCAACTTATTTGCCATTTCCAGAATGTTCCATACACTCTCTGGCTTCCTTGCTCTTGTTCATGTGTTCTTCCTGGGAATTTTCTTCTTGAGAAAGATGCCCTAACTTTGGCCAAACACAGGTTGGTGTTCTGCTTCCGTCTTTCATGGCGCCTGGGCTTGCCATGACCTAGCACTGCTCACCCCTGCATTTCAATGATCTGTTTATGAGCCTGTCCTCTGGACTTCTTTCAGGGTAACGAGGTTGAGGTTCTGTCCATGTATTTTTTTAAATCTCTAAATCCTAAGCAATTGGCACAGAAATAGCACATAGTAGATGCTCACTAATGTTAAATGGCTGGTTTAGCATATTGACGTACTCATTCAACTAGTATTTTATGAGTTTCTGGTACATGCACAGAACTTTTCATATACTAAAGATGTTCAAGCTGGAGATAACAGAGTTTCTATTCAGAAATCACCAAATTAGCCATGGGTGCTCTGTCTTTGGGGAGGGTCTGCACCTGCCTTCGTCATCTGTAAAATGTGGATCATACCTCCCCACCTCATAGGGCAGCTGAAATGGCAGCAAACATCCTTAATATTAATCCAGAGTCCTACTGTACTGTGTTGTTGTAGAGATGTGAAGACACATAAAGATGGAAGGGGCGGGTGGGGAACAGCTATGCACCAGGAGGGATAAAACCTGGGCAGCCCAGAGGACTCAGAAAAGATGTCAAGGAGAGAGGAGGACTTGACCTACTGGATCACCTGGCGTCTAGTGGGTTTGGGTGAGACTGGGGCTTTGTGGGGCAGGGAGCAGCATGAGGGAAGCAGGGGGACTGTGCTGTGTTGGAGCCCTGTGAGACACAGTTGTGTGAGTGAGTGGCCTCTAGAATGTGGATCACCGTGGTGTCTGCTCAACTTGATGCCCTTCCTGGGAGCTTCCAAACCTGTTAAGCAATCCAGAAGGGCTGTTTACCAGCACACACTACTCTTCTTATCCGTGCCAATCTCATCAGCAAACATGCTATTTCCCTTATTCGTGAATAATAATTATTATTATTTCATAATAAAATGATCTTTCTGAATAATTATTTAATGCCAGAGCTCATCCATTCTGCCTTAGTGAACATTGCTTTGCCCTGGCCTCTGGCCACAGGTTAGCATGGACAGCCGAGTGTCAAGATCATCACCAACCAGGCCCTTCACACACATGCTTAGCCTCATCGTAGACCTAGGGTCACCTGGTGAAAGGCAGGTGTGTTTCCAATTGGCACTCTAAAAAAGAAAACCTGCAAACACTGATGTAACATATCTGAGTGTTAGAGATCAATCATTTTCTCTGGGGCTTGCTGAACAGGAATTAGCTCAAGAAAAACATCTTTAGCGTGTTCAGTTACCATTAGCGTCAGGCACCCAGCAAACTTGTCCTGAGTACATTTCAGAGTCCGAGCCCAAACGGAGGAGCGAGGGAGGTAGAGGGGAGTAAAACAGGCCTTGTTTTCGAGGACTGCTCTTCTGGAGTCCCACTGCACTGCCCAGTGTGGGGAGTCCTTGTGACAAGCTACCCTATATCTCTGAGCCTCAGTTCCTCCTCTGCAAAGTGGGTCTAATAACAAACTCCTCATTTGAGTATTGAGAGGATGCAGTGATCCCTGTTGGGTGCTTAGCAGGGAGTCTGGCTTGAAGTTCCTGTCCTTACAGTGGCTGTTTCTTCTGCAAGGGTCTTCTCTTAGTGGCTGTTAACACCATCCATCCCTGTCCTCAAACACTAGAGCCCCTGCCAAGAAGCTATTCATCGGGCAAAGATTTTTTCAAAAAAACATGAGAGTGACTGTCACTATCTGAGATGTGTCCGTGCCCAGCACCAAGAGGTGGACAAATCCATAACTCTCCCCTCTGGGGCTTGGAGGGCACCCCTACACCTCGGAAGGGAGCCCAGAATCAAATTGCCGTGTTTCCAAATTTGATGCTGATAATAATGGCATAGACAGACGAGGCAGTATGGAAACCAGCAGACACTTGTACTTGCAAAGGAGGATTTGTCTGGCTTTCTAATTTGCATGTTTCCTAATCCAAAGAGGGTGCCTCAACCGTGGAGTAATTAGAGAGTGTGTGCCTTGGTCGGGGGAGGAGGGAGCTTGAGAGGCAGGCAGGGATGCACGTGGATCTGTGCTGAGCAGCTGCCCATGAATAATTTCTAAAAGTTGCCAAATATTTAGAAGTCCTAATCGTCTGTCATAGACTGGCAAAAAGGATGGTTGAGAAAAATGGGTCTTTTTTTCCCCCCAGGCTTAGTCACATTGTTTTAAAGATTTCATCTCCTTTTCAAGGTGGTTTAAGGCTGTGGGGTAGGCAGGATAAGATTCTACTAAACTCCTTCATGTCAAGGAGGGCTCCCTCCCCCGAGTTCAGTAGCTCCTTCTGTCCTGTCTTTCATGTATTAGAAAATAGAGACATTAACAGCTTTACTGTTGCCTGGAAGGTAAACAAGGAAGCTGTGAGTATGACATCAGTGCGAATCTGAAGCCTAGATGATTCAGAAACGTTTTGCTTTCTTCCATCATTTGAATTACCACTGGAAGCAGAATGAAGTTGTCCGTTAGAATGCAGAGACAGCCGCAGGGGCCGTGGCTGCAGTTCTGTCCATTCCCACTACACTTAATTAAAGTGATGAGGTCTCTGTTATTTTTTCATCTGGAGTAATGATCCTGCTCTTTGACCAGTCCATCTAAAGTAATGGTCGTAGTCATGGTGCTTGAGTGTTACTGTGATTGAGGGTGAATGACAGTTCTTGCTACCCCAGTGCTCTAATTGATCAGGACAACTCAGTGTCTTTGGGGAAAAACTGGAGTCCAAGAGAAGGCAGCCAGGATTGAGGAACTTGGCTCCGGGGGCTGGTCATTCACAGTAAGACTGCTTCAAGGTCAGTATCTCTGGCATTTAACTGCTTGAAGTAGAGTTTTATTCTTGTATCCTTTCTTTATAAAATTTTAATACATCATGAAAAGTTCACATTTAGATATACACGTAGAAACATGTATGTAAACATGTTAAAATAAAATGTAAATGCACTTCCAAAAAATTCTTCAAGGTTTAAAAGACTGGCTTGGAGATATGCATGCTACACAAGCCACTCAGCAACCTACATTCTGCCCACTCGAATGCTTATGGCGCTTTAGGCCAAGGTTGTGGGTAAAAGGCATTTTCCTTTTGTCTGCGTTTGGAAAGATTGGCCAGTTCTGTTCATCTCAGAAGTAATTTGAATGTTTCCCTTAAATGGAATAGTTCCAATGGACTGATTCTAAATGCTGTAGTTTTATTTTCTTCTTTGCAAGGTTAGGATGCACAATAACGTCGCTCAGTCTTTCCATATCTTGTGAGTAATCAGGACCCAACCCAGCAGCCTAGCCATTTCCTGTGGGCGCCCTCACTGGCCTGACCTTGCCTGCCCCTGCCCCCCTTCCTAAGGGTGGATTTCCCCTGTTCCGATGTTGTCACCCTGCCTTTTTCCCAGGGCCTTGTCGGGCTTCCTCCCTGCCTCTGTTCCCTGGAAGCGGAGTGGCTGCAGCTGTGAGCTCCAAGGACTCACCAGCCAAAGCTCCAACTCTGTGGCCAGGTTGGTCCAGGCCTCTGTGGGCCGGGCTGCTTCCAAAGACCCACTTCTCCCACAGTAAATATATGGCCATCCCGGGGCTTTCCTTTCTGTAGGAGAGAACATAATGGAGGACTCTCTAGGACTGGAAAGGATTTTAAGGAATAATCCAGTATCATTATTGCCACCCGCAGAATGCCTTTCCTACACCATTCCTACACTAAAGGAATTACAGCTTCACTGGGAGGAAGGAGATATAGACAAAACAAAACAAAACAAAACAACAACAACAACAAAAAAACAAGCAGACGAGACTGGGCATAGTGGCTCACGCCTGTAATGCCAGCACTTTGGGAGGCCAAGGTGGCTGGGTCGCTTGAGCCCAGGAGTTCGAGACCAGTCTGGGCAACATCAGGAGACCCCGTCTCTACAAAAAATACAAAATTAGTGGGACATGGTGGCGCACGCCTGTAGTCCCAGCTTCTCGGGGGGTGGCTGAGGCAGAAAGACGGCTTGAGCCCAGGACATCGAGGCTACAGTGAGATATGATCGTGCCACTGCACTCCAGCCTGGACTACAGAGTGGGACCCTCTCTCAGTTTAAGAAAAAAAATAAAATAAAACAAGCAGACAAACGTACATTGCAATGTAGGATGGCTTCCTCCGGGAGGCCTAGCCAGGAGTGGGTTCAAAAGCCCGAGGCTGGCATCACTGCTGCCCTGTCTCCTCACTCTGTGATGCGGGTCCAGAGCCTCACCAAGCCTCAGTGTCCTCATCTTTAAAGTCGGTCTCGCCGGCCGGGCTTGGTGACTCATGCCTGTAATCCCAGCCCTCTGGGAGGCTGAGGAGGGTGGATCACTTGAGGTCAGGAGTTGGAGACCAGCCTGGCCAACATGCCAAAACTCCATCTCTACTAAATATACAAAAATTAGCCAGGTGTGGTGGTGCATGCCTGTAATCCCAGCTACTCACGAGGCTGAGGCAGGAGAATCACTTGAACCCAGGAGGCAGGGGCTGCAGTGAGCCAAGATCCCGCTACTGCACTCCAGCCTAGGTTACAGAGCGAGACTCCATCTCAAAAAATAAATAAACAAATAAAAATTTAAAAATAATAAAGTGGGTCTTGCCTTACCTACTAAGATAGTTGTTAGATGTGGGAGAGATGCCATAAGCAGCACCCAAGGCACTCCACAGCCCGAGAAATCTAAGCTCATCTCTCCTTCCCCTTGCTGGAGGACAACAACGTTCAAGAGAACAACAGGAAGCTTTCCCATGAGTGGAAGGATGCTGTGTCAGCTTCTCACTGACCCCACTTCACGGATCTGTCTGCTCAAACCAACCTCCCCAACCCCCAGCTTTTAAATGTGCCTCTTTAACAGTTTCAAACCTATTGCTCAATATTTCAGTAGCCATCGGCATCACAGTGTTGGCCTGATGGAAGTCTTCACTTGGTAAAGGTTTAGTTTAGAGAACATCATGATTGGTTTTTGCTCTAATTCTTTAAGAAACTGATAGTTGTGGTTTCCTGCTATCATGTGTGAGCCACAAACCAATAAAATACATGATCTATTTGTAGTACAAAAATTAGCGGAATGTGGTAGTGCACACCTGTAGTCCCAACTACTTGGGAGGCTGAGGCAAGAGGACTGCTTGAGCCCAGGAGGTTGAGGCTGCAGTGAGCCATGATTGCACCACTGCACAATAAGGCAAGAGTTCAGTGTATTCTTGCCTTATTTTTTAAAAATTAACTCCAAATTTAATTTCAAATTATGATTTGTGTTTGATTGGGGTTGTCAATCGTGCAACCGTTGGCAAAGTGCCAACAGGTTCTACCAAAATTGGTCTTTTCCCATGTGGTTTTAGTCTGGTTTGACTCAAGCCTGCTGCCACTGTCTGCAGCCCCACTCCAGAAACTTTTGCCTAGCATTGGGCTTTATTTTACATTAAAAAGAATCAGCATTGCATTGGAAAATTGATCATTTCTATCAATCCTCTTGAGATATTGGAGGTATAACTTCCATTCCTGGCTTCTTCCCTTGCTTGGCCCCAGTCAGACACCACGAGTCACTCTTCTCAGCATCTTTTCTGGTTCATTTTGGGGAGTGGAAAGGATGGACTCTTATGATAACTTATTCCTACAAAAAAGCAGTTCCCCTATCTGCAGTGATCCTCAAGTAATCATTTCTTGCCCAAAAACCGATGCCCTCTCAATCCCCTGCCATCTTGCTCTATGTTATACTGGGTTCCACTGCACCCTGGAAACCCTCTGTGCTTTTATATGTTACGCAACAGATTTTCCCCAGTTGTTTTATATAGCTGCCCCAGTAGATGCTTTGGCATTATATAGACTGTCTTTTACATTTCACTTATAATTGTTGTTAGTATATACAAATCTTTTTTTTTTTGTATTAGTAACTTTGCACCTTGTGACCTTAACTCATATATTACCTGTAGACTATTATGTCATCTGAGAATAAAATTTTATTTTTTTTTCCAATGCTTATGTCTTTTAATTCTTTTTCCTAACTTAGTGCATTGGCTATGATTTCCAGGATAATGGTAAATAGGAGTGGGACAAATCCTTGCTTTGTTCCCAGTACTGGGGAGGGGTATTAAGTCTTTCACCATTAGGAATAATTTGAGCTGTAAATTTGCCCAAATAGACTTAAAATTCCTTAGTAACCAGAAGTATTTTTTCTGCTTCTTGGGCTTCAAACATACCTCATGGGTCAGCTTTTAAATGTATAACAATATACATTTAAACAATTTTTTTTAAATATAACAATTTATAACAACTTTTAATTGTGTGCTGTACAGTCTTTATTTGATTTGATTTAAAATATCTAGTTTTGTCAGGACTAAGATAGCAAGTAGTCTATTTTAGTGAAAAACATCATGTACTGCATTCACTATTTAAAAATAGTGACAATCAAAACATGCTTCCAACCCTTCACCAGTGCAGACATGCAGTGATTACTGAGCAAGGTCTCATTCACAGGTAGATAGCAGCCTAATCAATAATCCCAATGTGAGGCTGCCATGCTGACCACTCAGAACAAAACAAGCGAGCTAAGTTCATCCACTGAGGAATGGGTCAGCAAAATGTGGTATATCCATGCAATGGAATATTATTCAGCCATTAAAAGGAATGAAGTACTGGTACATGCTACAGTAGGGATAAGTCTCAAAAACATAATGCTATTATAAGTGAAAGAACCCAGTCACAGAAGGCCACATATAGTAGGAGTCCATTTATATGAAATACTCAGAATAGGCCAATCCATAAAGACAGAAAGTAGATTGGTGTTGCCAGGGGCTGGGGACAGGATGGAGCTTGGGAGCTAGTGAGCTAATAGTGGGTGTGGGGTTTCTTTTTGAATGATGAAAATGTTCTAATATTAGATTACATTGATGGTTTCAAGCTGGGTGAATATACTAAAAACCATTGAACTGTACACTTTAAACAAGTGAACTTTATGGTATGAAAATTATATCTCAATAAAACTGTTTTTTTTTTAAAAGAATAGCATGAGAGCTAAATTAATGGGAGGCTGGGCATGGAGGCTCATGCCTGTAATCCCAGCACTCTGGGAGCCCAAGGCGGGTAGATCACTTGAGGCCGGGAGTTCGAGACCAGCCTGGCCAACATGGTGAAACCCCATCTCTATTAAAAATATAAAGATTAGCAGGGCGTGGTGGCATGTACCTGTAGTCCTGGCTGCTCAGGAGGCTGAGGCAGGAGAATCGCTTGAACTGGGAGGCGAAGGTTGCAGTGAGCCGAGATCACTCCATCGCACTCCAGCCTGGGCGACAGAGCAAGACTCTGTCTCAAAAAAAAAATAATAATAATTAATTAATAGAAATGATCAGGCTAGATAATGATTAAGCTAGAAAGCTGGAGAAAGGGAGCTGCCCCAGACCAGGTTGTAAAAGGCTCTTTTCGGGGGAGGTTGGGCTAAAGGAACTACTTGAAGGGGAGGGAACCCTATAGGCCACAGCAGAGGCAGCTGACTGATGGAGCATCTTGGGGGGCTAGGTCAGTGGCCACACCCCACTATCAACTGACCGTTAGAGGTTGTATTAAAGTTTGGGGTAGGACATGGTTAAAAGTTGATGATTGCAGCCAAAAGAAGTATCATCTAGATAAAGAGGGCTCCAGAAGACCCTGAACAATTAAGCAAAAATGGGATAGTCGACTAGTGCTGTACAGAAGGAAATGGCTAGAATTAGCAGCCAACTCCTGTTAACAAGAAAACTAACTTTTTTTTTCTTCTTTCTTTTTCAGACTATAGCCTTCACTTTCCCTCGGTGAGTACAAAACTTTTTAAAAATTATTTTTGATGTACAGATAACTAGCTTAAAATAATATGTGGGATTTAATTATTAGAAGAGCATTGTCTTCTTGAGAAAGAAAGCCATATGGTCAGCATGTTATATTTGAATTTTATGCCTTACCTTGCTTGAACAGGCTCGTATCACACCTTTTTGTTACATCATTTGCGTGTGTGTGTGTGTGTGTGTGTGTGTGTGTGTGTGTGTGTGTGTGAAATTTGGCTCAGCTGCTTGGTCTCCTAAAATGTATTGTTGAGGACACAATTTCTACATGCTTTCCCTTCACTGACTTGTCGTTGCTTTTCAAAGGGCCTAGCCTTATCTCAATGGCACACATCCGACCAGTGTTCAGGAACGCGGGGGCACATAATTGCATTGATGGTAACTGCTTCTTAAATTGATCTGCTCTAGAGAAAACTGCTGAAAAGGAGATTCTCCGGATTGCACGCTCAGTAAAAGCAGTGTCAGGGGTGTCGCATAATTTTATGCCTTTTGGGTCCAGGCAATGGCAAAATTCCATGGCCTTGATGTCCTTAGAAAAAGAAAACTTTAAACAACAGAGCCCTTTTGCAGTCTACTTAATCAATTTAATGCTGTTAAGTTTCCTAAACAAATCGAAGGAAGAAAATCTAAGCGCTTTTGCAGCGTCTGCAGCGTGCGGGCGAGTGGCACATGGACTTCTGGGTGTGCTTGCTTTCAGCAGGCACCATGATGCCGGCCACCAGGAAGCTGTATTTCCTAAATGTATTGCCGTGTTTGAAAGGCACTGACTCCATTCTGGAATCATTTTCAGGTCAATGGATCAATTACTGTGCCCTAGCTGGCCCTCTTTTTTAGGCAGGGTGCCCTTTGTGGCACTGTTCCATCTGGGCATAAATGCTTATGGTCATTCTTGGTGTGATCAAATGCATTTTGACTGTGTGGATTGTTTCTTTCTTTCTTGGTAAGGAATGTTAAGTAAAAGTAATGATTGATTAAGCTAGAGAAGAGGGATGCCTTCATTTGCCACCTACTAAGTTAATTTGTCGTCCATGTTCTCCATTGCATCATTATAAGACGTTGATTCTCAATGGGGAACTCTTCTTGGGTAAATGTCAGCGGTGGCATCAAAGAGAAGGATCGTTACTGGAATCATATTTGTGGGATGGAGGATTAACTATATGAAATCTACAATCCCTTATAGCCTCAGAATCCTATACAAGGGGTGTTGGCTGGTCGATACTGGTTTGAACGCTTATTAAATGTGGCTTTCCTCAAAAGCAATGGAGCTTCGTGCTTTATCGAATGCAAACATGCCTACCATGCTAGAATGAAATATTTGAGTGTCAGACCCCACAGATACAGCTCCTTTTGAAATACAGGGCTCAGATTATGATTTGTTACAAGTGTGTGACCTTTGCACCCCTTGTCTTTCTACTCAGTACTGGCCCCTCCGCACTCCGTTTTGCCTTCTGCCACTTCCAAAATTTCCTATTCCTCCCGGCAAGTTGACCTGCCCCCCATCAGTGAGTCAGCAGCTCCCGCAGCTGAGTGATCCTGTGACAGGTGCTTCCGGGGCTCCTCCACCTCCCGGCATTGTCTCAAAACCAGCAAGAGATTCAGAAGTGCGTGTCCCCCCCAAAGGTCACTGAATGTGTGTCCAGGAGCTGACTTCCTGTCCTCCCTGCATCCACCATGGGTAGTTGGCAGCCAGAGCAGCTTTAGGGGGCACCTCCCTTTTCCTGGCCCCATCCTTCCTTTGCCTCCATTTCTTTCTTTTCTTTTCTTTTTTTTTCTTTTTTTTTTTTTTTGAGACAGAGTTTCGCTCTTGTTACCCAGGCTGAAGTGTGATGGCACGATCTTGGCTCACAGCAACCTCTGCCTCCTGGGTTCAAGCGATTCTCCTGCCTCAGCCTCCCGAGTAGCTGGGATTACAGACAAGCACCACCACGTCCAGCTAATTTTGTATTTTTAGTAGAGACGGGGTTTCTGCATGTTGGTCAGGCTGGTCTCGAACTCCCGACCTCAGGTGATCCGCCCGCCTCAGCCTCCCAAAGTGCTGGGATTACAAGCATGAGCCACCGCACCCGGCCCTGCCTCCATTTCAGTGGGAAAGTAAAGCTCTTCTTCAGGAAGATCCTGAGTTCCTAGATTAAGGGCACTTCTGATTCCAGAAATCTTTCTCTTGACACGAGGAAAAGGTTTTTGAAGCCTGGGTCTCCTATCTGTGCTGCCTTGTCTGCTGCCTTTGTGTGGGACCTGCCCACTGGGCTACTGATATGGTTTGGCTCTGTGTCCCCACCCAAATCTCATCTTGAATTGTACTCCCCTAATTCCCACGTGTTGTGGGAGGGACCTGGTGGGAGATAATTGAATCTTGGGGGCGATTCCCCCATACTGTTCTCATGGTAGTGAATAAGTCTCACGAGATCTGATGGTTTTTTAAGGGGTTTCCACTTTAGCTTCTTCCTCATTCTGTTCTCTTGTCTGCGCCATGTGAGACATGCCTTTCACCTTCAGCCATGATTGTGAGGCCTCCCCAGCCATGTGGAACTGTGAGTCCAATCGGCCTCTTTCTTTTGTAAATTGCCCAGTCTTGGGTATGTCTTTATCAGCATCGTGAAAATGGACTATCACAGCTGCCAAGGTAGAATACCAGACTGATCTATTAGCCCGTTGCATTTTCACTGCTAAGCATTTGAGACATGTACAGAGCTTCAGGATATCTATTAATGGAAGGGAACTTATTGCTCACTTGTGGGATTCAGAGACGTGCTTTTGAGTCAGAACTAAAAAGATAGTTCACCTTGGGCAGGGCGGATAAGCCCACTAAGGCTGGAGATGGTGCCACAGCCACCGCCCACGCTGGCCAGCTGACTGCAGAGGAGCCTAGTCACACGTGCTGGATGAACACATCAGCCTGTGCAAGCCTTCTCTTCTCTCATCAATCCATCACTTCCTAGGATGTGATGTGACATTTAAGTAAGATGACCCAAGGTAAGCATTTAATAAAAGCTAGCTATGGGCTGGGCGCGGTGGCTCACGCCTGTAATCCCAGCACTTTGGGAGGCCAAGGCAGGTGGATCATTTGAGATCAGGGGTTCAAGACCAGCCTGGCCAACATGGGGAAACCCTGTCTCTACTAAAAATACAAAAATTAGCCGGGTGGTAGTGGCACACACCTGTAATCCCAGCTACTTGGGAGGCTGAGGCAGGAGAATCGCTTGAGCCTGGGAGGTGGAGGTTGCAGTGAGCCAAGATTGCGCCACTGCACTCCAGCCTCCATGACAGAGTGAGACCCTGTCTCAAAAAATAAAAATAAAAATAAATAAAAGCTAGCTGTGGTTATCACTGCTACTCTTATTATGATCATCATCACAGAATCATGGCAACTGTTTCCAACTTTTAAGGAAGGCATTTAACTGAATTGTAACATATATGCTGGTACTATAGTGGGTATCAAAAGGAGTTCCCTTTACTAGCAGTAATCTAATTTTTCACTTAAAAAAACTATATTAATATTTGACATCTAGGGCGGGTGCGGTGGCTCACACCTGTAATCCCAGCACTTTGGGAGGCCGAGGTGGGAGGATCACCTGAGGCCAGGAGTTCAAGACCAGCCTGGCCAACATGGTGAAACTTTGTATCTGCTAAAAATAGAAAAATAAGCTGAGTGTGGTGGCGGGCACCTGTAATCCCAGCAACTTGAGAGGCTGAGGCATGAGAATTGCTTAAACCTGGGAGGCAGAGGTTGCAGTGAGCCAAGATTGCACCACTGCACTCCAGCCTGGGTGAAAGAGCAAGACTCTGTCTCAAAAAATAAAAAAAAAAATTGACATCCAAAAAAATGAGTCAAGTCTTTTTTCCTGTTAAGCTGGATTAGGAAGGGTCTCTTGAGTGGAGTCACCCGTTCCCATGTTTTCCTTTCCATTTTGTTTGTCTTTAACAATAGAGTTGTGAAAATAACGCTGTAGTTCATATCAGTGATCCAATATGACCAAAGTTCCTTCAACTGGAGAATGCTTGCAACTCTGTGGGTCTCTCACATAGTATTTAATGCAATGAAATTTCAGAATTAAGAATTTATAAAAGACGTATCATTAAGGTTTAAATATTTTCTCCAGACTCTTTGAGGTCTTATATTGTTATACCTAAGGGTATTCACTAGGAAGTACAATTAAATGATTCTGTAACTTGACTATTTCACTTTGGTTCATGGAAATACCCAAGGAATAAAAGAAGACAAAATCAACATGTGAATATTCAGCCACTGTGAGTTTCAATTTTGTAATGTACTTAGGCTTCCCTTCACTCACTTGTTCTTCTTTAGTAATCTCTGTTTCCTCCTCTGTCACTTTTAAGTAGTGTGATTTTTTCTCTTCTGACTCATTTGTGTTTCTTGATGTTGATTTGAATGGCTACCATGACAGGAAAAAAAAAATCTGTTCGTTTTAAAATAAAGTTCAGGGTTCTGACAGGCAGGGGGACCTCTCCAAGCTTGATTCTGGCTGCATCCGCTGGGGTGATGTTTCCAGCAGGGCAGGAGCTATATGCCCCGGGCTGGCCTTCAGAATCCCAGAAGGAAGTGAGAAGCCTGGTGGGCAATGCACATACAAAATTAAAACCTTCTAAGACATGTGATTCCTATTTCCCTCTTCATCATATACTTGGGTTTTTTATGAGCACCAATGGATTCCACGGGTTTCTATCCAACCCACAGTGACAAATTATTCTCCTGGTGACTGAATTAGAAGTTGACAGTAAGTTGGAAGAATGCCTCTGGATCTGACATGACAAACAGATTAATCCTTCATTTATTTCCATTTCCAGTCCTCCCTCCCCCCGGGAAAGTTTCCGCATTCTTTCAAGAAGTGCCTCCTAAAAGAGCCTAGTAGGTAATCCTTTGTCACAGAGCAAAGGCATGGGCGTTAATCAGTCACAGTTTCCCCTAAGAGGAAATGGGAACACAGATTTCCTATATAAACTCATGTCTCGTCACCGTATTCACAGCAGACCCAGTTCAGAGTTGGAATTCTTCTAGAAATCCTTTCTCAGCTGTCAGGGAAACATGGATTCTCCAAGGCCAGGCTGGTTTCCCAGCGTCTTCCCAGGAAGGCAAGAGGTAATGGGGAGCTCAGAGGGGCCTTTCTTGTCTCTTTGGTTTTATGTCATGGTTGCTTCTAATACAATTTCTAAAGTACGTGAAAATCAGGCTAAAGAATATTACCAGGAAGGCATCGTTAAATGAAAATTTGGCAAGCCTCTTAGTTACCTTTATCCAGCTCTGTGCAGGAAATCTGGGATCTATGCTTCAGGAAACCATTTCCAGTCCACCACGCCTCGGTCGATAGTGCACTGGGGATGGCACGGAGGCATTGTCTGTTTGGGCCTGGTGGGTTGTCAGACAGCCAAGAATCCAAGGTAAGGTTCACCTTTTTAGAAAAACAGTCCCTAACAATTGCTGGGGACATAGGCCGGCTCGATGACATGGGAAAATCCCACCCATTGTAAATTAGACATTTTCCATCTTTGTAATCAAAACTCCCCTCTTCATTTTTCTTAACTAGATTTGTGAAGTGGCATTTTAATTAAAAGTGACACTCAGAGCAAGCGTGAGGCACCTGGACTGCAGGCCAGTGAGCTGGTCTTCAAGGAGCTTGTCTTCAGGCTCCTGAGGCCAGGGCCGGCACTCCGTGTGTAAGGGTTTCCTGCCTGTGCAGTTCATGTTGCAGAAACAGATGATATTGTCGGCTGCAGATGCATGCCAACTGCCTGAGGGGTGGCATCATTCATATTAGGAGAAAGAAGACAAGCAATGTATAAACGCTTTTGGGTGTGTAAGTTAGAGAGATTTCCCAGACCCAGCGGTGCATCAGGACGAGGTCTGGTGCCAGATGCAAGGGCCGTGAGTAGACCAGTCCTACCTAATATAGGAACTCACCCTCAACTGCAGCTCCATCCCCTGGGGGCGGCCCCCTGTAGATTGAGCAACAGGAAAAGGGATTACATTCTGCTCAGAAATGACCATTTGCAGTGACTCTTTTTTTTTTTTTTTAAACTGAGTCTCTCTCTATCACTCAGGCTGGAGTTCACTGGCACAACCTCGGCTCACTGCAAACTCTGCCTCCCGGGTTCAAGTGATTCTCCTGCCTCCACCTCCCGAGTAGCTGGGATTACAGGCACCTGTCACCGTGCCCAGCTAATTTTTCTGTTTTTAGTAGAGATGGGTTTTGCCATATTGGCCAGGCTGGTCTCGAACTCCTGACCTCAGGTGATCCACCCACCTCGGTCTCCCAAAGTGCTGGGATTACAGGCATGAGCCACCTTACCTGGCCTGCGGTGACTTTTTAAAGCTGCTTATACACATGAACATAAAGATGGAAACAACAGACACAGGGAACTCCAAAAGGGAGGAGGGAGGGAGGAGAGCAAGGCTTGAAAAACTATCTATTGGGTACTATGTTCTCTACTGGGGCGATAGGTTCAACAGAAGCTCAAAGCCCAGCATTATGCAATGTACCCATGTAACAAACCTGCACACATACTCTCGAATCTACAATAACATTTTTTAAAACTGCTTATTATGTTGCAGAGTTTGGTAAAAATTATTTAAAATGGTAAGAAAGGAAGGATCTCTGTGGAACTATTGAACAAAAACATGTCATATAATAGATTTTCTGAGTATCTTTTCTCCTTGTTTTGAATAGAAATGAGCATAAGCAAAAAAAACAAAAACTGGATTTGTGTTTATTTTATGATGAGGGCTGATTGAGTTCTAACAACTTTAAAAAAATATGTTGATAGTATTTAACTGATTTCAAACAACTCTACCAAGATTCATCTGCTATCAGAAATGGTGCAAATTTCATGTTCAAGTGCTATAACATATACATATAGATAGCTTCTTAAAGCTATATATATTTTGCACATACATATTATATATTTAAAGCTATCATGTTGCCGTGTTGCTGCTGAGAAATGAATTTTTTTAAATCTCATGTTTGTGGAAATTATTATTTAGAAAAACAGGATTTGCTCTATTTCCTGTTTTTCCAGATAACTTACATGCCTTATGCTTAAACAAAAATTGCATTTCTGATAGGACACATACACATAGAGCACTTATTTACAAAGCATGCTCAGACTCATGACCTCAAGTGGGCCCCCTAAACACGCAGAGGCAGCAATCCAGGCGTGCCTTGTCACCTCTCCCTTAAAGAGGGGAAAACAGAAACCCAGGCAGGCTGGATAAGTGAGTTGTAGGACAGTGGAAAGGAAGTGCCAGTCCCCTGCAGTGCTCTCTCAGACTGAAACGGTGCTCCTCTCCAACTGAAAAAACAGTCAGCTCTCATTACCACCACCAAAGGTGAAGTTCAGACCTGCCAAAAGAAAAACTTTTCCATTATGAAAAATATTATTTGACAGTTATGCAAGTGACAGAAAACATTAACAAATAAAAACATACCCTGTGGATTCTGCAAACAGTTTGCTGGTTGATAATTATATTTTGGAACAGTTTTATGATCACTTGAGTTGACCTTGGCCAGAGTTCCCAATTATTTCTGCATGTTATCTGCTGACCAAATCCAGCTTTCTAATCTCTTTTCACACACTTGGCACGTTTCCTTTCAGCAGAGCCAATAATTTGTTCATTCGCTCACTGAGGGTTTATCGGGTTTATCAGGTATCTCTTGCAAGTTCATAATTGTGCAAGATATTGAAAAATGAAGTGGTTGATTCTAGTTCTAATTTCAGGAAATATTGCTTAGAGAGTCAATGTTTGAGTCCTTTCTCTACTAAGTATAAATGTGTGTTTTGCCCAGGAGCCTAGCAAAATGATTGATTAGAAAGATTTTCGTTCTGGAAAGTTGAATGACCCCTGTAATCTCAGCACTTTGGGAGGCTGAGGCAGTTGGATCACTTGAGGTCAGGAGTTCGAGAGCAGCCTGGCCAGTGTGGTGAAACCTCGTCTCCACTAAAAATACAAAAATTAGCCAGGCATGGTGACACGTGCCTGTAATCTCAGCTACTGAGGAGGCAGAGGTAGGAGAATCGCTTGAACCCAGGAGGCGGAGGTTGCAGTAAGCCGAGACTGCGCCATTGCACTCCAGCCTGGGTGACAGAGCACAACTCCATCTCAAAAAAAAAAAAAAAAAAAAAAAGAAAGAAAGAAAAGGAAAGAAAGCAGAGTGACTTAGACTTGTCAGTTCATCACTCTGAGTCACACCTTCTTGGTCTAAAACATAAAGGGCTGGGTGAGAATTGTTTAAAGACATCTTTATGCTCTAGGGTGGTGGTGGTCTGGATTTGGAGTTAGCAACAGAAATCCCCGGAAAGTAACTACTGCAGGTGTCAGCCATGACTAGGACCAGCCGCACTCATCCCCTTGTCTTGCAGGATGTGTCTGCATGTTTTGGGGTGAATGTTTTGTCATCTTCCTATGAGAAATCAGCACTGGCCTGGGGGGCTTCCTCCTCCTGCCTCACTCATTTGTTTTTGCTCTCTCACTGCACTCCAAAAGAAACAAGAACATTTTTTTTAAAAGCTTTTTATTAATGGAAAATTTTTATTTGAAATATGGTCATTTCCTTTTTATAATGTTGCTTCTATTCAGGAAGGAAAAGCTGAGAATCCGTGGGCTTTGATTTTAAAACTCAAACAAAATGTTAGTTAATAAAACAAAGGTATTTTTCCCACTGTTCTGAGGGCCGTCTGGCAAATGGTTCCGGGGGCTGCGTGATGGTTTATGTCACTAGAAGAAGTGATTCACTGGGAAGGTGCACCACTTCGTCTCCTCAGAAACCATGGAAACCCCCGATATCACTCTGTTCCCCTCTTGGGGGAGTTCTCAACAGAAGACACACTGGAAAGTGGATGTCACTGGGATGAAGTTAGAAATCCCAAAAGTAGACTATTTGAGCAAGATCGGATTCAAAGGCATCACTATTTTCAAAACCTGTTTTTGGCTTCCTTCCCATCTGAAGCCAACACTGACATGCTGTTATGCTGTTTCCCGTTGTGGGCGGATTGACTTAATTTTTAATGAGTGATTCACTACCCACGGCTGTATGTTTTCCGCCTGCTGAGCTGAGAATTAAGTCATTTTCCTTTAAAAAATTCTTTCTGATACCAACTGAGTAATGTGGTTCTCAGTGTTTGAGACAAGGAGACATGTTAATATCACTTAAGAGAAGGCGTTTCACCTGACCTAGGCTCTTAAGACACGGCAATCGTGACGCCATCACGACTGGAATGCTCTCGAGAAAAGGAGCCTGTCTCATTCAGCTTTCAAAAACACTTCCTTCTATAGAAACATTTTCCAAAGTTGTGCAATTTCTTGAAACATCTTCTGAGGGTAATACAAAGCCAATCCATTTGGGAAGTCACGTGGCAGGTTTCCTAATGGGAAGCCTGGTAATATCGTGTGTTTCCCTACAGTGTTTGCAGGGTCTCACCCCGTCCACTCTGACGACTCCGACTGGCCTCTGTCCGTCCAGCAGGGATCTGGCAATCCTTTCTGATCCATAATCTTTATTAAAATAGCACCGGAGGTACTTGTGGCCACCAGAGCTATTTAGCTCCT
The DNA here is from genome assembly GCF_006542625.1 of Nomascus leucogenys. Classification (NCBI taxonomy): domain Eukaryota; kingdom Metazoa; phylum Chordata; class Mammalia; order Primates; family Hylobatidae; genus Nomascus; species Nomascus leucogenys. The sequence goes on along the minus strand of NC_044383.1, from coordinate 5,559,281 downwards.
GTCTTGGGCCCCACCCCTTACCAAACTGTTCCCTCTCCTGGGCCCCTCAACACCACTCCTTCAGGATGACTCTGAAGCACAGGCCGCCCTATCTTTACAATGAGTCCCTCCTGCCTGGCCTGAGCACAGACCAGTGAGCCCACCGGGTGAGCAGTTGAAGCTCATCCTTGTGCCCAGCACCTCGGGGTCCCCAGGATCAGATTTTACCCAGTAGAACCCAAGAACCTACAGGATGGGAAACACAGCTAGCAAAGAGGCGGCAGGAGGGGTGCAAATCAGACGGGTGAGAAAGGGAGGCTGGAGGGGCAGGTGGAACATTCAGGAGTCAGTCGTGGGGAAAACAACATGACCGGAAAAGGAGCAGAGGTGGAGCCTGCGAGGCTTAGTTGCCGAGTGTCTGTGCTAAGCAACCACGTGGGGGTCAGCAGGTCACCCCTCTTCTAAGGACATCCATCTCCCTGGCTGCCCAGTGGAGCGACCTCTGCAAGGCTCTAGGGTTCTCACCATTCAGGTTGGGCCCTCAGAAGAAACTGAAAAGTTCTAGCACAAAATTCATGGCACACTGAAAATACAAGGGGTGGCAGCTGGGGGTCTCTTTCCTTTGCGGATGGTCTGCTCTTAACCCAGCATCTTGGGCCTCGGCTCAGGGCTTCCTGAAGCCGAGCTTTCCTGGAGAGGAGGCCCCCTGTAAAGGGCAGCTGCTCCCCAGCGCTCCTGGGCCTAGGGGCACTCAGGAAACACCCGGGTACCCTCAGGGCCAGACCGCAGGCCTGGAGCCACTCCTTTTGCTGACGCACCTGCATCAGAAAGCCAGACACCTGCTCTAGAAACCTAGGTACCAGGTCTAAAATCCAAATACAGCATCAGGAGCCCAAATACCTGGTTAGAATCCAAGTCCCCAGTCAGAAAACTAAATATCATGCAACAAATCCAAATACCTCTTCAGAAACCCAAATATGTGGTCAGAAAGCCAAGTAAGTGCCCAGGCATTTGTAATAACCATGTAAGTGGGAGTCTTCATTTTTCTCCAGAACATGTAGCCCCTTTCTGAAATTCATCATAAAGCTAAAAAAATAATAATTGCTTTATTTCAGTGAGGCTGTAGTGCGTTTTTTTAATGTGTCTGCTGTAAATATCGCAGTGTGCCTGGGATATTTGAAAAAGTTTGAAGTTGCCCCTGGTCACAGAATCTAGGGTCCTGATTGAAAATGAGCAGAGGGTTGTGGAAATAGACTCACTGAAATTGCATATTCAGGTCTATGAAAGACAGAGAACTACATCAGGGTGTTTCAGCAACCTGGGGGCTCCTCTTCTAAGTTTCTTAAATCCCCAGGAAAGGGTTTTCTTCGAGGACGTGGCTAAAAGGAAATGAACTACTAATCTTGAGAAATGAAAAGTCAAGTTCAGAGAACGGCCTGACGGTTCGAGCGATCATAGAGTGCATGTTTTCTGTAGCTCCCATTTTCTACTTTATCCATAATTTATATGACGTGTGACACATAACTTGAAGCTAATGCGTGGTGGGGCCACCGCAGAGGGACAGAAAACAGTCGATGTGGAAGCCATGCCTCACTGTCACAGATGGGGGTGGGGGGCCAGGGTCTCAGCTCCTGGAGGGGGCGAGGGAGCCCATTGTCCTGGGATCCCCAGGGCTTACCCAGTGTGCACCGGGTCTCAGGAACTGCGTTGCTGATGGATGTGTGAATGAGTGGACGAACAGGCGTGGAGGATGGGGGAGTAGGGAGAAGACAGTTGTATCTTTGCATTCTTCACAGAGCCTGGGGCAGCACTTAGCACAAACAGGGCTGGCTACTTAAAACCCAGGGTCACTCGTTCAAAAGGCAGGAAAAAAAGCTTTTTTCCTTTCTTCGTGTTCTCTCTCTGGACCTTTCATGGTGTTTGTGTGTATGTGTGTGTGTGTGTGTGTGTGTGTGTGTGTTACCTTCTATTTAATGTCACATTCCCCCAGGCACTAGGATACTCTCACTGCCTTCAACTGGGCAGGAAGAGGGTGCGCATCCAGCCCCCATTCTCCCTGTTGAGGAGTGGGGGGAGTCTCAGTTGCTGGTCGGGGCAGGAAGTGGACAGTCAAGAACCCAGCGGGGTGGAGCAGAAGGTGGGCCCAGTGTGAGTTGAGGGGCCATACCCCGGCACATGTCCCATTGCCCCACCAGAGTTCCCTCACAAAACACAAGTTCAGAGATAAAATTCTTATGACAGATATAGGTAGCAGTTACAGAGCATTAAACCCCAAGCATGAGGGGCTCTCTTCTGAGTGAGGGCCTGAGCACTGCTCTGCTCTTGTGTCCCCGAAGCCCACCCTGAGTATGAGAAGTGAGGGTCAGAGCCCTGCAGCGTCCTGCCCATGGTGACTTGCGAAGGACGTTCTTTTCCAGGGGAGCACAGCCAGAGCTCTCTTCTCTGATTCCATCATTAGTTTCTGGAAAGGCCTTACCTACCCACCCTGTCTGATGCTACCTATACAACTTCCAGCCCCAAGTTACTTTCTGTACCTCCGTTCTACTTTATATTGTCGTTAAAGCACTTACCAGTATTTGGAACTGTGGTATTTACCCATTCTCTCACCCGCAAGAACGCAGGCCCCATAGGATAGGGATCCTGTCCCTCTGTCCCCTCGCACAAGTGCTGGCATGAGAGAGGCACCCAGTGAATTTTAGGTGCATGAATGAATATTCCTTACATGACTTTATATCCTTTTAGGACCAAGCGGGATATAAATAAATAAATTAAGTCAACTAACACCTCCAAGTGTCTCAGTCAATTTTCAGTGATTTTTCTCTGTCCAACACCAGACTGGCTTCAGTGATTTCTTTCACTGATGTGGCCACATTTGTTTTGCTTTATTTTGTGGCCATGCAGCCCAATGTCTCAGGGGCTGTTGGTCCTCCTGAATCCCCGCTGGAACGCAGGGGAGAGCCTCATTCCAGGTCTGCACTGGCCCCAAACTGGGCCAAGACTGCACATTTCAGTTCACTCTGGGTTTCTGATAGCAGTTCTCTCCCCAACCCCCCATCCCCAGAATTCCTAAGAGCTAAGGGATGTGCCCACCAATCCAAGCCACCTACTAGCATTGAACTTCTGTGTCTTGAAAAGGGATTTGGTTTTGAACCAGTCACTGGGAGATGCGTTCTAAGGTGAGGCCTTCCCAGTCAATAAACCTGTAGGTGTCGCCCACCAAAAAAAGTAAATCTGACCTCAGCCCAGCCGCATGGTGATGCCTATTCCATCAGGGCAGAGGGGCAGCAGCTGGCAAGAGAGGCTCAACCCCCACCACTCCTGAGAGCCAGGAGGCCCCGGCTTTCAAACTCAGGCTTCACAGATCCACACATCTTTGTTCTCAGAGAAGAGAACCCAAAGTGTGTCTCCCAGTGAGTTCTGAGGATGGGGGAATTAGGAAGGGCACCATGTCCGCTTGTGAGATAAACCGACCCACCTGGTTCCACATAGTGGGAGGTGGCTCAAGTGTCAAGTGGCCCATGCCATCTGGTCTTCTTGGTTTTCTTCCAGCCTCTTCCCTGGAGATGGTTATGTGCTTTGCTTCTTACTAAACGTATCCAGAAGCCAAGGCAAGCTAGGAGGAGAAGTGGGATCTGGATCAGCAGATCCAGAATAGCACTGCAAAATTACCCAGCTGGGGCTTAGCTGACTGTCCAGACCCTGACGGTGGGGTTTAGAATTGGAGAGCATCCAAGCCTTTCTGTGATTTCATCAGCACCATCACGCAATAGGTTGTTTGAACACCGATATGAAAACCTATTTTCCAACGATGCTGCAACATTTGATTAATTCTTCTGTATGGGATAGCAAGATGGCTAAAGCAAGCATTGCTTGCAGTTGTGATGAATTTGCCGAGTGTCAGAGGAAAATTGTCAGGCCACAAACTAATCATTCTTAGGTGCCTCATTTAGCATTCTGTCCATGTTTATACCAACTCTACACGAGCGCACACACACACACACACACACGCAAAATATTCCACCTTGAGCTAAATGGATTTGACCTCTATTTGTAAAGTGTGCATTAGCGTGAAATGGAGGGGGGCTTTCTTTGAGGGTTCAGCAAGCCATCTAGCCTACATGCTCTTGTCTTAGATGCCAGCCTTGGTCTTAAAGAGCCTAGTTTCTAAGGGAAAATTCATGTCATGGACATCTTGTTTCCAGGATTCAGTGTGATTCACTTTTCATTTCAGGATGATGTTGAGTCTCCTGTGTTATTCCCAGTGTGGACGTGGAGCAGTGACTGATGTCTAATTATTTGGAAGGGAGAGAGCTTCTCTAAGAAGGACATGCAATGTTGGAAGCTTCCGTTGCTTGGCAACATGTAACTTTACCTATGTTAAACTGCCAGAGGCAGTTTAAAGGGCTAAAGACGCCCATTCAGGCAATAGTAGATTACAAGGAAGATCTCGAAACCTGCCCCATCAAAATCACTTTCCACCATAGAAATAAACACCTAAGAGAGGATCTGGGATGTGAGTGGTTGCATGTTGCACACCAGCAAACAGGGTGAGAAAGAAGGCAGTGGTGCCATTTTTCTGCACTCATACTGTGTACATGCCCTGTTAAAGTTGATTCGAATTGCTCATTCCTTACAATAAAACCTCCAACCAGAGACTCCCCTTCAGAATGTATGCCCCTGCAGCTTCCCCCGTTTTTATGACTGTGGCACCTCACTGGAACCCATGCCAGCCCCTTCCCATCCAGCTAGTATGCCTCCCAGCATTCAGCTTCAGCCTCCAGCCTTGTGTCATGTCAGCAGCTGAGCTCATGAAAACTCTTCTATCCAATGAAGGAGGAGGCTGAGAGGTGCACCAGTGGCTGGATCCAGGCACATGCAGGCTCCGAGCTCACAGAAACAGGGCCTTCATGTCCTGGCTGTCGGGAGTTCCTGTGAATGTTGCAACTCTCATTTCTTTTTGAAGTGGGTGTGTAAGAAGCGTGTCTGTTCATTGTGGCAGCCTGAGTTTTGGAGGCCCCACAACATTCTTTCCTACGTGGAAAGAGTTTTCTTTTTAATTCAGAAACAACAAACCTTCTCAGCCTCAAACCAGGCCAATCTTACAGTGTCATGGCAAAAAAAAAAAAAAAGAAAAGAAAAAAAGGAAGAAAGAAAAAGAAGAAATTAAAACATGCAAAGCAAAAAACAAATAGAAAACAAAGAACACAGTGCAACAGTCAAAATCATGTTAACTTAATGAATTTGGGCCAAACTTAGATTTAACATTTCCTTGAAGTTTGACTTCCATAAATCACCTGTCTTTTTCAAACAGCAGCCTCTGAAGTACAATCCAGCTTATTTCTCCCCTTTTGATCAATGCTCTTCCCAGGAATCAAACCCAGCTCTTAAGAGCATTTGTAATGGAAGCTAAAGACAGCTGACCACTAACTGGCCCTGAACACCCAGGTACACTCTGAGTTTGCCCACAAGGAAAAGTTATGGAGTCCACATGCTCCAAAGGGGACTCCATGTTCAAGGTAATCTCCCAAGTCCCTCTGCTGCTGCTGGCTGTGAGGCATCAATATCCTCCCACAACCTGGACTCAGGGGCTGCAGCCTCAGAGGACCAGCATCGTGGAGTTCAAGTTCAGTTCAGCACTTGAATAGTACATCCTTCAGGAAACCAGGGCACTGAAGACTGAAAAGCAGAATCAATAACATTCATGTATATTTTAAGGCCAGAGTTCACAAATTAGAGACCTTAGGAATTAATATAAGTACATGTACATGTATTTGTGGCTATGTGTACTAGTTACAAATAAGAGACAAGAAAGGAGATATACAAATAGGAGAACGAAGCATATTCAAAAATGAATATGGCAAAAGTTCGAATGAATGTGAACTAACAACAAAAAAAAATATAGTTTCTCGTTTCTAGGCATATTACTTCTGCTTTTTCAAAACCATTTCTCAAGTTATTGATAATAATATGAATTCTGTCCTTAAACTGCTTAATGAAGGAGAGTAAATTAATGTATTTTAAGATGATCTTTCTGTTTTTAAGTCCCGCTGCTTCCGTCACATTTACACCAGCACACACGGACACTTCCATCTGTCCCCATTCGTCATCACTGTGAGATGAAGCTAAGAATTCGATTCACTAAGTTTTATATAGCCAGTACCATGTGAAACACATGACTTGATTGAAATGTGTGGTGTGACTGCAATGGGAAGCAGTAGAACACGCTTCTAGCGGCAGCAATACTGCACCATCACCATGACAACCAGTGGAAATAATGGCCCCCTTTGGGAATAAAAGAGATCTCAAATCCTGTTGCAGTCAGTAGCGCTGGCTGTCTGCAGTAGAGATGGTTTTCAATGATTGTTTCAGAAATTCCTTATCAACAGAAAATGAACGAGAAGGGGAGTTTTCAGAAAATAAATGGATTTGCAGACAACTAACGTCATCATCGAAGTCACCAAAGAAAGCAAAGCAGAGACTGGGGAAGCTGAGGCTGAAGTAGCAAGGGCATTCCACCCAGGCTGCTATTCCAGTCGCTGTGAAAGCCTGGTCGCTGTCTTTGCCATGCAGAACACATCTCTGGGAATGCTGTCGATGTGTGCCTCCATCTTTTAAAGGCTTTCCATTTCTGTCTGGATTTTTTCTTTATGGGAGGCAGAAATAATAGTGAATTGAATGAAATGGAGTATACAAGTGTCTAGCACCGTCCTTGGCACATAGAAAGTGCTCTGTAAACAGTACTTCACATCAAATTCTTGGGACAAATGAAAGTGAGTGCCTGGCGCTGCACATAGGAAGTGTAATCGTCTTTTAAAGGAAAAGACGTGGCAGCAAACCATCCTCCCGACGTGACGTGCTGCGTTGGTGCTTTTACGTCCCTGGTCCTTCTGAAAGACGCAAAATTGTGTTGGAGCTACTGGTGCACCTTTGTAAGGCCTGCACTGATGACTGCGCCACTGGGAAGGGCACTTCTTTATGAAGTCGTCATATTCTCAGGGAGACTGGTCAACCCATAGAATGTGAAAAAAAAGAAGCTATGTGAAAAAAAACTCCCCCTTGTCACAGACAAGGAGAACTTGGTGAGGCTGGGCAGCTGCAGGAGCCTCGGTTTTTCAGATAACAGAACAGCGTAGAACTTGAGCGTCCGTTTCCCTTTTCGTTTTAGGAAGTGCTGTAGAAGAGGGCAAAGAGATCTTTCATATGAGAAGGGATTTCTGCAAAGCAGCATCGTGCCTGAAATAGCATAGTTCTTTACGCTGAGAGAGAGGGAAGTGGGAATTTGATGTTCAACGGGTTTAAACTTCCAGTTACAAGAGATGAATAAGTCCGAGAGCTCTGTCGTGCCACATCATGCCTGTAGTCACCGAGACTGCGCTGTACACTTGTTTGTTAAAAGGGTAAATCTCATGTTAAATGTTGTTACTACAATTAAAAAAAAAAAAAAAAAAAAAGCCCTAGACTGTATTTGCGGAAAGGCACTAACCATACATGTGCTCAAAAGCCCTTTCAAGTTTTCTTCACTTCATGTTGTAGTTCGATTTAGTTTTGCTTTGCAAGGATCCTCAGAAAGTGTATCATCAGCAATGACTTTTATTTTAAAACTCAATGTGAACCACGGGGGGAAATCATGATCAACGTTGTTCATTGCCGTTTCTTCCTCCCTGTGGGCTGTGAATCCAACTCGCCCTGGGAGCAGGGTGCTCTCGCCTTCTGTTCCTCGCTGAGCTCAGTGCACAGAAGCATTCTGCTTACCCAGCTGGGACTGCTGACTGCACCATCGAGCACGCGGGTTGCACTGTTCTCAGCAGCTACACTGGATTATATGCCACCTTTCTTACTGACTAATTATGAACTTAAAAAAAAAATCACTCTGCTGCTGTGAATTATACATTTATTTTTAAGCATTTATTTCAACTCGAGATGAGCGGTCTCTCCTGTAAATTTCTCCCTGCTGGATCTTTGCTCTGGTTTCTGATGACATAGTGTGAGTGCCGGCAGCCGCGAGCCTCAGAAGGAAAATCACAAAGGGAATACCCAGTAAATAATGTACTGCCTTTCGCATCAGTAGCCTGCTTGGAAATGTTCAAATTATCAGCCCAGGAGACTCCAGTGCTGTGGACATGGGTCTGAATGAATTGATCACCCAGGGGCTACTGAGAACGCGGTGCTCTGTAAGTATCCATGGATGCACAGCGCAGACGCGGAAAGGGATCCCCAGAATGTTCCTTCTGTTGCTGGTTTAGATTGTGAGGAAAAAATGCATTTTCCGTGAGTCTTTAATTTAGTATTAAATATTGTTACTGGTTGATAATTTAGGAACGTCGCAGCAGTTCTATTCCTTGTCAACTCTGCTTGAGCCTCTCTCCCTGTTTCTAAAATGTAACATCCATTAGTTGGTGGGGTAACAATTTGGTTCAAATGATTTTCTGCCTGTTTTATGTCTTCTACTTCATTAAATTGATACTTAACGTGTAAGTAATCTCTCTTTCACCTAAAATAAAAGAGCTAAATTTTCTTTAAGCAAACAGAACACCCTTAGAATTTTGGACCCGCACCCTTCAACTAACATGAAAATGTTAGAGACATTTTGGGAAATATTTTATGTGGAAGCTGACTAACCAATGATTTGAAATGTCACAACACAAAATTGGAGGGGAGATTTTCTCTAGTTGCGTTTCTTTTCTCTCCCTCTCTTTTTTCAGAGGCATACTGCTTATAGTTTAAGACCATATCCTATCGAATGAATAGCCTAAGTTCCCAGAGACTGTATATTTGATAAATGCTCAAATTGTTTTTAAATTGCTAATGCTCCCATGTGGGTAAGCTCAGATATATTATAGCTCACCTATGAATTGGTTTTGATACTTATGATGAGAACAGACTTCCTGCTGAGAATCAATATTAGATTTCATTCTATATGGCGCTTTGTTTAAATCAGTTTATCCCCGAACCTTGGTTTCTTTCCTACAAAGTGAAGGACGCCCTATAAGCTCTTGCACTGCACTCAGAGGAAGAGTCGTCCCTGGCACCGTAAGAATTCCACCAAGCCTCACTCACTTGGGCAGCTGCCCAGAAGTGCTCAGCAGTGTTCAGACACCTCATGTCTCAGTAGGTGACCATGCCCACGGACAGGAAGCTGCCACTCCAGGGCCGTGCTCTCTCCCGTTCAGAGTCATGGATACTAGGAGAGTCTTTATGCATCTGAACTCTGCATGTACCATCATAAGTGGCTACAGTTCACTTTCAACATTTGTATTTTGTATTTTGTCCACACTAAGAGAGAATATTTGACTATTTCATATTAGAGAAGCTAGGCTAAAACAACTAATCATGTTTCACCTATAATGTGAAAGGGCTTCCATTACCTTCTAATCAACTTATGTTCCATCCCAGTTACTCTGTGTGCTGAGAGATCTGAGTGTGTGTGCGTGTGTGTGTGCGTGTGCGCGCGTGTGTGCGTGCGCGTGTGCGCGTGCGTGTGCGTGCGTGTGTGTGTGCGTGTGTGCGCGTGTGTGGGGGGGTGTGCGTGTGTGTGCGTGCGCATGTGTGCGCGCGTGTGTGTTTGCGTGTGTGTGCGTGTGTGTGCGTGTGTGTGCGCGTGTGTGTGCGCGTGTGTGTGCGTGTGTGTGTGCGCGTGTGTGTGTGCGTGTGTGTGTGTGTACTATGTGTGCGGCATCACGTGGAAACCGGGGAAGGAATGCATTTATAGAAGTGGGAAATTCTCAGGAAGTCTTCAGCTTTGGATCTGCTTTCACACTGAGCACTTGGTGTCAGTGTGCTGGAGAAAGGCTGATAGTAAGTAAAGTGTGGGCACAGCCAGGGTGCCGGAACTTTCCTTGCATAGTATTTTATCCCAGTCACGCACTGAAGGATTCTGGACATTTTGTCAGACCCCCATTTTAATGGAGAATTATATCCCTCCACTCCTGGAATTGCTTCTTCGGGGCTGTTCAGTGCTGCTGTGTGGTTCAGTGGCCTGTCCTCGTCCCCAAAAGTGCCCCCTACTTCAAAACCCCAGGCCAACCCCTATCCCAGTGCACAGGCAGGGGCTGGCAGGTGCTCAGGTCGCCTGTTCCCTGAGGAAACTCCTCATAGAGGCAAATTAAGGATTATGCCCTCCCTTTTCTGACCTAGGGGTCTCCCGTGGGATGGTGACACGTTCTGGGAGATAAGGTACGGGAAAGTTCTCAGTATCAGGAGCACAGGATGCTGTGGAAGCCAGCCACACGTTAGCTGGGCAAACGTCAGAGAGCACGCTGTCATCTGGAGTAAGGGGCATTGGAAACATCACCGGGGCCCCATGGGTTGAGAAGGCTGTGGGCTCACCTGGTTTCTCCTCTCTCCCGTCCCTCATCAGTAAACCCCATGACCCTTTGGCAGTAGCAGGGGAGATGGCAGTGTTCCCTCTCGCCTGATCTTTGCAGGCTGGAGGGCTGTTCTGTTGCTGGCTCTGCTCGTACTTGGTAGAGCACAGCCGCTGCCTCGGGAGCACAGATCCAGGCTGTGCTGAGGCAGGACTGTGAGCCCCAGTCGTGGGGCCCCCCGGGGCAGCCACGGTCTCAGCCATCGCCCCCGCTGACAGCCAGAGCCTACATGTCTGTGGAGGGAAGAGCGAAGCTGTCAACTTGAGTATGTGCTTGTTCAGCTGACCCTGGACTGCTCCTGTCTGTTTATTTCTGGCTGTGACCTCAGGGTGCTGAGGGCATCGAGGGGGAACAAGGCTATCAGGAGGAAGTGGGCGAGGACAAAATTATTTCCGGGGAGTTTGTATAAATGTGGTCATTTGCAGGGGAGCTGCCTAGGGAGGGGGCAGGGAAGACACTGCTGTTCAGGAGGAAGTCAGTAGTGGGGAGCACCCTCTATCTAATTCCAGGGGCCCTACCAATCAGAACAGGTGCCAAGGAAGGAAGATGCAACAGTGCATAGGTTGGCAGGAAAAGTCAGTAATACCAGAAGGGTGGATACAGGAAGGGCCGGGTCCTGCTCCTGGCTGCTGGAGCCCTGTGTGGCACATGGCACAGGCTCAGGCAGCCATGTCTGAATGGCTGAAAATGATCTGATCTGATGAATGACGCAATATCAATTGGCTTTGCAATGATTGGGAGTCATATGTCTTTTTTTTTTTTTTTTTTTTTTGAGACAGGGTCTTGCTATGTCACCCAGGCTGGAGTGCAGTGGTGCGATCATGGCTCTTGACCTCCTGGGCTTAAGCAATCTTCCTACCTCAGCCTCTCACATAGCTGGGACCACAGGCGTGCACCACCATACCGGACTAATTATTTTTATTTTTTATAAAGATGGGGTCTCACTTTGTCACCCAGGCGAGTCTTGAACTCCTGGCCCAAGTGATCCTCCTGCCTTGGCTTCCCAAGATGCTGGGATTACAGGCATGAGCCACCGTGCCCGGCCTGGAGTCATATGTCTTATGGATTCTGGGTTTTGTGCCTCTGCAGATGTGCATGCACAAATATACCATTTACAGTCCCGAAGAGCAGAGTGGGCTGTGGCTCAGACACCGGGTTCAAATCCTGGCTTCTCACTTCCTTCCTGACCTCGGCAGGTGACTTAAGTGCTGTAAGGTAGTATCTTCCTCGTTGGTGAGGAGAGACATAGCTGAGATGATTCTTATAAACCACTGAGCACACGCCTGCACACGAGTGGGCCCCATACAGTGTAGCTGCTGCTGTTGCGACTGTTTCCTTCTCTGTGTTTTCCTAATCACACTGGGTGGTTGTCATTTTTTATTTCATTGGGAAAAAAAAAAATTTAAGTCAGCTGTACTTTGGGAAAAGAGATGTTAAAAAATGTTTTCCAATACATTAAAAATATTAGTCGTGTCGATTCTTTTAGAATCACGCTGTATAACTCTTACTTTAAAACTATACTCTGTTACATTCATCCTGGTAACAGTGTTTAACAAAAAGGAAAAAGAAAAAAAGTAGCATAAGAATATCCGTGAGCAGTTTTTAAGTGTGAAATAATCCTGAATAGCTAGAAAATTCAGAGGACATTTTGCGACATGCGTTTGTGGCAGTTCACGCGCGGACATCAGGCTCTGGAGTTCTGCCAGTGTTTTAAAATTAGAACTAAAGAGATGCGCTCCAACTTAATTAGTATAAATGTTGCCATGCAACTTCTAATAATGAGTGTAATTTGCAATACATGCTTACCATGTAATTTAGCACAATGGGACCCGCAGACTGTAGGACTAGTGTTTAATCAAGAGAAATGATTAATACAGAAAGGAACAAAGTTCAGCAATTGGAAGCGTTTGCAAGGGCCTCATGGATGCCCATTGGGATGCTCCCATTTATATCACCCCATTGGCAACACCCCACCCATTCCCGCCCCAGAGCATCTGCCAGGACCACAGAGAGGAAGCCATGTCATCTACTTAGCTGTACGACAATTTACACATGAGTGGGTGCCTCAGTTTCCTTCTCTGTAAAATGAAGGTGATAATGGTCCTAACATCTTATTGTTGGGGGGACTAAATGGGTCAATGATGTAAAGCACTTAGAAAGGGCAAAATGTGCTGCGTGCAACAAATGTTATGTGTTAATAACGATGATACTACCCTTATGATCATCTTTCAAGAGTCACTCTCCATGGGGATCTTGGATGCCAGGCTGAGGAGGGTGCCCTTCATCCCAAAGCGCAGTACATGTTGGTCCTGGGGTGATTTATCTTTATTGAGGTAAAATTCACATAGCATAAAATTCTCCATTTTGTACATTCACAGTGTTGGGCAGCCATCACCTCTACTTAGATACAACATATTTTCATCATCCAAAATGAAACCTGAACCCACTAAGCAATCAATCTCCATTTCCACCTTCTCCCATGCTGGCAACCGCCAATCAGCTGTCCATCTGTATTGATTTACATATTCTGGATATTTTCCATAACCATCCAGTATGGGACCTTTTGTGTCTGGTTTCTTTCATGTAGCAATTTGTTTTGAAGTTCACCTGCTCTGGAGCACGTATCAATATTTCATTCCTTTTAGGCTGAATCATATCTCATTAAGTGACTATGTTTTGTTTACTCATTCATCAGTGGATGAACTTAGGTTGCTTTCTGCCACTTGGCTGTGATGAATTATGTGCTGTTACGATGGTCATAGATGAGTTTTGCTTTGAACGTATTTTCAGTTCTTTTGGATATATACCTAGGAGTGGAATTTAAACATCATTCTATGGTTAAATTTTGAGGAACCATTCAATCTTTCCATGGTGGCTGCACCACTTTAATTCTTACCAGCCATGTCTGGGGGTTCTAATTCTTCTACATCCGTGCCAACACTGGGTTTCCTCTTATTTTTTTCTAAATTATAGCCATCCTAAGAGGTGTGAGGTGAAGTGTGATTATGGTTTGGGTTTGCATTTCTGTAATGAATAGTGATGGTGGGCATCTTTTCATGTACTTTCTGGCTGTAGGAATGACTTCTTTGGAGAAGCGTCTATTCAAGTCCTTGGCCAGTTTTTTGGGGTTATTTGGCTTTTTGTTGTTGAGTTGTAAGGGTACTTTATGTATTCTAGCTACTACATCCTTATGAGATAAATCACTTGAAAATATGTTTTCACATTCTGTAGGTCATCTTTTCACTTTGCTGATGGTGTCTTCTGATGCACAAAAGTCCTGAGATGATTCTAGATAGAGACTGAGCATAGTGGTGAAAAACATTGCATCATAAAGGGAGAGACTACTTCCTCTCTTCGTTCTCTTCCACCCTTCCGTATACCCAGAGAGAAAGGCTCAGCTTGGTGCTGGTGTGGCCTTAACATCCATCTAATCCTTGCTCATCTACCTTTTTAACAAAGAGAGAACAAGCTCTAACCCAAGAGCCTTACACAGGGCCAGCCAGGAAATTCATAGTCTGTCTTCCCCATCTTCACTGGTGATACTCGGCCTCCTATTTAAACTAATGACAAAGAGTTTTAACATAATGTATTTGATGTTTAAAAAAATGGGTGAGTGATATGATAAGGCCTGTGAAGGTGCTAAGAGAATAGCAGAGTATGAGAACTGCAGCTGGACGCCTCTGGGTGTCCCTGAGCAGGTGACAGATGGGGGGTGCCCAAGGACCCTCAGTCTGGTGATGGGATGTGGGGCAGATGGAAGACACTGGGCAGGCCGGCTGTGAGCCAGCAGCTGGGCAGCCATTACTGACTCCTCAGTGTGATCCAGGAGTCATCCTGGGCACCATTCCCCATTCTTTCTCCCTTAATCTTCTCAGCTGCCCAGTGAGGTGAGGAAGGCCTTGAGCTTCAGGGCTGAAGAGAAAGAAGGGAAAGGTGTGAAGGTTGGCTGAGAGAGGAATGTGGCAGGACTTGGTGAGGAATGGATGTGAGGGATGAGGGGGAAGCAGGGTCTAGAAGGATCTGGAAGGATCCATGGCCAGTGAGGGGAAGATGGACAGACACGGAACTAGAGGCAGCATTTGAGAAGCCTCTTCACGTTTTTCATAGCTTGGCCTGTTTGAGTTCCCTGTGGCTGCTGTAGAAAATTACCAGAAATTTAATGGCTAAAACAATAGAGGTGTGTGGTCCCACAGTTCTGGAGGCTGCAAGTCTGAAGCCAAGGCATCAGCAGGGCCGTGTTCCCTTTGAAGGCTCTGGGAGAGATTCTTCCTTCCCTCCTCCAAAGTCCATTGGCTCCCTCGGTCCCTGGCATTCCCCAGCTTGTGGTTGCCTCCCTCCAGCTTCCACCTCCATCTTCACGTGGCCTTCTTCTCAGCATACATGTGTGTGCCACCTCCTCTCCTTATAAAGACACCAGTCATTGCATTTAGGGTCCACCCTAATCCATGATGACCTCATCTTAACTAACTACATCTGCAATGACCCTATTTCTAAATAAGGTCACATTCTGAGGTTCCAGATGGTCATGAGTTTGGGGGACCCTGTCAACCCCCAGTACTACATTGTTTGCAGCTGGCCGATGATCCACTCCCACTGAAGCTCTTGAGGCATGACTGACACCATTGAGTTTCCCAAAACCAACCTGGTGCATCCACTCTTACTCTGAAGTTCTGACCTCAATTGGCGTTGGCACCGTCAGGGTCCCTGGATATTTCACAGAAGAGTGGGGAAGCAGATTTTCACAGACAACGTTCAACCTAAGCACAGGAATTGTACACCTAATCACCTAGTCAACTTGTAGGTGCCTCTCAGGTACTTAACGTTGACTTGAAAATCATTGCTTAATTTAGGTCTGTTTCTTGTCTGAACTAAATAGAATCCAGGAGGCTTATAGTCTTTCATGCTTGCTAAATTGTGTTTTACTTGGTTTCCAACTAAAAATGAGAGCTCAAACTATACTTACGCTATGTTGATACAGAGTTCCGTCTTTATTGCAAATTTCACCGCGCGGAGCTGGAAGACGTCTGAGTGCAGGGATCATGTTTTTGTCTTTGTTTGCCTGACTCTGCTAGACCTGGGATACAGCAGCAAAGAGACTCATAAACATTTGGGGGGATAAAAGAATAGAGAAAGCATAGTCCGGGTGAATGAAGGGGCCTTCCCTGCACCCCAGAGATGGTGTCAAGTCCCACAAAAGACTCTTTTTTCCCAGAAGAAAAGTATTTCTGTCATGGCTCAGCCATAAAGTATTCTCTCTCCTCCTTCCAACCTCCCCATTGTCATTGAATTTCAAATAAAATGATACTATTTGACCTGAACATTGCTAAGCACAATTGAATAAACTCAAATTCTCACTGCCTATTTCCTATTTTCCTATTACCTGATTTTCTAGAAGATCGTGACATTTATTTACTTTGAGGTTTCTCTCTCTCTCTTTTTTTTTAAGTAACCAAGCAAGGGGTTCTCTCTCAAAAGACATACAATTCTGTGGCTCTACATTGATAAATATTTGAGGGGATGTGGCTGAGTGTTTATAGAGACCTGGGTTGGGGAAAAATACTGCTCAACTCCAACCTTTTTTCATAAACCTTTTGGCTAGTTCATTCACTCCTTGAACAAATATTTATGAAGCACCTATTTTAATGACGCAAGGGTTTTTCCAGGTAGGCCAGAATTAAAATTAAGTTCTGAGTGGAGATGTTTAGAATCCACAAACCACACAGTGTTAACCTCTGTTAGTGCCAAAATAATCCATGGATATTATTTGGGTAGGGGGAGGAGTTAAAATAAATATTTCCAATGGATTTTTGGAATTTACAAAATGTGTGTCCATTTATCCTGAAAGGGGATGTTTGTCTGTTTCAATAGAGCTTCCCATACTTGTCCTGATAAAATCTTACAATGTTTCAGAATAATTCCCACGTCTTGTGAGCTATGACCCTGGAGATGTGGGTTTCTGAAGTCTGGTTGCTTTCAGACTGCTGGGATTTGAATTCAGGCTCTGCCGTTTTACCAGCTGAGCAGCCTTAGGCAGATTACTTAACCTCTCTGATCCTCAGTGTGCACAGCTGGAAGGCAGGCACCATGAGAGTCTTATACTGTCTCAGAGAGCTGCTGTGGGATCAGATGTGTTCTGCAGAGAAAGCACCATGAAGACATTATGCCCTGATCGGCATCCGCATCTTTGACTTTTGCTCATCTGTGCAACTTGCTCGGCTTCTGTACATGATTGTCTCTGAAATAAGAGCGCACCTTCTGCCTCGCACACCTTGTTCCTACATTGATAAACCCTCCTACATCCCAATACTGACTTAGGGATGGAACCCTGAGTTCTCATCACCCCTGCTGCTTACAGGGGTTGCACTGGGGCTCATAGTCAGCTTCCTCCAGGAAGAAGGCATCTCTCACCACTGGGGAGGCACAGGAGGCTCCACGCCACGTGTGCCTGTCTGCAGAGTCCCCTGCCCAGGGTACATGCCCCTGGGAAAACTGCCCAAGGGAGACAGTGCATCCACCGTCTCTCTGCAGCCCTGCTGGCTTGTCTGCCCTCGCCTCCCTCCCTCCCTTTCACCCTCCCTCCCTCTCTCCCTCATTCCCTCCCTCTCTCTCTCTCCCTCCCTTCAGGTGCCTTTGCAGCCTCAGGGCATTCACGCTGCACCTCTGGCCTCCTCCTGGAGCTTCTGGAAGGTAAAGTCCCTGGGCTGCCAAGCTCTCTCTGGACCTGAAAAAGCCTCCCATCAAGAGAGAGAAATCCTAGAGATTCTTAGCAAAAGTTTCGGTAGCCAGGGTTAATGTCAAAGAGCCAGTCCTGGGTTTCTAAACCCAGTTGATCAATATCCCCTTTATTCTAGTAGGTCAGGGGACTCTGGAGTTGGGGGTGGTATTTCCTGGGAGACAGCCAGCCGGGGCTAGTGGGGCATCCCGCCTTTGCTTTCGGTATGGGAAGGAGCCTGACACACCTGGTCTTTCTCAACTCCTGCAAGTCACATCTTCTCAGAATCTACTGTGCTAATTCCAGCCAGGACTCAAGGATGTAAGAAGTAGGAGACGCAGGAGCAGGGGCACAGAGCTGCCGGCCCTTTCTCAGAAGCACATCAGCTGAATAAATGCACCAAAGCCTCCAGGCATCCAGCCTGTGTCCTTATCCTGCCAGGGCCCCTGCTCCTCCTGTCACTGATGAATGCAGCCAGTCAGTCAATCAACAAACCTGCATGAATTCAGCACGCGGTGCTAAGCCCCAGAAGTGACAGAGAGACAGAGAGAGGAGTCTCTGGTCTGGCTGGGGCTGGGTTACTTTGTTTCCTGCAGATCTTACCAGGAGTGCACCTTGTCAGTCAGGGGTTGCTTGGAAACTCAATCCTGGAGGCCCAGGTGGCTACAGTGTCACCTCCACCATGGTGCTGGCTGTCACAGCAAGCCACAGAAGCACCATTTCTCCTGGCAGCCGGGAGCTGCAGCATCCAGGCGGGGTCTCACTGTCCAGCAGCCTGCACATTCTGGAGGTTTATATCTTTGGGACTGAAAATTGGGGTCCCCTTTAGATTTCCATCTCCTGCTCGGGAACGTCAGTGTATAATAAGAGAAATAAAATGGATTTTGTTGCCTTCTCGCTTGGTTACCTTTGAGCCGACATATTTTAAAGTGTTTGTTTACATTCCAGAAAAGGGTACAACATCAACGGCAGGTGAGCTTGATGTTCTGTTAATTCCTGAGAAATCAGGGATGTTTTCTTGCGTTTGTGAACAACTCGGGGAGAGCTGAAGGGTGCGGCAGCATCTGTGAGACTTGGTCTCTGCTTCAGGGCACGGAGCTGACATTTGCAAAGACCCCTCTGTGCCAGCCAGTGCCAAGGGCATGCTTCTTCCCTATGGAGCTTCCCCCGAGGTGCAGCGAGGTCACTATTGTGCCTGTTTTACTCTGAGCTGGAAAGAGCTGGCCCAGAGCTACACGGCTCGTGGACTGGAGCTCGGGTCGTCCTGAACTTGTGGCCCAGGCTCTTCCCAGAGTCTGTGCTGCTAGGAAAACAGCTATGCCCTGAAAGATGCTGAAAAGAATTCAGCTGCTTAGGTTTTAAAACTTGGGCTTTCCCAACTCCTTCATTGTTTAAATATCACCAATGAAATGGAGGAAATTTATTTAGCACATTATTGTAGTCTCGTTTCATATGAAGACAACGAAATTTCTCTCTTGTTTCTGAGTGGTTGCCTCACCCTCCTCCATGGCCAGGAGTCAGGGGGACATATGAGTCACCGTCCAAGCCCTGAACCTTATGAGAGAAAGCAAGCAAGACTGATAATTACACTGAGCAATGACCATGAGCTGAGATGGTCTGGAGCTAACAGGGGCATGTGGTCCCCCTATTTATAGAACATCTTACAGTGATGAGGGCCATTCATTCATTCACTCACTCACTTATTCGTCCCTCAAGTCCTTCTGGGCAGCCCCTGGGTGCCAGGCCCTTTGCTGGCCGTAAACCAGGCCGACTTGTCCCCAGCCCTTCCAGCCTGGATACCTGGGTGGGGGCGGTTTGTAGCCCCTCTGTTCTCACACCAGAGATTACTTCCCATTTTACAGGTTGCCAGATGTACATGAGCGCCCACAAACAGAAAATGGCAGAGCCCAGGGACTCTGAAGCCCGGTGGTCGAGGTATGCCCAGCCTTTGCTAAAGACAGCAGAGAATAGCTTGGCTTGGGGAATCGAAATTTTTTCTTGCCTGAGAAATACAAGAACTCCTTCCTTTGCCGGGACACAGATCCACAGATCCCATCACCACCATGTCAGGGAAGAGACCATGCAGTCCCCAGCCCAGTCCTCTCTGCCTTTTTCTCTCTCCTACTTCCTTCTCTCAACTTCAGATCCCCAGCCACAAATGTCAAACCCTTTTTCTTTTTTTTTTTTTTTTTTTTGGAGACAGAGTCTCACTCTGTCGCCCAGGCTGGAGGCCAGTGGCACGATCTTGGCTCACTACAAGCTCCACCTCCCGGGTTCACACCATTCTCCTGCCTCAGCCTCCTGAGTAGCTGCTGGGACTACAGGTGGCCGCCACCACGCCCGGCTAATATTTTGTATTTTTAGTACAGACGGGGTTTCACCGTGTTAGCCAAGATGGTCTTGATCTTATGACCTCGTGATCCGCCTGCCTCGGCCTCCCAAAGTGCTGGGATTACAGGCATGAGCCACTGTGCCCTGCCTTAAACCCTGGTTCGTTAAATAGCTGGTAACCCATCCATTAAGCGGAAGGCAGGCAGAAGGTTCGTGTCCCAGGAGCCACCCGTCTTCCTGAATTGCCACCCCTGTCCTAAGCATGACACTTCATTTGTACATACTTTGAGCTATAGTCTCCAGAAAAATTAATATGTATGGAAGAATCGATTCCCTGGGAAGAAAGCCAATTTCCTAAATATGGCATGCGGTTTGATGGGTAATTCTCTCTCTCATTCTAGGCAAGGAAAGTCCATTTGGGTGTTAAATTTCTTGGCTGGGGTAGAGATAACAGACCCACAGATTGTAAAATTCCAGGTGGGACATGGTGTGAGGATGACTATTGGGAATTCAGATGAATCTTACAATGCTAGTTCCTAATTAATCACTGTAACACGGCGAGTGAATGGAGAGGAAAAACTATTTAAGAACAAATATTTAGGCATTGGTGAAGTGGTTATTTAAGGGAGTGCAGGTAACAGAAACCACGTTTCTAGAGTGATCCTGCAAGGATACTGGTTGAGGTGACTGGGGGACCCCGGAGGAGGCGCGAGTTAGGAAGGTTCTGGGCATGGCCTGGGCGCACCAGGCGGGTGCGCGGTAGACGTTCCTGTGGCTTACCCGACGGTGCCACCTGCTGGTCACCTCTGGCATAGCACCCGGGCTTCAAGTTTGGCGCACGCGCAGAAGCGCCCCCGTACCCCGACCCGATCCCTAATGCTTCCAAATTCAGGTGCTAAGTTGAGCCCATAAAATGCAAAGTTATAACACCATTTCACTAGAAATTCCTTTTGGGACACTCCTGTCATTCTATGCTTCCTCTATCTGTCCTATTGGGCTGTGAGCATCCTAGGGGCTCCCCCCCTCCACCCCAGGCGGGTGCCATGGCTGGTACCCAGCCAAGCTCAGCAACTGTGGGTGCCTCGCATGTGCTAGTTCACAGGCGATGGCCTAAACACCTGGAATGTGGCTGTCACTGTCCCCCTCCCACCAGCTCGGGGCAGAACCTGGGCCAGAGAGTCCACCTGTGTCCTCACCCATCCTAAGGGTGGAAAGTGTCCCAAGATCAGAGAAGGGAAAAATCTCTAAGAGACAAGTGACATGCCCAGGGTGACAAGACAGAGAGCCTGGGTGTGAACCCAGGTCCACCTGTCTCCTGGCTCACAGTGACAAGATTGTGAGCCCGCGTGTGAACCCAGGTCCACCTGTCTCCTGGCTTAGAGTGACAAGATTGCAAGCCTGGGTGTGAACCCATGTCCACCTGTCTCCTGTGTTGGGGCTCTTTTCAGAGTGCTGGCCGCCTCCTGGAGCTTCCCAATGCAACTCACCCTTGCAACTCAAGGGTGATTTTAGGGCAATAAAATGCTCCGGGATGGCTCTGACCTATTGGTCACTCAAGAGTCCGGCAGCTTCCTGGCCAATACACCAAACTTCTCCTTGCCCTGTGCCTGTGAGGTCTGGCCCATCCTGCCCATGAGCCTGAGCTAGTAAATATCCATGTCACCTGCTACCCTTGCTTTGCTGAGAAGCCCCAGATGAAACTCCTCACCATGGCAGCGAGGCACCCCCCCAGCCTTGGGGGAGAGGCTCATGCCATCAGCTTTGTCCTAACAGCTGCGCTGTTGACCACCTGGGTTTCTGCTCAGCTCAGGAGCCATTAAGGTGCACCTGCTACTTGCTAGGCATGGACGAGGCATCATTTCCTGTCCTCGGGAGCTTCACAAGAGCAGAGATGGGGACTAGCTCTGGTGGCATATTCAGCACCTAGAACACCTATGTCAAATACAAGGATTCCAGCAAATTTTCAAAAGGTTGGCACCAGCCCCCCCCCCCACAACCCTACCTTGAACCCGCTGAAGTCTTTTTCAGGAGAGTGTGGTCTCCCAGTTAGACTAGAAATCCCTTGAAGGCAGCAAGGTTGTCGAATCTTGTGAATTAAACAAGGCCTCCTTCCCTGCTCTGTGTCCCGAAGACACTCAGTAAATATTTGTTAAACAAATAAACACATTTCTACTACTGGCTCTTGGTCACTAAAATCAGCATTTCTTTAAAAATTCATGAGCGCCATAATGCTTCCCACTGCGAGAGCAAGCCACGTTATGAAATTGGCATGAATTTTCTATTAAAGAGAAGAGTATCTATTTAATAAAATGCTCCCAAAGGGTAGCTTTTTGGGTTACTGCTGTGCTACATTATAATTTTCTATAATTACATGGTGTTGATTGTAGCTTACCAACAGAGTGTCAGTAAAGAAAAACGTAACCCTGGAACTGTATTACTTCAAGTGTGTAGCCTTACCAAATGGAAACTCATTGGTTAGCTGGGTCTAGGGTGGCAAGGAGAATGTTCTCCTCTGAAGTAGTGAGCAGAGGAAACATAAAGTTGCCCTCCAGCTCTCAATGTGTGCGGTCAAAACAAATAGCCGAGGGGGTCTGTTAGGAAACCTGTTGGGATAATCTAGAAATGGAGGGAGAATCCTATCTTGGAGCACCACTGGGGGCTGCAAGTAGAAAGGAGTTTGATGGACAGCAGCTTTAAGGGGCAGCACCTGCTGAGAAAAGCAATCCTTTAAACCGTCGCATGGTAGACAGAGGAGGGATGTGCTATGATCTGAATGTCTGTGTTCCCCCCCAGATTTATATGCTGAAATCTGATCGCCAATGTGCTGGGTTGAGGAGGCGGGGCCTTGGGAGGTGATTAGGTCATGAAGGTGGAGCCCTCTTGAATGGGATTAGTGCCCTTAAAAAATAGGCTCCCGGGGACCTATTTGCTGAGGACACAGCAAAAAGGTCTCTGAACAGGCAGAGGGCCCTCCCCAGACACCACATCCGCTGGCACCTTCGTCCTGGACTTCTCAGCTTTCAGAACTGTGAGCAGCTTCTGTTGCTTTTAGGCCACCCCGTCTAAGATATTTTGTTATGGCAGCTGGGCTGACTAAGACAGTGTGTAGAGGGAGTTTTCCGAAGGCAGGGCTGTGTTTGGTGTGTTCACCTTTGAATGCAAGTAGGTGCCGGTAAGTAGTGGAATGCACGCATGTGTGCGTGCAGGAGGCTACCACAGACTTAGCCAAGACCCGATGTGCCCCTGCCTCTGCCATTCTCTTGATGTGTGCCTCAGGCCAAATTGCCTGTCCTCTCTGGGTCATGGTCATCTCTGCTCTAGAAAAGGATTCTGATCCTCCTTCCCAGACTGGCTGAGCGTAAGACTAGGGGCTGTGGAATCACTCAGTACATAATGTCCGTGGGCCGCAATCAGCTCTGCCTGAGACATCCCTTGGCATTGGATCTGGCAGCATTCAGGCTGAAGGTTGGTGGGAAGCTACTCTTGCCCCCAGACTGGCTGGCAAAGCAGGAGATGCACCACCCTAGCAAGTCTGATGAGGACCGGGGTTATGGCAGGGACCCCGGCCCCACAGGTCCCCTCCAGGCACCGGCAGAGGGTGCATCCCCTCACAGCTGGGGTGTCCAGGGAGGTTGTGAAGCGGCTTCTCTGAGTTATAAAATATGGAGCGTTCTCTCCTTACTTGCAATTTGGGGTCAAATGTTCTCCCAAACAACCGGAGGAGCAGTTATAAATGATGCATGCACATTGTTTGGCCCAATTAACATTCTTCAGAAGATGGGGGCAATTCTTTGAAGTCTATTCCTTCAAACGGCCTGTGTCGAGGGGGACATTGACACACCCCTGTTGGGCTGGGCCAAGCTTCTGTCCTAATTAGATATTTACACAAGAGACCCAAGCGAGGAGGGCGGATTTATTTTTAATAAAAGAAGATTAAAATCTGTGTATCTGCAGCATATTAAGGAAGACTGAACCAAATTAAAAATCCTCCCACAACTTTGAATAGTGGGGGCCTGGAAAAGGAAGCATTTCACTTGGAATTTACTAAAACTTGTTGCTTTGAGTCAGGAAGAAAAAAAATCAGCAATCCCCCTTCCCGCGTCTCAACCTCAACTTCACCTTGGCTTGTTGGCGTTGCCAGTGAGGGCGCTGGGGGTGGTCAGCGGAGCCCTCTGCACTTGACGAGCCACTGTAAACCCAGACCCTGCGGCTGGGCGTCCATTTGTGGAACTGCAGCCCCAGGCTGGGAGGAAGGAGACAGTGGAGGTGACACGGCTGGGAATGGGATGGGGTGGGGGCCACCCTGACACTCCGCAAGCTCAGGGACCAGCCCAGAGGGTCACACAGGAGTGCAGGCCACACCCGGTCTTCCGGAGAGAAGACAGATCTCCAGACTTTCATGCAGACTCCCCTGATTTTAAATATTTCAAACTAATTTAAAACCTTTGTAAACATATATACTCCCCCTTCCAACCCAGAAATTCCACTTATGGTCGTTGACCCCAAATACATGAAGAAATGTGTCCACAAAAAGACCTGTACCCAAGCATTCATAGCAAAGACCTATACCCAAGCATTCATAGCAGCTTTGTTTATAAGAGCAAACTAACGGGAACAACTCAAATGTGTATCAAGAGGGAATGTGGCCAGGCCTGGTGGCTCATGCCTATAATCCCAGCACTTTGGGAGGCCAAGGCAGAAGAATCGCTTAAGCTCAGGAGTTCAAGACCAGCTTGGACAACATAGGAAGACCTCTTTTTTTTGGAGATGGAGTCTCACTCTGTCGCCCAGGCTGAAGTGCAGTGGCGCAATCTCGGCTTACTGCAAGCTCCACCTCCTGGGTTCACGCCATTCTCCTGCCTCAGCCTCCTGAGTAGCTGGGACTACAGGCGCCCACCACCACGCCTAGCTAATTTTTTGTATTTTTAGTAGAGATGGGGTTTCACCGTGTTAGCCAAGATGGTCTCGATCTCCTGACCTCATGATCCACCCGCCTCAGCCTCCCAAAGTGCTGGGATTATGTGAGCTACCATGCCCAGCTGACCTCATCTTATACTTAAAAATTGGCCAGGCATGGTGCCACATGCCTGTAGTCCCAGCTACTCACTTGGGCCCAGGAATCTGAGGTTACAGTGAGATATGATCTTGCAACTGCACTGTAACCTGGGGGACAGAGCAAGACCCTGTCTCTAAAACTAATAAATAAAAGGGGAGAGCTGGAGAGCAGATGGCAGCACAGTCACATGACTGTATGCTGCTCTGCAGTCCAAAGGAATGGGCTGCAGTGCCCATGAGAAAGCGGATGGGCCTCGAAGCCTGTGGCACTAGAGGAGCATTAGGACATGAGCTGCATGGTTCCACTTAGAGGATGTTCAAGGGCAGGCAGAGGCGTCTTCTCTGGAGGTGGAGATCAGAATGGTGTGGGCTTCCTGGGGTTGCGGGAGGGGACTTTTTGGTAGACTGAAAAGGGACAAGAAGGAAGTATCTAGGATAGTGACAGATGTTCCTCCAGGGGACTAGGGCGTGGACCATATGGGGGTCTGCAGCAGACATTTGCCCAAACTCGTCACACCATAGGCTTAAGGCCTATGCACTTAACTCTATGTAATTACAGCTTTTCAAAAAGTGTAAAACTTTCAAAACACGGAACAGATCAAACCTAGTAATGTAGGTCACATTTAGTCAGGGGACCCCAATTTGCAGCTTCTGTTACAGTACATTTTTACCCTTATGTTAACTAGGGACCCGTGGCCCCCAGGTGGAGAAACATCCTTCACCGCCAGCCAGCCATGTGGTGAGAACCTAAAACTACTCTAAAAGCATGTCTATTTTTTTAGACCAGTGCCGCTATGCCTGGCCAATTTTTTTTATTTACTTTTTTAGAGATGAAGTCTTGCTATGTTGCCCAGGCTGGTGAGGAGACAGCTCAGGGTCCAGGGCACAGCATGGGCCAGGCTGATGGCGGTGAGCAGAGGGCAGTTCGGTGGCCTGGGAACAGCACACAGGTGGCCGAGATGTGTCAGTCCCTGGGAGGTTGGCACAGCTCAGAGGGGACCACAGGGACAGGCAGAAAGGTCTCATCCCACCAAATCACTGCCCACCCAGTGGCCCCAGTCATGCTACTGTTTTGGATTTGTTAGTATGACTTGCCTTTTCACACAGGTGAGAGGAACAGACTCACCTTGTTTAGCCCAAAGTGGCCGAGGCACAGCAGCTTCCTGCCTTCCTGCCAGGGAGACCTGTGGCTGCTGTGGAGCTGGTGCCATCCTGGCCTTGGCTCCCTCTACCCCAGACCAAATACTCAGGGGTTCTGTGAGGTCCCTCCCACTCCTCCTTTACCTTGGAAGGGTTTAGGAAATGTGGGTGCAAGATGAGGCACATTTAGGAAAGTGTGAGGCAGACCTCGTCATGCACACGCATTGAGCACCTGCTGTATGCAAGTCAGACTGCAGAGCTGAGGGGTCAGAATGCCGGGAGGAGACAGCCCAGCGTCCAGTGAGCAGCGTGGGCCAGGCTGATGCTAGTGAAAAGCAGGCAGTTCGGTGGCCTGGGAACAGCACCCAGGTGGCTGAGAGGTGCTGGTTCCTGGAGAGTTTGGCACGGCTCAGAGGGGAATGGGTCAAAAGAGTTTGGCGGGGCAAGTGGGGCGGGCATTAAGAACATTAAGAAGAGCTGGGAGCTACAGAAATTCGAGGTAAGAGGCCTGGCACACTTGCTGGAGGGGCCAGTGGGCACATTGTGAGGGCTGCTGCCTGAGCTGGCCTCAAAGAGGAGTCTGCGTTCAACTCCAAGGGCAGTAGGATCGGGTGAGGATTTTTTCTTTCTCATAGACACTTTTTTAGAGGAGTTTCAGGGTCACAGGAAAATGGAGTGGAAGGTACAGAATTTCCATATGCCCTCTCCACACAGGCACAGCCTCCCCCACCGTCAACATCCTGAACTGGGATGGGACATTTGGTAACTGGATGACCTATTCTGGGACAACGCAGTTACCCAGAGTCCATACTCTATGCCACGCTCAGCCTCAGTGGCCACATTCTGTGGGTTTGGACAGATTTACGGTGACCGGGACCCGCCAATGTAGTATCCAAGGAGCTTCACTGCCCTAAAAATTCTCTCTGCACCGAGACTTTTAGAGGCACAGAGGCTTTCACTCTGAAAGCTGCAGGGGGCAGTTAGAGGGGTCAGGCTGGAGGCTGTGGACAGGAGGTGGGTGGGCCTCCTCCCCCAACCTGGCTCAGACACCCACTGGGCGTCCTTCCACAAGACAACCTCCTCAGGGCTCCACTCGGCCTCCACTCGGTCGTCATGCGTGCTTCGCACCACACGCAGGGACAGGGGAGGGAGAAAGCACCCGGCATGAGCCCGCAAGGGCCGTGACACAGGAGGGTCTGGCACAAACTCGCTGGGCTTCTCATGCCCACAACAGATCCAGTGCCTGCCCTGCAGAGCCCAGCAGCCCAGGCTGAGAGTGGAAATTCACAGAGCAACTGAAAGGGGTGCCTGTTCTGGGGGCGGTAGGAACTTTGGGGCGGGGGGCATAAGAGTGACTTCTGAGACCCGGCGTCCTCCGAAACCTCACGTCTAAATCGCACGGCACGTTCCTTCTTGACTCCAGCTGGGCCAGAGGCTCCCTCCCGGCTGCCGGATGCTGCTCCTGGAGGTGCTGGTCACAGGCATCGGACCCCCAGGGGCTGGATGGACCACATCTGCACAGCAGTTCCAACTGACTCTCACACACGTTACCATCATCTCGCAGATCTGTGTCATCCTGACTCTTAAATTTCCTGTCTTGTGGTCCAATCAAAATAGGTCTTACTGATCCAGCCAAAATCTATATTCATGAGGCTTTGACGATGCAGATGTTTCCTGCTATTCCTAGAGCAGGAGGTGGTGTTGGCTGAGGCCCTGGCCAACAGCTGTTCCCAGAGGAGGGGGGCTGAGAGAGACTCAGAGGGAGGAGAGGCCGCCTCCCCACAGCCTCCATCTCCTCTGTGACCAGGGACCCTCACTCTCCTCTGCTGAAGCCTAAAGCTGCTCCCGGCCAGTTCTCCCAGATCAGCACCCTCAGGAGACCTCAAGAGTTGAAAACCAAGACAGCCAGAAAATGGGGGCTTCTCAGCCTAGTGGGGAGTACTGAGCCCTGGGCTCTCCCACCCTCCAAGCCACTCCAGTCCCCATCTCTCACACTCTCTGTCTCTCTCTCTCTGTCTCACACACACACACACACACACTCACACAGCACATACAGATAGACACACAGATACACAGCGTCTCAGCGCATTTCTACAGAAATGACTAATGTGCACACTGCACCAGGGAAACACCAAATTGAAATCAAGGACTCCAGTGGGTCATGAGCTGCGGGTGCATCCACATTGAAATCAAGGACTCTAATAGGTCGTAAGCTGAGGGTGCATTTTTTCACCCCAGGCATTGGGATATCCCCTGGTCCCTGGGCCCCCTCTCCCCTCCCAGCCCCAGACAGGATCGCGCAGCGGTTCAATCAGGACTTGGGAAGCTGAGAGGCCCGACTTCCAATCCCAGCCCTGCCCCTTGCTCTCTGCATGACTTGAGCCCATTGCTTGGCCTTTCTGAGCCTCAGTTTCCCCAGCTGGGGGAGTGAAGATGGCAGTTCCTGCCTCATGAGGTTGTGAGGACGAGACAAGAAAACGCAGGTGGATCATGTAGCATGATGCCCAGCGCTCAGAAGATCTCCACGCGGTGCTGTTTTTGCGGGGTCACTGCCTTCCTCTCACCCCAGCGTGGCCTCAGCCACCAAGAGGCCTAGAACTCTGGGAAAGGAGCAGTCAGGACTGGACACGGCTCCAGGCTTTTCTTGTTTCTCTAAAATACTCAGAGTCCAGGGTCCTTTGTGGGATCTGCCTTGAGTAGCCAGAGCTGGCATAAAGGGAATGGGAACCCTGAACACGGGTTTGCCGTTCCAGGGCTCTCTGGTGGTGTGTCCTATGTCAGCCCGTTCATCCATCCATTCATTCATTCATTCATCTAAGCACTTGTTCATCAGCTGCCCCCTAAGCATCCACCATGTGCATTAGGGTTCTCCCCAGGCCTCTGTTGGGCGGGGAGCCCAGCCTGAAGCCAGGCTGTGAGTGGGATGGGAGGGGGTGCCAGACAGGGTCCTGCGAGAGGTGTTGGGCACACAGCACCCACGGTGCCTCTCCCAGAGGACCCCTGCCCCTCTCATCTGGGCAGTGAGGATGCTTGGGGTGGACGGCCTGCCTTTGCCCAAGCCCAGAGCAATGGTCCCGGTACAGTGACTGTTATTAAGTTCTCAGAGAAATGTTCAGAGTCCCCCAGGTTGGTAGACACTTGCTCCTTGGACTCCTCAAAGGCTTTGCCAGATGGTGGAGGCTGTGTGTGTGTGTGTGTGTGTGTGCGCACATCCACGCTGGACACGGCTGTGTCGTGATTGTCAGATCGGAGGCAGAGTAATTGTGCTCAAAGCAAGAATAATTAATAAGCCTACACTTTTCCACAGTGGACCTTCTTATTAAAGTGTCAGAATTTAAGTAGCCCAATGTTGTACATATGGATGTAAATGAGACATGCCTTGTCCATTGGAATAGCTCTAACTTTGTTTCTGGCTCAAGTGGTACATCTTGCACTAACACAAATCCATTTTTTACTTGACTTTGATTTTCTGATTAATATTATGATGCTGAGTTCAGGTATATGATCAGGTTACAAATATAATCAGTTTTTCACTGAATGGACGTTATTTGGTTTCCATTAACAGAAACCTGTTTAAGGATATTTCAACGAAAAACCAAACAACTGCTGAGTCTTACTGTGGCTCGGTATTTGGGTTTTAGAACAAGAGTAACTGGATAACCCTGAATGTATTCTCTTCTTGGTTTATATTTTTTAAAAAGAAAAGAAAAACAGCTCGGTTTTGACATTAAGGAAATAGCCGGTAGCTTCTGGTTTCTCGCTGGGAGATGCTGGTCTTTACTCTTCTGCTCACTGCCCTCCTGGTGTCCCAGCGGTGGGATAATCCAGAGCCCACCTCGGACAAGTTCTAACCCAGATGAGCTCACAGTACTGCCATCCCACTGCATGTGAGGGGGCAGTGGATTTCCAGCGTGGGGCCCCATTGTGGGTGATGGAATTTAGAGGCAGCGGCGTGATTTGATAGGGGTGGTTCAGCCGTAGCTCAGCCCTGTGGGCACAGTGTCTTTTTGTTCTTCTTTTTTTGAGATGGAGTCTTGCTCTGTCGCCCAGGCTGGAGTGCAGTGGCGCGATCTCGGCTCACTGCAAGCTCCGCCTCCCAGGTTCACGTCATTCTGCCTTAGCCTCCCGAGGAGCTGGGACTACAGGCACCCGCCACCACGCCCGGCTAATTTTTTTGTATTTTTAGTAGAGATGGGGTTTCACCGTGTTAGCCAGGATGGTCTCAATCTCCTGACCTCGTGATCCACCTGCTTTGGCCTCTCAAAGTGCTGGGACTATAGGCTCGAGCCATCGCACCCAGCTGAGCGTCTTTTTTTCAGGTGGGATGGTGGTAAACTCAATGAGAGAGAATTTTGCACATCAGGCTAAAGCCTGCATCTGAAGTGGCAGAGGGCATTCATTCTCCAGGTGCCACACAGGCCTATGAAGGGACTGTGACCTCCTGGGGGCAGGGGTGTGCTCCCTGACCTCCTGTGAGCCTCCTTAGCACTGAGCAAACCCCCGCACATTTGGGGATATTCGCTGAAATGAGCCAGATGGGATTTAATGGACTCTGAAGTACAACTGTGCAGCCTCAGGTTGCCTTCGGCATCCAGGCCTTCGGGGCACTGCCATGCTCCCAAGGGCTCAGAAAACACAGTCTGTTCCCAAAATTAGCACAGTCAGAGCCCGGGTGAGAAGGTGAAACTACTGTCCTTGGCCGCCAAAGCATGGAATGCCCCCAAGCCAATGAGTGGTCACGAAATCTCCCACCTCCTGTTCTGCTCAATTGCCAGTCACTCAGAGACAGCGCCTGCTGTGAGACTGTGCCCCGGAGTCTCACCACAGCCGGTCACGGGACCACAGGTGCCTGCTCTGAAGGAGGGAAGAAAGGCCAAAAGGCACAGAAAAAATAATCTTGCAGTTCTAAGTTTCTTGCTGTATCTCTTACCACATGCTTCCCATGAGGCTGCGTTTGGCTGGAGGGTCAGCCTCTTTGACTCTGATGGCGAGTCTACATTCCTGTTCGAGGCTTTGATTTCCAGTACAGTCAGCCCCAATTTTCAGGACTGATCCTAGAGTATGCATTCAATTATTGATCATCAATAGTTTGTTGTCCTGTCACCGCATCTCCCCTGGACACGGTAATGGAAGTATTGGTTTATTCATGAATCCTGTTTGAAGGACGGGACAAATTGATTTTCTGATACAGCCCAGATAAAGTCAAATGAAAGTCACAAGGTAGAAGAGGTGGTCTTGACCTGATCTCACATTGAAAGTGTCTTTACCATGTTCAGAAGCCCTGGAGAGTCTCACAGCACCACCCAGGCCCCTCCTGGGTCGGCAGCACTGAGTCCCCAGGTGCACCCGGCACCTGCTCCCTGAGAACCACTCAGACAGGACTTGAGACCATGCCCAGCGAGGAAACAGGGCAGGGCCAGGGCTGCCCCCAGGCCTCGTGAAAGTGGGAGCTGTGCCTCTCACAACCTTCCTGTCCTGCAGGGGGAATCCCAAGGCACCACTGGACATTCTCCAGGCATTTTGTGAAGCTCGGGTCCAGAACAGGAGGTGCCCGGCAGCTTCAGAATCGAAGGCCCAGGGCCTGGCCTGCCCCATGCTGACTCCCCCAGTGAGACGGAGGCACACACCTCCCTGCACTCCTCCTGGTCACCCTGCCACAGTTTCACTGGGTGCTGCTGCTCTGGACTCTGCCCTGCTCCTGCAGAGGCCCCTCCAGAAAGTGCAAGACCAGGAGAGGGACCTGTCTCACAGGAGCTCATGTTCAAGTTCAGAGAGAAACGCAGACAGGGAGGCACACGGCGCAGTGGACGGCCAGCCGTCGTGGCCAGTGGAGACGGCTAACAGGGCTTCCCAGGCGGGCACAGGGGCCTGGGAGGGGCGCTGGAGGTGGGTGCGATGCCGGAGTGGAGTCCTGTGAACAAGGACCGGGAGATGATGGTCGATTGGAAAGAAACCGCCATTGCTGCTCCAAAGTCACCCTTGGAATTATAGTAATTTTGACAGGCTGTGGCAGCTGAACATCTTCATTAATGTGGAAAGACAATCATGAAGACAATGAAAATGACTCTGACCGCCTCTCCCAGGGAGTAGAGAGCGCCGTCTGCGTTTGCTACAGCGGCCCCCATCTGTGGTTTCACTTCACAATTTCAGTTACCCACGGTCAACTGTGGCCTAAAATACATGAGTGAACAAGATATTTTGAGAGAGAAGAGAGAGACCATGTTCACATGACTTCCATGACAGCATATTGTTAGAATTGTTCTATTTTATTATTGTTGTTAATCTCTTACCATGCCTGATTTATAAAATAAACTTTATGTAGTTATGCATGTATAGGAAAAAGCATAGCATATATACATTATATAGGAAAAAGGGTAGTATATATACATAGTATGTGTAGAAAACAGCATAGTAACTGGTCTAAAATAGGTGAGTAGAGTACAAGATATTTTGAGAGAGAAGAGAGAGAGCACGTGTATATATGACTTCCATGACAGCATATTGTTAGAATTGTTCTATTGTATTATTGTTCTTGTTAATCTCTTACAGTGCGCAATTTAGAAAATAAACCTTACGTAGGTACATATGTATAGGAAAAAGCATAGCATAGTATATCTGTGGCTTCAGGGGCTCTTGGACCGTATCCTGCACAGATAAGCGGGGAACTGCTCTATATAAATTGGTGGTGCTTTCCATTAGAGCCACGGCAGTGTCTAATGGAAAGAGTAACAAGACTGCAAAAGTATTGAGGGCAGTGTCCTTGGTGTCTCTGAATTGTAGTTTACTTTTGTCTGTGGAGGTGAACCTTGCTGTCTTCAGGCCATGCTTTCGTGATCATAAATAGTCTACTCTGTAATAATAATTTGGTCTTGGTAAAATCCAAAGACTATCCCAAACACAATTATCTTGTCACTGCTTAGGTGGTAATTTTTTTTTTTTTTTGAGACAGAGTCTTGCTCTGTCGCCCAGGCTGGAGTGCAGTGGCGCGATCTCGGCTCACTGCAAGCTCTGACTCCCAGGTTCACGCCATTTTCCTGCCTCAGCCTCCTGAATAGCTGAGACTACAGGCACCCACCACCACGCCCTGCTAATTTTTTGTATTTTTAGTAGAGACGGGGTTTCACCATGTTAGTTAGGATGGTCTCGATCTCCTGACCTCGTGATCCGCCCGCCTCAGCCTCCCAAAGTGCTGGGATTACAGGCGTGAGCCACCGCTCCCGGCCCTTAGGTAGTAATTTTTAATGCGTAAAGGATTCAACTGGTATCTTGTTATTGATGGTATTAGTGGTATATCTTATTTGAAATGACAATCAGTTACTACAAGGATGGGAAAAATTATTGGTAATCTTTGAAACTCATGAAGAATTGTGAGACATTGTACACTGTTCTCAAATTTGAGATTAGGTAAG
This sequence comes from Nomascus leucogenys, assembly GCF_006542625.1. Classification (NCBI taxonomy): domain Eukaryota; kingdom Metazoa; phylum Chordata; class Mammalia; order Primates; family Hylobatidae; genus Nomascus; species Nomascus leucogenys. Next base: position 5,526,291 of record NC_044383.1, on the reverse strand, counting down.
GAAATCTTTGTCTTTCGTCTTTGGTTTTATGTGACCCCCATTCAGGAACGAAGAGTTATCACTTTAAGGTTTTCGAGGGCTTCCTTGCTTTGTTCTTTCAAGACAAGAAGGATAATTTTCCTCCATAGGGAGGAAATGTATCCAGTAAAAGTCTACCTATATATAGTTCATTCTGTCTTATTTGGCCCCAGCTATTATTGTAAGGTTCACATTCTTTAAATGGGTAATTAGCCAGTGGGCTTGTTTGTTGTTGATTAAATGAATTCAAGTATGGCTTTAGGGTCTGAGAAAATGTGCTTTCGAGAAGCTTCCTTGTGTCTCCAGCTATCTGTGGGTCTGTCGTCTTTATTGGAATCAAGATAGTCTTAATTCTCACAGAACAAGCTCTTTACTTTTTATTCATTTTCAAGAGGACACTGTGCATAATTGGAATTACGCAAATTAGAGAATTAGAGTTTGGCGCATAGGAAATTGAAATTATCCATTAACAGACTTCCTGACTCGCCAGCGTTCTTACCGGTCCTTGGCCTGGGTGGAGTGCTGTTGCATCCTCAAGCAGACCCTGTGCCTGTGCTAGTCCCACCCCCTCAGCATCTGGGCCTCCCCAGTCCAAGCCAGGCAGGGAGCCCCAGGAGGAAGCCCATCAGGGGACCTCCTGCGGCTTTAAAATTTCTTTTGCTTTTTAAAAAATTATTTGATAAAATAAAGTTTAGTGTATAATCCACAGGTATGCACTTGGGGCTTCTGCAGTGTTTCTGTAAGAAAGCATTGAGCAGTGGCCCACACCAATATTTCCAGCGCTTTGGGAGGCCAAAACAGGAGGATCACCTGAGGCCAGGAATTTGGGATCAGCCTGGGCAATATAGCAAGACCCCATCTCTACAAAAAATATAAATGAAATTAGGCAAGTATGATGGTGCATAACTGTAGTTCCAGCTACTCAGGAGGCTGAGGTGGGAGGATGGCTTGAGCCCAGGAGTCTGAGGCAGCAGTGAGCCATGATCATGCCACTGCACTCCAGCCTGGGTGACAGAATGAGATCCTGTCTCAAAAAAAAAAAAAAAGAAAAAGAAAAAAGCACTGAAATGAATTATGAAGCATTGTTAACTCTTAGACATAATGGATTTTTTTAATTCTTTTATGACAAATTAGCTCACTGTTACTCTGCCAGCATCAGGGAATGGGGTCAGTGCTGTGACTCCCCAGTAAGGACCCACGGCTTCAGCTTCTCTGTCTTAGCTTTGCTGGAGCTTCTTCTTCACTCAAGGAGACCCCATCTGCAGATTCCAAGCCTCCCACTGGAGAGGTGAGGGCAGGATGTGGTCGTTTGAGTATGGAAATAGTGATAGATTTTACTGCCCCACATTACAGATGAGTAAACTGCAGACATCACCTCCACAGTCACCCACACAGTCAGGAGTAGGCCTGGGTGTCAGAGCCGGACCCTGTGCCCTCATCCTGAGCTCCTCCCAGACCCTGCAGCTTCTCCACGCAGCCTCATGTGGAGGGAGCCCAGTGCCACTCTTCATCCCCCCAGGAACTCCCCAAACCCTGGGGCCTCCCTGCCTGCACTGGATTCAGATCCGAGGGCAGCACTGCCCGCAGAGCGCTACATGTTGGGCTGGACTTTTCCACCAGGACCTGCTCCAGGGGACCCAGGGAAGCAGCCCCTCCCCAGCTCCCAGCAGCCTCCTGGGTCACCCCCTTTTCCCAGGGCACTTTCTGTTCCCCAGGGACCTCAGATGCCTCTGAACACACTTGGCTTGTGTGTATAGGGGGCAGGAGACATGTTTATATGGGGAGGGAGAAAAATATTTGTGTCCATGGCTGCCTTTCTTTGGCCACCAGAGCCAGGTACTTCCAGAGGTACAATCTCCCAGGGTGCGCTCAGAATTCAGTTTCCAGCACCCCGAGAGTCTCCCATGTATCTCCAGAAACCCCAAAACAACCCAGCCCTGGCAGGCCAAGCATGCATGCATGGTGGGTGGCTGTGTGGCCTGACCCTGCACGGCCCAGGTGGGCCCCAGGCTGCAGAAGAAAGAACACAGCACTTCCTCCCTCAAAACCCCAGCGCCTCTCTGGTTGGCCAGCCAGGTGCGGTGGGCAGATGCTTCACCATCTCTGACCTCCCTGTCCTCATCCATCTGTGTTCCAAGGCAAAGGGGCACTGCCTGTCTGGGCTACTGTCAGGGGAGGGTCTGGCGAGAGGACCCCTGCAACCTTGCCAGCCAGCACAAAGCAGTATTTCTTTATCCCTTCCTCCTTTCCACCTGGCTGGCACCTGACCTTTCCCCAATCTGTCTTCAGTGAAGGAAGACACAGAACAACGCCCCCTTCCAGTGGGTCAGCTCGGGCTTGTCCACAGCATGGCTGGTCCCCTGCCCAGACCCCTGGAGGACACTGTGGGCCCATTCAGGTCCCTGCAGTGATAGCCAGACCAGGGACACCACCAAGCCTCCCATCCTTATTTCTCTCTGCCTGTTTCCCCTCCCACTTTTTCTCTCTTAACACTGGACTTCTTTGCCAGTCTTTTAGTAGTGTTTCAGTGATGTTACATTTAGACATAGGCAATTACTTTCGTTCAAAACATTCAGTTCCAACCTTCACCAACTGAGATAAAAAGCAAGCCCTTTGCGTCCCTTTCTCTTTAACAAGCAAAGCTGTCTCCAAAGAGGCCAGCTCACCGTGGCTCCATCTGAAACATGCTGAGTCGACAAATTTTACCATTAAGGGTTTTTTATTATTATTCTTTAAATCTTTCATCCATGTAAGTATATTCACACTTGAAGCTTGGAAAATGTCTGGATTTTGTTTCGCCTTCAGGAAACATACTTTTTTTTATTTGAGCTTTTGTTTTTCTCCATGTATAACAAATAATCATTTTGCCCTATGAGTCATATTGCCCTGATTTCACAGAAAACAGGTGCAGTATTAGATACAGACACAGAGAGGGTCAACCCACAGCTGTGGTTTTCATGTCTGTGGGCAGAACTTATAATAGTCCCTATTTCCTAGAGGGGGTATTAGCAGGCAATGAGGTGATGCTTAGGTTAGAAGCGCTTAGCACAGGGCCTGGTATGTACTCAGTGCCCAGAAAGGTTGATCTGTATTATTAGCAATTATTCTGAGAAATTAACTCAGGCCTTGCTGGCCTGTGCTTCCTGCGGTGAGAGGCCTGATGGAGCCCAGTGGTCTGTGTGGCTGTCTGCTTCTGAGCACTCTCCCTCCTCGGCTGCTTTTGTGGGGCCTGCATGGTGGAGGGATGCCCGGCATCCCAGAATTCAGCCCCTACTGACCAGCACCCCACAGGATGCAAGTCAAAGTGGGGCTCTAAGCTGTAGGTTAAAGGAGGTGCTTGTCCACTGGCCAGGAATGCCATTTCCCTGTTGTAATTGTCCTTGTTGAGGCTATTCTGCTCTCGGGTTTATCAGAAGATAAAGGGGTCAGCCTCCGCCTCCTGGCCTTTGCTTTCCTTCCTAACCCAGAAACATGTGGGTCAGCGCCTGCATGACCAGGATGGATACCGGAAGAGTGGGCCATGGCGCCTTTGGAAAGGTATCCGGGCATCATTTCCACACCAGCATTCATGGTATTTCTCCGTGCATGGGTGGATGGGCCTTGAAGAGCCCGAAAAAGCAGGCTGAGCTCTCCTGAAAGGGGATAATCCTTAGTCTTTCTCTTTTTGCCAAAAGATCCTGGATAAATGAACCCAGAGAGACCCCAGTCTGGACCAGAGATGCTGCCCCTGCCGTTTGAGCCCACCTGGCTGAGAGAGGGCAGGTGGCAGTCCCAGGACACCCACAGGCGGCTACTCAGGAGCCTGTATTTTGGGCAGAAACAAAGAAGCTGAGAGGCACAGCGAGGTGGGACACCTGCACGCTGAGGGTCTCCACCTCCCCAAGGCAGGACAGGTCATGGCAGAGGCTTCAGGGGAGGGTCCCGACTTTGGCTGGGGGCGTGGGAGTCTCCAGAGGCAGCGAGCCCAGGACACTAGTGCTGCAGACCACTGGATTTCCGGAGAACACTGTACTTCACCAGCCTGCGTCAGACACATAATTCACAGAACTTTCTCCAGAGGAGGTTAGCCATGTTTGTCAGGCTCAGGGAGAAGTGAGGAGGCCTCCTTACCATCGATTAAATATGGGATCTGGATCACCCTGTGCCTGTCTCCTGCCCAGTCCCTTCTGCGACCTCAGGTGGCCTCACTCCTGGCAGGCAGAAGGGACTGGGGTCACACACAGCCACACTCGGGGATTAGGACCTGAAGTATATCATTGAGCCCGCTGCCCGCCCCAGGCTGGGAATTGCAGGGCCGTGATCTCCTCCATCTTTTCTTTCTCCAGCTGCCTCTGAAGGTCACGGAATCTGCATTTCTTTGGAAAAATGGGGCAAAGGTAAGATGGTGCACAGCACACCTGGCCCTGGCTCAGCCCTCCATGTGGACAGGTTGCAGAGGGCCACTGCCTCGCTGCAGGGGGCTCGCCCTCAGCACCCAGCAGAAGGGGCGGCCCCATTTTGTCCCTGAGACTCCACCCCCTCAGGCACAGCTGAGCAGCTCACTGGGGCCCAGGGTTCCTTGGCTCTTGGGTTCTGATGCCTTCATTCCCAGAACACGAAGCCAAGGCCAGGAGCGGGGATCTGCCCCCAGGAAGAAGCCTCCATCCCTGGGGAAGCCTTGAGACCCTCTGGGATGCAGCCCAGTCCCCACCCATGGCCACTCGCTTCCACCCTGCCCCGGCCCAGCCCTGGCCACCCCAGACGTCTGGCCCTTGTCCTGAATGCTGTCCCCTCTGGCCTCAGCTGTCCTCCTCCCAGAGCGCTATCCTGCTCCATCTCTGCTCAGGGTCCCCCCAGAGGCCTCCCGCTGGGATTTGTCTCCACTTTGCAGTTGCCTTTTGCCCCACATGCCCCGTCCTGTGGTTATTTACCTTATGGGGGCATCCTCCCTCTTGATTACAGACTCCTCAGAGGCAGATAAGAGTGGGTGGCTTTCATCCTCCAGCTCCTATCTCTCAGCCCACTGGGCTGCTGTGCTGTGGTCCATGTGAGTCATCAGTTGCCCCACGCGGAAGCCTCATGGGGGCTCAGGGCCCCAGCTGGGGGCAGAGAACCTCAAGAATCTGCCCAACCGGCTGCAGCTTCCTAGTTCTTGGTGACTTAGTGGATGGGAGACCCACCTACAGGTTTCCAAGCTGCTGCCTTTCTCTAACACATGAGCGGGTCCTGGCTCAGCACTATTGTTCTCCACCAGCCCTGACCCAGCACCCACTGTAAGCCAGGCCTGTGGGCATCAGCACCAAAGACCAGAAGAGTCGCCAGCCCATGGGGCATCTGAAGCAGGCGGCACAATTGACCCTCTCATCCCAGACACCGCCCAGAGCCTTCTCCCTGACCTCAGTTACAGCAGATGAGAAGGACACCGTGGGAGAACCGAGTCAAGATGCCCAAACTGGATGACTTCCCTGCGGGTGGTGCACTGCTGAAGGCCCGTGGGTCTCCTTTCTCTGGGATAATGCCAGCCTCCAGCAGAAGTTTTAGTCTATTCCTGAATAGAGAAAATCTGCTGAAAAACGTCTATTTTCCAGCTGAATAACAAGCCTTTCAAGGAGAGGAGGATGAGGAAAAGACGGCATGTGTCCAAGTTGAGCTGAGACGGACTGTAAGCCCAGGCCTGCCTAAGGCCCCCACAGTGGGCATCACCAGGGCCGGGGCCTTAGGGGCCGCCAGCTTCCTCCACCCACCTGCCTGCACAGACAGCTCCTGGGCATCAATGCCTCATCGGTCAGATCTGCCCAGGCTGCTTCTGAAAGAGTTTTGTAGAGAGACTGCTCTTCTGGGGGTGGGAACAGGACACTTATCTCCATCCCCCCACCAACCATCACAGGAGGATGAAAAACCTCAAAGAAAGACCCAGGGGGCAGATGCAGTCACAGATCCCAGTGGAGAGGCAGGCTCCGGAATTGCAGGCTGCTTTTTGGAAACGGCAGAGGCTCCCCATGTGGGCTTCCCTCACCCCTCTGAGGCCTTCCCAGGAAGACGTGGTGGCAGAGACCGTGTTCACTCAGCAAACACCACCGTTCGCTTTGCTGAGTTTGCAGTTTCCCACAGCATGACTGCTGCCCTGGCGAACAATGGGGCCACGCCGTATAATAACCAGCCCTTGCCTGATGAGTTACAGTTTACAAGACTCACTCATTTATGATTTCGTGGGATTCTCTTGTTTCACTAATTGGGAAGCAGGCGCAGAGAGGTTAAGTGTTCTGGAAAAAGCTCTCCTCTGGGGGTGGAGGGAGGGGAAAGAGAGAGAGAGAGGATGAGAGTTAATGAGAAAGAGAGGCAGAGAGAGACGTCGAACCAGCTGGGTCTTCAGGCTCCGTGGCCCGGGCGCTTCAGAAAGTGCCATGAGTTGATATGCTGGAGAGAAGATGCATGTCAGTCCCCTACACCTTGTTTCTTCATGGCAATTCCTTTAAAAACGCCCGTGGATCACCTCCTCTGTGGCAGCTCTGAGAAGGCACCAAGGTAGAGACCTGCATGAGAGTTGGCCTCTGCTTTGAGCAGTGCCGCGTGCATGAATAATCCTGCCAGAAAGGTCTTCCTGGACATCTCTGACACTGAGCATTGGCGTTGCCAGGGGAGACTCCTGGTCGCCTGCATCCTATTCAGGTTCTATGGGTTCCCAGGGCCCTGTGCTCTCTGTCCCCTGCAGGCCTCCCTCACCTCCCCAGCCTCCTTGGACCGGTTGACTCCCATTCTCCCCAGGCAGCCCTCCACACCCCTCTAGACAGGGGCAGGCACCCTGCAGGGCGCCCCTACCACATCGTGTGCTTCCCCCGCCTAACACATGGCAGTTGCATTCTAGTTATTGAAGTCTTTTCTCTCTCTGGCCGAATCGCAAGCTTTGGAAGTGGGGAGGTGGGAGGAGGGGCCAAGGGCAGTGTTTGTCTTGTTTAGTTGTCTCTCCACATCCTGGCAGTCAACTCTTCGTAACCAATGCTGAATGAATGCATGGATGAATACATAAGCCAACCAGCAGGTACTCGTGAGTCTACAGTCTCCCTCAACTGGCAGCTGAATAGATTTCTTTGAAATCAGAAGTTTAGCATAAACCTACCCACAAAAGTTTAGTCCAGCCATCATCACTTTTGGAGGTCTGATCCAGGGTGGGCTGCACTCATCAGGGCCTCGGGCACAGCTGGCCAGCATCTCCTCTGTCAGCCACACCCCTGAGTGGAGGCTCCGTGGAGGGGCTGCAGGCCTCAGCTCCGGGTGCTCTCTTCTCAGTGGGAGACAGCGGGAGGGCGGTGCTGTTTCCAACATTCCCAACACTTCCATTGTTTCACACCATTACTGCTGAGCCCCAAGGGCGGATGGATGGAGCCATGCTGTGTGGGCCCTGCTGTTTTCCTGCCCAGGGTGTTTTGGGCAGTGGTTCTATTTCCCATATTGATGTTTCCCACGGCCCTGCCAGGTAGCCTCTGATAAAGCACATCTCTTCTGAGTGAGCAATGGCCTTTGGGGACCATGAAGTACCTGTGAGTGTGACTCTGCCAGATGACGGGCAGGTGCAGCCATCGGTGGGACCTGAGCAAGGCTGCATTCCTTACCTGGCTCAGGTGTGAATCTTCAGGGCAGCAAAATGTGGATGAGACTGAGTAAGGGGAGAATCAAGATGTGTTTTGTTGAGAGAAGGAAAAATTTGAGCAGGTCTCATGACAGAGGGGTCAGAGATCTAAATCTTGGAGGGCCCCAGGGCTCAGTTCCAACCACGTCACCCCGTCTCTCTGCATTCTCTCCAGGGGGCCATATTTCCCTCTTCAACAGAGACAGCCCTGTTTTCTGTTTGTTGTCCCTGTGTCCTGTCCACTTTCACATTTGCTCCATATTTTTCATCTTAGAGCAATTGAAAATTAAACCTTTATTTTTTTTGAAACAGAGTCTCTTTCCATCACCCAGGCTGGAGTGCAGTGGCACAATCTCGGCTCACTGCAACCTCCGCCTCCTGGGTTTCAGCAATTCTCCTGCCTCAGCCTCCTGTGTAGCTGGGATTACAGGCGCCTGCCACCATGTCTGGCTAATTTTTGTATTTTTAGTAGAGATGGGGTTATACCATATTGGCCACAGTGGTCTTGAACTCCTGACCTCAGGTGATCCACCCGCCTTGGCCTCCCAAAGTGCTAGGATTACAGGCATAAGCCACCATGTCTGGCTGAAAATTAAACTTTTAATGTTGAAATGATACTTGCATTAACAGAATCCAGGAAGGTTCTGTAGGCTGTCCACTTGTGCCTCCCAGCTTCTGCTATGCTCTCCTCATAGGATGGAGACACCTGTGTAGGGAACAGGCTCTCTTTAATGATGACTAAATCCGGAAGATGACAGCCACTGCCTTCTCTCTCTTCACCACCCTTTCCTAACACAATGTCAATAACACTTACATTTCAATGTCAACAGGCAGGTTAGAAGAGAAAAAGCGCCCTTGGAGAAGAGTAGGTTAGAACCAGCTCCCATTGGTCTCCCAATGTGGTGGGAGGAGGCTTCAGGGCTAGCGCTCCTGCTGGCCACTTGTGGCACCAGCTAGTTAAGCTGCGGCCCACACCATGGCCTGTGAGATGCCATGGTCATCATCTATGGGAAACATGAGAAATTACAGGGTAGGGGATTTTGAAATATTTGCAGGAAATCAATACAACTTGTAAAAAACAAACAGTCTGAACTCTCCTCTTCCATGGGCTTGGGCATTTATTGTATGGTGTGAATCTGCAACTCTATTTAAATTATGTTTCAGTAGAACTTTCTGAATTTGCCTTAAACTTGTGGGTCAGGAATAATTAGAAAAGGCATATCAAGCACTGATTTTTTTTCCAGAAAGTTGATGATAATGTTGGTATAATTTGTAATTTATACAAAATACTTATAAACATTTACTAACTACCTTGGGGGCTGTAATGGTATCGCTGACCACATAGAAGCAAGAAAGAAATAAACAGCTGCTAAGAGATCATCAGTATTCACTAAGCGGCTGCTTGAAGAACCCTGTGCCTGAGGATGATAAATTGAAGGTGCTTTGCAAACTACTCACAAAGCATGACTTTTCACTTAGATCAAATGACTATTCTCAGCTAATTTTGCTCATCTTCAATTCCAGGTTTCACTGTGTGCTTACACAAGGTGAAGTGATAGCTGTTAGTGCTCCCAAGGGTAGAAGAATTTCACGAACCATCAGATGATGCCAGTGTTACATCAGTGTCATTTTCAAGCGGGGATTTTCAAACAAAATCAGTCCATTCCCATAGCAGTTTTTTTTTTTTTATTCATTTCATGGCATCCCAATACAACTTGGATGTTCCTCCTGTCAAAGGCAAAGCCTTGACTTAATTACTAATGTCACAGGAAATGCAGTGGAAGAGTCAGCATCATGATAAAATTATTTGTGGGGGAATTATGAATATGATTATATAAGTATGGGTAAAGCTCAGCATTTGTAGTAAATGTATTGTACTTGGAATTGATTGTGGTGTACACATCATTTATTTACTTATTTATTTATTCAAGATGGAGTCTTGCTCTGTCACCCAGGCTGGAGTGCAGTGACACAATCTCGACTCATTGCAACCTCCGCCTCCCAGGTTCAAGTGATTCTCCTGCCTTAGCCTCCTGAGCAGCTGGGATTACAGGCGTGCGCCACCTCACCCAGCTAATTTTTGTATTTTTAGTAGAGACGGGGTTTCGCCATGTTGGCCAGGATGATCTCGAACTCCTGACCTCAAGTGATCTGCCTGCCTTGGCCTCCCAAAGTGCTGGGAGTACAGACATAAGCCACCGCACCCAGCCTCACAGCATTTATAATTGTGTCCAAATTGGACATCTCATCAGTTAAAATAGAAGCTGTTGATGTCAAAATTTATAAATAGTTACATGTACACAGAGTAACTAAACTGCAAATTCATGGTAATTAGGCTGACGTTGAATTTTTAAAACACTGCAGCTTTGTAATATGCACTTTCTCTCTCCTGCTCATCATCAATCAGATTCTAGAAATGTTCGGGCCTTCAAAGAATTATTTTGTAAATAAACCTAAGTGTCCTAAAAAGATGGTGAATCTTTCTGCAAACAAGGCCCTAAGTGTGAGTTTAGTTTAGTTCCAAACTAGTTGGAAATATATTATAGGAGGATTCAATAAATGGAGCACCCAAAACCCTCCCCTCCCCACCCACACACACACACATAGAACTCTTGGCTTTTGAAACTTTTATGGAGTTACAATTATTGAAAACAAAGGTTATGGCTGGGCGTGGTGGTGGCTCACACCTGTAATCCCAGCACTTTGGGAGGTCAGGGCGGGAGGATTGCTTGAGTCTAGGAGTTTGAGACTAGCTTGGGCAACATAGTGAGACCCCCCCATCTTTACAAAAAAAAAGTCTTAAATTTTGCCAGTCATGGTGGTGCACCCCTGTAGTCCCAGCTACTTGGGAGGCTGAGATGGGAGGATCCCTTGAGCCCAAGAGGTTGAAACTGCAGTGAGCCATGATGACACCACTGCACTCCAGTCTGGGCAACAGAGTGAGACTCTGCCTCAAACAAACAAATGAGATTATGAACAGGAAGACACTAAAACTTATTTCTACAAAAACAAGGAAGCAATAAAGTGAATTAAATGATGAGAGCTCACAAAATGCTAATCTGAAAAAAAATGCAGGCAATTTTATTTTAAAATTTAAAACATAAATAAGAACATTGAAAACTATATTGAATGAAACATTAGGAACAGATAAGGCTGAGAAATTGATCAGAGGCTGTGAATGTGTGCCGAGAATAAGTATTATTTTATGTTCTCATTTTATTTTCAGATAATCAATAAAAAAGGTTTTTTTCTTTTCTTTTCTTTGTTGTTGTTGTTGTTGAGACAAGGTCTGGCTCTGTTGTCCAGGCTGGAGTGCAGTGGCATGATCTCAATTCATTGCAACCTCCACTTCCCAAGCTCAAGTGATCCTCCCACCTCAGTCCCGCAAGTAGCTGGGACCACAGACGCATCACCACGCCTAGTTAATTTTTTGTATTTTTGTAGAGACAGGGTTTTGCCATATTGCCCAGGCTGGTCTCAAACTCCTGAGCTCAAAGCGGTCTGTTGGCCTGGGCATCCAAAAAAGGTTTCCTTAAAAACATATATATGTGTATATCTCATATATATATATATATATATATATATATATATATATGTTTTATATATATATGAGATATATATATGTTTTATATATATATGAGATATATATATAGTATGTTATTTTGTTTTCAGAAAGATTAATTTTTTAAAATATTATTGAATAGAACTACTTAATAGTCTCCCAGCTTAATAAAATCAAATCATTGGTCAATAAATGTTTTAGAGAAGCATATATTTTGAATCATTATAGCCCCCTCCTTTGCTCTCCAAGAAGTCCTGGTTTGGATGAGAAATTACATGGGACCCATTCCAGGGGCTCTCTTTAAGTGCGGTGGCTTTGAAACCTGAGTATGTCTCCCAAATCATTGTCTCCTGCTTCCTTGAGAAGAACCCTCATCTGTTTCTCAGTTGAAAGCAAAACAGTTGCAGGTTTTGACCACGTAGGTGATGGGTTTGGGCTGCAGAGAGAAAACACTACCCTCTTAGAGCTGCAGGGGGCAGTGTGGGTCAGTCCACTGCTGGACATCCTGGGCCAGCTGGAAAGGGCACTTGCGGGTTTGGTGGGGCCAGAGGGGTCAGCTGGGCAGCTCCTGCTCAGAGGCACTGGCCCAGGGATGGCCCCTTGCCCTCAAATGCCCTGAAAGCTCCAATTATTGAGGTGCCGGGGAGGAAGTCAGGGGCTGGGAAATGGGGACACAAGACAGCCCCTACCCTCTGGGGTCTCCTGGGCTGGCTGAGAGGTCCAAAACCCAAATCACCTTACACAGGGCCAGACAGTGTGATCCCAGGAAAGACTCCATCTCAGGTCGCTCAACCTCAAAATCTGGTGGGGTCAAGTAAAGGGTGAGGAGAGAGAGGGGACCACTCCAAAAGAGGGCGCAGGGATATTGGGAAGTGGACGGGGCTCAGGAAAATCCCTTTCCTACCCTTGGTTGTGCACCTCGACCTGCCTCCTGCCCTCCGCCCGGCCCAGCCACCTTTTCCCAATCTCCCGCCCAGCTCCCTTCCTCTTGCCCCAGTGAAGTGACTTCCTGCAGCCCGCCACCTTGACCCTGGCCTTCCTCCCCAATAACCCCCACAAGGAGTGCCTCCTCCACATGCTGCACTTGCAGCCCACCTCCCCTTCTGACAAGGCCCCAGACCCCAGATGCAACTCCTACAGGCAGTCTCCCCAGGAATGTTCCACTGTCCTCTCTAATGCAACCTTTCATCTTCAGTAACAACAGGACATTGCTCATAGGATTTCGGTGAGGGTTGATGAAGTCATTTATCTCAAAACCTCAGGTAGCTTATCTCACTTCATAGGAGCTCAGTAACTGGGAGCTTATATTATTGCCTTATGCCTCCAGCTAAAAATCATCCTTATCCCCACCCTAGAGCCCCCATTCTCCTTATCTCAGCTAATGAATGATGCTTCCTCCCACCCCAGCTCCCAAGATGGAAACCCCAATACCTTTGTTGCCCCACTTATCACCCACATCCCACTGACCACCACTGCCATGGACCCTACCTTTGAAATCCTTCTAAACTCCCTCCCTCCTTTCCATTCCTATTGCCTCTGGCTTGGTCTTTCTTAATCCATTGCTTAGACCAATACGTCTCAAATGTTAATGAGCAGAGGAACCACCCAGGAATCTTCCTAAAAGGTGGGAGGTCTGGGATGGTCCTGAGACTCTGCATTCCTCATAGACTCCCAGATGATGCTCGGGCTCCTGGACCACTCTCCGGCCGCAAAGGCTACCCTGTGTCAGGAGCTGACGCGGGGCATCCAGGGCTCCCTTTGGAAACTTTCATGGCGGCTCATGGCTCGTAGCCAAGGTTTTCGAACTTCGGTCTCTATAAAGCCATTATTCCCCAGATACTCGGATTTCTTCCATCTGGGGTTGGGCACAGGAATGGGCATATTTCCTTAGTGCCCCCAGGAGACTCTAATAATGTCGATTGTTAATGGAAAATGAGCCCTTAGGGCCAAGCCAAACTCTAGCATGGCATTGAGGACCTACCCAGTTCCTCTTCAGACTTATCCTCCTCACTCATCTTCACTCACGTGCCAGAGAACTGCTAACTGCCTGGACAGTGGGTCCTGTCTGGGCTCCCTTCGCTCCTCTGTCCCCTGGCCTGCGTCTCCCTCTGCCTTCCATCCTGGATGATTCACTCACTGCACTGCATTTCTGGGGAAGGTTTCATTAACTGCCTAGAGGAATCATTGCTCCCTCACCTCTGCTCCTCGGCACTGTGGCCTTGTCTCCAGAGCATGGGAGTGTGGTATCAGGGTGGCTGTCCTTCTGCCTGTCCTTCCTCCTCAATGAGCCACTTTAGGGATGAAACAAGACTATATTCTTTGCATCTCTGGGGCCTACCTGGCTGCCTGACCCAAGGACTTGCCCAGTGAAGAATATTAAAAAGACATCAGATGGAATAAAAAGACAGATGTATAATGAAATAGATAGTGGGTTGACTGTTGAGGGGAGTAAATATACAACCTGCTTTATCATAAATAAACTCCTTTTCTCACCTCAGTTCTAGAAATCACATGCAATTTGTGCTCTACATATTCAGCATTTGGTAGACTCACAACAGAAACTGATGAAATACAAATCCTTAAAATTCTGCATGCAGAGTCTCGCTCTGTTGCCGAGGCTGGAGTGCAGTGCTGCGATCTCGGCTCACTACAAGCTCTGCCTCCTGGGTTCAAGCAATTCTCTGCCTCAGCCTCCTAAGTGGCTGGGATTACAGGCGCCCACCACCACGCCCGGCTAATTTTTTTTTTTTTTTAGTAGAGACAGGGTTTCTTGGGCAGGATGGTCTTGAACTCCTGAACTTATGATCCACCCGCCTCGGCCTCCCAAAGTGCTGGGATTACAGGCATGAGCCACCGCATCTGGCCCTGTATGGTTTTAATCACTGTTTCAAGCACCATTTGGAGCAATTCATGTCTGTGCTTACCAGGCCACTTGTGCAAGCCCTCTAAGAGTGAATAGCCAGGGACTGGCAAGTTGTCATTGGCCTTAAAACCATTGTGGAAGACAGTGTGGTGATTCCTTAAAGATCTAGAACTAGAAATACCATTTGACCCAGCCATCCCATTACTGGGTATATACCCAAAGGATTATAAATCATGCTGCTATAAAGACACATGCACACATATGTTTATTGCGGCACTATTCACAATAGCAAAGATTTGGAACCGACCCAAATGTCCATCAATGATAGACTGGATTAAGAAAATGTGGCACATATACACCATGGAATACTATGCAGCCATAAAAAAAGGATAAGTTCATGTCCTTTGTAGGGACATGGATGAAGCTAGAAACCATCATTCTGAGCAAACTATCCCAAGGACAGAAAACCAAACACCGCATGTTCTCACTCATAGGTGGGAATTGAACAATGAGAACACTTGGACACAGGGTGGGGAACATCACACACTGGGGCCTGTCGTGGGGTGGGGGGAGGGGGGAGAGATGGCATTAGGAGACATACCTAATGTAAATGACGAGTTAATGGGTGCAGCACACCATCATGGCACATGTATACATATGTAAGAAATATGCACATGTACCCTAGAACTTAAAGTCTAATTTTATACTATATATATATACTATATATATGTGTATATATAGTATATATATACACTATATATACACACATATATATGTATGTATATATATACACATATCTATGTATGTGTATATATATATATATGTGTCTATATATATATATAGACACATATATATGTGTGTATATATATATATACACACACATATAAAAAACGGGGACAGACCCGGGCTCCGGCCGGTGGACAGGCTTTGAATTCTGCAGGTTGTCGCCCACTGCTGGTCATGTCAGGAAAATCACCTGTGGCTACCTGAGCACTTCCGGACCCCAGTGTCTAATAGATGAACAAAATGATCTTTGTCTTTCTCAAGGGTGTCGGCCTCCTCTTAGATCACTGAGCATTTGGAGAGGAGGGTTATTAAATTAATGCATGAGATAAGAAAATGTTTCAACTAGGAATTCTGCATCTCTGGAATTGTATTAAACCAATTAATACTCCCCAATCAATTACTCTGTAATTTACTGAAGTATATTAAAAGTATTGTGGCAGTGTGCAATAACAGATTTTTAAAAACAGTGTGTGCCTCCGTGGGCAGAGCTGCCTGTCATGGAAGGGCCAGGGCAGCATGCAGCGGGGGTGAGGGCTTCTGTCTCCAGGGTTCCTGGGTTCAAATCACAGTTCCTCCATATCCTCCAGCCTGACTTTGCACCATTTCTCTATCCTTCGGGAACCTCTGTTTCTCAGCCCTGTGGGGTTATTGTGCGGATAATACAGATATAAAATACGCAGCACATAGTAGGTGCTTATGGAATTATTTGTGTGTATGGCTCATTTTACAAATCTAAAATGTGTGTTTTGGAAATAAAAAAAGAGGGAAGAAGTGAAAGTGCTGATTGCCACCATCGTAGTTGTTCTGGGCTAATTGTTATAATATCCTCATAATGGTTTCATCTTAATGGTGGTGATTACTGAAACACAATTAGGATTTTTCACGTTCATTCAGATGTCTTCTCTAATTACAAGCATTAGTGTTTAACATGTGAGCAGCCGGGGAATGGACGTTTCTTGGCCTCAGTTCTGAAATGGGTCCATTTGCATCCCTGAGGGAGGCCTCAGGCAGGAGAGGGCTGCTGGTGGGGACAGGCTGACCTTGGATCGGGTTCAGGGGGTGGGGAGTGGGGGGGGCCATACCTCCACTGCATGTCTGCATTGTCAACAGCAAATCCCATTCAGCAGGTGCCACTGCCCACCTGCACCTGCCAGTGAGCCTCTAGTGAGGGGTTCCACACCACCAAGCAGTCACTGCCACATTTAGCGATGCTCTGATGTTTTGGCAAAATGGAGTGCCAGGTGAAGATCTGAGGGGATGGCCCACGGGTCCTCAGCATGAAAGAGCCTTTTTCTGTGCTGAGCCACTTTACAATCTGGGTCTGCCCCTGGGCATTCCCACCCCCTACCCCCGATAAATACTCACCTGCATCCCAGGGTACTCAACTGGCTCTGTCAAGATGAGCGGACCGTGGCCCCATCCTCGCAGAGGCAGCTTACCTCCACTTCACCTGAGAGTTTAGACATGACCATGGTCAGATGCAAGGGTCAAGCTGGAGCCAGGCAGAGCGTGCTGGAGCCCGACCAAGCGTGTAGGAGCTAGACCGAGTGTGCTGGAGTCAGACTGAGTGTGCTGGAGCAGCGAAGAACAGAGAACTTGGCTGCAGCTGGGTGATGAGGCTGCATGAACTAGGCCCTGGAAGGATCGAGGTTTCCCAGGCAGAGTGAAGGGGGATGAAGAAACAGATTGAAAAGCAGTGTCTTGCTGGGTGTGAAGAGGACAGCATGGCCAGAGAATAGGGCTTGAATGGGAGGGGTGGAGTTAGCAGGGCGAGTGGAGGGTGGATGGTAGAGGGTCCAGGACGCCAGGCTAGGTCACCCAGATGTGATTTCTGCTAAGTGGTTCCGGGGAGGGCAGGGGTCTGGGATGAGATCGCCCTGGGTTCCAGTCCCCTATCTGCCCCCACTAACCATCAACCAAGCAGGTCCTCTGAGTCTTGGTTCCCTCCTTTCAGTGAATGTCCACAGCCAGTGACTGTGTCCCCCTGGTGTTGGGAAGGCTCAGGGAGAGGATCCCCGAAAGTGACAGGCAAAGTTCTTGGCTCAGAGGAAGCCCTGAAATGAAGTTGGCTCTTATCCTCATCATCACTGCCTGGCACCGGAGGGTCCCATGGCTGCTGCTGGATGACCTCTGAGCCTGTCCCTGCCTCTCTGCAGGTCCACCATGGAGCCCTTGTGTCCACTCCTGCTGGTGGGTTTTAGCTTGCCGCTCGCCAGGGCTCTCAGGGGCAACGAGACTACTGCCGACAGCAACGAGACCACCACGACCTCAGGTAAGGACACATCCCCCTCTCCCTTTCCCTGGCTGCCTCCCCTACTGCCTCCTCCTAAGCTCCGGGGACCATTCAGAGGGTGATAAAGGGGCTTAGGGTAAGAGAAGAATGGTGTGGCTGAATTTCTTAGTGTGCTTTTAATAGTTTGTGCCTCTAAAAACAGGCGGGCTAGATAAGCTAGTTTAGCATTCGGTTGTTGAGCAAAGCTTAGTGTTCTAGAAGTGACCCATCCACAACCCCAGCTGAGAGCTGGGGTCAGCCTTGGCTGGAGGCAGGAGAGCAAAAGGGTTAAAAATCCCCCAAAATCCCCTTGTGCAGAAAACCAACCATGAACATACATGGATGAGGCGATGTGACAGTTAATGATATGAACTAAAGAATTATTCTTAGGCCGGGTGCAGTGGCTCATGCCTGTAATCCCAGCACTTCGGGAGGCTGAGGTGGGCAGATCACAAGGTCAAGAGATCGAGACCATCTTGGCCAACATGGTGAAACCCTGTATCTACTAAAAATACACAAATTAGCTGGGCTTGGTGGTGGGCGCCTGTAGTCCCAGCCACTCGGGAGGCTGAGGCAGGAAAATCACTTTAACCCGGGAGGCGGAGGTTACAGAGAGCTGAGATTGCACCACTGCACTCTCGCCTGGCAACAGACCAAGACTCCATCTCAAAAAAAAAAAAAAAAAAGAATTATTCTTAATATTTTAGGTCAGATATTGGCATCATGGTTAGTTTTATTTTTAAAAAGAAGAGTCCTTGCCTTTCGACATGCCTGCTAAAGTGTTCATGAGTGGGCTGTGATGTCTAGGCATTATGCAGAGAAGAGCAAGAGGAAGTGGGGGTGGGGGCTTGTGAACAAAGTCACATCAAGGGCCCCACATGATTTTCTAACCCTGGACAAATGTCCTGCAAATGTACCACTGGCCCCAGGAGGAGGAAAGAGTAAAGATTTCTGGCGACAGAACCTCCAGCGAGGAGAGCACTTCTAAGTGCCCACCTGTCTTTTTCCTCTTCATGTTGAAACCTCAGAGAAATCCAAAACCCCAAAAACGAGGGACCAGAAGCTGCCAGCAAATATAAACTTGCCTCTTTGCAAGCCAGCCCTTCAGGGGCAGGTCACTGGTGGTTCAATGAGTTATTTCAACCCACAGTCCCGACTTTTCTTCCCAACGCTAATCGACTGGCCACTTAGAAACATCTGACAAACTGCCCGGATATACCCTCACATCCAGGAGCCACAATGGCAGAACATCCGTTTGCACAACAGTGGGGAAGAATCTGCCCGAGCTCTGCAGACAGTCCCTCGGGTGGCACTGTGGGCACCGGCAGGATGACGTCCACTCCAACATCTGAGGCTTTTCAGTTTATTTGAAAACAAAATTATTGGGCTCACATATTGCCATAGACATGGGGTGTTACTTGCAGGAGGAGGACACTGTTATGTGACCTCAGCGCCCAGAGCAGAACTAAATGTGAAACTCACACCCTGGTCCAGCCTCTGCCAGGGCCTCTGCGTGCTTAGCAAGGCTGCTGATCCACGAGCAAGAGGGAAATGGGCCTTGGGTTATAAGGCGCAGACGGGCTCCTTTGGCCTAGAATTGTGGAGGGGAACCTGACCCTGTGAAGTGCCCTTTAAATCTTCATCTGAGCCCTGGAAGAAGTATGAAGGACCATTTCAGATGATAACACATTGCCACAGTGTGCCAAAATAACAGGAAGCTGTTTCATTTGTTCATTGAACAAAATATATTCAGTACTCATCCAGACAAATTCTTTTACAGAAGAAATTGAAGGTAAATGTTTACAAATTATATAATAAAATGCTATCTATAAAAAAATATGTAAAAGAACACAGTAGAAAAATGAGTAGAAAATATGATCAGGCAGAATACAAATATCTAATTATGTTTCACTAATCATGAAAAGATGCTCAACTCTCTAGAAATTAGAGAAATGCAAGTTAAAATGACATTATCATTTTACCTGTCAGATGGACCAAAATGAAAAGGGTTGGCAACAATATCCCAGAGAAGAGAAATTGGCTCCATTGCACACTATGGGCAGCATTCCGCAACCTTTGTGGCACCAGGGACCAGTTTAATGGAAGACAGTTTTTCTGTGGAATTGGGGTGGGGGCGGTTTGGGGATGATTCAAGTGCATTATATTTATTATGTACTTTATTTCCATTATGACTACATTGTAACATATAATGAAATAATTCTACAACTCACCATCATGTAGAATCAGTGGGAGCCCTGAGCTTGTGTTCCTGCAACTAGATGGCCCCTCTGGGGGTGATGGGAGACAGTGACAGATCACCAGGCATCAGGTTCTCTTAAGGAGCACGCAACCTAGATCCCTGGCATGCGCAGTTCACAATAGGGCTCAGGATCCTGTAAGAATCTAATGCCGCTGCTGATCTGACAGGCGGCGGCGCTCAAGCGATAATGCCTGCTCACCTGCCACTCACCTCCTGCTGTGTGGCCCAGTTCCTAACAGGCCACAGACTGATACCCATCTGTGTCCTGGGGGAGTTGGAGACCTCCGCTGTGGATGAATGTAGAAGTTGGAAACTTAGGGCTGCCAACTTGGCGATTGTGTTAAAATGTAACAGGCATACAGGCTAACACAGAAGCTATCCTACAGAAACACTTGTGAGACACAAAGATATATATATATGTGTGTGTGTGTGTGTTGCAGAATTGTAGGTAATAGCAGAAAAGTTGGAAACAACTTAAATGTCCATCCTATTTTGGTCTACCCAAAAAGTGGAATCCAAGCAGCTATTAAACAGAATGAGGAAGCTTATCTGGGCTGACATGGAAACTCTCCAAGACAGACAGCCGTACCAGAAAAGCAAGCTGGAGAACTGCCTCGCGGTGCATTTCATCTGTTTCTTTCATATTTAATGTGGCTATATGGGGACGTGTCTTAAAATTGGTAGCACTTCACAATTATAATCAGTATCACTTTTTTTCTTTCTTAGTGGTTCTTAAAATAACGATACATTTTACAATCCGTGAAGCTTTAGATGAAACGAGAGTAGTATGATCTATTTATTTCCCAAACCTGCATATTTATGAACGTAAATTTATAGAAGAAAATGTCAGGAAAGGTACGCTTTGAAATCTTCATTACGTTTAACTCTGGCAAAGAGAACAGGCTCCTGAACATTGAAAATTTTAGGCCGGAGTGAGTTGGGACCTTAAACCATTGTCTGCACACCTGTCCTTGAGTGAGTCACATCTTTCTGGTATGGACTTGCTCCACCTCTAGGGCCCCTGGGGAAGGAGGGCTTGGAATGAAGGTGGGAGAGGAGAAGAGGGATGGAGATAAGATGGGGGACACAGTGAGAGCAGCTGTGCCCTGGGGCAGAACTGAGGTAGTCCCTGGAAGACCCTGGCTCTTGACCAGAGCTCAGGATGAGCTTCCTGAGCAGAGGGTGCTGCGTGGCCACACTCCAGCCAAGGTGGCCATTCTCTTTGTCTGCTCCAAAGTCACATTCAAGCCTAAGGTTTTCAACTTTCAGGATCAGATTCTGTGTAAGCAAACATGCACACACACACACACACACACACACAAGTTGCAAGTGTACATATGTATAAAATCGGTGTGAACATACACACACTTCACTTTGGGCAATAGCTAGACAGTCATACAGGAAGAAGGCTGCTTCAGGATGACCACCCTGGGGACTGGCCACCCTGACCTCTGTCCCACGCCGTCAGAGCCACAACAACATGAAATGAAAATAGACTGTGACAGGAATCTCTTCTCAGATGCCTCCCTGACTCCTGGCTGGACCGCATTGGTGCCCAGAGGACGTATTTTTGTTTTCTTCCTGGTCCACACCATTTTTAAAAATTGTTTTAAAATTGAATTTCTTACCAATATTTAAAAATCAGAAAATGTTTACATAGAAATATGAATTTCTTCTTTGGGAAAGTGGGAAGAACTAGGCACTCTGGGCATCCCTTGTGCTTGGCCCCAGTGGGCTGGAACTCAGAAGTAGCCATCCCTGCAGGCAGGACATGGGGAATCCGCACTCCCGCCCCCACCTGGCCTCCCCATGCCACCCGGGGATGTTCTCACCTGCCCCTTGAAGGCCATTGGGTTTCTGATCCTGATCTCTGGCCTCCTGAACAGAGGCAGCTACTAAGAAACACCAGGACCAGAGCTGGGGGAGCCACTGGCCCTGGGACCCATTCCTTCTGCCTATGTGCACGGCCGCTTTCTGGGCATGGGTGGTTCCGCCCCATCTTCTATGGAAGCACCCATGTCTGTGACTGCAGCCTTCACTCCAAGCAGGAACGTGGAGGCTGGACCCATGGAGGGCTGGCGGGGCCCAGGTGCTCCCTCGTGTCTCTCTCTGATGAGAGGACCCCATGAGTTGGCCTGGACTAGACTTAGTAGTCACCATCTCTGCAGAAGCTGAGCCCAGAGCCTGACCTCCGTGTGATGCCCAAGTGGGAAGTTTCATTGCCTGGGGCCCCAGGATATGAGGGCAGATGTACTTGGGTACATTCGGGAAGGAGGAGGGGGACCGATGCCCAAGCTTTCTGGCTGAGTCCGGAGTGCTAGCAGCAGCCAGGCCCTCCATGGGGCTGGGCTCCATGCTGCCCCTCCCTCCGTGTCAGGGGTCTTCCCACTCAGCCTGTCGGAGTTGCTCCAAGGCCCTGGCAGAGTGGAGACGGGTGCCCTCTGGAGCTGCAAGTGTAGAAGCCTCAGGCCAGCTCACTTCCCCAGGGAAGCTCTGCTATGGGCAGGTTGGAGGTCAAAGGTGGGGGACTGTGGCAGCCACACCCAGCCACTCAGCCTGGCACCAACCCAACCTTGTGTGGGGCCAGAACCGGCTCCTCTGGGCCAGGGTCACAGACACCTGAGTGTGGGGGCTGCAGAGCACAGCCAGTCTACCAGGCTACTGACACTGCTAGCCAGATGGGGGAGGCACGGACGCCACCTGGAAGGTGGGCACTTAGTGGGTGGGCCAGGTGAACAGTGCCCTCTCATGGCTGGGGCCACCTCCTCATCACAGACCAGCTGTTTCCTCTGTGAACTTCAACATCTAATGGTCACCCACGTCCCTAAAACTTCATCATTTATTAGAAACGATGGCGTGGACCACTCACAGGGTGCCAGAGTCAGTGCCAGGCCTGGGAGGGTGGAGTATGAGGGAGGAAAAGCCAGACCTTCCCTGGGGAGTTTATAACCTAGGGTGCAAGGCGGAAGGCATGAGGGTCCCTTTTAGAATCCAGATGAGGGGTGTGAGGTGAGCAGAGCCTCTGGGGCTGCAGAGCCCTCCCAGTGCCTAGAGCACCCTCGGGGGGCCAGGCCAGCCCTCAGGAGGAAGCGCATGGAGCCTGTGCAGGGCTCGGGGCAAGTGATTGGTGCTTCTGGGAACTTGAAGAGTTGGAAGCCCAATCGTTGCCTTCGAGGGGCTTCCCCAGAAACCTGGGCGCCAAGGCAGTCATGCTGACGGCCTGTTCACTCATGGCAGAGTGAGGTTTGCGCTTTGAGGCATCCAGGGCCCCTCTGGGTCCACAAGAGAGGAGTCCAGTGGGCTTCTTGGAGGTGGGGGCCTTTGAAATTGTCCTCGAGGAATGGGAACATTTTGGTGAGGAGGGGGCTGTGTGGCCGGCCGGGGAGGAGCAGGAACAAAGTCCGACGTTGGGAGAGTGGGTGGGGCCCAAAGGTGGCAGTGAGGCCACCAGTGCCCCCTTGGAATTTGGGCTGATGAGCCAGGGGCAGGTCCTGAGCAGCAACAAAGCCACTGAGCTGGGCCTGGGGCTGTGGGTCTCTTTCCGGGTGAGGAAGGTCAACCTGTCAGATACAAAGGACAGAGTAAGAGGCCGGTGGTGGCTGGGCACTTGGCCTCTGACAGGTGGAATCGGGACCTGGAGGCTCTGGAAGGTGGGGTCACAGTGCGCCAGGGCCACAGGCCTCTGCCCAGCCCCAGGGCCAGGCTGCCTCCCTGTGCCTGAGCTCCTGCCCAAGCCCAAGGGGCCCTAAGAGCTGAGCTACGCCGAGTCAGCCTCCCGCGCTGTCCTGGGACCCTGCAGTGGACACCGGCCCCTTCACCCTTCTCCAGCTTCTTAGCAGGAGAGCCAGGCAGCCAGGCCGAGTGGGGGTCTGGGGAACTCACCCCTGTCATGCCTGCCCCAGAGACCTTGGGCAAGTCACCTCACCCACTCCTCAGTCCCGGATTCTTTCTCTGAGTCAACAGCAACAACAAAGTCGCTTCTCTGTTACCTCGTGGGGCCTTTTCAGGATGATGGATCAACGTTGCAAACTATAGTGTGGGGTTCTGGTGTCCAGGAAGAAGGGCTCATGGAGGGGGACTCTTTTGCAGACTGTGAAGTGAGGTCAGGGGTTCGGGTCTTTCTGCTTCTCCTGCAGGCCCTCCGGACCCCGGCGCCTCCCAGCCGCTGGCCTGGCTGCTGCTGCCGCTGCTGCTGCTCGTCCTCGTGCTCCTTCTCGCCGCCTACTTCTTCAGGTAGGAGTGTCCCGGGGCACTGACTTGCCCCAACCAGCTCAGAGGAGGAAATGAGGCTTCTGATGCTGTGGGCGTGGGCCGTGCAGCAGAGGGCAGCTGGGAGGCTGGGTGGCCGGGTCCGGGAGACACACAGAGGCCAGGCCTTAGCGCGGCTCAGCCATGAGCAATAGGAGTAGCTTCTCCCGGCTCACCTGGTGGGTATCACTGTACCGCGCGCTGTTGGCTCTCAGGGAACCTAGAAGTGTGGAAACCTAACAAGTCCTGTGTCTCTAAGGTTCAGGAAGCAGAGGAAAGCTGTGGTCAGCGCCAGCGACAAGAAGATGCCCAACGGAATCTTGGAGGAGCAAGGTACAGAAGCTCCTCTCTGGCTGGGGCCTGGGGGAAAATGTGTTATTTTATTACTCACACTGAGGTGCTTTCTGTCTTTAATGTTCAAAGTGAATTTTGAGGTGTGCCTTGCCACTTTCATCTCACTTTACCTGGTATGATGCTGTCGTTTAGAATTTCACGATTTCAAAACTTTAAGGATCATTTTTCTCTCTGGTGTGACACGGACGTTTGAGACATTTTTGTTTGTGGCTTTTTTTAGAGAGACTGTTCATATCCTGTCGTTTTCACAGGGTGTTGACATGTAACACTTTTCAGTGAGGCCTTACAGTCATTCTCAGATAAGACTGTCTGGCTCAGAAACTATTCAATTGGGTTTGTACTGCTTTAGGATCAAGCTGGAAAAAGGGACTGGCTCTCCTAAAGTGCTTCATGTTTACAGAGCATCAGAGTCAGCTGGGAGTATTTCCAACGTTTCCATCCGAAGTACAGTTTCGAACTTGTTGTCGCTACTTACAGAGGAACATTGTTTTTCTCTCCATACATCCAGATGAGATGACCGAGAAACGTGTGTAAGGCAGAGGCCACAAAAATATTGCTTCACACCCCAGTGACTACAACTTCCTGGAGTCAGCTTCCTACCTAACTGTAGTCAGTTCTATGGTTTGCGGGAACACACGTGCTGTCAGACTAAAATAGACTCTTAAAACGGACCCTTAGACAATGGAAAGAATATCACCAACAAGGACCCAGCTAAAAAGTAGCCTCCCAGCGCTCGCGGGATGCGAGACCTGGTTAGATGATAATGTGGCCCCAGGTGCTGTCTTCCTGCCCTTGTTCCAGTCCCCGGTTCCCTGCCCTGAATGTTTCAATAGCAGGAACGGGAGGGAAGAGGGTGCGGCTGGTGAGTAGCAGAGAAGCTCAGCGTCACTCATTCTGATCCCGTCTGTCACTTGGAAGAATGAGTCTTGGGTGAAGTTTTTGGCTGGGCTTCAGAACGGCTCTGCAGGTGGGGACAGGCCCTTTTGCAAGTGTGACAGCTGGGTTATCATGTTGACCTTGTCAATATCAGCTCATTCTCCAGGAAGAGAAACACATGCCCATGCCTGTTCTTGCCTCTCACTCCGAACTTGGGGAAGGAATGTGTCCAAGAACTCCCTTATAACGCGTACTTCTCCTTCTCAATGCCCCTTGTCACCCTCCCCAGACAAGGGTGGTTTTCCCTTGGAGCTTATGAGGTTTGAGGAACCAGGAATATTTGTTGTGAAGAAGAAAAGGCTGAGAGAGACCGTTCTGAGTTTGCTCCCAGAAGCCATAATTACTCTTTCTTATTTCCAAACCTGGAAAGCTGAGCTGGAGAGTGAGGCTGTCTTGAATCCTTTTTGGAAGGAGCAGGGGCTGGAGGGAAGGAGAGGCAGGAGGGTGGGTGGATGAGTGGCCTGGGGAGGGGGACAGGGTGTCTCCGATGGGGAAGAGTAGGTGACACTGGGCGGAGGGACGCCCGTCACTTGTAAATGATGTGGATGCCTCATAGGAGGCGAGTGTTTGGATACAGCTGCTCGGACCCGGCTTAGCCCAGCTATGCAATTTGAGAGAACTGTTCCAGCTCCAGCCTGGTCATTTCTTCAGGAATGTCGTTGGTCAGCTTGGTTACTCAGTCACCTATCCAGGAATGTGGCTAAATGGCCCCCATGTTTCTTTTGATCCCACAGAGCAGCAAAGGGTGATGCTGCTCAGCAGGTCGCCCTCAGGGCCCAAGAAGTACTTTCCCATCCCCGTGGAGCACCTGGAGGAGGAGATCCGTATCAGATCCGCCGACGACTGCAAGCAGTTTCGGGAGGAGTTCAATGTGAGTGTGGGGAGGGCCCTCTGCTGGGTGCCCTGTGGTCGAGACCTGTGAAATCCAGTGTTAGAGTTCAGGATGAATTATCCCAAAGACTCAGAACCCTTGCATCGGTTATGACACTGTCCCATGAATGGGCGTGGGAGGAAACCTGGTTTGTGGTTCAATGCCCTTCGCCAGTGCTTATTTCCTCATTTATAAGATGAGACAGTAGAGTTAGAGATTTGTGAAGCCTCCTTCCACCTCCCACACTCTGAGTGTCAAGTTCTAAAATCAACTGTGACAGAAACACCGTTATCTCGATAACGTAGAAGGCTAGGTCCTGAGCACAGCACGGTATGACAATATCATGGGGAAAGCAACAGAGCCCCAAACCATCCTTTCATGGCTTCTGAGAGCTGGAGCACCTAATCAGAGAAGGCGATGTTCCTCTTCTGAACCACCATCTTGGCATTAATGAAGCAGCTGTGAGCTGCCTTGAGGGAACACTAGCTATATCTGCTTGTGTATCAACATGGGTGGGTGGGTGGATGGATGGATGGATGGGTGGGAGGGCAGATGGATGGATGGATGGATGCATGGATGGATGGATGGATGAGTGGGAGGGCGGATGGATGGATGGATGGATGGATGATGGATGGATGAGTGGGAGGGTGGATGGATGGATGGGTAAGTGGGAGGGTGGATGGATGGATGGGTGGATGGATGGATGGATGATGGATGGATGATGGATGGGTGAGTGGGAGGGCAGATGGATGGATGGATGGATGCATGGATGGATGGATGGATGAGTGGAAGGGCAGATGGATGGATGGATGGATGGATGGATGGATGGATGGAGTGGGAGGGCAGATGGATGGAGGGATGGATGATGGATGGATGGATGATGGATGGATGAGTGGAAGGGCAGATGGACGGATGGATGGATGAGTGGGAGGACGGATGGATGGACGGATGGATGGATGGATGGGCAGATAAAGAAGTAGACAAACAGATATGAGGAAGTGTTGTCTTGGATTTTGCTATTCAGTATTTATCCTTGGTCATGTTTTGAATTTTATGTATCTTCACCTTCTTGCATATGGCTGTGCTGAGTGTTGATCTTAAAGAGGATAGGTTTTCATCAGGATTGCTGACTGGTTCTGGCTATGCCTGTTGCATGCTGGCCCTGGCACATCAGTTAATCTCCTTGAAGCTGTCTTCCACCACCTAGGAAGGAGCAATGGAGATGGGCCTGTCTTAATTACCTTGAAGTTCGAATGGAAGGCTCAGACAATGGATTTTGTAAACAACAGTGTTGTGCAGTTGTTATATCTGAAGATGGCATGAACTCTGCTGCAGACATGAGACTTTACCCAGAAGCAACGTGTGAAGGCATGGGAAGGTGGTGGCACATGTAAACTTTACATTGCTTGTTTTTTAGCACAAGCCTCCTCTGCCTTTATCTCGCTTCCTTTTTATTGTTTCCAAATGTGTCCCCTTTTTTGGAGAAATTAGGTCATATTGAAAGACAGCTTGAAGCACTATTGTGTTGCAATCTCTCAGCCTGACAACAGACCTTAATTCTCATTTTCAAAATAACTATCCAAGTTTTCAGCTAGCAGATCCCCTCCCCCACCCTTCTCATCCCATTTCCCCTTGCACTTTTGTTTCCCCAAGTGGCAGGGGCTGGGCTTGCTGATGGGGGGTGTCTGAGTCAGAACCAGCTCAAAAGTGGGGGCCACTCCCAGGGAGGGAGTCCAGGAATAGGGTGGGGCAGGTGAGACACTCACCCCAGGCACAAAATTTAAGACAGCACCAAAAGCTCAGTAGTGGGATAAATTATATTTTAACACAACACTTAAAATATCAAAATTATCAGCACCACAGGAAAGGTAACAAATAAAATATCAAAATGAATGCAGGCAGTCCCTGGTGAAGAAAATAACATGACCATAAAGGAAGACAGGCTTGGGCTGACGGATTTTCCCTGTTGCCCTGGGCCCTGATACATACAGCTTGTCACCACACAGCTACTCACCCTGCCATTAATTAAAAGTTTCATGTTTTGGTCATCATAGATTTTGTGCCTTGATTTGGACTCTTAAAAATATTTCATTCGAATATTATTTCCCCTGGTTTCTGAATTTTGGGGGCACCCCATTAAATTTTGTACCCAGAGGAAGTCCCTCATTCTCTTCTGCCACTGGGTGGCCCTTGGCTGAACATTGGAGTCCCTCTGCTCAGTGACAGGCAGGGTAGAGATGCGGTGGAGGGGAAGAACACTGGACCCAAAGTCAGGATCACGGAGCCTGATCCTGTGTCTGGGGAACCCTGGGGGAGCTGCTTTTTTGTCATTGTTTTGTTTTATTTGTTTGTTTGAGATGGGGTCTCGCTGTATCTCCCAGGCCGGAGTGCAGGGGCCTGATCACAGCTCACTGCAGCCTCAACCTTGCAGCTCAAGTGATCCTCCCACCTCAGCCTCCCAATTAGCTGGGACTACAGGCATGTGCCACCATACCCGCTGGCTCTTTTACTTTTTTTGTAGAGACGGGGTCCCACTGTGTTGCCCAGGCTGTGCTTTTTTGCTCATCTGTCCCGTAAAGGGCTGGCTGTGTCCTGAGTCCACGTTCATGCAGCACCTGTCCTCTGAGAGCGCTGGAGCCTGCCATGGCCAGCTCTGTCTTGGGTCCTCAGAGGGACATGCTCCCAACCCCATCTTTCTTTTCCCTTGCCATCTGATCTGAGCTCCTTTCCCCAAAGTCATGAAAGGGAGACACCAGAGTCTCAAAGTGGCCGATCCAGTTGAGTTTTGACATGTGTGCATTGCCAATTCAAAGTGCAGGCAAACTTGGTGGGGATGAAAAGGATTTGGTATTGGGGTCAGTACAGGGAATGCTGGAGTTGGCCTGAGTGTTTGTCCCAGCTCAGAGAGCTTGGGCAATTAACCTCTGCCTGTTTCCTCATCTGTGAAATGAGGATACTCCCTGCCCCCCATAGGATTGTGATAACATGGACATAAGGTTGGATAACCTGGACATGCAACTGAGTCCTTACGAGAACACACTCTGCAATCTCCACCCTGCACTGGTAGAACACCATCCTAGGAAAGTCTGTTCCCAGGCCCCAGAGTAAGTCCTGGAAAGTGAGTGCCACTGGGCCAAGGAAAATCCCCCGCTCCAGACAGGCTCGTCCCTACCTCCATCCTAGCAAGTTATGTCAAGCCGAGTGCCTAGGACTAACACACTGATAAGTGCTGTAAAAATGCAGAGGGAAGTGTCAACCGCAAAGCTTCCAGCACAATAAACAAACCAGAACCATTCCCTGGAGCTCCATAGAGTAGCTGGGGCCTCTCGCAGAGCTGCCACACCTAGCTTCTTGTACACTCTCCTGCTGCCTGCCCGACACTACCGAGTGGAGAGAGAAAGGAACATGGCTCATGAGTTCATTGAAATGAAACCTCCAGGCCGGGTGTGGTGGCTCACGCCTGTACTGTCAGCACTTTGAGAGGCCAAGGTGGGCAGATCACTTGAGCCCAGGAGTCCCAGACCAGCCCGGCCAACATGATGAAACCCCATCTCTACCAAAAACTACAAAAATTAGCTAGGCCTGGTGGCGTGCACCTGTAATCCCAGCTACTCAGTAGGCTGAGGTGGGAGAATCACTGGAACCCAGGAGGTGGAGGTTGCAGTGAGTCGAGATTGCGCCACTGCACTCCAGCCTAGGTAACAGAGTGAGACCCTGTCTCAAAAATAAAAATGTTAATAAAAGAAAGAAAAGAAATGAAATATCACCTCAAACAGACAAACCACAAACAATTTGGACAATTTACATAATGGGACAGCCAATCACACAATATTTATCGGCCAGTTACTATGAGCAAGCCCCAAGCAAGGCACTGCAGAGCTCACCCAGGTGTGCAGACCCCTCCAGGTGCTTTCCTTTCCCCTGGGCCACCTGAGCAGCTCAGAGATTTGAGGCCCCAGTAGACTGACAGCCAGAGAAAGGGCTGCAGAGTCCATGTGGGTGGTTATTCTGTGCGCTTGGATCCAGGATACATACGTGTGTGGTGCACAGGGCACGATGCCCCTCACCACTTCAACTTTGACCCTCTGTGCATCTAGGTGGCTATGCCCCATCTCCATGGTATGGATCTCTGCAGCTACCAGGAACACACAGCTATAGGGTATCACAGCTTGGTCCATCCTTGCCATCCAATCCCTCCAGGGAGCCTTCTCAATTTCTTTTAACTTATCCTTTTTTTTGAGAGAGAGAGTCTCACTCTGTCTCCCAGGCTGGAGTGCAGTGGTGAAATCTTGGCTCACGGCAATCTCCGTCTCCCAGGTTCAAGCAATTTTCCTGCCTCAGCCTCCCAAGTAGCTGAGATTACAGGTGCCCACCACCATGCCCAGCTAATTTTTGTATTTTTAGTAGAGACGGGGTTTCACCATGTTGGCCAAGCTAGTCTTAAACTCCTGACCTCAGGTGATCTACCCACCTCGACTTCCAAAGTGCTGGGATTACAGGTGTAAGCCACCACACCTGGCCTAATTTATCTTTTAACAGACTTTATTTTAGAGCAGTTTTAGCTATACAGAATAATTGCACAGAAAGTACACAGTTCCCATATGCCCCCTTCCTCCCCTGTGAGCAGTTTCTCCTATTATTAACTTCCTGCCTTCGTGTGCTTCAACTGCTGCAACTGATGAACCAACACTGCTCGTTGTTACTAGCAGAAGTCCACATGTCAGGGTTTGTGTGTTGTGCGTTCTGTGGGTTTTGACAAATGCACAGTATCATGTACGCACCATCCGGTATCACGCCTCCTGTGTATTTTCAGTGCTGGGGCCAAAAAAAGCTTTTGCGGGTAGAAAAAGAGAAGGCTCTAGAATTTTACCACAGATGTCAGGCTTAGATTAGGTCAAGAAGGTCAGTATTAAGATAGCCCTGATGAAGAATCAGGAACTACAGGCGGCGTAGGTGCTGGTGGCTGGGGATGAGGCCAAGAACCACCCATCACCCTTGCCACAGTGCCGCCAGGCAGGTCCCTCCACATAGGCCACCCTCTTGCCTCTGTTTCGGGACCAACAAACCCCATGGCCGGAAGGGCCTCATCCTGTGGCCATGGGGTTTGGTGGCCCCAAAGCAGAGTAAAGAGGGTGGCCTACAGTGCCCTACCATGAGCACCAGCTGGTCAGATCTGAGTCTGCAATTGGAGAAGCTTCCTGCCCTCGGGAGAGGAAGACTCAGAACACCTGTGGGCGGCAGGTCAGGCCCTGCTCTGCCTTGTGAGCAAGCCCAGGCCTGCACGGCTTGGATCCAAAGTTACGCAGTAAGGCCTGCTCCGCTCTCCTGGGTAGTTGCAGCGGGACCCCTCACATTCTCCCACATTTGAAGAAGTGAGCATCCTCCTGGTGGTCTGGGCACTGCTCCAGCCTCCTGCCCCTTGCTTGCTGGGTGACCCTGGACAAATCTATAACACCTCGCTTTGGCTTTCAGTTTCCTCACCCATAAAATGGAGACCATCCTAGTATCACCTAATAATAGGTGAGTTGCGAAGGCTGGGGCAGATGACCCGGCTCCTTCCACCGTACCTGGCGCACTGAGGCACTCAATGCATATTGATGCATGTTACTGGAATCCCAGTAGCCCCGGGTCCAGCCACTGGTCAGGTGTAATGTCAAAGGACAGGACTCAGGGCTTCAAGAGGCTCTTCACACTGTGCATTGTGGGGAGCTCACCCGAGCAGCGAGCAGATGCAGGAGACAGCTGGAGGTGACCAGCAATCAGAGGTGGCGGCTCCAGGCGGCAGAAATAACTAGAATTCAGGCCACCAGAGTTCACACTCGGCTATGCTGCTCAGAGGGGATAGGGGCCCCACGGCATTCCTTTCACACCTGACTTCCCTGACTGGGACACAGGAGTTGTTTAGCGTGGTGCTTCCCAAAGACGTGTGCACTGACGCCCTGGGGCTCATGGTAATGTTCGTGCTGATTCTGTGGGTCTGGGGTGCGGCCAGAGCGTCTGCATTTCTAACAAGCACCCTCCCAGGCGTGCCCATGCCACTGGTCCACAGAGCATGCCTGGAGTCTTAAGCAAGATCAGCACTGTATCTAAGGCTGTTTCCCGCCCCTCGCCTCCCAGGACCGCTCTATTCATCCTTCAGCCCCAAAGTCACAGCATCCCGCTGTAAACCCTCCGCATGCCTGTCCTCGCTCCTCCATCTCCCAGTTCACAGCCATGTCATAGTCAGTTCTGACCAAATCCTAGGCGCCTGCTCTAGGCCAGGGCCCATGGGCCCTGAGATACCACGGAAATGCAAAGGCAAGTCTCCGCCTTCATGCAGCGTAGGGTCTGGCTGATGAGACCATCACTTTGGCCACACCACTGTTCACCCCACAAGAAAGAGCACCCTGGGGAAAGCCAGGGTCTGTGTCTCCTTCATTCTCTGCCCCATGCCTGGTACAAGGTCTGAGGCAGAGACGGACTACGGACAGCAGGTAGCTTGCTCCACGCGTTTTCGTAATTCCTGTGCTCAGCAGGGAAACTGACATGAGCATGGTGCTTGAATCCATCACATTTCATACTAATGCTACATTTTCTTCCAGTCATTGCCATCTGGACACATACAAGGAACTTTTGAACTGGCAAATAAAGAAGAAAACAGAGAAAAAAACAGATATCCCAACATCCTTCCCAGTAAGATTTTATTTTATGTTTTGCATGATCGATGGTGTTTGCACTAAACTCAGCTTTGCCTTGCAGCTCCCCATGACTGCAGGCCATTCCTGGTGCTCAGAGGGCCCCAAATCAGTCTAACTGCTCAGCATTTGCACCTAGGACTCCAGAACGTTCCTCTCTAGGTGCCCATCTCCCTGCACAGGCCCTGGGCACCTTGGTTGCTCTTGGGTCTGGCTGCCAAGCCTGTGCTTACTGTTGAGACCTGGGCTGCCTGGGGCCCAGCAGGTAAAGGTGCTGCTTCGTGGCCATGGGTGCCAGCTGGCAGGGCCCCTCCTGTGGAACTCAGGCCTGGCACCCGGTCTAGGCCTGCCAGTAGCCCTAGGCAGCTCCCTTCCCTCAGACTCAGTGCTTGTGGCCACAAGCTGCAAATCCCTAGAGTTGTCTGGGGTCCTGGACCAAGGACAAAAATAACAGAATACGAAATTTGTAGGTGGGCAGCAGCTTTGTAGGAAGGCTCTGAATTGACCTGATTTAACCCCAACAGTACAAGTGGGCATGGGCCGGGGAGCATGGGTGCCAGGAGGTGGCAAGGCCATAGAGCAGACGGATGTGTGCGGGGGTGCGTCTTGGTGACCTGCTCCAGCTGGATGGGTCGTGACCCGGGGGCAGCTTTCACAGCCTGTCTTGGTGCCAAGACAAACCCCGTAGGTTCTGAACCGCCTTTGTAAGAGCTGGCCCGGGCCGGGTGCTGTGGCTCATGTCTGTAATCCCAGCACTCTGGGAGGCCGAGGCAGGTGGATCACCTGAAGTCAGGAGTTCAAGACCAGCCTGGCCAAGATGGTGAAACCCCATCTCTATTAAAAATACAAAATATTAGTTGGGCATAGTGGTGGACGCCTGTAATTCCAGCTACGTGGGAGGCTGAGGCAGGAGAATCTCTTGAACCCAGGAGACAGAGGTTGCCATGAGCCAAGATCGTGCCATTGCACTCCAGCCTGGGGAACAAGAGCAAAACTCCATCTCAAAAAAAAAAAAAAAAAGAGCTGGCCCAGTAGCAGGGGGCTGGGCATGCAGTTCAGGATCCTTCACCCGGGACCCTCCCATCATCTGCTTTGCCCATCAGGCTAACAAAGTGGCATCCTCAAAGGGCTCCACTAAGTTCAGGTTTAAATCCTGAAACTGCAGCCTCCCCCTGGTCCACAGAGGGAGTCCACCCCACCCCGCCAGGGCCTTGGTGGGATGGAAGAAGGCAGCCCATGTGAGCCCCGGAATGCTGCTCCCTGCTGCATTTTTAGGACTAGAATTGAGTTCATCTGCTCTGTATCTCAGAGCAGCTATGGTCTGTCCGATCTGTGGTCTGTCCAAACTGTGCACTTTTTAGAAATAATTCTGTCCCATTTTACATGCATAGGATTGATACGTGGTTTTCACAAAACCCACTGTGAACCCATGATCCAATGAAAACTGGGAGAAATTCATCAAATAGTCTTTCATTCAACACATATATGTAGGGGTGCCAAGGCAACACCAGGAAGATGGGTCAGAAGGTCATGTGGTGGTCACACAGCTGAGCCTTGACGGTGGCTCAGACCATGGCTAGATTCTGCACACTTTGGAGGGGATTTGTTGCCAATGGGTAGAAGATACTACAGAAAGAGGGGAGGCAACTTACATGGCTTGAGCAGCTCAAAGGAAAGGGAAGGCCGTGGCAGGAGGAGGTCTGAGATCTTTGGAATAATTTGTGTCAAATTTAGGATATTTAGAAATTAGTTTCAACGCTTAATTACCTTAATTTAGTGATTTTAAGTTGTGCCTTGATTTCCCAACCATATGTGTTAAGAAACCGCTCAGTGCTAAGCACATTCCTGAATTCCTCATTTCTCTCTCAATCACTAAACCTTCATCCCTTAAAGGTAACATCACATTGTTAATGAAGACTATTTAGCTGGGACCTCTGTGGAAGCAGAATCATGGCCAAGTGTGGGCATTGCCTACACCCAGTCCCCTCCTCAAGGTGTGATGGCCCAGGGCAGAGCAGCGGCCTCACCTGGGAGTCCTCCACCTGGAAGAGGCCGGGCCCACCCACTACAAGTCTTCTCTGAGCCACATTCTCAAGTCTTCTCTGAGCCGCGTTCTCTAGGTTGTGCTACGGGAGTCAGGTGGCATTTCCTCCAAGCCTGAAAGCGTAGTCAGATTCAGAACTGGCTTTTCTAGATTCCCCCATAAGATCTTTCCCCTGCTCCTGGCAGGAGCACCACACCATGGGAATCCCAGGGCCCAGGCAGCTGCCCGGGGCTGGGGGACTCTGCCAGGACGTGGCATGTCTCACGCAGGTGGAAAGATGGGTTTACAGAATGTGGCATGGAGACGCTGTGGTCTGGCAAGGATTAATGGGGTGGCATCTGGCATTAGCTATCAGGAAGACTTAAGGCTGAAGGGACATCGGGCAGGGAGCTCCTCAGAGGTGCTCCACCCGCCCCCAGGGTGACAGCCCCTAGTATCTCTTAGGGTGGGACTGAGAGTCACCTGGGAGAGATGGGAGAAGGGATCCAACTTCCCCAGCCCCTGGCACCTTCCCTGCCTTTCCCAGTCTTTTACCAGAGTCGTAAGGTGGCCCTTGGCTCTGGGCAGGCATGTGGCCCTGGGGAGCTCTGGGGTCAGAGGTCAAGGTGCTTTGCATTTTAGGCAGGCTTGATTTTTGCCTATGAAAGACTCTGTGGCTGATGGCGAGCGAGGCCTCTTTTCTGGAAAAGTGCCAACAGCTGATAATTTTAGGAAATAATGTTTTGAATGTGAAGTGTGACTTTTTAGAATAAAAAGACAGGAAGCTCTTAGAAACTGCAAGATTCTAAATCTAAGCAGAAGGCTATATTTTACCCTGTGCTTTTCTATAGCTGTCCTCAAAGCATAAACCATTCCAAATTAGTTTCAACTAGTGTTAGATGTGCTCAGCAGAGCTATTTCTGCCTGGGCATTGCCAGTCCCTGAGCAGGAGGGTCTCACAGTGAGGTCTGCAGGACTAGAAGTTTGGGGTCCGACTCCCTGGCCACCCTGTGTGGGCTGTGACTCTCTGAAAGCTATACCCACCCTTTCTCTGCTGGAGCCCGACAGAGCTGGCTCAGCCACTGGGGGTCCCAGGCCACCAGCCCGTAGCCCACCTGGCAGCCTTCCAGGTGAAGGTGAGACAAACAAGGCATGACCTGGGGGCCGCCCGGCTCCCCATCACACACGCCACAAACGCCACAAACACAACCCACCCTGATCAGAGACTAAGCAGAGAAAGCAGGAGACCTAGAGTCACTCAGGAATGAGTCGGGAAGGAGACCCTAAGCTTCCGCCACGTGCCACCCTCTGTGCCCAGTGCAGCATAAACGTCCTCAGAACCAGCCTGGTCTCAGCCCGGCCGAGCCGGATGTTCCTGGGAAAGGTCACGGGAGGAGCAGGGCCAGGCCCACAGCACTTTTAGAGGCCCATGAAAACGTCTTCATTTCTCTTCAAATCACAAAGTGTGCAAAACCCATTGTGGAGGGCGTCTTTTCACTGGCGACCAACCCAGTCCTAAGATAACCTTCTTAATAGTTCTATGGAGGAAGCTGCGAAGGCAGAAGTGACTGCGACCCACAAAAGTCATGATGGAGCCCTGACGTGTGTGTACACACACACTACACACACACACACACTACATACACACTACACACCCACCACACATAACACACACACATACACACTCCACACACACACCACACACAACGTACACACACACAACATACACACCACACACACCACACACACATACACACCACACACATACACACCACACACACACACACTACACATACACACCAAACCCACATGCACACATTCACACAGCACACACAGTACACACATGCACACCACACATACACCACACACACTACACACATGCACCATACACACCACACACACCACAATACATTACACACATACACACCCACACCACACACACAATACACACACACCACACTCACTACACACACACCACACACTATACCACACACTACACACCACACACAACACACTCGCAGCAAAGTATACACCACACACACATCATACACACACTACAGCACTCATACGACAAAAATACACACAGCACACACCACGCTTACATACTCACAGATACCACAAACAGACACAACACACAACATGCTTGCACCAGTATACACACCACACACATCAGCCTCACACAGTACACCAGTCACCCCACAAACATCCAGATGCACACACACACCCCACACACACAGCACTCCACGGTCAGCCTTCCACCCCGGAAAACTGCTTGTGCAACAGGCTGGATCTACCAGGCACTCCTCACTGTGCTCGCCTTCCAGCTCTGGGGCAGACTGTGGTGGGACTGAAGGTCAGAGTCCCCAGTCCTAGACCCCCACATCCACTGGTGCTCATTTCCCTGGGAAGCCTGGGAGAGTGGACCCAGTTCTCCTGTCCTGGGGCTCTTTTAAGTGCACCCACACTTAGCAACACTGGGGCCCAGTGCTGGGTTCATAAAATACAGCCCTTGCACTGCCAGGGGCCTGGCACGTTCTGCTGTTCTTGCTATGTAATGACCCGGCAGCCCCCGTCCTGGATGCTGAAATCCTACCCTTGTCGTCATCCCACAGCTGAGACAGTCAGTGTTCACCAAAGCAGGTGCATTCTCTCTCGGGACACTAGTGGTCTCCATGGGAACGTTGAGGAAGAACATCTCTGCCACCCCCGGTGTCGCTGTGAAGCTGCTTTTGCCCTTCCCAGGAGCTGACACTGCAGATGAAGAGACAGAACTGTGCTTTCTGGGAGAGACAGCACTGTGATTCCTGGTCCTAATATCTTGGCTTTGTTTGGGTTTTTTCCAGATGACCATTCTAGGGTGATTCTGAGCCAAGTGGATGGAATTCCCTGTTCCGACTACATCAATGCTTCCTACATAGATGTGAGTGGGCAGAGCTTTCCTGTTCCCCTGGCCCAGCTGGGGCATGAGC
Source organism: Nomascus leucogenys (assembly GCF_006542625.1). Classification (NCBI taxonomy): domain Eukaryota; kingdom Metazoa; phylum Chordata; class Mammalia; order Primates; family Hylobatidae; genus Nomascus; species Nomascus leucogenys. The sequence continues at coordinate 5,488,849 of NC_044383.1, read as the reverse complement.
AGTAAGCACTTTCTTGTCTGGTGCCCGGAGTGTAAATTGTCACAACCTTTCTGGGCAGTTTGGCCACAAGCACAAAGGGCACAGAGCCGCCCGTGCTTTACAAGCTAGCATCAGCATCCGGGAATTTGATTTCAAGAGACAGAGATGAGCACAGAGGGTGTTCACTACAGCGTTGTGTATATTCCTGACCAGATGAACAGGGAGCATGGGCAGTTAAACAGATGGTGGTAAAACGATGTGCAGTGGACTATTAGAACTCCACTTGTAATGATCTTTAAAAGATCATTTAATATCAATTATAAAATTCTCATTAAAAATACAACATAAATTGTACATGTTCACCCAATTAGAGGACAGAAATGTCTGCATGTCTGCTTGTGGGTGAGTCTGGGAAAGGTTTGGCAGAAAAACAGACTAGAGAGGGGACGTATGAAATAGGATTTGTTATTTCTGGAATTGCTGGTGAGTTTTCTTTTCTTCTTAACCTTTTCCTGTGTTTTGCAAATTTTCCATGGTGAATACGTATTGCTTTCCTAACAGCAACAACGACAAATCCTTTCAGCAAAGATAATTCTGAAAAAATATAAATCTGATGTTATTTTTTCTAGGGTTACAAAGAGAAGAATAAATTCATAGCAGCTCAAGGTAAGCTTTTTATTAATTTCTGAACGTATCTTTGGTAAAATGATGTGAGTAGCTCTTACTTCCTTCTCTGTATGTCAACAAGACCAAGGACTTATACTGGATTTGTGTGTGTGTGTTTACACCTAACAGACACGTTAGATATCCATTCACACAACGGATATTTGTAGACAGAGAAACACACACTTATTCCCACACCTATACGGTGTGAACACAGGGCACACAGTGGCCCCAGCTGCCATTCCAGCATGTTAATACTTGCATCAGATAACCTTGAATTTCCCTCAGCTGGCTGAGCCCTACATGGCCCCCAAGTTTGGGCGGGGGTTAGTGGAGTGAATAGCTTTTCAGATCAAGGCCATAACCAAGAAGATACTTCAGCCGTGAAAACGTGCCCTTCACCTTGCACAGGGCTCTAGCTTGTGTGTTGAGTACTGAATCCAGCATCACTCCGTTCCACCAGAGGTTGTCATCTGCAGGACCGGGTGCGCATGCAGTTAGATATCAGTGGAGCTGAAACCAGATTCCTCAGACCTCCTCACTCTTAAGCCAGGAGCCTTTAGGGCAATGAGCTGTGAAATTCAGCGTACATCAAAATCACCTGGGAAGTTGTTACAACTGCAGACTCTCTAAAAGGACACACGTGTGCACACGCAGAGGCCATCGGGAATGTGCCCAGCTGGAAACCTCGGGAAACTTGACGATCCTGGCTGAAACAGATGAAAGCATGTGTCTCTCTCTTGCCAGCGGACACCCACGGGGAGCCAGCCCAGGGCAGGACAGCAGCAGGGCCGGGGGCTTCCTTATCTCCCAGCCCATCCCCCTCAGCACGTAGCGCTTAGCTCAGGGCTGCAAAATAGCCGCAGCTCAGACAGGAAGTGGATAGGGGCAGAGGACTTTGTCCTAGTGACACTTTGTCTGTTGTTCAGCTCCCCCTCCTGAGGGACTTTAGCTCATATTGTATTGGACAGCACCATGCTGAGAGTAAGATTTTGACAAAGAGGAGGGGATTGGGAATGGAGGGTGAGGCTGGCCGTCTCTGCCTCTCCCAGGGCTTTCACCAGCTCTCCCACACTTGGCTGTAGACCCAGCCCTCATCTGAACCCTGCTTCTTACCTGTAAACGTCATAACTCAACCTGGGCCCAATTATCTTGTCCACTGAGGAGTTCCTAGCTGGAGTGGGTGAGTGGCAGGACAGGCAGCCCCTACCGGTTCTGGAACGCTTCAGGGCGTGACGTGTGTGTCCCCAACAAGCCCGAGAAGGGAGTGAACAGCTGTCCAGGGGCCAACGGCCAGGGTGCCGGGGCTGGGACCCCAAAGGGACTTCCCTTCATGCATTTTGACTTCGGAATTGTCCTCTACACACAGGCCCCAAACAGGAAACGGTTAACGACTTCTGGAGAATGGTCTGGGAGCAAAAGTCTGCGACCATCGTCATGTTAACGAACTTGAAAGAAAGGAAAGAGGTGAGTTCCAGGCATCTGACCCCGGTATCACTTCCTTTCAGCTGCTGCTGCCGGGCTGGGGATGTTCTTACCACTTCCTTTTCCTACTTCCCTCCCTTCCTCCCACTATCACTGCAGAAAAAACCCAAACACATGCAGTGGCTTACAGCATTTTCGTCAGGAAACAAATCCCCTGTGTCCCCAGCATCTCACTGTTATCTAATCCGTGATAACACAATGACACCAGAGTTTCCTTTTTTTCCCAAGTAAGAGCGGCCCCTGGCCGGCCCCATGGCTCTGCCTGCCTAATGGGAGACACGAATCTTAGAAGTTAGAGTTTTAGGATGTTGAGCATGTCATGCGGCAGACCTCAGACTAGAAATGAACATGATTTCACGCTTATTATCCAGACTAGAGAAATGCATTTGAAAAACGTGGTATATTAAAGAAATGTTGATTTGTCATCCGAATATATTTAATTAGCTGTTTCTAATTCAAAAAAGGATGCATGTACATTATAAGAATTTGAATCATTGACAAAGAAGAAAAGTTGAACTGATTCGTTTCCTAATGTAACAAGTACTCATTAGCATCTGCTGTGCTGGGCCAGCTCTGTCCCAGGTGCAAGGAATAGGGGCTCAAATTCAGGGCTGAGAAGTGGGGGCTGTGGGGAGCCTGGGCGGGGCTTGGGGTTGAGTGACAGGCAGGGAGCCATGCCATAGGCAGTGAGCTCACTCTCCAGGATGAAAGAACTGGGAGCCTGAGGGACACTTGCCACAGGTGGGGCGAAGTTAGGAGGCTGTGCTTCTGGTGTGTTCTGGCATGAAGGCCTGGTTCAGTGGGAGCCGTGTGTCCTGCCCGGCCCTACTCAGGGCCTGCTGTGTCCTGAGCTCCTCAGTTGTCTGCTGGCCTGGACCCGGCAGTTCCCAGGCATCGTAGCGAGGACTGTGGGGAAGGGCTGCCATTTTTAGGTGGGAGTGCTAGGTCTTGGGGAGCTCAGCTGGGGCAGAAGATGGGTGGCAGGAGCCCGCAGGAAGGGCAGGCTGGGAGGTGCTCTGGTCCCCACAGTGCCAGCTTACTAATTGCCACCCAAAACACAGGAAGCAGCCTCCAGCCACCGTTTCTGGTCAGGAATAGGATGGGGGCTTTCATTCTGCTCTGGGGGGAGTTGAAACAGGGCTGCGGAGGGCCACCCCTTTGCCCTTGCAAATCTTGCCCCTATCATGCTTTGTCACGGGGAACAGTGACAGAGGGAAGCAGGGGATCCCCAGCACAGGACTCTTCACCCTGCCTGCGCTGTAGCAGCCATGGAGGAGGACACCCACGTGAGGGAAAAGGAGGCTGACCCTTCACCAGGAGCCTCAGGGTCCCCTGTGACCCGCAGCCCATAGGGACCAGTCTTCCTGGGGCTGGTGCTCCAAGCATGAGACCAGCACAGAAGCAGTGGGGCTCAAGGACGCCCTCACTTCCCTCTTTCAGTCATTCTGTTGAAAGCGTCACTGGCATTTTCTCTACATCTTCCTCCATAGCCTCCTACTGGATTTTTCCACTCCTGTGACTCAGTGCTGAGCTGCTGCCGCGTCCTCATTCTTACCAATTCAGATGAAATCATTTCTCAATAGAGTTCCCTTTTTCTTAATTGCCCACACTTCTGTTGTGGTTTCCTTGGCTTCCACATCCTGGGCTCTGCATTGCAAAACACAGCTGCCCTGGCATCTCATGATCGGGCGGGAGGGAGGCAGAGGGAGGGGGTACACTGAGCCCTCGAGAGGCTGAGACACGTTCTCAGTTCCTACTGGACAGCCTTTCAAGGTGAGAAACTCAGGAGGGTTCCCAGGGCTCCCCACAGGGCCAAGACTCACCCACACCGGGACCTGTAGGCATTTGCAATTCCCCTGGGCTGCATCAGAGATGCCCTGTGACCCGCAGCCCCACCCGGAGCCAGGTGTAGGGAGGGGGAAGTTGTCCGTAGCCATCATAACACTGTGACGCTGCTCGCTACTAAATACCAGATGCTGTTTGTTTCCTAAGACTGTTAATCCTGGAGGCTTGATCACGAGCTGTGCTGCTCAGGGGCCATTTCCTGGATACACTCTCTGACTATTGGCAGGCTTGTTCCATTCCAGAGATGTTTCTCTGGCAGATGAAGTAGATCTTTTCCCCCTTAAGGTGGGTCCTCATTCACTTGTGAAGTGATGGAGGACACCACCAGGCAGGTGCTGCGGGCGGTGCTGCAAAATGAAAGGGCTCCTGGAACGTGTATTTGGGGTCATTCTTGCTTCAGAGGCCGGGAAGGTAAAGAAATGGGCCTGTCTGTAGCAATGCACCCTCTTCTGCAGAAGAGGCAGCCTCATCCCTGCTAGAGAAAAATGAAGATCATTAGACCAATCATAGGTTCATCACTCTTGAACGGCAGACTGGCAGTGGTGCAAATTAACTTTGTCCTTAGTGAACTGAGCAGAAAAACACAAATTGCTGAATCCAGTGGGAAATGCCTTGGGGGAGAACCATCCTTACCCTCTGGCCCGAGGGTCATTTGGAGTTAGGTGCCCAGCTCTGAAGGCTACAGGCTCAGCATAACTGGTTGATGGTCAGTTAATAAAATGTATGGGATTCGAGAATGAATGAAGAAATGAGACATTGTTGGTATCTACATCAGAAAGCCTTGGGGCGTCCTAGTCATGGTCTCAAGGCTGCCTTTCACCAGTTTTGCAGCCTCAGTTTCCCCATTCATGAGGTCGACACACGTGAACTTGTTCTCAGCTGTGGGAGCTGTGTGACTCCAGCTGGTGTGTGTGAGGCCTTCTGTAGTTGGGTGGGGGGATGTCGTGATGCATTGCACCCACAGATCTATTTGCTTCTATTAAATTGTTCCGTGCAGGAAAAGTGCCATCAGTACTGGCCCGACCAAGGCTGCTGGACCTATGGAAACATCCGGGTGTGCGTGGAGGACTGCGTGGTTTTGGTCGACTACACCATCCGGAAGTTCTGCATACAGCCAGTAAGCATCTCTAGTTGCTGACCTTCCAGAAAGATCATTCTCAGAGAGCATGATGCCCAGAGTTAACACCCTTCAGCATTTATGAAGTGCTTTGCTCCCACCCCGGCACTGTCCCGGCCCTGGCTGAGAGGGTGCAGTGGCCAGGCTGTGATGGGCAGACATGCAAGTGGGCCAAGACACCAGAGGCCAGTGCACAAGGGTCTGCAGGCAGCGCTGGGGGCTCCTAATTCCCAGCGACTCCTCTGGGCCTCTCCAGGAAGAAGACCAGTCACTGGAGGGGCCTGGGGGTGAGGTCCTCCCTCAGTAGCACGGTGACATTTCACACACTGACTGGGAGGTGGGGTTTTTTTCTAACACTTTCCGAATTCTGTCTGAAATCTCCTCGTTATTTTCTACACTTGGGTCCTGGTAGTTCCACCACCCCAAAAGGTTTAAGAGAGAGATCGGTAAAAATATCTGTATACAAAGCAGATGAAATCAAGGTATAGAAGAAATTTTAAAACCACAGAGAAAAGACAGAAGACCATTTTGTCAGGATTTAAAGATAGAGTGATTGGCATAATTAGGCTACAAGTGTCTGAGGTTCCAAGCAGCCACAGCAAAAAAGGAAAAGGACGAGCTGATCATTCTTATCCTATCCCCTGCTCACATCTCTCCCAGAAATGTGCACAGGCACACACAGGCACACACATGCACACATGCACACACACCAGCACACACATACTCCCACACACAGGCACGCACATGTACACATGCACACACACCCACACACAGGCACACACACTGTATACATGCATGCACATTCACACATTCACACATGTGCACACACATACACCCCTACACATGCACACATGCACACATTCACACATATGCACATACACCCACACACGCACATACACATATCCACACACATTCACAACGCACATGTGCACACATGCACACGCATTCACACATGTGCACATATACATACATACATGCACATGGGTGCACACATGCATGCACATTCTCACACATCCACACATGTGCACACATACACACACATACACCCACACACATTCACACACACACATGCACACACATATCTGCTTCCAAATACACTGTGTATCACTTTCCATGATCTGGGCAAGGGAATTAAACTCATGGGCTCTGGGTCCGAAAGCTGAGAGAGGCTCTGAGGGCAGTTCTGGGAGTCTCCATAGAGCAGGCCGACTGCATCATCTGCCCTCCCAAATGTGAGACAGCTTTGCACAAGGAAGGATGTGCTGTTGGTGATTACTCAGCACCACAGGCCTGAGGTGGGACTGTCCAGGCAAAATGGGCCACGGCCGCCCCACTTGCACGGGGGTCTGTGAGCACACAGACCAACTTTGGGGATGTGTCTGGCTGCTTGGGCCCTGCCTGACCTGGGCATAGACGGTTGCTGCGGGCCCTGTTCTGTGGCCCCAAAAGCAGCACATGTTCAGAGTCGGCAGGGGTAAGGGCCAGGCTGTCTGGCTCAGGCAGGCTCCCTGTGGATGGGCCCCTCCCCCATGCAGCCTCAGCACAGGGAAGCCCACGGTGTCCTCAGAATGAGCTGCTGGGGGAGCAGGGGGAGGATTCTTTCACCCACTCTCATCTCCCTGCATCCCCCGCAGCAGCTCCCCGACGGCTGCAAAGCCCCCAGGCTGGTCTCACAGCTGCACTTCACCAGCTGGCCCGACTTCGGAGTGCCTTTTACCCCCATTGGGATGCTGAAGTTCCTCAAGAAAGTAAAGACGCTCAACCCAGTGCACGCTGGGCCCATCGTGGTCCACTGTAGGTACGCTGGGGGGCCACAGTGGGAGGACTCACCCTCATGGGCAATGCCAGGGGACCAATATCAGGGTGGGCAGAGGTTTGCGCAGGGCTGATGTGAACACAAATGTCAGTGACTGAGCCAGGCCCCAAGGACCCTACAGGAGAACGCTCAGAGAGCCCCCCTTCATCCCAGCGGATAAAACCCACCAAAGCCAAGAGGCTCTGGTTGATAGTGGGAATGGAGTTCCAGGCGGGTCTGCTTGGCCGCCCTCACCTCTCCCTGGGAATCCCGTCACCTCTGGGAACCAAGATGGAAACCAGGGAAAGGCCCCCAACAACACACAAGTCCTAATGGAAGAGCACACCACGCGCAGACGGGCCCCCACAGCACAGTCTCCCAGACTACGCTGTCCTGGAGACCAGGGTCCGAGGACCAGGCTGCCCCTTGCCAGCTGCCACTTCAGCCTCGGTTTCCTCACCTGTGATGGGAGGGACAGCCTCAGAGGAGCCTGTGACTTGCATCTGGGTGGGCTTTGCACAACATGAAAAATTACTCAAATGTACAGCCAAGGCCACGCCACAGCCCTCTGTCCACAGAGAGCCCCACTTGTTCCTGGCAGTGATTGGCCTCACCAGGGTATCACTTTGATTAGATACTAAGTTTCCACCTGTTACAGACAGGTTCATTCTAAGTATCACTGCACTGCCAGGGACAAAAGCCACCTGCATGCAGTGATGCAGGCACTCTGCACCTGTCATGCAGGTGTTCAGGAGAAGCCATCCGGGAACCCCCGTAGAACGGGCTTTCCCCAAGTCTGAGCAACACTCCCTTGCTGGGGCCAAGCAGAGGCTGGACCCCACCCTACCCACCCTCCAGTGTAGCTCATACTGGGAGGAATTTGCAGGGTCAGATAACAGTAATCTGACAGATGCCACCTCACTTAATGCCCCAAGTCAGGTGACTTGGTTTGCCCAGTTTGACAGAGAGGGAGGCTGGATACCAGAGCTGTTGCATAGTTGATCTGAGGTCCCTCTGCTCCCAGGGGGGCAGATCTAGGATGCCAATCACACATGTAAGAAGAAGACACTGCTTGGTAAATGAGAAAAATTCTCCGCACAGCCTAATCCGAGGCTTACTGCACCAGCTGTTAACGTGCTTCTTAGTAGAGTGTCGGCAGCCATCAGGGGACCGGCCTGAGATCACTTTACTGAGACCACAGCTCCCTCTGGTGGCCTCACTGTGGCTTTGCTCCTAATTAACCAAAAAAAAAAGTTGCATCCAGTAACCTGGGTGCGCAGGCAACTTCAGGGCCTGTCATTTACTTCGGGAGGAGTGTGACTCACGACGCAGCATCTTTCTCTTTCCCCAAAGCGCGGGCGTGGGCCGGACGGGCACCTTCATTGTGATCGATGCCATGATGGCCATGATGCACGCGGAGCAGAAGGTGGATGTGTTTGAATTTGTGTCTCGAATCCGTAATCAGCGCCCTCAGATGGTTCAAACAGATGTGAGTTATGCCTTCCTCTTGCCCTGGTCTAGTTTCCCAAAGCAAACCCGATGCCTTCGCCACACAGATGTGCAGGGGCCTGGCTCTGATGGGCACGTGGCAGCCAGCCTGGACCTGGCCTGGCTTCCCTCCCCATAGCCTTCCCTGCCCATGCGTGGGACCTCGGAGACTCCCTCGTCCTCATCTTTCCCTTGTATCCTCATGTGAGATGGGCAATCCTACTCCCCCAAACGGCGCATGTACAGAGTGTGGCATGCTCACCAATGTGAGGCTCTGCTGCTACCGTTCTCCTTACTCAAGGGCATAAATGGTCATTATCTGTGGCCAGTACTCTGACCCTTGCCCCACACCTCCTTGTGTTGGCAAAAAAAGAAGAGAGCTGCCCCCTTTGGTCTGCCAAGCTCCACGTGGGCCAAGACTGCAGGGCAGACTTGAGGGTGTGGGCACCCCTGGCCTCTCTGCAGATGCAGTACACGTTCATCTACCAAGCCTTACTCGAGTACTACCTCTACGGGGACACAGAGCTGGACGTGTCCTCCCTGGAGAAGCACCTGCAGACCATGCACGGCACCACCACCCACTTCGACAAGATCGGGCTGGAGGAGGAGTTCAGGGTGAGTACAGCTGACCCTCCTCTCCATCCTGGTGTAAGCAGCCAAGGGCACGAGGAAAACAGGTGACCATTTAAAGGAAGCCTCTTTCAATCACTTGCCCCTTAACTGACCTCAGAAAAAGCAGGGGCAATACCTGAGCCGTGATTTACAAGGGAAGAAGGATCAGGTGGCTTTCAGAGCCTCACAGCAGCCCTGCTGGGCACACATTTCTACTTCCCAGTGCTAAGGAGGCTTCCTGGGGTGGAGAGCAATGTTTCCTTTGAGCAGGTGTCCTTGCCAGCAGCGCTAGTCCTCGGCTGAGCAGTGTGCTCAGGAGTGTCAGAGGTTTAACTGTGTCATGTCCTTCTCTGCTGCAGAAATTGACAAATGTCCGGATCATGAAGGAGAACATGAGGACGGGCAACTTGCCAGCAAACATGAAGAAGGCCAGGGTCATCCAGATCATCCCGTGTAAGGCACCCGTGGCGTGGCTTGGGCAGGGCTGGGGCGGGGCTGGTGCCGGAGGCTTTCATCCCGGAGAAGCCATTGACCACTTACCCCTCTGCACCAGGGTCAAAAGCAGGGTGTCCTCTGGCCCCAGGCTAAGGGCTTCTGTGTGCTGTGTCAAGTGTCAGGTAGAAAAGACACCTGTGAAGCACCAGCTGACCCAAACAGTCCTGCATGGGTCTCAGGCAAGCTGCTTGGGATATGAGCTTGCAGGTGCGGGAGGGCAGCTGAGGCTGGATTGCAGGGGAGGGCTTCACAGAAGCTGGAGATTTGCGGCAGGCACGACTTGGGATTCCTTGTCTCATTCCTTGTCTCCCCAAGCCTGGGCAGAGGCCCGCCTCCCCCTCACACAGAGGGGCCTGAGCCACCCAGCCGAGGCCATGCAGGTGAACTCAGCTGAGACCATCTAGGAAAAGGCTGTGGCCTTGAGGAGGACAAGAAATGGGCCTGGGGTGGAGTCAGGACACTGGTCTGCCCCCCAGATCATGGGAGAGGGAAGGAGGACCTGGCAGGCATGGGAGGAGTGGAGGCAAAGCTGTCAAGAAGACAGGGCCACACACGGTGGGCAGGGGGGGTGGGAGTTGGGAGGCTCACCAAGTGGGAAAAAGAGAAACTCGAGAAACTCGGCCCAAAAGCAGACTCCACAGGGATCCGAGGAACTAGGGAGGGAGGTGGGAGATGCCCCGCTTGGGAGGAGAGTGTGCCTCATTGTAGATGTGTCCTCGATGGAGTCACAGCTCAACAAACACCATCTGGAAACAGCTGTGAGCAGGCCTGCTGCAGCAGGGTCTCCCCGAGCACTGCAGGCGAGTAGAGCTCCCAGGGGCCCTGCCATCTTCAGACTCTGGCCCCTGGTTTTCTGGGGCCCCGGTGTCCTGCTGGCCACCCTAGATTGCTTGCCTGGCCACATTCCATTTACTCCTTCAGTGCGATATTTTTAGTGCTTGTATTTTGGTATGTATTATATCGATTCCTGAAAAACGAAAATGATAATTGGGTTGTTTTCAGAGTTTTCCTTCAAAAAGAAAAATACCCGTGAGCCACTTTAATTATCGTCTTTCATAATGTAAACTTTCCAAAGAGTTGGCTTTACCTAGTGATTTTATTAATAGGATCTATATTTTGCAAGCTTGTAGCAATGGATTAAAGTTAGCAAGGTGGGCCCCTTTTTGTAATAACTAAAGGAAGATAATGCTTTGCAGATGACTTCAACCGAGTGATCCTTTCCATGAAAAGGGGTCAAGAATACACAGACTACATCAACGCATCCTTCATAGACGTACGTATGCTGGCCTGGGTTGTGTTTATGCAGATGTGTTTCCTTCACACGTGACCACACGGACTTGATTAGCTTGCTTTCACCATGAGAAAGAATTGACATGTTTCCAGGAACTCAACCATTTTTGTTAGCAGAATTACTTGCTTAAAGAAAAAAAAAAAAAATGTGGCAAGGCACGATGGCTCACACAGCTCCCAGCACTTTGGGAAGCTGAGGTGGGCAGATCACTTGGGGTCAGGAGTTTTAAACCAGCCTGGCCAATAGGGCAAAACCCGTCTCTACTAAAAATACAAAAATCAGCTGGGCGTGGTGGCAGGTGCCTGTAATCCCAGCTACTCGGGAAGCTGAGGCAGGAGAATTGCTTGAATCCAGGAGGCTGAGTTTGCAGTGAGCTGAGATCATGCCATTGTACTCCAGCCTGGGCAACAGAGCGAGAGCGAGACCCCCTCTCCAAAAAACAAACCAAAAAAGTGGACTTTGGAAATAGACGGACATAGACTCGTTGCTAAGTCATTGGCTCTTTTTTCATTCTGCTTTTAATAGACAGTTAGTTTTCTTTTACGTATCTGTTACACACCAATTATCTATCCACTGCCTCTGTGCTCTTCTCTTGTGGGATTTCTGCAATGTGTACCCATGTGGACAATACAATTATATGTTCAGGGCACACAGACAGAGGCTGTCTTCAAGCACAGTGGAGTTTGCAGAAGAAGGGCAAAAGGGGGAATTGCAGCCACGTATATGTTAATATTGCCATTTGCAGATGAGAAAATCGTACCAGAATCTGGTGGGCTCCATGCTGATCTAGCTGAAACACACAGAAACACGTTAGAATCTAAGCCGCCAGGTGCTGTTCAGGTGGCCGAAGGCAACTACCAGTTCATAATACCCATTTGTTGATGACCTCAGGGGCTGACAGTGGCCGTTACGGTTTCAGTTAAGCGAGCTTCTTGACCTGCTTGTCAGGTGTGTGCCTGAGTGCTCGTGCCAGCTGGGGTCTGGTGCAGGCCATGGAAGATGGGAGAGTTTTCCTCATTAGGCCTCGGGCTGTCCTAAACTTAGGGAGAAGGTAATGGAGCCAGGATGGAAGGAAGTCAGACTCTAACCTCTGCACCTCCATTTGAAGGGCTACCGTCAGAAGGACTATTTCATCGCCACCCAGGGGCCACTGGCACACACGGTTGAGGACTTCTGGAGGATGATCTGGGAGTGGAAATCCCACACTATTGTGATGCTGACGGAGGTGCAGGAGAGAGAGCAGGTGAGGAGTGCCGCCCGGCCCGGGCCCTCCAGGGGCAGCCTGTGCACCTGAGGCACTGTCGCCATTCATTATAAATGTCCCCACCTGCCATCGGTGCAAACACATGGGTGAGACCAAGCCAGGACAACTAGGGAGGGAGAGAGGTTGGAAATGAAAAAGGTTTCATTTCACCCTTTCCCTTTTGGGGGAGTGAAGTTTAACCATAGCTACCCGCTGCCCTTTATCCTTAGCCTACATGTTATTTAACCTGCCCTGAAATTCTGCCATTTGATATTGGCCAAGATCATAACCTGTTGAAGAAAAAGACATTTATTGACTTTTTTCAAGACATGAAGACAACAGTAAACCCAAGGTTTTACCAACAATGTACATCTATCTGGGTGCTCCCCCAAGACGTAACTACTGCTGTGTATTTGTGTTTTTACTTCTTTGCTCTAAAAAGGAACAGCTTTATTGTGATATAATTCACCTGTAATTCATGCACTTCATCTTTTTAAAGGGTACAATTCAGTGAATTGTAGTATATTCACAAAGTTGTGCAACCATCACCACTATCTAATTTGAGATCATTTTCATCAACCCAAAAGGAAACCTTGTACCATTAACAGTCACTCCCCATTCCTTCCTTCCCCTAACCCCTGGCAACCACTAATCTGCTTCCAGACTATGGGTTTGTCTATTCTGGACATTATTATAAATGGAATCATACAGTATGTGGTCTTTCGTGATTGGGTTCTTTCACTTAGCATCGTGCTTTCAAGGTTCATCTATGTTGTAGCATGAATGAGTAAATCATTCTTTTTTACTGGCAAATAGTATTCCCTTGTGTGGATATACTATATTCTGCATATCCATTCATCAGTTGATGGACATTTAGGTTGTTTCCACTTTGGAGCTATTATAAATAACGCTGCTTGGCTGGGTGCAGTGGCTCACACCTGTAATCCCAGCCCTTTGGAAGTCCAAGGCGGGCAGATCACCTGAGGTCAGGAGTTCGCGGCCAGCCTGGCCAACATGGCGAAACCCCGTCTCTACTAAAGATACAAAAATTAGCCGGGCATGGTGGTGGGAACCTGCAATCCCAGCTACTTGGGAGGCTGAGGCAGGGAGAATCGCTTGAACCTGGGAGGCAGAGGTTGCATTGAGCTGAGATCGCGCCATTGCACTCCAGCCTGGGGGACAGAACGAGACTCCATCTCAAAAAAAAAAAAAAAAAAATGCTGCTTGAACATTCAGGTAGTAGTTTTTGTATGGACACGCTTTTTCACTTCCCTTGGGTATACACCTAGGAGTGTATATGCTAGGAGTGGAATTGCTAGGTCATGTCATAATTCTATGTCATCAACTTACTGTTTAACATTTTTGAGGACCTGCCAGACTGTTTTCCTCAGTAGCTGCCCCATTTTACATTCCCACCAGCAATATATAAGGTTCTAATTTCTCCATATCCTCACCAACATTGTCATTGTCTTTTTGATTAAAGCCATCCTAGTGGTTACGTTCTTTGCTTTTTTAAAAAATCTTTTAAAATCACATCTGTTTATGCCTACAGAGACTGTTGTTTAGTTTTACTTGTGTTTGAACTTTATAGAAAGAGCATCATTACAGCATGTTGTCTTCTGAGACTTGCTTCTTCCACTCAAAATTGTGCTTTTGATATTGTTCTATGTTGCTGCTTATGCTGTGGTTCATTCATCATCATTATTTCATTATATTCCACCACACAAGCTATATCCTGCATTAGCTCAGGTATTCCTTCTCCTGTCATGGGCGCTTGAGTTGATTTCATTTCATTGTTTTACAAACAATGCTACCTGTACATTCTTTTTTTTAAACTTTAAGTTCTGGGTACAAGTGCAGAATATGTAGTTTTGTTACATATGTATACATGTGCATGGTGGTTTGCTGCACCTGTCAACCCACCATCTAGGTTTTAAGTCCTGCATGCATTAGCTATTTGCCCTAATGCTCTCCCTCCCCTCACCCTCCACCCCCTAACTGGCCCCAGTGTGTACTGTTCCCCTCCCTGTGTTCGTGTGTTCTCCCTACCTGTATATTCTTGTACATGTCTTATGCTGCACTAGGACTAAGATGTATCAAAGAGCCAAAATGCTTCATTGAAGAGTATGTGAAAGTTTGAATTTGCAAGATAATTCCTAATTGCTTTCCAAAGTGGACATCAACAATGTATGAGAGATATCATTCATCTACATACCTAGTATGGTATTCTCAAGGTCTTAATTATTAATTGAAAATTAACAAAATATCGTTCATTGTGTAATTATTGTGTAAATATTATCTTTTGTGGCTCTGATTTGTGTCGTTCTGATTCCTACAAGGTCAACCCCGTCACTTCATATATTTGTGGATGACATATTTCCTCTTGTGTCAAATGCCTGTTCCTGCCTTTCACTGATTTCTCTATGGGGTTGTTTGGCCTTTCTTACTGATTTATAGGAGCTCTTTACATAATCTTGATACTAATCATTTATTGGTTTTATGTATTGCAAACATCTTATTGCAATCTGTGGCCTGTCTTTGCACTCTTTTAATGATGTTTGTTGATGAAGAGAAGTGACTGTTGCTGTAATCCAGTGTTTCAAATTGTTGCATCGTGATTGGTTAGCTGTTTGGGCTCTTGTCTAGTAATCCTTGTTTACCTCAAAGTGAAAAGATATTTCTTCTTCCAAGAGTTTCCCAGTTTTGTTTTTTACCTTAAACCTTAATCCATCTGGGTCTATTTTTATTAAGGTTCAAGGCCACTACACGTAGAAGTGCAGGGTGTACACTGCACAGTTCTAGGAAGAGCTGGGGGCACTCACATCAACCCTGGTAGGGTATGAGTCAGGGATCCAGTTTCATTTTCCCCAGGTAGAAAACCAATTTTTCCAGCCCCATTTATTGAAGAATCTCTCCTTTCTGCCACATGTTAAGGTTTCATATATATGTGTGTCTGTTTCTAGACTCTGTTCTGTTCCCTGGGTCAACAAGCATTAATAGGCATTTATATTCATACTCATATGTTATTTTTTTTGGTCAGATGAAATACATTAACTGGTTTGAGAACAATTCTGCGTTATAAACTCAAAATCGCCAGCAGCAAATTATTTATTACAAGACTTAAATTTTTATTTTATCCCCTAAGGATAAATGCTACCAGTATTGGCCAACTGAGGGCTCAGTTACTCATGGAGAAATAACGATTGAGATAAAGAATGATACCCTTTCAGAAGCCATCAGTATACGAGACTTCCTGGTCACTCTCAATCAGGTATTGTTGAACTAGCTCTTTAAACGCTTGTGAATTTAGTGAACCACGCCCTCCCTCCGGGTTCTGCTTGTCATTGAACCAGAATGTGGCCCTGCACCTGTCCTGTTCCTTCACCTAGTTCCATCAGCTATGAATGGCCAATGGGTTTCAGAGACAGTGGCAGGCCTCCTGTACAATTCCCATCTCCCTGGCCGCCTACTTCCCATTTATCTCTCAGGAGAATTATATTAGCCATTAGCTGGGGGAGGAAGAACAAAGGGGACTAATGAAGCCACAGGGGCCTCTCTGGGGCCCTCCTCCAGGTGCCTTCTCAAAGCCCCCCAACTGTCCCCATTTCCACTGGGTCCTCGGTTCTGCTCATCCTCTCTCCTTGGCAAAGATGAGAACTCGGGGTCAGCCATAGGTAGGATGACTCACTTGTGCACAGGACTTGACACTGAGCTGCAAACAGTCAGTACCACAAAATGTACCTGCCACTGGCTCCTCCACGCCAGCCACAGAGCCACCCCGGCCACCAGACTCAGATACTGCTCATTTGAGCTCTGAAGGGAAATGCGGGGCCCTGGTTTCTTGAGAAAGTGATTCCCTTCTCTCCAGCAGAGCTGCCAAGGATCCCGTAGGGGTTGGGCGGTCCTCGCAGGGCTCCGGGGGATGTCCTCTGGATGGCTCGCTCCCCCTTGCAGAAGGAAGCACAGCCAGCCGCCTGCCTTCTTCTTTAGGGCAAGCAGATTTCAGCCTTCTCCTTCAGGCTGCCTCGGTAGGGGGTGGGGACGGTGGCAGCAGAGAATGCTCAGGGAGGGCTCCCAGCCTTGGCCAATCCCTGAGAGGGCAGATGGGGCTGGGGCCTGTTCCCCGGCAGGCAGGCAGCGCTGAGGCCCCCTCTCCTCCCTGCAGCCCCAGGCCCGCCAGGAGGAGCAGGTCCGTGTAGTGCGTCAGTTTCACTTCCACGGCTGGCCTGAGATCGGGATTCCGGCCGAGGGCAAAGGCATGATTGACCTCATCGCAGCCGTGCAGAAGCAGCAGCAGCAGACGGGCAACCACCCCATCACCGTGCACTGCAGGTGAACCCCCAGCCCGAAGCCCTCCAGGTGGGGTGGACTCAGGCTGCACGCTCCCAGTACCCGCAGCTGTGGGCAACAGAGACTGGTCGCTGGCCATGGTATTCCCTAGAGTCTCGTCTCTACCTCTCCTTACATACATGCACACACGACTTCACTTAAGTATATACATGTCATCGTATCATACATAAGATGCATACATGTCATCTTAACATACATGCAGAATGCACTTCAGAGGGAGGAATTGGGAAACCACTCAAATACACATTTCCATGTGCTTTTGAAGTCATCAAAAATTGCCAGGCAGGGCTGGGAGGAACACACTCCTGGACTTCAAGTTCCTGGGTGGGTTTTGAGAGACGGCCTGGCTGGGCTGCTGTGTCTACACCCGCCCTCTCCCCTGGGCTGGGATTCCTGGCCATATGAGGAGTCCCAACTGGGATTGTAGCCACGCTGCTCCTGCAGCCTCAGCCTGGCTCCCAAGTCAGGCCCAAAGGCAGAGGGACACCCTGGGCACGTGGGACACTGCTTAGTCCGCAGGTGAAGGCGTGAAACACATCATGCCCAGGTGCAGATGCGCAAATCTGGCCAAGCCCACGGGCCACCCACTTGCCTGCCTTCTGTGCCTCTGCGGTTCTGAGCCTGCTGCATACTTCTGCCGGCAGAGACCTTGACACCTGGCAAGGTTCTTCCAAGCAGGAGCTTGGGGTGTTTCTATCCTTGGGTGGTGCTAATGTGCTCCTAAAACTGCAGTTCCATTTCTTGTCTCACACCGGTGGCGCCCACTCTTTGTGACTGCCTTTCACTCCCACCCACTGTCCCACCCCTTATAAGCTGGCAGAGCTCTCTCTCTGCCTGGACCCCGCCAGGGTGCACTCCTGGCCTGGCCAGTAGGTGGAGCACACACCTCGGTTTTTTGTTTTCCTGGCGCCTTCCAAGAAATCATTTAGTATAAACTCAAAATGAGTTCCATAGGGCACTGGAGATGCAGAGGTGAACAAGATCCCACCTGTGAGAAGGCAGATGCGGGGCCGATCATTGCAGCAGGACAGGAGCCTTGGAATAAGCCCACACGTGAGACTATGGAGCGCGGAGGGCAGCCAGGCATCTCCAGAAGACCTGCTGGAAGAGGCCGGTCCACCCCACCTCCTCCAGCCCAGTACACCTGGGCTCTCTTACCAGGGCCTGGGCTCTGCTCTTGTGGGGTTTGTCAGCAAATGACCATGGTAAATGGAGGTGACTCAAATCGGCCTCGCTGGGAAGTGTCAGTTGACTGTCCAGTTGACTGTTCCTGGTTGTGAATGTCCTTAAACCACCCCTCCCTTTCAGCATCACCCGTTTCAGAAGACACCCCTGGCACAGTGAGGAGAGGGTATGCCAGGATTACCTCCTCCTTAGACCTGAGCTGGGAGGGTTTGCATTTCTGACAAGTTCCCAGGCGCCAACCATGCTGCTGGTCCAGGGACCACACTTTGAGAACCATTGCCCTACACAAGAGGGGAAATGATGACACTTGCATATAAACTTGTCACTGGTCCTGACTCATTTTATAAAATATC
This sequence comes from Nomascus leucogenys, assembly GCF_006542625.1. Taxonomy (NCBI): domain Eukaryota; kingdom Metazoa; phylum Chordata; class Mammalia; order Primates; family Hylobatidae; genus Nomascus; species Nomascus leucogenys. The sequence goes on along the minus strand of NC_044383.1, from coordinate 5,470,948 downwards.
GGTCTACTGTAATTAGGGAGGTGTTTTAGGAATTTTACATTTGCTAAATCTTGCTCAGAAGTTATGCTACATACAAATGATCAAAAAAAATTTCAGTCAAACTCAGATCATTTTCAGCGATTGTTGCTTCAGTGCTGATACGCAGGGGTTGGCTGTCACCTCTCTGTTCCTCATCCCCAAGTGCAAGTCGGATGATCTGCATTAAGCGCTTTTTCTCTGCAGTGCCGGAGCTGGGCGAACAGGTACATTCATAGCCCTCAGCAACATTCTGGAGCGAGTAAAAGCCGAGGGACTTTTAGATGTATTTCAAGCTGTGAAGAGTTTACGACTTCAGAGACCACATATGGTGCAAACCCTGGTAAGAATCTGAATAAGGATGTTACCAGAAGAGTGGAGAATTATTTCATGTTGTATTTGATGTATGTTTCATTAAAGGACCTTAAGTACATGGGGGAGGTGGGAAGGTAAAATTCCCAAGGAAAAGAGCCAGCTGCAATGTTTCGCAGTAAACCTCTGCAGAGCCCTCCTTCCTTGGGTCTCTGACGTGGTGTCTTCTGGGCAAGGCCCGGAGGGGAGGGGCCTGTCCACCAGTTTCAATGCCTGAGACCACTCGGAGAGACGCACTGAGGATAGGAGCTTCTGTGTCAAAGTGAACTATTCTACGAGATTCCTGTGTGCACTGAAAAACATACTCTTATCAAGTTCAAAAGCAGCACTGAAATTTAAAATCCTGGTCCTTCTCATTTCAATGTTATATCATCCATGTGGCTTGTTTTCCCTGGCTGGGTCTCACTCAGCCTCAAGATACTGTCCACGGGCTGCAGGAATCCCTAATGTATTAGTACTTTTCCCCGTACATTCTCTTTCATTTCAAGGACTCCTGCTTTCTGGTTTTCAGAAGCGATTCCTCCTCACCAAATATGACTATGGCTCCTGCTGCTAACCCACCGAGTACAATTTTAAAGCCTGTTACAATGCATCCTTTTTCCCAAAGCTTCCCACTTCGGACCTGTCCTCCCTGCCTGCTCACTCTCCACGCTAACAATCCTAGCTCACGCAGCCCCCTGTGCATAGAGAGGCAGGAAGGAGGCCCTTCCACGCCCCCCTCACAGCAAGGCACAGCAGGAGCGAGGACACCTGAGCTGAGGGTGTGTCTGTCCATCCACACCCAACGACCTGCAGCAAATACCATCTCTCTAAGCAGCAGCATACAGAGCTCCCCTAGTCTTTTTAGGGACTCACCGCTCTCATTAATCTGCCTGGTCTGGCCAATATATTCTATCTTCGAGAGCATCTGGCATCCAGGTGTCCTCCCGTCTCAGCTCTGCTCTTCCTGACCCCAGCTTGCCCCTCCATGCTCCCTGACTGGGAAGCTGCCCTCAGATGTTGTGTGGCTGTCATCTGTGCTCTCTTGCCTGGTAACAGCTTGACAGAGCGCTTTGTAGCCTGACTTTCAGAGTCAGGGTCTAGTCCAATGCCCAGCCCATGGCGACGGCTCCAGAGCAAGTGGTGAATCAGCAAACGAATGAGGGAGAAGTGAGTCACTAAACAACCGTCAGGTGTTGGGCGCAGTGCAACCAGGTGCCTTACAGACGTCTTTCTCATTTCATCTTCACCATCTGCTTGCCCTTGTGCCTGCTTCTGTTCACAAGGAGTGTTCTGCAGGTGCCTCCAGTTAGGACGGTTGAGGGGCCTGCCTGAGATCTTCAGGTATTAAGTGTCAGAATGAGATTCAAACTCTGATTCCAGAAGGGAAGGGCTTAATTAGTACCCTATGCTGCCAAACCTAACATTTGGCAGGGAGATTTTGGCAAAAAAACACAGGCACAAAAATATCATTGAGTAAAGAGATGATTGCTGACATGCAGGTTGATTTAGCCCTGCAGGTGAGCACAGTGGCCCGAGAACCAATTTCCAATTGCTGAGCACTCTGGGAAGACTTGCTTCCAGCATCCTAGGTAGCCTTTGGTTGGAACTGACATTTCAAAGGCCACAAGTACGTCTGTTCTCCTGGGGTCTGTGGCTTGACCAGAAATGTCTGTCTGTGACCTGAGGTGTGGCTTGTATCATCCCAGCACACTCCAAAGTACACTTCGTCCATCACTGGCCCCAATCACTTGTACTCAAGACTACATGGGATGGTCAGCAGTTAGCTGCTGTGTTTGCTATGAAAACAGAGTAATTAGTGATCATCTCCATTTCCATCCCAGACTGAGCTAGCTTTGATATTCAGTCACTGTTGCTTTAAGTTGGAAAAGTCAATGTTGCTTTAAGCTATTTGCCTCTTTAAAGAGAGCCTGTATATTTATTGAGAATTCCTTCTAAGAATTCAATTCCCTTTCCTTCTGAAGGCTGGGTGATCAACTGCGTGTCTTAGTAGCCAGAAGTGAGGACCCTACAATCTGGTCTTGGCTCTTCCAACAACTTCATGCAAATTCAGGAGCAAAGTTTCAGGCTCACCTTTTCCTTCTCTGGAAAACTCAGCTCCTTCCCATCCTGGCCAGACCGGGACTCAGGAAGGGCTAAGCTAGCTGTTTGGCATCTTTCCACCCAAAAGCATTTAGATATTTGTTCACTGTGTGCTGAGAAGAGCCCAAGTCAAATGTGTTGGAAAGAACCAGGGAGATACTGAGGACAGCCCTTGGCCTCTCCAGCTCTCCAAGGCCCTGTCCCGGCCCCAAGCTCACATATCCCACCCAGGGGTCTGGGAGGACCAGCCTATATATAAAACAATGTCCCTTTTTTACAGTAAATGTAGGCTTTAAAATCTAGATGTGCATTTTATTTAACTTTTATAGGTTGCTTTCTTTATGAAATTTATCTGGCAATGTTAGATGTTAGTACTCTGATTTTTTTTCTTTTTTTTTTTTTTTTTGAGACAGGGTCTCACTCTGTCACCGAGGCTGGAGTGCAGTGGTGAAGTGGCACAATCTTGGCTCACTGCAATCTGCCTCCTGGGCTCAAGGAATCCTCCTGTCTCCGCTTCACAAGTAGCTGGGACTACGGGTGTGCACCACTATGCCCAGCTAATTTTTGTATCTTTTTTGATAGAGATGGGGTTTCACCATGTTGCCCAGGCTGGCCTGGAACTCATGGGCTCAAGTGATCCTCCTGCCTCAGCCTCTCAAAGTGCTCTTATTACAGACGTTGAGCCATTGCACCTGGCCTGGTTCTTTTTTTTTTTTTTAATTCAAAAATAGTTGTTTTCCAGTTTCAGTGTGAAAGCCACAGACATTTTACTCAGCCCATTAAATACACTAAGTTGAAATGTTAATACACTAACTGACACATTCTACGTAGGAAAACACCTTTATTTGGAATTCTGCATGTGCCTAAAAACTAAATTACGATGTGCATAAAGGTATATGGTATTTTAATGAATAGTCACACTTATTTATGTCTTGTTTTTGAGTATTTCTCCTGATTAAATTAATCAAATATATTTTTGGGAATATCATTTTAATGTGTCCTTGTTTGTCTTTTCAGGAACAGTATGAATTCTGCTACAAAGTGGTACAAGATTTTATTGATATATTTTCTGATTATGCTAATTTCAAATGAAGATTCCTGCCTTAAAATATTTTTTAATTTAATGGTCAGTATATTTTGTAAAAATCATGTTAATTTATTTCATAGTTGACATTAATATCTTCCCTAATTTCTTTGTATATATTTTGTTATGCCTTAAAGGCCACCTGCTATAAAGTTGTTAAATCTTAAATATGCTTTTTAAAAATTGGAATAATGTATTAAGGTCAAATAATATCCCATAAAATATATATTTCTGCTAATATTAGTAAATATCTGAATTTTTCATTAGATTCATATCATTTAATTTCACACATTCAACACCTTTGGATGTTGTGATCTTAATATGCGAAGTGTGTGCCTCTGCAAGATACTAAGCACAAAGCTCACATTAAGAAAACAGCTGAAGACTCAGAAGTCAGTTGAAAATGCACTTTCCTAACAGCGATTTCACAACCCCGAACAGCAGCATTTTGGGGAGGCAAACTGTTCGTGATGATACAATGTAAATGGGGACTTCTGTAAAGTTCTCAGTTTGGGCCCATGTGGTTTATCTTTACATTTTAAAGATCAAAGAAGTCTTTACAACCTGAATCCAGGTCTAAAACACACTAGAGTAGCTGGTGATTATAAGTAATATTTTAAAATGCTGTGTCTACACCATGAAGACTGCGTCTACACTATCTTGGCTGGACGAGAAGAGATGTAAATGCTGGGTGGTGCCGTTGACCCATGGCCTTGGGTAGAACAAAACCAGCCATCGGAGTTGCACCCTGAAGCACCACTTGCTGTCCAGCTGCCTGTCGTTTGGCCCAGACAACCCTCAGAAAATCAAACCAGCTGCCTCTCCCATTCTCCCCTCCCGTTCTGCCACAGCGGCCTGTGCTGGTCCAGTGCTATGCCTGGAGGCTCAACACGAAACTTCCCATCCAAACGTTCAGATGAACTGAGCGTCTTACACATGCAGCACAGAGGAGCACACATTGGGATAGAAACAGTAGAATAACCACAGGCAATTAAACTTTAAATTTTCCGAGCAGCATTTTGGTATTTAAACATTTCTTGTAAAAAGCTAAGATTGTTTGTAAGGAAAGAATCCTTAAAATCTAGATTTATACCATTTTTTAAAGTCCCACCTTTCAATGTTTAATAAAAGAAAAAGAGAAATCCTTAATCTAAAAGCTAAATTATTTTTTAATGGAAATACTACTGGGACCATTGACACTGGATAACAGTAATGATTCCATTGCCAGATAAGATTGGCTGATGGGAAAGAAAAAAAAAAAGAATGGGGTGTGAATGTACCAACATTGAATTTTATAGCAGTTATGTTTCTATGGCCATTAGGTACCTAGCAGATGAGCACAATATAAACAAGATATCTGGCCTACCTTACTACTAAGAGCATTTAACACGTGCATTTTTGGTACTTTCGTTTTCTAAAAGCTATATAAAGGCCTTATTTGACATTTTCACTGATAACTGATCGCACCCTCGTGTTGCAGTGTTCGTCCCCTATTCATTAATGGTGTGTGCAAATGCAACCCCAGGACACATTATTGTTCTGATAGAGGCTCACAGGGAATCAAGCTTCTCGCCCACTCCACGGCTCCGAGCCCCATCCAAGGGCAAGACTGGGTGCCCAGCTGGAAGGACGAAAGCACACTTTGTGACCGCCATCCTCACCAGCTGCACGCCTGGGCTGCACACTGCTGAATGTGCTTCTCTCTCCTTCTCTGTACAATGATTCAGCATCTCGGTGGAAGAGGAAAATGGAGCTTTTTGAGGCTCGCCAGGTCCCTTTTGTTTTCACTGTTAAAATTCCAAACCCAAAGCCTTTTTTTGACTGAAGGAGAAGAGAGGGAAGTAAGCTTCTGTTCAGCACCTGAACCCTAGAAACACAGCCAGTTTGCTATGATAAAGGTGACGTTTCTCTGGTCATTTATTTGAGAGTTTGAAGTCAGAGTCGAGGGGCACAGGCTTTGGTTCATGTCTAGGAGCCCTCTATCAGAATCCTTGAAGCCCTTCAATGGTCTAACTGGCATCTCTTGTATCAAGAAGTACCTTTAAGGTAGACCTTTTCAGTGTGCCCTCAGGAAAGGGCCCTGCTCATGATTTTTTTCCTGTCCCCTGAGACCAACCCCAGGTGTCCGCTGCAGGCGTTCTGCCTGTTCCCAAACCTTTTCCATTCCAGGAACAGAGGAGAAGCCACTTTCCCCAGGACACAGGACTCTCCCCTCCACTGTCCGGGGCAGCGTTCGCCCTTTAGTGGGGAAGTCATTACAGCCTCATGGCCTCTACCAAGGCTCCAGTTCACACGATCTCCTGGGCCTTGGAGCACCTCACACTGGGGGAATCAATCCCTGGGGGACTCAGAATCTTCTCTGTGCAACCTGGAAAGTTCATCTCTTCTTTCCTTTCCTTCAGTCAAAGAAAGTCCATTGTACATAACAAAACAGCCCCAAACAGCCCAGTGCCAACACCGTTGTTCCTTTCACATTTTCCTTTGTTGCATGCAGTTGGGTTCAAATGCCAAATAGTGATTAGAAGACAACCATTCTGATCTGTGTGTGATCTGGTCACTGTGTGACTGCCTTTACGGTTTCTCTCCATGTGCTATATGAATGAAGAATGCATACCAGTGTTTTAAAAGGTATTTTTATGTGTTTTTAAACACTTTTTTAAATGAGCCTGACACCTGTGTTTCAGCATTTGGAGACATCCCCATGTTATTCTTTTAAGTGTATAATTACTGATACTTTTTCGTTTGTTTAACTCAGTTGTGTTTAATTTATGTGCAATCTTTATATGTGTTATTACAGTTTCAACTATCATATTTTCTTTGATTACATTTATAATTTGATCTTGCTCTGATTATAATGCCAGTGAATGTTGCTGAATTCTTTGTATATGCAAATTGCAAGATTTAAACCATTCTGATGCAAGGATAAACCTTTACTTTGACTACCAGCCTGTGTTTTTGTCTTTAAATCCCCTAATTTCATTCCTGTGCAAAAAAAAAAAAAAAAAATCGCCTGCTGTGAGATGGTGTTTGCTGTCGTGGGCCGTTTTGTTACCGGTTTCTCTCTATGGGTCTGTGGGTCCCAATGTTCCATCCTAGACAAGCAGCATCCACTCTGCTGTGGATGTGCTCTTGGCCCTTCCCCTGGGGTAAGCAGACCTGGATACATGAAGGTGCAGGCACAGCTGGACACAGTGGGGAGGGGCAGAGGGATCCAAGGAAAAGGAGGTATGGAAGAGCCATAAAGGAAGTCACCAACTGGGCCTCCACCAGGGGCCAATGAACCCAAATGGCCCTGCCTGAGCCCAGCGCCTCTGAAGGAGCTGAGGTCTGCAAAAGTACACTTGCCAGACCAGCCTCAAAGGCAGCTCCTATCAACAGAAACACACAGATAGGACACTGAGTGCTGAGGGACCTCAGGAGAGACAGGCGGGTATTCAATGGCACCGATTAGTGTGTGTGTCTCAGCAAGTCACTCAGAGGAGCATTACTGAGACCACACTGGGAACTCCACTCTGCAGAGATGTGCGAGGGGCCTCCCCACATCTTCTGCATGAAGGAGCAGGATGCTGCAGCGCTGACCCACAGCTCTCGCCCACCAGGTGGAAAGTTGGTTCCAGGGCTGCCATCTCCCTGGCACATGCATGCCCCATGTGTGGGCCTACTGTTGCCAAAATCAGAGGAACGCCCAGGGACAGTGACGCACAACATCAAGATATCTGCTCTGGTCACCAAGCTCCCAAGCTTGGCCTCTAATGGCTTGCATATTGGGTGTGGCAGCTGTGTGTCAGTGGGGAGCAATGTTCATCCCAGGCGGGCCTCGGGCCATCTGCTGGGTTGCTGGGAGGGCAGCTTCAGGGCCCAAGACAGCCATGCCCCAGCTGGGGCTCACATTGCCACTTCCACATTCAATGCCCACAGCTGGTCTCCCACTTGGCCCAGGGTCTAACAGAGCCAACTACCCCTCGTCTCAAAGGACGGGGCAATACCAGCAATATAGGGAGACATGTTTGTTACAAACATTCAAACCAAATGGAAACACACCAAGAGCATTTAGCCCTTTTCCTAAGTCCTCTCCCCATCTCAGTCCATTGATAACTTTGGAGTGCATCTCCAAACAGACAACACTCTGCGATTTAAATCTGTATAGTTACAGAAACATATACATTGTTTGCTTTTATGAACAACAGTCAAACTCCTGGTATATCATCAAACCCGGGACTACCATTGTCAAAATCACTTTATGTTCTGCTAAGAAAGCAAAAATACTGCCATTTATTTCTGTAAGATCCCACCAATTTTGTGATAATCCTGATGTTAGGGAGGTTAATATGTGAAAGTACTGTGTCTTAGAAGTGACTAAATCTGCCACATATGGGCAGTTTTGCAGATGGCCCTCTTTGGTCAACATTCTGTCTGGACATGTCAGCACGTACGTACACAGCTTCCTACTTCTGTTTAATGGCTGCTTGGCATTCCACGGTATAAATATAACAAAGTCTGGAGAGTCACCTCCACCTCCCCAGTGACAGACATTAACTTCTTTCCACATGCTGCAATTCTATACTTCAACTGTATAATGAATACTCCTGCATGTGTGTATGTTTGCTAACGTGCAAACTAGTTCTATGGGAGAATTCCCTAGAAGTGAAGTTTCTAGGTCAAAGGGCACATTTTAAATTTAAGTAGAAACCACCAAATTGTCACCTCCAAAGGACCTTCCCAGGCACCAACTCACCAATAGGGCATGATGGCACTGTCTCCCTAGAAGTCACTCACCCGGGACGTTGCACACCTGAGAGGCAAAAAAAAAAAAAAAAAAAAAAATCAGACTTTATGTTAATTTGCGTGTCCCAGAGTTCTATCGGGTTGAGCATGTTTTCACACATGGGTTATTTGTGTTTCATCAGTGAAGCATCATTCATAGTTTCATCCATTTTCCTCGTTGCACCAATTGAGTTTTCCTCATTGGTTTATTGTCAATCTTTTATTATTATTATTATTTTGTTTGTTTATTGTCAATCTTTTGAAAACATGGGTACTAACCCTTTGTTTTTCCTATTCTAACTATGCCCCTTCTGTTCCTTTATCAGAGTGTCTCTGACGCCTGTTTAATGTACTTGCCAGGAAGCAGCACCATGTGATGCCTTGACACCGGTCACCCAGCACGTAGTGGCAACATACTAGTCTCATCTCCAGTAAGACTCTGGGCTTCTTCCAGGAATCAGACGAAGTTTCAAGAAACACTTCACAGGATCAGGTTCCCCTCCAGAATTCTAGGCTAAAGGAGCCCGTCTGTGCCTTAGAAACCAAGACCTGTTACCCTCTTGCACATGGACCAGCAGCCGTTGCTATAAGCACTCAGCGGCCCCAGCAGAGGCTGGACCGAGGTGTGAGCTTCACATTTGGCTTTGCTCTGGATGCTGAGGTTACATGACAGTGCCCTCCTTCTGAAAGTAACACACCCCCACTCTGTCCGTGGTAATATTATGAGCCAGCAATTTTGTTTCCAAATAAACTGAAAAGCCCCACGGATGAAAGTGATGTCATCCTGGTGGTGCCTGCATTGCCACCTGCGGGAGTGTCTGCGAATGACCGTGCACCTGGAGGTTTGTGTCACTGAGCGGCCAGCATGTGGCTGAGGTACGGGGCTGCCGCTCCTTTCCCAACCACCGAATCCTGTCCAAGGTTCTCTAGGCCATCCTGCCCGCACTGATAACCCTTTCCTGAGCAAAACCTCCCTCAAAGGTGCAAACGGATGCCATTCAGAACAGAGGCCAACAAACACAACACCGGTTCTTTGGGGCCCTTGTGTGGTGAGCACTAATGCTTGTGATGAGAGAGAATATCTGAATGAGCATGGAAAATCCCAGTGGTTTTTCAGTAATCATTGTGAAGATGAAAGCATGATGAGCATATTATAACAATTAGCCCAGAACAACTATGATAGTAACAATCAACATATTCACTTCGTTTCTCTTTCCTTATTTTCAAAATATGTATTTTAGGCCTATAGAGTGAGACATATACACAAATAGTTCTCATTCCATGAGCACCTATGTGCTGGGCCCTTTATATGGGTATTATCTGCACAACAGCCCCTCAAGAGCTGAGAAACAGAGGCTTCCGGAGGATATGAAACTAGACCAAAGTTAGGTTAGAGATGGTAGAAGAGACAGAATTCCAACCCAGGACACCCCTATGCCGCGGTGGCCCTTCTAAATTCAGCCACTCTGCATACCTTGCCCTTCTTTGAGCTGTTATTGAACAACAGTGTGGCACATTAAAAATACTTGAGAAGGCCAGGCATGGTTTCTTATGCCTGTAAACCCAGAACTTTGGGAGGCCGAGCTGGGCAGGTCAGGAGTTCGAGACCAGACTGGGAAACATGGCAAAACCTTGTCTCTACTAAAAATACAAAAATCAAATGGGCATGGTTGCAAGCACTGCTAATCCCAGCTACTCTGGAGACTGAGGCATGAGAATTGCTTGAACCTGGGAGGCAGAGGTTGCAGTGAGTGGAGATCACACCACTGCACTCCAGCCTGACAGGCAGAATGAGACCCTGTTTCCAAAAAAAAAAAAAAAAAAGAGAGAAAATCACCACGTAATTGATTAAAATGTGCAGGTGGGTTTAATACAACTCCAAAGATGCAGAATTCCTAGTTTAATATAACTTTACTCAGCGTGAGAATCATGTTGATCCTCCTCCTCTCCAGACACCAAGTGAGCTGATACTCTGGAGACAGAGCACGATCGCTTGGTGTGATGGAGCCACGGAGGTTTGTAGTGCAAGAAAAAGGGCTGCAGGTGATTGCTCCAGTTAAAGGGAACCCAGTCCCACCCCACTGTCAGCAGTCTCTTTTGTGTGGTTCTTGCTTGAGGAGGTCAGTAATACCCTCTCAGTGCTGTGGTCACTTGTCCTAGGAAAGTTTACATATGTAGCCAGTATGCATTCAAAACGAAACAGTACAAAAGTGCCACGTACGCATTCACCTGTTAAGGAAAAGGCTCAGCACTGGGGAAGCTCTGAGGACACATCAATATGTCGGAGGACACCCACTCCCTGCCCCCAAGGAGGTCAGCACTGCCCATGGGGAATACACATCCTCTACCTTTCTATTCTCTTGATAGCCAATATCTTGCATTTTGTAATTATAAACAGAGCCTTGATTTTTAATAGTTTTACCACCTATATTTGCACCTCTAAACAACAGCAGTTCATTTTTGCCTATTTTTGAGCATTTTATAAATGAAATTAACTTTATGTATTAAGACTCAGGTTTTGAATGTACAACAGTACCACACTGATTCAAATAGACAAGTTCATGTTGTGTTTACTAATATTTCAAGTAAAATAATGTAATTACAGGTATGATGTATTGTTTCTTCAAATCACGCAGCTCTCAGCAGAGTCTATTTATAGCAAAGATGCTTCACATTGGAAACCAACACTGACTGGCAAATAGAATCCACCAGAAACCTGGGCACTCAAAATGAAACAGGCGTGCAATCCACTGCAAGCCTGGTTAGGGAGGGTCTGTATCGTCTAGCATTACTACCTAAAAAGCGGCCTCAAAACCTCAGTGATAGGCAACAGGGGCCCACTTTGGGCATCTTCGCGGCCATTGTCATAAAAAGTTTACATTCAGAAACTGGTCTCACCACTTCACTGCTCTTGCCACAAGCACAGAACACCATTATCTCCAGCAATTCCCAAGACCCTCATTTGCCCTGCACCTTGCATTTCTTTGGCTCTGTATGTCAGTCACATCTCTAAAGCTTCTAGTTGCAGAAGTTACTCCAGTGGGAATACTCCAAGTATGCCTCGTCCTCGCTTGCCTTGGCTTCTGCATAAGGTTAGTAAGAAGCAAAGCATGGCCAGGACTCCAGGGAAATGAATGGACGAAAACCAAGAAAGCCAGATGGCATAACCAGATAGCAAAACCAAGAAATCATGGGCCACTTTGATGCTCAAGCCACCACCCACCATCATTAACCGGGACAGGGTGGGGGTGGTGTGTTTTATCAACGGACTTGGTGCCTTCCATAATTCCCTCATCCTCAGAATCATGAACCGAGAGACATACTTTGGGTTCTCCTCTCTGGGATGAAAGACGTGCAGATCTGTGTGGCCCAAGGTTGAATACTAGGACCATCCTGCCTCTTTAGAATTCTGGGAGGACCTCTCTTGCCAGGTGCTGTTCCTCTGCCCTAATGGAATGTGGCGTCACAGGGCTGGGCTGAGGTCAGATCCACTTTTCTTGGTGGATACGACCTTCAGTTTTATAGAGCAAGAGGGTCTCATCTTAGAATATGTCTTTAAGTGACTGATTTTTAATTATTTACTTATTTGTTTATTTATTTATTTATTTATTTATTGAGATGAAGTCTCGCTCAGTCGCCAGGCTGGAGTGCAGTGGCACGATCTCGGCTCACTGCAACTTCCGCCTCACAGGTTCAAGCAATTCTCCTGCCTCAGCCTCCTGAGTAGCTGGGACTACAGGCACCAGCCACCACGCCCGGCTAATTTTCGTATTTTTAGTAGAGACGGGGTTTCACCATGTTGGCCAGGATGGTCTATCTCTTGACCTCATGATCTACCTGCCTCGGCCTCCCAAAGTGCTGGGATTACAGGTGTGAGCGAGCCACTGTGCCCGGCCTAAATGACTGATTTTAAACCATATCCCTTTTCAAGACACAGCAGTGCAATGCCTTAAAATCCAAGGCCCGTTTCCCTCTTGCTTTGATTGGTGGGCACATCCCTGAGTTCTTAGGAACCCAGGGGAACAGACATTGGGAAGAGAACTGCCGTGAGAAACCCAAATTGTTTAGGTGGCATCTGGGGTCAGCTAGACATTGACGAGGCAGCTCTGTGATGCTGGCTGGGCTTATTCACGTTCACGTCTGGGGATTGGCTGGTAGCTGGGTAACCCCAACTAGCCTAGGCTGGGGGGCCGGGGTAGCTCAGCGGTCTTCCGCATGGCTCTCATCTTCCACCAGGCTCGTGTGGGTGAAGGCAGGCACAGACGGTGCACACACATGGCCCATTGGTTCCCCGACCAAACTGGAATCCAAAGGAAGTGGCGGGTGAGCAAAGTGGGCTGTACAGAGGAGGGGGCAGAGGTGCTTCTGAGAGGGGTATCGGACTGTGCTCAGGGAGGCTCAGGGGCCACCTAGTGTTGTGTTACTTCCAAAGCAATGCTCTCTCGGAGTAACAGAGGGCGGGCCCAGGGCCAAATAGTCAGCTAGATTCGGAAACACAAAGAGATACCACGAGACTAGTTTTTATTACACTAAATATTCTTCACTAAGTTTTTATCACTGCCAACCTAAATCTATATAAACATATAATATATTGTATGTATATATTATTTTTACATAAACATGTATGTATATATTTATAACATTTTATATACATGTTTATGTATAAATATTCATATATAATATTTATATATTTATACAGAACTTAGGTTGCCAATGATGAAAACCTAGTGAATATTTAATATATTTTATATAGTTATGCATAGAAAATATATATTAAGTTATATACATTATATTAAATATATTTAATTTATATTAAACATATTAGATTATATCTATAGTTATCATATTTATATATAAATACATATGCTTATATATAAATATAGGCAACTTTTCCCCTAAGTTGCTCCTATCGTTGTTTTTAGCTCTAGGGTCACGGCAGAAAGAAGGCAAATGAGGGGCTGAGGAATAAGTGACTCACTTCAGCACAAGCTGCATCTCTCGAGCCAGGGTGGAAATTTAGGAATTTGCTGATACACAATCACGCCCCTCCTCTCTCCCAACATCAAAATTGACAGTGCTGCCTGGCCTGACCCGCTTCCCCTTGCTCATATCAGCCTGGCTTGGATCTGAGAGCCCTGCCCAAGAGGGACCTTGGATATAACTGCGCTTCTCCTTTTCCAGACCCCACATAAGAAACAAGAAAAGCCTGGAGTCGTGTCCAGTCCTGACTGCTCCTTTCCCAGAGTTCTAGGCCTCTCGAAGGCTGAGGCCACGCTGGGGTAAGAGGAAGACGGCACCGCGTGGAGACCTTCTGAGAATGGGGGCCAGGCTACACAATCCACCCGAGTTTTCTTCTTTTGTCCTCACAACCCTACGAGGCAAGAAATTGCCAACTTCATTCTCCCAGCTAGGGAAACTGAGGCTCAGAAAGGCCAAACAATGGGCCCAAGTCATGCAGCGAGCAAGGGGCAGGGCTGGGATTGGAAGCCAGGCCTCTCAGCTTCCAATGTCCTGGGGCTGGGAGGGGACAGGGGTTCCAGGGCCCGGGGAGACCCCAAAGCCCGAGGTGAAACACACCCTCTGCTCGTGACCCATTATATTGCAAGGGGCTGCTAATTTCAGTGTGATATGTCCTAGGAGGCACATATGTTAAATCACTCATTTCTCTAGATCAGGGATTTGTAAACTAAGGTCCTCAGCCCAAATGGGCTCACAGCCTGGTTTTTGTTGTTGTTGTTGTTTTGGTTTGGTTTTTGTTTTGTTTTGTTTTAAGACGGAATCTCACTCTGTCACCCAGGCTGGAGTACAGTGGGGTGATCTCGGCTGACTGCACCCTCCGCCTCCCGGGTTCAAGCAATTCTCCTGCCTCAGTCTTCTGAGTAGCTGGGATTTCAGGGGCCTGCCACCATGCCTGGATAATTTTTTTTTTTTTAGTAGAAATTGGGTTTTGCCGTGTTGGCCAGGCTGGTCTTGAACTCCTGGCCTCAAGTGATCCACCCGCCTCAGCCTTCCAAAGTGCTGGGATTACAGGTGTGAGCCACCATGCCCAGCCCCACAGCCTGTTTTTATAAGCCATTTTTTGGACACGGCTGTTTGCTTGTGTGTTGCTTACAGCCACTTCTGTGCCTTAACAGCAGAAGTGAGTCAGCATAACAGACAGTATGGCCCACAAAGCCATATTTACTGCCTGGTCTTTGACAGAAAAAGTTTGCTAATTGCTGACCTGGATTAAAATCCACAGAAACTTTTCTATCCAAGGATGTGCTTCCCTATGTCCTGGCTATGTCTGGTCCCAGCACCACCTGTTTTAGCCAGACCTGTGTCTGGGCCAAGCTCAGCAAAGTTCTGCGATCTGATGTCATTTAAAGACACTGTTGACCGGACATGGTGGCTCACGCCTGTAATCCCAGCACTTTGGGAGGCCAAGGTGGATCACCTGAGGTTGGGAGTTTGAGACCAGCCTGGCCAACATGGTGAAACCCTGTCTCTCCTAAAAAAAGTTACAAATATTAGCCAGGTGTGTGTGGTGCATGCCTGTAATCTCAGCTCCTCAGAGGTCGGGAGTTTGAGACCAGCCTGGCCAAAATGGTGAAACCCGGTCTCTCCTAAAAAAAATTACAAATATTAGCCAGATGTGTGTGGTGCATACCTGTAATCCCAGCTCCTCAGAGGCTGAGGCAGGAGAATCTCTTGAACCTTGAAGGCAGAGGTTGCAGTGAGCCAAGATTGTGCCACTATACTCCAAACTCCAACCTGTGCGACAGAGTGAGACTGTCTCAAAAAAAAAAAAAGACACTGTTAATGTGGTATCAAATTGCAGCTGCCACATCACACATATTCTTTTCTCCTGCAGAGGCCATATTCAGTTTGGATAACCCTGAAACGTGGTTACTGGACTCTTACTTAAATAACGTTTCTTTGCATTGTTGGTGGTCTGGCTAGTTTTCAATATGTGGGCTCGATGAAGACACAGACATATTATTCAGGATTTTTATTTTTATTTTTTGAGACAGGGTCTTACCCTGTTGACCAAGCTGGAGTGCAGTGATACAATCATAGCTCACTGCAGCCTTGAACTCCTGAGCTCAAGCAATCCTCCCATATCAGCCTCCCAAGGAGCTGGGACTACATGTATGTGCCACAGTGCCCACTAATTTTTTCTTTTTTTTTTGTAGAGATGGGGTCTCGCTATGTTGCCCAGGCTGATCTTGAACTCCTGGCCTCAAGCGATCCTCCGGCCTTGGCCTCCCAATGTGCTGGGATTACAGGTGTGTGCCACTGCCCCTGGTTATTCAGGCCTGCTTTGTTCCAGATTCTTCCTTCACCTCCATAGAGAAGTCCCTAGTGATAAAGAATTTATGAGCCAAGGGAAATATCTTGGAGTTTCAGGCATCTAATAAATATATTCATCTTCTGATGATGATGATAATTAGCATGTATTGATGCTTACCAGGCTCTGGGTAAAATGCTAAGTGTTTTACACATATTGTCTCATTTAATCTTCTCAACAATGCTATGTGCTCAGGTACTGAACAGCCTCATTTTACAGATGGGAAACTGTAGCAAAGTTAAAAGACTGTCCAAGTCCACACAGCAGCAAATTAGACAAGCTGGAATTTGCACCTACGCATTTGACTCCAAAGTCTGAACTCTATCTAGGAATTTACTCTGCAAGGGTGTGGAACACATACCAGACATCATATAAATTTTGCAAATGATAAAGGAGCACCTGTCCTAACCCCAAGCAGACAGACAACAAGGGCCAGGATGGATTTTAGAACACTGACCTGTGAGAGAGGTGGACAGGCCTGCACCAGCTGTATTTCTGTAGTGACATACACAGGTGTATCACGCAGGGAGCCTGTCCAGTCACGGAGACCTGGGACTGTACTGTCAACAGTCTCTGTTTGTTCGGGTCGCGTTGAGAGCTCCCCCTGGGAGGTTGGGCTGGGGATGCTCCTTAGGAACCCCACTGGAAAGATGAGTCAAGCAGGTATCCAAGTCCAATTACCCGGCTCAGGGCTTGACATCACAGATGTGGGACTTGCCTGAGATGGGGCTGATGAGCAGGAAGCTAACTGGGGCCCTTGCAGGGCAACACACAACAAACGGATCAAACTTCCTTCCTGAAATCATTGTGCACACTGCAGGAGGGGTTTCCTGCCAACACATTGTGGGTATTATTGGTTCCCTCATGAAAAGCAACAGTAATGAAATCCACATTTCCAGATTGTGGAGTGCTGTGTGCCTGCATGGCACTCGATGCCAGGAATACCAGGATGGGGGTTTGGTGACTGTGTCCTGGAGATGCCTTGGGGGTCTGGGAGCATCTGCACAGCACTAAAATCAGTTTCTCCAGCTCCAAATACAGTGCCAGGTTCCTACGGCTTATCTAGAGAACTTTTCCAGGAAACCCAGCAAACGGTAGGATCCCAGCCACACTAAATCATTTAGTTAAGTAGCTACAGTTTACTTTATGGAGTCGCCATTTGCCATGTTGACTCTCGATGACAGCCCAGGATGTGGACTGGAGCCTGAACCCTCTTCTCTGACCAGACTGACCACTGAGCACGACGCTCCCTCCCTTCCTCCTCAGCCTCTCCAGATGGTAGATGCACCCACCTGCAAACTTTCCTCTCACTCCGACAGAAAGGCCTCTTGTTCAGAACGGACCTGCCGCAGGCTCCTGCCCCTGGAACTTGCCAGCAAATTCACTCCCAGGATCCATGTCAAATCAGGGTTGCCAGAGGAAAGTCAGGGCACGTATTTTCATCTGCTGACTTGGGGCTGCCCTGGGTCAAATCCCCATCCCTCAACTCAGCACCTCTGTTGCAACAAAGCAGGCACGGCTGCGATGACTTATTGGCCAAGAGAGAAAATGACCATCCAGCCAAGTCCTTGTAGAAATGAAAATGGAACGTAATGAACCAATCTCTCTTACACTGGCCTGTCTGCCCCACCCACACTTAGTTTCTTTCCCCACTCTCCCTATAATAAAAATACCATGGGTTTTAAGACCATTTCATCACACACTTTGTTGGACATCTCCTGTGCCTGGTCACTGGGATACAGTAACCAGGAAATACAGTCGGCTCTCATGATTGAACAAAACTTACAACCCCAGGAGGGGAGCCAGAAACTCAATTAGTGGCTTAGTTTCCACAATGCTACATGCTACAAAGAGGCACAGAACAATTCCAGGCAAACTAAGAACCTGCCCCAGCCTGGAGGACAGGCATGGGGGTGAGGGAGCCCACAGGCAAGAAGGCTCCCTTAAACTGAGCTCAGGACTGGATGAAATGATCTTGGTGGAGCAAGAGGGAAAGTTCCAGGCAGGGAAAACAGCAGGGGGTGTGTGGTGGTTGGAGGTGACTGCCTAAGGGAGGCAGGAGATGGTAGGTAGAGTTAGAGTAAGAAAGCCCAGGAGAGGCTGGGGGACCAGATTGCACAGGCCCTGGGAGGTGAAAAAGTAAAAACAGCTTCTATTTAATGGGAATGTCCTATCACATGGAAATTCACTTGGAAACTGAAGCTCAGAGAAGTTACCATACCATGGTGGAAATGGGTGGGTATTTGTTCTCAAATCCAGTCAGCCTAGGGGGACGGGCAGTATTTGTCAGATCCCTCCCTCCCCCCATACCAAGGAGGGTTGTGTAGAAGTGTTGTTCATCTATTAAACACGGGGGTAGCCCTTGAATGAACATTTTTAATCCATCAACAGCTCCGTAAAATGAAAACCACCCTTAGCATGCTCTTGAAATACTGTACTTACCAGGGTGAGAAAATGTGCTGACATACTTCAGCAAGATTTCTGGTTAGAACTGAACTCCAAAGGATTTTTCTACTAAACAGAATATTCCACTCCACAGGCATATGGCTGGATGAAAGTTTTCTGTGAGGTTCATAATTACTACCAAGTCTAAAGTGTTAGAACAACTTGATCATAGCAACATTCCTACTAAAAGTTTTGAGGTTGGCCTACCTAGAAGGAAGCGTTTATGCCTCACACCTTCCAAAGTGCATCTGCTAAGAGCCACTCTTCCTTGAACACCCTCCCCCGTTCTGCCCTGGTGCAATGCCTGTACCCTTTGTAGCACCGTGAAGCCCTCAGATGTCCCCTCCCTGCCCCTTTCTATTCCCTCCCTCGAGCAGAATGTCATTCTCCCTTACGATCATGGATGACGCTGTTAGAACACGATCATGGCAGCCAATATAGTACAAGTCAGTACCACTGATTTCTGCATTCATTTAGCAAGTATTTATGATGTCACCTGGCTCCCCGCCAGACACTGGGGAAATAAGCGTGGAGATGGGGCACTGCCTGCACAGGGCACATTTTGGGGGACAGCTACTCTGTCTGGTGCACCATCCTCACCTGCACCTGGCAAGGTGGGTGAAAGGGGAGGAATCCAGACCGTTGACCTGGGGGATGGTGGGCTATTCTCTGATTTGGGGAACACGGAGAGGACAGGGGGCAAAGTGGAAAGTAAATGAAGATGAACAAGTTATGTCTACAGTTCTGAAGCTGGAGAAAGATGTCTGGACTTCAAAGGAGATTTCGGAGGCAGCAGCTCACAAGGAAGTGATCCTGAAATCGTGGCTGAAGGCGCTGAGTGCTCAGTCTCTCCAAGGATGATGATGCTTTTCAGAGTACTGGTGTCACTTCCTGTACTGGGTGGCATCAGGCTGCCAGATAGAGTCAGAAAGAAAACAGGCGGGAGCAGAGCCAGTAAACTTCCGAAGCTTCCAATGACAGGAAAGCTGGAGATCAGGAGCCAGTTGGAGGTCATGATGCGCTGCGGCCTGGGACCCTGAGATTCCGCAGGTGGAGAATGTCTCAGGTGAGAGCAACCCTGGTTAGAAAAGTATTCCCAAGAGACAAAGGCAAGCCATGAGTCACTCCTTACAGAAAGTCACTCTTGGTCCCTAAAGATGTGCTCACAAGTCATTCTCCAAAGCACAACTTTATTTTCAGAAAGCAAAGGACATCAAAAATAGGACTGTCCTGTGCAGATGTCCAATAGCCTAATGTGGGGACCAAATGCCCCCCGGCCATTGAAAAGACAGATCTTGTAAGCTCCGTTCACCTGTGCACTCACCCATTCATTCGTGTTTACCAAATGCCTGCTCGGTGTTGGGACAGATGAAGATAGTTGTTCCTGCCATCATGCCCTGGAGGACATAGGCAAACATTTAAACAATGACACAGTGTGGCAAGGGTCACAGTTAAGGCTGCTGTAGGGTGGCTGTGGGTAGTGATAGACCTCAAGGCTTCATTCTACAAAGCTGAGGGCAAATCTTGGCCCAAAATCCTTCACGAAGCCCGCGGTGTTCAATTGTTCTCAGTCCAGGAGCCCAGCAGTGCTCCCAGTGGAGTTTATGAAGCCGATTCAGACCCAGCAAATCCAAAGTTTTCTTCCCTTAAGCAGACTGACAGTCTTACTTACAGAATTCACTTGTAATTTATGACAAAAACTGCACTAGAACTTATCACAAAACTAACTTTATTTTTCCCAGTTCGATTTTTCTGTTAAATATCTTCACTGTCCCTATGACTTCTGGTTCTTATTTTCTTGACGCACACATTGTCCTCAGCCTGTGTGGGAAGAAAAAAAATAGAACTCTTAAGTAATTTAAACACCCATTTTTATAATCGACCTCCTCTGCAAAACCCTGAAGGCTTACTAGGTATTATGCAGGTCCTTAGTTGTAGAAAATTAATTTTGAGGTTGGAAATAAGTTTTAAAATATATTCCATTAACGTTGTTCTTCTTGACTTGAACTGCTTTTATTATGCAGTTTTTTACACTTAAATAATGTGATCTTTTCATACAGAAGTTCCTAATGCATTTTTAAGCTAATACATAATAAAATTTCTTCATCAATGCACACATTTTCACAAACTAACATATGTCACTCAGAAAAAGGGAATCCAACCAGGATTAAGTCTTTTGGGTCTCCTAAACCAAGGAACCCCCGTAGGCAGAACCATGCCCAACTTGCATGCAGGGGACCTGCCTTGCCCTTCACTCTTGCAGTAGTTCTCACCCCTTGGCTAAGGGGGAGGGACCATGGTGAAAAGCATGGCTACAAGCTTCTCACTGGAAAAAATCTATCTTATATATGCATTTTCTAGGACTACCGACACCCACCAAAGAGATCGGCAATAGAGGAGCATGTGTGTGTTGGGCGTCTCCTGGGTGCTTGTGTGTGAGAAGAGGCTGAAAGCCCCCAGCAGAACACACCAGGCCTGGCTCAGCCTTGGGCCTGGTTGCTCTGTGTTTAGGAATCATCCCAGTTAAAAGATTCGCTTTCACCCTTCTTTGGTTTCATTCTGATGAAGCAGCACCTTCCAGACTGTGAATTCGGTAAGTGCCTGGAGCCTGCATTTTACTGTAAGACTCAACGGGTGAATGTGATGACCCACATCAGCTGTTGCGTCCCTGGTGTGCCTGTGGTTTCTAGGACCTTGTCTGGCACTGTCGGGTATCTTCTGCTTCCAGCCTGCCCCAGAAGTACAGTCTCTGACTTAGGACACCTGTGTGGGCATCAGCGTCCTTCTTGAGCCTCTCCTCTTCCCTCTCTGGAACAGTCTATGGGCATCTCCCCACTAGGACTTCCTGCCCACCATCCAGACACACAAGCCCTCCCCCTCCACTGGCTGCCTGGCTATGCAGCAGGTACTGGGGACACCTGGGAATCTTTCCTCTTCTTGGCAGTTGAAGCTTCCTAGTTTGTGCCGAAGAGGGTCTGTCTGGACAGCTGTACTTGCCAGAATTCTGTATCTGAAGAGGTTATTGCTACATGAGTTTCGTTTGCTGAACTCAGAATATGGTAGTTTTAGGTCCAAATTTTGTGTGTGCTAAGAATTAAATTTATACCACTCACAAAAAGGGAGCAATTTAACCTATTTTTATTTTAGCTAAACCAAGTATTCCCCAGAAGAACACTAATGGAATCTAATCATTCTTAAGGATTTGTCCACATGCTTGTAATTATGAGTGGCTAAACTTGATGTGATTTCAGTAGCACTTAAATTTCATTAGCTTAGATAGTCTCTAGCTGGAGGAGGGTTGGAGGGCAGACGCACCCTCCACTGATCAGGAACTCTCACATAGTGAGCATGTGTCTCAGGGACACCCCAACCTCTGTTCCTTCTACCTTTCCAAAGAATTCCTTGGAAATTTTTCTGTTTCAATAGTTTTTTGGGGGAAAAGAACTTTCCTGTTGCAATAGGTGATTTTGAACTACAGAAAGGCTGAAGACATCTACCTACAATTGTATCATGAGGTACATCATAAGCAGTCAGAAATTAGCCACTAGACAAATTCCTTTTCTTTCTGAAGAAACTCTTCATAATGTGAATTTGCTATTTGAAGTGAAATGCTCAAAGCAGACACAACAAAATACAACTAAAATGGCAAAATGTACGTCTTAGCATAATGCTCCTTCCATAAACTGGGAGCTGGCAGAGTGCTGTTGAAAATAATGCTTTTTGCTTGCCTTTGCAACCTTGGGCAAAAAATACATCAAAACATTCTGTGTCTTTTAAAAACAGTAAATGGCTTACCTTCTTTGGATTTTCTGCACACCTCTTGACACCCCGCATTACTCTCTGCGCAGATTCGCTCTCCAAAGTGCTTGCTGCAGACTGGCTTTTCGTCTTTCTTGATCTCAAACACCTGGAGTCTGAATTTCCTGCTTCTCCTTTCCCTTCCTGATTCTGCATGAGAACGCTGGCGCTCTTCTGCCCTCCGCTCTCCTCTGCCACCTTAGGCTGGGAGCTCTCATTCTGTCTAACAGACCTCAAGCACCTTTTGTTCTCACTGACTTTGTCTCTAGGCATGGGTTTCCGGGCTCCATCATCTGGATTCTGAATGTCCATCTCTGGGGAGGTCTTCATGGGCTTCTTTTCATTTCTGTTTATTTCTATTCTTTCTGCTAATACAAAGACCTCAGTTATTTGCTGTTCCACGTCAGTCTTATTTTGGCGTCTGGAGCGCAGGGATATTCCCTAAAGAAATGAGAAGACATCCACAAAATTCCAATAATTAGTAAAACAAACTTCAAAATTCAACAGGGAGCACAACCAACAGTAAACTAAAAGGAGAAATCATTTGAAAATCACACACTGATGAATTGTCTAAGAGACTTGTCATCTAAGATAGTCAAGGTAATGCCTTGGTACTTTGTTCCTGTGGAGAAATGACTGTCTCTGCTGACAAATTATAAATAAGGAATTCAGGATAAATTTCAATAACAATGCCTAATAAGATAAATATCAAATCTAATTTGTAGTTTACATTATAGAAAGAAGCTCCGTCATTCATTCACTTACAGGGAGTAAATGAATTCCTATTCCTTTAACCATCACTGCTAAGGCAGAATAGGAAATTGCCATTTCTGGAGTTTCCCCAAACTTCTCTGGATGCAGTAGGAGCCTCTCTATCTAACAGTCCGGACAGATTCCCCTTCTCAAGAATACACATTCCTTATTGATGTTGTTCTGATAGTTAAAATAGTGACATAGATGGTATTTTTAACCCAGTCCTGGTCTTGGTGACCAGGTGTTCAGTATCCAGAACACAGAACTGAACCACCCACCTATCCTGATCAATTTTTTAAACATTTGAAGATGAACATTACTCATTTGGCTCTTGAGAAACTCTTCTAAGTTTGCATTAATCATGTTTGACTAGTTCTTTTCCCAAATTAGTCTATTCCCTCTATAGGTTCCAAGAAGATTCTTTACCATGGCCTGCAGTTATTCAGTGTTAAAGGAAACCCTCTGGGGAAAGGATAACCACTTATAACGTCAGGTTACATGCAAAGTATAACACAGAAATTGACAACTATCCAAGATGATATTGAGTGATGCTGTAATACTTCCTCTCACCTTATTTTCAGGGACCGAGTCTTGTAATTTGTGTTCCTCTTTGTTGGTTTTCATGTCGTTGCTGTTCAGCTCTTCCGCAGGTTCAATTCTTTTTGCAGAAGTCCTCAAACTTCTCCTCGTGATGACCACGGGTTTGGGTGATTTGCCTCTTGCCCTGGGAGCGACCCTCTGCTTCTTGCTGGCCGGCAGCTCCTCCACGATTTCCTCTAGCGCTGGCATGCGGCGCAGCCTCTTGGTTCCCATGACGCTTCCATCTTTGCCACCTCCCCTCTTGAAGGGCAGTGGGGGCAGGGAAGTGTTGCTTTTGCTTTGTGATTTTACAGGGTCTCTGGTGCTTACCATGTCTCCCATGGGTTCTACTTTAGGGGCCCGAAGAACTCTTCTGGATATTTTTAGAGGTTTTCCACTGTCGGGTGTTTGCTTTGGAGCGCTTCTAAAGCTATCAGCAGCACCATTTGCCAGTTCCTCAGGGTGGCCTGGTGTTTGAGAGAGCTCTTGGAAGCTGGCCAGATCTTCTAGCGGTTGGGCCTTTTCCTTAGGTGCTCTTGGCCGTCTCCTGCTGCCAATTCCATCTTCTGCATCCAGCTTCCGCTTTGCAGGTTGCTTAAATGCTTTCGTGCCTTTGCCCTCACCTACTGGCTCTTTGTCGGTGTGCGTGGTTTCCCCTGATGTTTGTGTGAGCTTGCCGACCGCTAACAGCTCCTCCTTCACTTCTACTTTCTGGGCACGTGTCCTGGGCCGTCTCTTTGAGCTTGTTGCGGTGTCTTCTAGTTCTGGTGATGATTTGCAGGGTATTTTAGTGGTTTTGTCATCAGTCATTGATTCTTCAGTGTGACCTGGTGCTGGGTCTTCGAAGCCAGCTAGGTCTTCTATGGCTCGGGCATTTTCCCTGGGTGCTCTTGGCCGTCTCCTGCTGCCAGTTACACTTGCTGCTGGGGCCGGTGTCTGTTTTGCAGATTCCTTCAATGCTTTGATGCCTTTATCTTCACCTACTGGTTCTTTGTCTGCATCCGTGGTTTCCCCTGATGTTTGTGTGAACTTGACTGCTGAAGGCTCTTCTTTTACTTGTACCTTCTGCACACGTGTCCTGAGATGCCTCTTTGTGCTTGCTGTGGTGTCTACTACTTCTAGTGGGGGAGATTTGCAGGGTATTTTAGTGGCTTTGCCAGCAGGCAGTGATTCCTGAGTGTGACCTGATGTTTCAGAGAGCTCTTTGAAGCCGGCCAGGCCTTCCAGGGGTTGGGCCTTTTCCTTAGATGCTCTTGGCCTTCTCCTGCTGGGTTCCTCTTCTACTGGGTTCGGTTTCTTCTTCGCACGTTGCTTAAATACTTTGATGCCTTCATCACTACTTGCTAGTTCTTTGTGTGTGTGTGTGCTTTGCCCTGATGTTTGTGTGAGCCTCTCAACTGCTGAGAGCTCCTCTTTCACTTCTTTCCTGAGACGTGTCTTGGGGCATCTCTTTGTGCTCGTGGCAGTGTCTGTTAGTTCTGGTGGGGGAGATTGGCAGGGAATTTTTGTGTTTTTGTCAATAGTCATTGACTCTTCAGTGTGACTTCGTGCTGGGAAGAGCTCTCTGAAGTCAACCAGGTCTTCTAGAGCACGGGCCTTTTCCTTACGAGTTCTCAGCTGCCTCCTGCTACCATTTACACTTGCTGCTGGGCCCAGGATCTGCTTTGGAGACTCCTTAAATGCTTTGATGCTCTTACTATCTCTCACTGGCTGTGCATGTGTTTGCGTAGCCTCCCCTGACGTCCGTGTGAGCTTGCTGACTGCTGGGGGCTCTTCTTCCATGTCCACTTTCACCAGGGATATCTTGAGCCTTTGCTTGGAGCTTCTTGAGGTTTTGAATGACCCTGGCTGTGGAGATTTACAGGATACTTCTGTGATTTTGTCATCAGTCATTGATTCCTCAGTGTGACCTGGTGTCTGGAAGAGTTCTTTAAAGCCAGCCAGGTCCTCTAGAGCCTCAGCCTTTTCCTTAGGAGTCTGTGGCTGTCTCTTGCTGCCAGGTAAATTTCCTAGCAGGTCCAGTTTCTGCACTGGAGTTTCCACAAATGTGTTGGTATTTTTCTCATCACATACTGTTGGTTTTGGTGTGTGCATGGCTTTGCCTGCTGATGGTGTTCGTTTCCTGAGTGCCAAAAATTCTTCCTCTACGTCTGCTTTCCTGAGGCTTCTCTTGGGCCGTTGCTTTGTGCTTGCTGGGGTGTCCACTGGGTCTGGTTGTGGAGATTTGCAGGCTATTTTGGTAGTTTTCTCATCAGTCATGGGCTTGTCAGTGCATACTGGTGTCTGGAAGAGCTCTTTGAAGCCAGTCAGGTCTTCTAGAGGCTGGGCCTTTTCCTTAGGAGTTTGTGGCCGTCTTTTGCTGCCAGCTAAATTTCCTGGCAGGTCCAATTTCTGCACTGGAGTTCCCATAAATGCTTTCATGTCTTTCTCATCACCTCCTGCTGGTTTGGGTGTGTCCATGGCTTTCCCTACTGATGGTGTTCGTTTCCTGAGTGCTAAGAATTCTTCCCCTACGTCTGCTTTCCTGAGACTTCTCTTGGACTGTGGCTTGAAGATTGTTGGGGTATCCACTGGGTCTGGGTTTGGAGATCTGCAGGCTATTTTGGTAGTTTTCTCATCAGTTGTGGGCTTGTCAGTGCATACTGGTGTCTGGAAGAGCTCTTTCAAGCCAGCCAGGTCTTCTAGAGGTTGGGCTTTTCCCTTAGGAGTTCTTGGCTGCCTCTTGCTACCAGTTACACTTGCTGCTGGGTCCAGTTTCTGTTCTGCAGTTTCCCTAAACACATTGATGCTTTTATCCTCACCTCCTGGTACTTTGTCTGTGTGTGTGGTCTGTGTGAGCTTCTTCGGGGCTGAGAGCTCTTCCACTATATCCCTTTTCCCCAAAGGCGTTTTGGGCCGCCTCCTTGTGCTTGTTGGAGTGTCCGTTGATTCTGGTGGTGGAGATTTGCAGGCTATTTTGGTAGTTTTGTCATCAGTTGTTGGTTCCTCAGTGTGATCTGGTGTCTGGAAGAGCTCTTTGAAGCCGGCCAGGTCTTCTAGTGATTGGGCCTCTTCCTTAGGTGTTCTTGGCCACCTCTTCGTCCCAGTTCCATAGTTTGCTGGGTCCAGCATCTGCTTTGCAGATTCCTTAAACGCTTTAATGCTCTTTCCATCTCCTGCTGTCTCTCTGTGTGTCTGCATGGTCTTCCCTGACATCTGTGTGAGCTTGCCGACTGGTAGGACCTCTTCTTTCACACCTACTTTCCCCAAGGATATCTTGAGTTGTCGCTTGGAGCTTGTTGGGGTTTTGACTGGGTCTAGCTGTGGAGATTTGCAGGATACTTCTGTGATTTTGTCATCAGTCATTGATTCCTCAGTGTGACCTGGTGTCTGGAAGAGCTCTTTGAAGCCAGCCAGGTCTTCTAGAGCCTTGGCCTTTTCTTTAGGAGTTTGTGGCCGTCTTTTGCTGCCAGGTAAATTTCCTGGCAGGTCCAGTTTCTGCTCTGGAGTCCCCACAAATGTGTTGATGTCTTTCTCTTCACCTACTGCTGCTTTAGGCGTGTGCATGGCTTTGCCTGCTGATGGTGTTAGTTTCCTGAATGCTAAAAATTCTTCCTCTACGTCTGCTTTCTTGAGGCTTCTCTTGGGCCGTTGCTTTGTGCTTGTTGGGGTGTCCACTGGGTCCGATTGTGGAGATTTGCAGAGTATTTTGGTAGTTTTCTCAAAAGTCGTGGGGTTATCAGTGCCTGGTGTCTGGAAAAGCTCTCTGAAGCCAGTCAGGTCTTCTAGAGCCTGGGCCTTTTCCTTAGGAGTTTGTAGCCGTCTCTTGCTGCCAGGTAAATCTCCTGGCAGGTCCAGTTTCTGCACTGGAGTTCCCACAAATGTGTTGATGTCTTTCTCTTCACCTACTGCTGGTTTGGGTGTGTGCATGGCTTTGCCTGCTGATGGCGTTTGTTTCCTAAATGCTAAAAATTCTTCTTCAATGTCTGCTTTCCTGAGACTTCTCTTGGGCTGTGGCTTGGAGCTTGTTGGGGTGTCCACTGGGTCTGGCTGTGAAGCTCTGTAGGATATTTTGGTAGTTTTTTCATTCGTCATTGATTCCTTAGTGTGACTTGGGGTCTGGAAGAGCTCGTTGAAGCCGGCCAGGTCTTCAGGGACTTCAGACTTTCCCTTAGGAGTTCTTGGCCGCCTCTTGCTGCCAGTTAGACTTGCTGCTGAGTCTAAGATCTGCTTTGGAGACTCCATAAATGCTTTCATGCTCTTACCATCTCCTGTTGGCTGTGTGTGTGTGTGTGTAGTCTCCCCTGACGTCTGTGTGAGCTTGCCAATTGCTGGGAGTTCTTCTTTCATGCCCACTTTCCCCAGGGATGTCTTGAGCTGTCGCTTGGAGCTTGCTGGGTTTTTGTCTGGGTCTGGTTGTGAAGATTTGCAGGCTACTTTGGCAGTTTTATCGTTAGTCATTGATTCCTCAGTGTGACCTGGTGTCTGGAAGAGCTCTTTAAAGCCAGCCTGATCTTCTAGAGCCTGGGCCTTTTCCTTAGGAGTTTGTAGCCGTCTCTTGCTGCCAGTTAAGTTCTCTGGCAGGTCCAGTTTCTGCTCTGGAGTTCCCATAAATGCGTAGATGTTTTCCTCACCACTTACTGCTGGTTTGGGTGTGTGCATGGCTTTGCCTGCTGATGGTGTTCGTTTCCTGTGTGCTAAGAATTCTTCTTCTATGTCCACTTTCCTGAGACTTCTCTTGGACCGTGGCTTGGAGCTTGTTGGTGTGTCCACTGGGTCTGGTTGTGATCTGCAGGCTATTTTGGTAGTTTTCTCATGAGTCGTGGGCTTGTGAGTGCATACTGGTGTCTGGAAGAGCTCTTTCAAGCCGGCCAGGTCTTCTAGGGGTTGGGCCTTTTCCTTAGTTTTTGGCTGCCTCTTGTTGCCAGTTACACTTGCTGCTGGGTCCAGTTTCTGCTTTGCAGTTTCCCTAAACACGCTGATGCTTTTATCCTCACCTCCTGGTACTTTATCTGTGTGTGTGGTTTCCCCTGATGTCTGTGTGAGCTTCTTCAGGGCTGAGAGCTCTTTCTGTACATCCCTTTTCCCCAAAGGTGTCTTGGGCTGCCTTCTTGTGCTTGTTGGGGTGTCTGCTGATTCTGGTGGAGAAGATTTGCAGGGCATTTTAGTAGTCTTGCCAGCAGCCACTGCTTCCTCAGTATGACCAGGGGTCTGGAAGAGCTCTTTAAAGCCAGTCAGGTCTTCTAGAGCCTGGGCCTTTTCCTTAGGAGTTTGTGGCCGTCTCTTGCTGCTGGTTAAGTTCTCTGTCAGGTCCAGTTTCTGCACTGGAGTTCCCACAAATGTGTTGATGTCTTTCTCTTCACCTACTGATGGTTTAGGCGTGTGCATGGCTGTGCCTGCTGATGGCGTTCGTTTCCTGAATGCTAAGAGTTCTCCCTCTACATCTGCTTTCCCGGTACTTCTCTTGGGTAGTTGCTTTGTGCTTGTTGGGGTGTCCACTGGGTCTGGCTGTGGAGATTTGCAGGGTATTTTAGTGGTTTTACCGGCAGCCACTAATTCCTCGGTGTGACCAGGAGTCTGAAAGAGCTCTTTAAAGCCAGCCATGTCTTCTAGAGCCTGGGCCTTTTCCTTAGGAGTTTGTCGCTGTCTTTTGCTGCCAGGTAAAGTTCCTGCCAGGTCCAATTTCTGCACTGGAGTTCCCATAAATGCTTTCATGTCTTTCTCATCACCTCCTGCTGGTTTGGG
Source organism: Nomascus leucogenys (assembly GCF_006542625.1). Classification (NCBI taxonomy): domain Eukaryota; kingdom Metazoa; phylum Chordata; class Mammalia; order Primates; family Hylobatidae; genus Nomascus; species Nomascus leucogenys. The sequence continues at coordinate 5,442,002 of NC_044383.1, read as the reverse complement.
CGTGTGCATGGCTTTCCCTGCTGATGGTGTTCGTTTCCTGAGTGCTAAGCATTCTTCCTCTATGTTTGCTTTCCTAAGACTTCTCTTAGGCCGTTGCTTTGTGCTTGTTGGAGTGTCCACTGATTCTGGTGGTGGAGATTTGCAGGCTACTTTGGTAGTTTTCTCATCAGTCATTGATTCCTCAGCGGGACCTGGTGTCTGGAAGAGCTCTTTGAAGCCAGCCAGGTCTTCTAGTGATTGGGCCTCTTCCTTAGGCGTTCTTGGCCACTTCTTCATTCCAGTTACATGGGCTGCTGGGTCCAGGATCTGCTTTGGAGACTCCTTAAACGTTCTGATGCTCTTGCCATCTCCTGCTGGCTCTCTGTGCGTGTGCGTGGTTTCCCCTGACATCTGTGTGAGCTTGCCGACTGCCAGGAGTTCTTCTTTAACACCCGCTCTCCCCAGGGATGCCTTCAGCCGTTGTTTTATGTGTGTTGGGGTGTTTATTGGTTCTGGTTGTGATGACCGGCAGGGCATTTTAGTGATTTTGCCCTTCTCACTCTTTGGTGCCGTGGCATGATCTTGGGTTTGGAGGAGATCCTGGCCACGTGCCGTGTCTTTCGTGAGTTCTGTATCAGGCAAGCTCTTGAAGTCTGTCAGGTCAGACATTGGTTCACATTCCTGCCCCCAAGTTCTTCTTGATCTCTTCATTGCTTTCATCTTTTCATCATTTTCTTTTAATTCAACATTTTCCTTATGTGTCTCAAAAGGTCTTTCTATTTCCTTCATCTCTCCTTCTCTCCTTTGTTGTAGTAGTGTTGCCTTCTGACATCTTTTTAGGATGCGCTCAACAATGTCTGTATTTGTTTCTTCACTCTTGCTTTCCACAGGTAGCTTCTGTATATTTCTGAACTCTGTAGACCTTCTTGACTTGTTTGCAGTGGATACTGTTTTTGAAGGCTCTGTCTCAGTATCTGAAGTTTTTGTCTCCGCGGAAGTCATTTTGTCAGTGTTCCTGGGCGTTTTTGCTATGTTTCCATTTTCTCTAATACACTGCCGTCTTAAGGGAGGGCTTGAAGAGCATTTATCAGATGACTGTTTTGCTGCATTCTGTGCACTGAAGAACGCATTTCCTCCTGAAATAAAAACATACACAATAAATACATTCTATTAGTGTCTCATGTCAATCAAGTATTATAGCCTCATAAAACATAGTAAAAAACTAAATATTTAGCTTCTTATTCACTTAACGACATGAGGCTACCTATGTGTCTATAAATCTGTCTTATAAGAGCCATGCGCAATTATGAATAATGTTATTTGGTGCTATAGTGGGGTCACCATTAAGCAAAGTTAGATGCTGAAATGATTATAGAGGTAAAAATATTGCTTAAGAAGGATCCTCCAAAGGTTGCCATGCCGTGTCATTGACGTAAATATAGGCATTTTTTCCTTCAAACATTAGAAACAAACAGCTATTTCTTGCCTTAAATCACCAATAAAATAACATGGATTATCCTTAAGTTAGGGTCCATATTACACAGGAAATATTTACCTACCGCAAACATCTTCAGGGTAGCAAGTTGTACCCTCTATGACAGGAACACAGTGACCAGTGCCTAATGAGAGATTAGACAGATTCTCACCTCCCATCTCACACTTACCCCGGGCCTGCTCCCACCTAAAAGGTTAACAGGAATAATTGCACAGTATACAAACTCTTATCTTTCTGTTTTGTAATTGGCAGTAATTTTGAATTTGAGTAATTTATATGTAAATATGGTAAGACACCATTGTATCTTTTTGCTATGTCACCCTGGTTACTTATAATAAAGAAGCCAAAAGTGTACACAGGTCATTTACACACATTAACGGAGTCTTTCTTTCTATGTAAGTCAATGAATGCCAATGTTAATTCAACTGCTGATTGAAATCTCCTTTTCAATTAGAACAGAGAAGATGGAAATGGTATTTTGTGCCAGGAACATTTGTTTTAGAGAAGTAATACCATCCTGCTTGTAAAAAAAAAATACTGTATGTTCCTATCCCAAAACATCACAGTGGTAGGAAACAAGGAAACCAACCAAAACTCTCTGAGGTGGGGAGCAGAGGTTCTTCTCCTGAATTAGTTCCTTGAAACTGTTTTCCAAGCAAATTTTCTGAATTTGAAATAGCGACGTGACATGTGCTTGTCAACTGTGGTTGCTCCTTCACTGGGGTCTTGAACATTTCAGCTATTCCTGTTAAATGAAAATATTTGGAAAGTGATTGACACATTGCTAACATGCAAACAACCATCCCAGCCCTCACATGTAACATGCAAATGGTGGGAAATAACAGTAGATTCCTCCCTTGAATTCATGGTACGTAGGCCTCATAAAAAGGGTGATTCCATTAATAATGTACTCATTTTGTAAAAAAGAGAGCAAAGAGAAGATATGTTATGCTCTTTGCTTTGCTTTTCTTGGAAAGGAAACAAATGAAGTTAGCTGACCTCTGTGGTCCTCCTAACTAGACCCCACACGTGAGCTCTGCAGCACGGAGGCTGGTGATGGACTCCTGAGACCCACAGGCCTCCCTGCTAGGATCTAGAGGCCAAATGCCTTCGTGCTTCTCAAAGTCTTGGGTGCTCAGTTCTAGATTTTAAGTACAAATAACATGTATCCACATTTTAGAAAATGACAAAGAGCTGCCCATTTTTAGTACTGTCAAGTAATAATATATATTTTTGAAAATCTAATATCATTATCATTCCGTTTGGAATGATAGGAGGCCTGAGGCTCCCAAAGTGTTGGGATTACAGGCGTGAGCCACTGTGCCGGCCATCCCCACTTTAAATACGCAAGTCAGGCCACAATTTACTGAGAGTGGGAATTGAGTGGAAACATTTCTTCAACAATCAATTGTTTACGGGAATCTTCTCATAGGGCTTTCTTTCAAGAAAGTTAAGCTACGTAGAAAGTAAATCCTGAAGAAACAAAATATTGCTCAAAAACAACTGGTCCACACCTGGGATAAACTATTAGTGTAGCTGCAGATAACAAGTTAACTCGCTTCACCATAAAGCACCTTCCAGATTTCTATGTATACGCTGCTCTCCAGGGTAAAGACATGCATTTGACATTTCCACACCTATTTCACACAGGACATGTGATCCCAAAAATTAGCAGAGACTTGTCCTTGCAAGCCAAACCAGGTTTATCTTCCCTGAACACTAAGACCCCAGAAAGGTGATTTAATCATTTATTTTATAATCTCTTTCACAGCAGATAAACAAAGTTAGCAAAACAAACATTAACACCGTAAAAAACAGTAGAGTCAAAAGATTTATAAGATCTAAGGCTATGTTTTTACCTGAAAGATCTTCCTTAAAGTCCATTTTTTGGTTGGAAACGAAGTTGTTGAGCATTCTGTAAGGTCGAGCAGGCACATGAACTTTTTCAGTATGAGCTTTCCCTATTATTATGGTACAAGGAGAGTTTGCGTGGCCTGTACTAAATTGACTGTGAACTTCGCCCACAGGCTTCTGTAGAAAACAGGAAGGAGGTAAACAGGACATTAAAGCATAAATCCACACTGAATGCAAGCTTCGATGACACCGGTATGTGTAAAGCAGCCATTCAGTGAGGCCCCTACCTTTGGAGTAGCAGGTCTTCTTTGCTTTTTGTTCATTGACCTTTGAGGACCATGTTTTATAACTTTAGTTTGTGTTTGTTTTGCACCAAGTTTTACTACATCTGCCCACGATTTTGCAACTGTCAAAGGGAAAAGATGATGAAACTTTTCAAAAACTAGCATTCATGAAAAAATTCACCTTAATATATGTATTCTAATGTAAGACTAACCAATCAGATTGGCTTCTGAAGCACCACTTCTTCTTTTGGAACATATCATCTGTAAAATATCATGTTGACTTCGGCTGATAGACACTCTCTTTGAAGGCAGGTTGCTGCTCTTTCTCCCTCCTCTCTTAGGAACCTCTGTCTGAGATTTGCTGCTGGAAGCAGGGGCTGCTTTGCAGGACCTACGGCATTGATCGCTGGCAACTGGAGTTTTCCTAGGACTAGGAGCTGGAGGGCTTATAACCAAGCTTTGTGCCTTCACTTCCACATGGATTTCTGAAGCTGACTCTTGTTTTCCTGATGGTTGAGGTTGTTCCTGACAAGACAAAATTGTTTACGAGAAGCCTTAACAAGGATGTAACATCTCTGGAATGACTGATAAAAACCTATTCAGTTAAGAATTTCAGCTGTTTAAATCTTGAAGCATCAAATGCTTAAGCCACTGTCTTTCAAGACTATGGTAGAGGTGAGACTGTCTCAGTCATTTAAGGAAAAAAAGGAAACAGAGGCAGGCCAAGTCTGAAGTGAGGTCATTTCAGGTGGAAAGGCGGAAGGAACGTCCTGATCAGTGAAAGACAAGCAGGGTCTGACCTCAGTCCCAGTAAATACCAGCCATGGGCAGCCCGCCCCTCACGTGGAAGGAGGGCCGCTTGCCCCTGGGAGCCAGTGTAAAATGGAAAGGGAGCCAGGCAGCATTTTCCACTCCTGTTGGGAAGAGAAGAAAAGAAAGACCACCCAGGCCCTATTACGAAGGTTATGAGCTATACGGCCATGACTTCCCAGGGGTGTAAAACCCAGGAAGGACAACACAGCAAAGGAACAGGTAAGCAAATGTTCTAAAGAGCTGAGGGTGTAAAAGGTAGATGTGCCATTGATGATTTTCCTTTACACCAGGTAAATGCCTTAACTATAGCCTTGTAACTCTAAAAGAAAATAAAACAATCCTTATGGGTCGATGTGGTGATGTATCCAGAATCTTTGTAATTGGCTGTTCTGATGGTGCCTGCAGGTGATTATGCAGTGCTGTAAGCGTGGGTGTCTGGGAACTTCTGCACGAAAAGGACATCAAGGACTTCCCCGACTCGGTCACATCAGCACCACAGTCAGGGACCCAGGGGCTCATCTGCTGGCGCCCACATCAATGAGCTTTCATTCTTCTTTTTAAAAACTTGTTTCTTTAAAAAATAAATAAATAAATAAAGGTCTTCATCATAATTCTACTTGTGTCAGTATTTGGAAAGGAATAGGTACCCGGTGTGTGAGCCACTGTGCGTGAATGGGAATGCTGCTTGTTCAACTCACCTTGATGATTTTCTTCAGGACAGGTGGAGTGTGCGTTACCAGAGACTTTCTTTTGGTTGGGGCTTCTCCCCTTTTGAGAGGCGTATTAGGAGGCAAGTTTTCATCAAATAATTCAGGTCTTAGGTGCCCACCAAAGGACACACGCCTTCTTTTCAAAGGTATTCCCTCACTCTCATCTAAAGTAACGAATACAAACGTGGAAAGAGCAATGAAAAAACATACCAAGACCAGTGATTTATTTCACATTAGCATTAAAGATGAACCAAGTGAAAAGTCATCGAAACACAGCACCTACAGCACGCCTCTATTCTTGCAATCCTGGTGAAGCTAAGCTACTAAGAGCTCCTAAAGGATTGCGGGAGTGGCCACTAAGACGTCAAGTTCCCACTGGACAGTACAGAGGCTTTCTTTAAAACGTTGAAACATTATGTGTGGACACAGAAAGGAGGAGTCTGCAGCAGCAGCTTTCACCTTGGAGTAGGGGGACGACAGCCAGAGAGAACTCTCTAAAGACATGCACTTGGGCCTCACTCTGAGCCACCCAGTGACCAGAATGCATGAGCTGTAAAATCTCCTCCAGGTGGTTCTGAGTCAATTCACAGGAGCCCAGTCCTGGCCACACATTTTCCTGAGCCATCAGTTAATGTCAATCCCTTGCCTAAGTGATGCTTCCCCACTAGGAGGCTTGGTGGAACACTGAGACTGATGTTACCAACCTTATTTTATCGATAGCCTCATGCCCCACCGCTATGGGCCACCTGCAGAAACAGAGCCTGGAGTACGAATACTGCGTCTGTGGCCCAGACAACTTTTCTTCTAATAGCCAATGCTTAGGAGTGTAGGAAGCTCCCAAGGAGCTACTACACCTGCTATAAAGGTCCTATCTCTGCCACTTCCTGGGTGGCCTTGGGTTGTGCGTTTCCTCACGTGTGACATAGATCTAAAAAGACAACCTAGCCACGGGCACTGCTACTGCACCAAGGATCAAGTGTTCATGTCTGCCAAGCACATGGAAATTTGCCTGGCATATAGACACATGAGTACAGTCCAGTGTTTACAGCAAATTGTTTGTAGGACCCTCTGAAAACAGAGTATCAACACCTGAGAACTACCGCTATGTTCAATGATTTCCAGTGATTTATTCCACATGACCAAACTCATGATACAGTTGATTGTAGTTCAGAATTAAACTCCATGTGAAAAGCAATTATGATTATTCTCTTTTCTATTTTGTGATAGATGGAGGAGAATCAAACATTTTTGGGGCCACCCTATCTCCTTCAATAACCCCTGCTTCATGCTTCCCTGACAACCTCCATCTCCTCTGTCATTCCTTGTTATAATTACCTAGGCCTTCAGTATTCATCTATCAGTGAAAACAGCATGCGTGTCTGCCTTATCCCTGTGCCTTATGTGCTTACATTCTCTTCCACAAAGCTAATCACTACTGAATGAATGAAGGTCTCACAGCTACATAGAAGGTGTTCATCTTTTAGAAAAAATAAATTTACAATTAAATAAACTTACTAATGGAATCACCAAAGTTGTTGATATCAACTGAACTAAGACCAGGTAACCCAGAGCACATCTGTCCAGCTGTAGTGCCCAATTTTTCAGGCTTGTTGAGGGAATCCTTTTGGATCTTCCTTTCAACTTGAGTGAGCCACAGAGTTAAAAATGACTCATTGTGAATTTCAGTTTCTGTAGGCAGAACTTCCACATCTGTAGGAATACTTCCCCTGGTTTTGGAAGAGAGATTTTCTGGCTTAGCGGCAGAGTTAGCTGCATCTTCAACTTTAGCTGGTGTTCGACTTCTAGTTGAAAGCTTCCTGGGAGTAAGAGTTTTATCACCAGCCTTGAAGCCTTCACTTTTACCCAGCTTCACAGATTCTCTTCTACCAGTAGTATACAGGTCTTTGTTCTTATGTTTTTGTGGAGAATTTTGTTGCTGTGAATATTGTACAGGGGTCTTCATCTTAGCCGGCTCATAGAGAGGAAAGCTGGCGCCCACAGCCTTGCTGGGAGTCTGAACAGACTCCACGTCTCTTCCCTTCCCCTTGTTCTGGTCAAGCTCTTCTTCAGGTGAAGCAGGCTCTGCCATAGCGTGGCTGCTTCCACCAGATTTCGGTCTTGACTTACACGAGACCAACAGTTGGGTCTCCCCCTGTAAACCATCAGCACTGTCTTTTTCTGTTGTGTAATCAGTTTGTAATCCAGATTTTCTACGATACTGTAGAACATTTTCTTTTTGTGATTTTACATCCAACTCTTTCTTCATTGACTCATAAAGCTTCCTAAAGGGAGATTCATTTTTTTTGCTATTGTCAAGACATTGTGTAGTGGGAACAGACTTCAATTCGCCATGACGGCTCACTAATTTAACCCTGGAAATTTCTTTAAAATCCCCAGAAATGGGATCAGCTGCATTTCTGCCATTACATCCAGCATGTTCTGAGGAACGAAAATTAGGTGTTCCCTGGGCAACACTGTCTTTTGAGTCCTCTGCAGTACTGTCTTCTTTGACATTCTTGATATGTACCTGAGGACTTCCTGAAACTTTTCCTTCAGTGATTTTTGAATAGGCCTTGGAATCTTGAGCTTTCTCATCTTGGCAATGAATTATGAAATAAGAAACAGAAGTTCAACATTTTCTCAATGATTAACATTTGTGGAATTCAATATTTTAATTGTTTCAGGTTGTCTTATAAGCTAGCTTTTACTTGGCCTACAAATTGTTTAATGCCTAAAACTTGCAAGTCTTATGATACTAGTATTATGATACAAATAAATAAATCACATCAGCTCCAATAACCAGTATAAAATATCACATGCTATCTAACTATTGAGAACTGAGTTGACAGCTGAACAGGCAATTTTCTCATATCTAGTCTCTCCTAAGCATAGCACACCATCAGTCACCAAGGGAAAGTTAGGCATCTGTCTGTTGTTGACATGTTAAATGACACCTCCTCCATTTCTGACCGGCTAGACATTTAGCACTTGCATTCCTGTTGCCCCTTCTTTGCCAATATGCTTCGCAAAGACCTGATCTTTCAGGATTCTGGAACAAAACCCAACCACTACTCACCAGGGTCAGAAGAGAAGCTAGATCTTGAGACACGACATGCTGGCTCCTGTAAGTTGGGAAAATAAGAACAGTTATTTGCAGGCCTTTCTAAATGATGACAGTCACAACAGTGAAAATATTATTGATTATTTTTTCTGGCTGGGCACGATGGCTCATGCCTGTAATCCCAGCACTTTGGGAGGCCAAGGTGGGCGGATCACTTGAGGTCAGGAGTTTGAGAACAGCCTGGCCAACATGACGAAACCTCATCTCTACTAAAAATACAAAAATTAGCCGGATGTGGTGGCAGGTGCCTGTAGTCCCAGCTACTCAGGTGGCTGAGGCAGGAGAATTGCTGGAACCCGGGAAGCAGAAGTTGCAGTGAGCAGAGATTGCACCACTGCACTCTAGCCTGGGCAATAAAGTGAGACTCCGTCTCAAAAAATAAAAATAAAAACAATAAAAAATTGTTTTCTTTACCAAACCACTCCTATATGACTTCTAAAGACTGTTTGAGAAATGAGCAAGTCAGTTGGGAGCTAGTGGTCAGGATAAAAGTACTTCTTAGCTGACTCGTTAAAAAATAGTGAGTGATTAATAGGAAACAAACTAGAGGCTTAAAATTACTAAAATCAAACCTCGGTGCGTTTTTATAACTTCCTTTAAAGTTATTTCCCAACATCCTATTGTGGAAGAACCAAAGTCAATATTAAACATCACCTGTACTGAAGATCTGTAACCCCCCATGAGCTCAGAACTACTGACTGCATTATCAGTTTTCTCACAAATGGGCCATAGGACCTGTGGATGAACTGAGGCTCCACTTGGCATGTGCGCCCTCTTGGCTGGTGGATACTTAGGGTGGATCTGAGAACCTAGATTCACCCTAAGTAAATTCATGGCACAGGCACACATGGTACATTCACAGGTTCTGCAACCTCACAGCCTGGGGAGCAGGTGCAGCACCCCCACCTGGCTCCCCAGAGACAGCGCCCTAACTTTCCTTCATGGAATTGTTTCCGGAAGGGTGGAAGAACTAAAGAATAACATATATATATAACTTTTATAAAAGTCTGATGTCCCAAAGGAAGAAAAGCTTATCATCTGAATTATTAAGAAAATATCTAAAAAATATTACCAAAGGCAAAGAATCTAACTTCCTTAGTTAATCAATTTCAAGTTTCTTGATACCTAACACCTTGCTTCTAAAACTATGTGAGGGATGGTTTTTTATTTCCAATCTGAAGTGAAACAAGAATCTTATGACTAAACAATATAAATGAACTACTAATAAAATTATGAATATGTACAGTATATAATCTCACTTTTGTTGTATGATTATATTCAATAGCCACAAAATTGCTTTTGAATTGCTGTCATATTTCCTACATACTCCATTTCAGTACTTACTGTATCACAGACCAGTAACAGAACAGTTCCTAGACTGCTGAGTGGCACATATCTAACCCGCAGTTCAACTGGTTTTTTGGTTTATTTACTCCCATAGACTAGCAAGTTGCCTGGTGGCTACAGTGTGGGATGCCTCAGAAACAAGCTGCCAGTGCAGGAACTGATGACCACCAGATTCAACATTAAGGCTGTTCCTCTAGGGAAGAAGCAGTACTTAAATGGCAGAAATGGGCTGGGCATGGTGGCTCAAGCCTGTAATCCCAGCACTTTGGGAGGCCCCGGTGGGCGGATCACGAGGTCAGGAGTTCGAGACCGGCCTGGCCAATATGGTGAAACCCTGTCTCTACTAAAAATACACAAATTAGCCAGGCATGGTGGTGTGCACCTGTAGTCCCAGCTGCTCGGGAGGCTGAGGCAGGAGAATTGCTTGAACCCAGGAGGCAGAGGTTGCAGTGAGCCGAGATTGCACCACTGCATTTCAGCCTGAGTGACAGAGCGAGACTCCGTCTCAGAAAAAAAAAAAGGCAGAAATGTTGAAATTCAAGAGTACCTACTGCTAATTTCAGGTGCACCTAAGATAACTCTCCTAAGCCAAGATATTCCAAGGAGCTCATCTGAAACTAGCTTTAGGAGCACTCTAAAATGTAGGAAAAATATGAATTCTCAGGGCTTATCCTAAGCCTAAATCCCACTAAATTTCCAAGCACTTGCCGACGATTGTGTTTTAATAAGCTGTACAACTAAAATACCTCTTCCACACTGACACACTCAAACTATCTAAATTTCGAAGCACGTGTCGACAATTATGTTTTCATAAGCTGTACAATTAGAATACCTGTTCCACACTGATACACTCAAACTATGGGGTTCTCTCACAAGACAAAGCACAGGATCCCTCTTCCTGTTTCATGGGTCGACTATCAAAATAGAGAAGCATCTTTGGCACTCACGATTTTCATAATGTGATTATTTCAGACACATAAAGATGGATGAGTACAATGACTAGGAGACAAAATGAGCCACCAGATAATGCAATTCCCAAATGTTAGCTCTATGTGTTGGGGTTCTCCTAATCATGGGCTTGCAAAAAGCTCGTAACATACTCTAATAGACTTTTTGGCTAAAAGTGTAAGTCCAACTTAGTGCTCTGATTTTTAACAATAAAGAGGAAATATCATTTTAGGTTATTTTAATATGTCTAAGTTCAACTTGTTTTAATACTTTAGTTACATTTTCCTACTATAACAGTAACCACCCTCTTTGTAACTGATTTCAAGTAAGAAATCATTAAAGCATACATAAATGATTTCATATCATCAAAAAGAATCAGCCCAAACTTGGATATTTTCTATCACCTGTTCACGTATTTTTCTTGGAAATTCAGTTGACTTCCTTCCATTCTGAAGACTTTCATTTTCATACCTGCAGTTTATAGAACAACAAAGATCCTGATTAAAAATTTATACCCTGGGACAGAAGTCTCCATATCCACTTAATGTCCAAGGATCAAGGAACAAACTTTGGGTTTAGTTCAAGACGTCGCCTTATACAAAGAAATAAATTTAGAGTTAGAAAAGTGCTTTTACACTAAAAACTAGGATTAGTTGCGTCAAGTTTGTTTTGAAACACGACTGTCAGAGGCTGGAGACCCAGATTAACTTCTGATCACTGACGACTAGCCCAGGTATGATTTGACAATATTCCCGAGCACCTATGACAGAAGCTAATGGACATGAGAGCAAAGTCAAGTTTCTTCAAGTTTAAGTCCATGGAAATCATCTGACGGCTTGGAAGGCCAGCCAGGAAGCCTGTAGGTAACTGAATCTTTCTAAGGTTGTGAAGTCACATACTTCAGGGTAAATAAAAAGCTACGCTTACACTACAGGGTAACTACAAAGCTATATTTTAGAACACTATGATCACTTCAGTTTCCCACATACTCAGTCTGTATCTGAACAAGACAGGAACATCTTAGGAAGATCACATTTAGCAAGATACATAATTGTCCTGGCAAACCTCAGTGATCAAGTCATAGAAGCAATCCTTTATTTTGCATAATGAAAACTTTTTGGCCGAAGTGAAATGACCTGATTTGAATTTATAGGCAACCTAAGTAAGATTTGAAGCAGTCAGATATCTGAAATTGTTTCTCATGGTAGAGAGTTTGGAATCAAGTCTAAGATTCACTTTCTAATCTTTGTTGTATGTCTTTAATCATCTGAATTTATCTCAATTTGGATAATATCTTGTCTTGGAAAAATAGTTCAGCTCTTCAATACACATCAAAAGCTTCCTACCTATAGGCCGGGTGCGGTGGCTCATGCCTGTAATCTCAGCACTTTGGGAGGCTGAAACGGGTGGATCACTTGAGACCAAGAGTTCCAGACCAGCCCGGCCATCATGGTGAAACGCCGTCTCTACTAAAAATTGCAAAAATTAGCCAGGCGTTGTGGCGCATGCCTGTAATCCCAGCTGCTTGGGAGGCTGAGGCACGAGAATCACTTGAACCCGGAAGGCGGAGGTTGCAGTGAGCCAAGATCACACCACTGCACTTCAGCCTGGGTGACAGAGCAAGACTCTGTCTCAAAAACAAACAAACAAACAAACAAAAAAGAAAGAAAAAAAGAAAAACTTCCTACATAGAAGTCTGTATTCAATAAAAATACTCTTTAAAAATGAAGGCAAACTTCCAAGAAGCACAGTAAAAGAAATGACCAGGGAATTTAAGTGGTACATTAAAAAACAGCTAATACAAATGAAGACAACAACAGAGATCCATTTAGCAGAATGGATTTTTAAATGACCCAACTAATACGTTGTCTACAAGAGACACAATTTTGATTCAAAGACACAATCTTTTGAAATAAAAGCATGGGAAAAGATATACCATGCAAACAGCAAGCAGAGGGGAACTGGAGTACTGTACTAACATGCGACAAAATCATCTCAGACAAGTTATTCATAGAGAAAAAGGACATTTTATATAAGGATCAATCCAGCAAGAAGACATTCCAGTTAAACACAAGAGTTCACCTGACAACAGGTTCCGAGACAAACCATAACAATTATGAAAAGTTAAAATTAAGGGGGTGGAAAAAGTTTTACTACACAAGCACTAATCAAAAGGAAATTAGTTTAGCCATACTCACCATCCAAAGGAAACATTAAGCAGAAAAGAAAGCACTACTAAAAACAGAGGACATCTCTAAATGACAGAGAGTTTCATGCACCAAGAAGACATCATTCTAAGTTTGTACACAATAGTACAGCCTCAAAACATAGAAAGCAAAAACTGATAGAGATAAAAACAAATCAATCAAACAATCCCCAGTAGGTGATTTGAACATATCCCTTAGAATAGTAGGGGAAAATTTACTAAGATTATAGAAGATTTGAATCTAATGGGACTGTGTGTATCTGTGTATGTGTGTGTATATATACATATAGATTATATATATAAAATATATTATATATGTATATATTATATATGTATATATTGTATATATTATATGTACTATATATTATATAGTATAATATTCTATAGTATATATTATATATAATATTATATAGTATATATTATATATAATATTATATAGTATATATTATATATAATATTATATAGTATATATTATATATAATATTATATAGTATATATTATATATATTATATAGTATATATTTAGTATATATTATTATATTATATAGTATATATTATATTATATATGGACATTAGTCAAATGTCCATCAAGAATGAATGAATTATTTATAGTTAAGTATATTATTGTATATATTAAACATGTTTTTTTCAGTGAAATACTTATGCCATGAGAAAGAACAAACTACAGAGATGTCCAACATGCTATGAATCTCACACACGTAAAAGCACAAGCCAGGCACAAATGTATGCATTCTTATATCACTGGTAAGGACTTTTATAAGAACAGACAAAACTGTAGTGTTCAGAGATCCATGCTTAGGTAGTGCAACTCAAGACGTTTACGATATCCTAAAAGCCAAAACGGTGGTTTACTTGCTGAGGGAATGAAGTAGTGATTAGAAAACAGCATTTTAAAAAAGCTTCTGGGAATGTTCTATATGAGCTGAGGGTGTATTAGTCTGCTAGGGCCACCATAATAAAGTCCCACAGACTGAATGCCTTGCACAACAGACATGCCCTTCTCAGTGCTGGAGGCTGGAAGTCCAAGAGCAAGGTGTCAGCTGGATTGGATTTCTCTGCGCCTCTCTCCTTGACTTGCAGATGGCTGCCTTCTTGCTTCCTCTTCTCATGGGCTTTCCTCTGTGCACGTGTTACCTAATCTCCTCTTATAATGACACCAGTCATCAGATTAGGGCCCATACTAATGGCCTCAAAAAGCCTTCATTGCCTTTTTAAATGCCCTCTTTCCAAATACAGTTTACATCCTAAGGTACGAGGGGTTAGGAATTCAAAATATGAATTTTGGGAGAGCACATATCAGTCCATAATAGGTGGTGATGAAAAGGGTGTTCATATGATAAATTGACCTGTCCATCTTGTTTTGTACCTTTTTCTCTGTGTATATTTCGCTTTAAAATAAAAAAGAATAGAAAAATCTCATGCAGTTTCAAAACACTTGGAAGAAAATAACAAACTCCTTTAGGACAAGGTCAACCTCCCTCTGCATAATTATTTGCACCCAAATCCTTGAATTTCATCACATTTTGTCCCAATTAGTCATCTTCCTAGAATCATATCCTTTTAAATTAAGATTAGTGTTGAGAATGAAAACCTGAAATACTTTGACATCCATGAACATTAAAGAATGACAGTTGACTATGACACTAGTTTATGGTTAATCAGAAGATGACATTTACTGTTAGACCAATCAGCTTTTACCTACCTGAAAGAACGATCAATAATAGTTATTACATCTCCATGTTTTAGCCGTACAGGCTCATCAATAACAGACCCATTTACTTGTGTTGGATTTGTGGAACTGAAATTACGTAATATTGCCTGCAAGTGAAAAGAAGGGGAAAATATGTAACTAATGAACAGATTAAAAGTGAACTAAAAAGCTTTAAAAGTAGATCTCCAAAAAAACCACTCACCTCCTGCTCATTGATTTCAATTTTGCAATGTTGTTTTGACACAACAGGAAGCTGGATACGGATGTCACATTCAACACCCCTTCATGCAAAAGAAGAAGGTTTTTTTGGTTGTTGCAACTTTTTAAAACATTACCTCAATTTCCCAAAATAAAACACAATTTGACTAGAATGTTTGATCTGTAAATATGACATAAAGGAGTAACAAACAAAATGGGCAATGTAAACGATCTTGCATTTTGCAAAGAACTTTTGAAGTATTAAACATGTAACTATTAGATCTTTAAAACAGAGTACATAAAAATAAGGGAAAACACTAGAATACAAACTGAATTACCTTTTATATGAAAAGCTATACTTAAAAGACACAAATAAAGGAGTACTTACATCAATTTTGGAAAATGACTATTTTTAATACTCTGTGCTTTTTCAAAAACATTTGTTTGTAATGTTAAATATGTTTAGAGGTTTAATCATCCCCAAATGTGCTTATTTCATGCTAGCACTTCTGTGCATCAGTTTCTTCATATACAATAAAGAGATTACATTAGAACCTACATCATGTGATGTTCAATTAAATGGTTGTACATGTCACTAATTTGCCTAGCACATAGTAAATGCTCATTATAGGTGAGCTTTTCATTGTTGTTTTAAAACCACACTGAATTTACTGACAGATTCAAGTCTCTAAACAATAAAAATACTAATTTGCACGCAATAAAAAAAAAAATCTAAATTCAACTTGTTTTTCCACAGAAAGTAACACCATGGCAAAGTAGCAGAAGAGACAATTCCTAAACCTACACAAACTAATAATCAGAAGAGTTCGTTAGTAGGTTCCTGGAGTCTTCAGTGTTCCTGTTCAAGCCCGTGATCTTAGAAATTTGAACAAACTATGCAATGGCCTGTCTGTTCTCCATCCGAACCTTTGGAGTCTAAGAATCTCTCTTCCTACCCAGGTCATGTGACCAAACACTTAGGAATTATTTTCTAAACTGTAAAATCTTGCATGAAAATATATTCAAGGAGTACTGTATAAAAAGCAAAAGGACTGCCACTTGAGATGAAATGTTTATATTTTTCCTTTTCAAGAGAAAGGTATCTATGGAAAGTGAAAAGCTTCCTTAACCCCAATAAAATAATTTGATTTTAAGGTAACATGACATCTGAGCAAAGGAGAGACTATCCCTTAAAACTGAGAATTTGTTTTGCAGGAGGACGACTATAGATGGGTGTTTCTGAGCTTTGGCACTGTTGACATCTTGGGCCAGATGCTTCTGTATTGTGGAGGCTGCCCTGAGCCTGGTAGGATGCCCACCCTGACCTCTCCTCTGCGATGACAGCGCATGCCCCCCTCCTATATTGTGACATGGAAATTCAAATGACTCCTGGAAGGTAAGATGACCCTCCTGTGAGAACCACTGCTCTCAAGAGATTGCAAATCCATGGCTCCAGCCCGTGTTTCTACTGACCCTTGCCAGAATGCTAGGTATTGATCACACCCCCTATGCCAGACACCAACCCTGGCCCTGCGCACATGATTAGTAACAAGACAGTCTTTGCCTTTGGGGAGCTCAGCCTAGTGGGAGACAAACCCACAACTCACCCCTGAAGCTGTGGGGTTAGAAATACAAGTTCCCATGCAAGGCTTCCTCGGAGGTGACATTTCACCTGATGCCTGAATGATGGAAATCACACAAGCTTGGGGAAGGGGAGAACTTTCCCATCATAAACTTCCAAGTGTGTAAGAAGTACCAAGGTGAATAAAGGCTTGGAATGCCTTCGGCGGGAGGAACAAGGAAGGGGATGGGGTTGGGAGGACACGGTGAGGCCGGGATGGGATTCAGGGCCCAGAGCCCACAGGAAGTGCCTCTAGTGGGACAGATGTCAGAGGCAGATAGGGGCACTGTCAGCAACTGTACCTGTTATACAGGGACAGGGTTATTACCACCACCAAACAGGACAGCAACATAAGAGGAAAAGTTCTCAAATTCCAGGCAGGAAGACTTTCTGTCCCATTTTCCTATTGCCACACAAAGAGCCAAGAGGCAAGTGTATGGCTTCCTTCCTTCATTCTCTCAGTGTCCCCAGTGGCCAGTGATGCCCCCTGTGGAGGGACTCGGGGGCGCACAGTGTCTTCAGACGCCTGCCTGAAGCCAGTGACATATGAAGATCATCTATATCTTTCTTTATCGCAAGATTAGAAAATCGATTTTTTAAATTGGCTTGATTTTTTTTTGGTTTATTTATTTATTTATTTATTTTTTTATTATTATTATACTTTAGGTTTTAGGGTACATGTGCACAATGTGCAGGTTTGTTACGTATGTATCCATGTGCCATGTTGATTTCCTGCACCCATTAACTCGTCATTTAGGATTAGGTATATCTCCTAATGCTGTCCCTCTCCCCTCCCCCCACCACACAACAGTCCCTGGAGTGTGATGTTTAAATTGGCTTGATTTTTAAAACCACTTAAACATACAAACACTAGCATCAAATTTATATTTAGCAAAACAAACAAAACACAGCTATGTCAACTTAGTAAGGAATGGGAGAAACACCAAGGAAAAGTGAAGGCAGGACCGAATCCTAGAGTTTCTGGACTGCATACTGTGACTAAGATATTTTCCTCTTTCTCAGCTCAAACGTCCGCGCGCGCCCGCGGGGCTCACCTTCCAAACAAGCAGCTGCTGAGGCTCAGGGGAAAGTGGGGACCGTCGACCCCGCTCCTTTTGATAGTAACCAGGCGTCTCGTGGGCCCCATTTTCTAAACAATAAGTTGAGTATAATCCGTAGAGGAAGGCCAGGTACCAAAAGGTTTGCAGAAGCAAATTTACAACTCTTCCACTGCAAAAGAGGTGCGGGTTACTCTGACAGCAAAGGAGCTAAGAAGGGCCGCGTGCCCAATTCGCCTATCCCCGGCCACAGAAGCGCACACCGCAGCTAGCCATCGGGGACCCCAGGATGATCCGACCGCAGCCCCCGGCGCCCCCAGAGCCCCAAAGTCCCGCGGCTGGGGTGTTGTCGCCAGCGCCTGCGCCTGCGCCTCCTGGGAGCTTCCACCGAGACGCCCTCGCCAGAGCCCAGGAGGAGTGGGGCCAAGGCCGCGCGTCTGTCCCCTGCCCGTCCCCGCAGAGGTCGGGGGGTCCCCGCGGCTCAGCCCTCGACCCCGGACAGCTCCCAGGAGTCCCGGCCGCAGCTCACCTGGGACGATCCGGCCCGCAAGGCCACTTGAACCACCGCTCGTCAAGTCGCACCCAAAGTCCGCCTCAGGAGGAGCCTGCGCCGCGCTCACCTCCGCCCGGTAAGCTGCGCCCGCCACGCTCCGCACACACCGGGCCGCAGCCCGCGGGGCCGCGCTCGCTCCGCCTTGGCCTGCAGTCCCCGCTGTTCCCGCCGCCGCCCCTGACGGGGACCCGGTGGCCCTAGAGGCTACGTCCCCGGGCGCCCGGCTCTAGCGGCTGCCGCCGAGTCCTCCCACCCGCCCGCCGCGTCAGCCCGCCACTTCCTTCTTCCAGCCCGGCGCTCCCGCCCAATTCAAACGAAAACTTAGATTCAAATTCTGGCGCTAAGCGCTGCGATTGAACGAGAAAGCGCGGCATGGGACCAATAGGAAGGGCGCGCAGGGCGTGGGCGGGAAAACCGGGCTCCCGGGGCGGGGCTGGCGTGTCCGCGGGCGAACCCTTCCTTCATCCGGAGGAAAACACCTGGGTGCATCCCCGGCGAGGGCGGCTGGCGGAGGGCGGAGGTGGAACACGTTCCTACCGAGATAACCCGTCCTGCCATCCTTTTCTTAAAGGACCAAACACCTGGGACACTATAACGTTACTCATTGCCAGAAGATTTAAAACTGCTAAAAATTAAAAACAGGCGGGACGCGGTGGCTCACGCCGGTAATCCCCGCACTTTGGGAAGCTGAAGCGGGAGGATCCCTTGAGCCCGGGAGTTCAGAACCAGCCTGAGCCACCTGGAGAGAACCCAGCTCTACAAAAAATTAGCCAGGCGTGGTGGCGCGCTTGTAGTTCTAGCTACTGGGAGAGCTGAGGTGGGAGGGTCGCTTGAGCCCGGGCGATCGAGGCTGCAGTGAGCTGAGATCGCGCCACTGCACTCCAGCCTGTCTCAAAAAAAAAAAAAAAATCGGAACCTTCCTCTTCAGTGCATACATCTTACCAAACACAAACACAACCAATTATATAAAGTAGTTTGGTGTGTCTTTTCCTGCTATACGTGTATTCTCTTTTTCAAAAGCACAGAAAAAAAGGTCATAACATACACAACACGATTCTATACTTTGTGTTCTCTGCTTTTAAATATCCTGAGGCTATCTCCACTGAGCACATTCTCGCTTTTACTCTCTGTTTGATGGCTGCAGAGCACTGGGCTTCGGGAAACCGTAATTTACTTAATCATTACTATTGCCACACATTTCGGTTTACAATGTTTTGTTATTAGAAAACATTCTTCAATTGAAATGCCTTGTGCATGCCAAGATGGGTGAATCCTAAAATAATTCTACACAGGATTCTATCGAGGTCTGCTTCAGTTGCGCTGGTGGGCATATGGGCTCAGTAGGCCACCTGGGGTGAAGTGAATGGAGCCTAAACACGCTTTTGGTGACAACCTCCTGGCTGCCCCATCTCACCTCCTCCAGCTCCCCAGCAACCCTTGGAGCTTGGCTCCCTTGATCAGGGAGCCCTCGGTTGAGGGGACCCCTGAGGACTTCCTATTCCTTTCAGGGGAGTCTATGAGGTCAAAACCATTTATCTAATGACCCTGTGTGTTACTTGCCCTTCTCATTCTCATGCTCCCAAGAGTGTGGGGTGTGGTTCTGCAAATGCAGAAGCAGTGAGGAGACTCCCACTGTCTCCGTTTCAACCAGGTATTACAGAGATTTGCAAAAATGTGAACTAAAGCGCTGTTTTCATTTTGTTGTTTTTTTTCCATAAAAATAAGTTATTGGTGCTAGCATGAAATAGGTGCATCACTATCTTAAAATGAATCAATAAATGAATATTTTTAAATTCCTTAGCCTTAACTTAAAATATATAAATACAGCTAGATATAACCCATCCACATTAATAAAAATTCCTGGTGGTTCTCAATAATTCTTAAGAGTGTAAAGGGACCGCAAGATTGAGAAGACTGAGCCCTCTGCTCTAGAGCATCTACAAAGATATCAGCTGCTGATGGAAATAGAGAAACTGGGAAAGCAACATAAAAGCATAGGACAGCAACTCTAAATCGCATGGGCGAAGTCTGAAGTAGAAAAATTCAATGCAGGGATACTATTATATAAACGTTTTAGGGGGCATGAGTTTCCATGTTTTCCCCCATTAAATGATCAAACAAAGCTCACCACTGCATAACCCCATAAAATACAACTTTTCTCATCCTAATTACTGCTTGTTTCCAGAGACAGTTCTTGCACCCTCATGGATGCAGCCTAATTAGAACTAGAAGGTGCTAGGCCAGGCGGAGGGGGTCATGCTTGTAATCCCAGCACTTTGGGAGGCCGAGGTGGGTGGATCACGAGGTCAGGAATTCAAGACCAGACTGACCAATATGGTGAAACCCCATCTCTACTAAAAATACGAAAATTAGTCGTGTGTAGTGGCACACGCCTGTAGTCCCAGCTACTCGGGAGGCTGAGGCAGGAGAATCACTTGAACCCGGGAGGCAGTGGTTGCAGTGAGCCAAGGTCACGCCACTGCGCTTCAGCCTGGGCAACAGAGCGAGACTCCATCAAAAAAAAAAATAGAAAAGAGAGAGAGACAGAAAGAAAGAATGAAGGAAAAAAGAAAGAAAGAGAGAAGAAAAAGAAAGAAAAACATTTTGACTTACTTCTTTGAAACATTTTGAGTTACTTCTTTTCTGTTGTTTTTGTTGTTGTTGTTGTTTTTCTTTTTTGAGACAGAGTCTTGCTCTGTTCCCCGGGCTGGAGTGCAGTGGCGCAATCTCTGCTCACTGCAACCTCTGCCTCCCGGGTTCAAGCGATTCTCCTGCCTCAGCCTCCCAAGTAGCTAGGATTACAGGTGTCCGCTGCTAAGCCCAGTTATTTTTTTTTTTTTTTTTATTTTTAGTGGAGATGGGGTTTCACTTTTTTTTTTGAGACTGAGTCTCGCTCTGTCACCCAGGCTGGAGTGCAGTGGCACAATCTTGGCTCACTGCAACCTCTGGCTCCTGAGTTCAAGCAGTTCTCCTGCCTTGACCTCCTGAGCAGCTAGGACTATAGGCATGAGCCACTACACAGGGCTAATATATATATATATTTATATATATATAATTTATATCTATTTATATATATAATTTATATCTATTTATATATATAATTTATATCTATTTATATATATAATTTATATATTTATATATATAAATTATATATATATAAAATATGTGTGTGTATGTGTGTGTATATATACAGTATACTGTCACTATATATATGCATATATTTGTGTATATATATAGTATACTGTCTCTCTATATAGTACATAGTATGTGTGTGTATATGGTATACTTATATATAGTAATTATATATAGTATATATACTATATATAACAATTATATATAGAGTATATATACTATATATAATTACTATATATATTACTATATATATATATATAGTAATTTTAGTAGAATCAGGTTTTCACCATGTTGGCCAGGCTGGTCTCGAACGCCTGACCTCAAGCAATCCGTCCGCCTCGGCCTCCCAAAGTGCTGGGATTACAGGCATGAACCACCATGCCCAGCCTTCTTCCTGGCTTTTAATCTGGTCTTTTGTGGGGAGGTTGCCCACACTTTTCTTCCCAGCTTTCTTCTCTGTTACGTAAGTCAGGGACAACGTATAGTTCCTTCCAGACTTCGGTATTCTACTTTCATTGATCTTGGACCTAGAAGTCGGTTTTGTAGCTCCATTTTTGGAGTTTTATTTTTTTCATGATCTTCTTTCCATTTTCATCTCCTTTAAATGGTTTTCTACTAATATAGGAAAACTAGGGGTGTATCGTTCTTTATTGGTTATGTTTCTTGTTCTTGGACACAAAGGCATTCCCTAGGGAAATGAGAAGACATCTACAAAATTCCAATAATGATTGAAACAAATCTCAAAATTCAACTAAAAGTAAACTCAAAAAGAAATGCATTTAAAAATATTAGGCTGATTAATTTTTTAAGATTTCAGTAATCTAAGATATCTAATATGATGCTTTGCCAATTTATGAACAAGAAAAATCTGATTATAACAGCTTACATTATAGCAAAATGCCCCATTACACAGGCATCAAATGAATTTCTTATCACTTAGTCATCTCTGCTAAAACAAAACAAAACTCTTCATTACTGGACTTTCGTCATACTTCTCTCCACACACTAGTAACCTCTCTAACAACTCCAACAATTATGTTGACTGCAGAATACACATTCCCTGTAGGTACTGCTCTGATTGTTTTACTATTTCTACCCAGTGCTCCTGGTGATAGTGTCTAGAGCAACAGAAGACTAAGCTGCCCATCTTTTCACTGAATAATTTTTCACACATTTGAAGATGAACACAACTCATTCACTTCCTGAAATATTCTTGTTAAAATGTTTATTAGCAGTTGTTGTTGTTGTTGTTGTTGTTGAGGTGGAGTCTTGCTCTGTTGCCCAGGCTGGAGTGCAATGGGCATGATCTCGGCTCACTGCAACCTCCACCTCCTGGGTTCAAGCGATTCTCCTGCTTCACCCTCCCGAGTCACTGGGACTATAGGCATATGCCACCACGCCCAGCTAATTTTTGTATTTTGGGTAGAGATGGGGTTTCATCCTATTGGTCAGGCTGGTCTCAAAATCCTGACCTTAGGTGATCGGCCTGCCTCAGCCTCCCAAAGTGCTGGGATTACAGGCATGAGCCACTGCACCCAGCCTTATTAGCAATTTTGACTAGTTCTTCCTTTTCCCACACTTAGTCTGTTCCTCTATAATGCCTGAAGCATTCTTTACTATTACCTGCAGTTATTGCCTGTGTTGAATGCAGACATCTTTGAGAGAAGGTCTAAGAATAAATTCAGGTGGCATACACACTTTACAATCATGGAGATCATGGAATGATTATGGGATAGCTGCCGCCACCTTATTTGCTGTGGCCCAGTGTCCTTTAGTTTTCATGTTCCTTCTGTTTTTTAAAGATTCAATATTTATTGCAGTGAATTGCATATTTCTTCTTCCTCTTAACACGTGGGCTTTTTTCAATGTTCAGGTGCAACATGTTGCTTTCATTTCAGTGTTAAATTGCTCTCTGGTGTCCATCAAGTATTCCAGTGTCTTTATTTTATTGGTCTTCAGGACTCTTCCAAATATTTTTAAAGGTTTTCCTCTCTCAAAACCACTTGTCTTATCCTCAGCATCATCTTGTATTTGTGTGATTTTTTGAAGCCAGCCAGATGTTCTCAAGGTTGAGCCCTTTCCTCAGGAGCTGGTGGGTGACTCTGGCTGCCAGTTACATTTTATCCTGAGTCAGGAACATCTGCTGTAAATGATATACTACCAATGGTAAAGAAAAAATACCATCTATTAGTTCCTATCCCAAAACATCATAGTGTTAGGAATAAAGGCAACCAATTCAAACTCTCTAGAGTTATTGGCAGAGGTTTCTTTCCTAAATTAGTTTCTTGAAACTTTTTTCAAGCAAAATTTCTGAATCTGAAAGAGTGACAAGACATTTGTTCATCATTTGTGGTTTCTTCTTCACTGGAGTGTTGAGCATTTCAGTTAGCCGTGTTAAATGAAGATATTTGAAAAGGAATTAACGTATTGCCTGTAAATGCAAAGGACCATCCCAATCCCTACATATAAAAACCAAACGATTGGGAATAAACATCAGATCACTGCCTAGATTTCTGCTGGGCTGGTCCTGAAATAAGGTGATTCCATGAATATTGTACTCAATTTTTTTAGAGTTCAGTGAGAAGATACACAATATATCTTCTCATCTTTCCCTTTCCTGTTTGAAAATAAAGCAAATAAAATCAGTTGACCTCGGTCATCTACCAACCAATCCCCAAGTGGAGCTCTGGCAGGAGGACAGGACTTGGCCATCGGTGCCTTCACCTCCTGCCTCCTCTCCAGGTTCTAGAATCCTAGTGCCCTTGGGCTCTCTTCTAAACATCTCAGGTCCTAAAGTTCTGGATTTAATATAAAAAGAAAATGCTCCTGCATTTTATAAAATCACAGAGGGCTGTTCATATTTAGTGTTGTCAAGTAAACATGTATTAGAAAAACAGCTAGTATCATCATGTTTCTATTTTAACACCAAAAAAATAGTATTGACGTAATGTCAGGGAAAAAAAAGAACACCAAATAAAGAACTTTAAGTGGAACATTTAAGTTTCTGAAACATTGATATTAATCCACGTTCTTATTTTTTCATCGTGACAGGGATGGATGAAACACTTTCTACAGCTGGAGTCCATCTATAAGATGTTTCTGGGAATCCCTGTTTGTGAAGGTCCCACTCAATCCTACCAATCTATCCATCTCACTTTTTGTTTTTTTTTGAGACGGAATCTCTCTGTGTCCCCCAGTCTGGAGTGCAGAGGCACAATCTTGGCTCACTGCAACCTCTGCCGACTGGGTTCAAGAGATTCTCCTGCCTCAGCCTCCCAAGTAGCTGGGATTACAGGCATGAACCACCATGCCCAGTTAATTTTTGTATTTTCAGTAGAGATGGGGTTTCACCATGTTGGCTAGGCTGGTCTTGAACTCCTGACCTCGTGATCTGCCTGCCTTGGCCTCCTAAAGTGCTGAAATTACATGTGTGAGCCCCTGCACCCAGCCTCCATCTCACTTTTAATATTTCTTCTACCACAGCCTTTCAGGCCTTATTTAAATACCCCAGATAGTCTTCAGCAGATATTGGTGTATTTGTATCAAAAGTTACTTATATTAGGGGTTAGCATTGTTTGAATTCCTAGGAAAGTGTCTTCAAAAAAGAAATGCTTGAAATAATTCAGTGTTCCATGTGCTGAGTATTTAAATGTCCATTTATTTTACCTGAAAAATACTTTGATATTATGGTAGTAATAATAATCACAGTAATGTATAAAGTTACACATATATGAATGCCTCAATAGATGTGCATAACAAGTCATATGCACTCAAAATATTTTGCTGGGTGAGACATTCTGTGAAAAACTTTGCTACTTCCTCTTTCTTTTTTTCTTTCTTTGCTAGGTGAGACATTCTGTGAAAAACTTTGCTACTTCCTCTTCCTTCCTTCCTTCCTTCCTTCCTTCCTTCCTTCCTTCTCTTTCTTTCTTTCCTTCTTTCTTTCTTTCTTTCTTTCTTTCTTTCTTTCTTTCTTTCTTTCTTTTCTTTCTTAGCTAAATGTGTTTATTTTTATGTGGCTGTTTGGTAAGTAGCTTCCATGAGCTACAATTAGAAGCACAGCAACTCTTCCATTTTAACATCGGCCATGAAATCAAACAAGATTCCTTTTCAGCAGTTTAATCTCAAAGCCTCTCAAAGCTTCTCAATAAATAAATAAATAAGCCTCCCAAAGCATCACAGTACAAACAACTGCTCGATTTATGCAGCCCAGGAAGATTAAACCCTGGGTGCCTGGCATGGTTCTAATCCAGTACAACCATCACCATGTCAATTCCCACTTTTACTGAGATGGAGATTCAAGTGGCAACATTTCCTCAACTATTAATGGTTTAAGAAAAGCATTTTACAGTGTGTTGTTTCCAGAAACAGCTATGCCCCCTGGAAGGAAAGTACGTCTTAACAACACAAAATAGTGGTCAAAACCAATTACTTAACACTGGGACAATCCATTATTATAAAGTCAGTAAGAGGGGCAGGTACAATAGCAACAGCTTTCCTCAGCATAAGGCAGCTGCCAGGTTTCTACATATCTTCTGCTCTCCGGAGTAAAGATGCGCATTTGACATTTCCATACCTATTATATGCAGGCCACATGATCCCGAGAAACTGCAGAGCCTTTTTCTTGTACCCCAAACCAGCTTTCTGTTCCTTGAATATTAAAACCCCAGGAAGTTGCCTGGCTTATTTATACCACTATCCCTCTCACAGCAGACAGACAGATACAGCACACAGCAACACAGTCACAAATAGTAAAAATAACAAAGGACGATGATTTGTAAGATAAAGGCTATGTTTTCAAATGAACGATATTCATTGTAAAAATTTTGTTGAAAACAAAGTACTCATACCTTCTAAATATAAACAATAAATCAATAAAACTAATATAGATTTGAATCTAATGGACATACTCAGATTGAAGACTTCAACAAACAGTTGTAGAATACACATTCTTTTCAAACACGTAGTACACAGATTAGTAAAAACTACAGCCATATCTGATCACAAAGCAAATGCCAACACATTTCAACAACTAGAAGCTATTGAAATGTCCATCCAGAATGATAAAATTGTGTATAATTATGTATATTATTTATTTTTCTTTCTTTTTTTTTTTTTTTCAGAGACAAGGTCTTGCTCTGTCACCAAGGCTGGAGTGCATTGGCACAATCATAGCCCACTGCAACCTCAAACTCCTGGGCTCAAGTGATCCTCCCACCTCAGCCTCTGAGTAGCTGGGACCACAAATACACACCATCATGACTGGCTAATTTTTAAATTTTTTGAAGAGATGGAATCTCACTGTGTTGCCCAGGCTGGTCTTGAGCCCTGGGCCTCTAGTGATCCTCCTATCCTTGGCCTCCCAAAGTGTTGGGATTACAGGCATGAGCCACTGCACCTGGCAGGTGTATTATTTCAATCAAATAGTTAATGTAAACAAATGACAACTACAATCAATATTTTATGATTCTCATAAGGACTAGAAACATCAGACATAATTACATACTTTATTATTTAATTTTTATGAAGTTTAGTAATGTCAGACAAAATATAGTGTTCAAAGATGCATGTTTAAAAATAAAACTCAGGCTGGGCACGGTGGCTCACATCTGTAATCCCAGCAGTTTGGGAGGCTGAGGCAAGAGGATCACTTGAGGTCAGGAGTTTGAGACCAGCCTGGCCAACATGGTGAAACCCCGTTTCTACTAAAAATACAAAAATTACCCAGCTGTGGTGGCGGGCGTCTGTAGTTCCAGCTACTGGGGAGGCTAATGTTCTGTGCAGGAAATGCATGAGGGGAGAAGAAAAGGCACCCGCACAATACTTTTAAGGGTAAACAAGCTTTACCCCATGTAAATGGCAATGCAGATATAATAAGGAAATGATATAATAAGAAAATCAATATAATAAGGATATTGTTATAATAAGCAAATTGCAATGGGAAGAGGAGAAGGGAAAAGATACTTACACTCACCAGACTGTGGAGGATTCACCACCAAATTGGGAAGCAACATCCTGGGATCTAGAGTCGACCACTCATCCATGCAGACAAGGAGGGGGTCTCATGAAGCTTCCGTGCAGTCTGAGACCCTAGCTCTTTTTGTAACGAGTTGTTTGGCATGAAGTCCAGTTACAAGGGCCCTTCGTGACGGGGCTCAAGGAACACAAAAAGGTCAACTTGTTTTTGCAATTATCTATTGTTTTTCAATAACTAACATATAGGAATAGATTGAAATAGGAATTTCTCTGAAACAGTGCTGGATGAATGCCTTAAGGGGCTCACACAACCTGTTCTGAGACTTGGTGACCATTGTTTCTGTCCACATCCAAATGAGTTCACATGTAATATTTAACTATTCCTCCACAAGGCTGAGGCAGGAGAATTGCTTGAATCCAGGAGGAGGAAGTTTCAGTGAGCCGAGATCGTGCCACTGCACTCCAGCCTAGGTGACAGAGTGAGACTCAAAAAATAACAATAATAATAATAATTAAAAAAATTTAAGGCCCGGTGTGGTGGCTCACGTCTGTAATCCCAACACTTTGGGAGGCCAAGGTGGGTGGATCACGAGGTTAGGAGATCGAGACCATCCTGGCTAACACAGTGAAACCCCGTCTCTACTAAAAATACAAAAATTAGCCAGGCATTGTGGCGGGCGCCTGTAGTCCCAGCTACTCAGGAGGCTGAGGCAGGAGAATGGCATGAACCCGGGAGGTGGAGCTTGCAGTGAGGGGAGATTGCACCACTGCACTCCAGCCCGGGTGACAGAGCGAGACTCTGTCTCAAAAAAAAAAAAAAAATAAAAATAAAACTCAAAGTATTTTTTATAATATTATAAAAGCCACAGTGACAGACTCTGTGATGAGAGAAAGAAGTCGTGGTTAGAAGACAGGATGGAAGAAGCCTCTGGACTTGGTTTTATTTCATGACTTGGTTTAGTTACATGAGTGTTTGCTTCCTGATAATTGAAACTGTAAGACTCATGCAGAGTTTTACATTCAGCCTTCTCCACAAAGTAAGTTCTTTTAGGACCAGATCACCTCTTTGGCCTGGTTATCTGTACTCAAATCCTTGAATTTGATATTTAAGTCCAATTTCTCATTTTTTGAATGGATCCAAATTATACCACAGTGGCATAAAATTTTTTTGAGCTGAAAACATTTGAGAATCAAGAAATGCAGACAGAAGCTTTGTCTAAATTATGCCCTATCCTCACCCCATTATCAGACTATGAAGTTGACAGATAAGCCCTTATCTTCAGCTATTGGCTACTTTCTTTGTGCTCTTCCTGAGAATGGATATTAACAAACAAAATGAATACACTTTGTCTTTTCTCTTGTTAATCTCTTGTTAATTTGGTTTTTGTCATTTATTTTATTTTTTGAGTCAGGGTCTCACTCTGTCACCCAGAGTGGAGTGCAGTGGTGAGATTTCAGCTCACTGGAACCTTAACCTTCTGGGCCCAAGCTCAGCCTCCTAAGTAACTGGGACTATAGGTGCACACCATCATGCTGGGCTAATTTTTGCTTTTTTTTTTTTTTTTCCAGAGACAGGGATTCACCATATGGCCCAGGCTGCTCTCCATCTTCCGGGCTCAAGCAATCCACCCACCTCCTTCTCCCAAGGTGCTAGGATTACAGGTGTGAGCCACAGTGCCAGGCTAGCTTTTTGTCATTTTAATTTGCAAGACTCCAAACACTGATTCTAAGAGGCTAGAGGAAAAATTATTGCTTTCTGACAACTTCTAGGTCTATATGCTATTCCATTTGGAAAATGTATTGAGAATTACAATCTGAAACCTGTTAACATTCATCAACATTAAAGATGGATCACTGTTGAACTGTTTCAATGGTTTATGATAAATCGAAATATGACATTAATTGTTTGCAAAATTAGCTTTTACCTACCTGAAAGATCGATCAACAGTAGTTATTATATTTCCGTGTTTTAGCTGTGCAGTTTCATTAATATCAAACCAATTACCTATGTTGGATTTGTGGAGTGGAAATGAAATAATATGGCCTGCAAGTAGAAAGAAGAGAACAACTGGTAACTAATCAATAGGTAGAAAGTGAAAGGAAAAGCTTTAAAAATGGGCTTTCAAAAGCCCTGCTCTTTCATTTGCATTTTGCAATGTTGATGTGTCACTAGAGGAAGCTGGCTGCAGATGTCACATTCCGCTCCCCTTATTTCAAAAGAATGGAGATTTTTGTCTGGTTATTGCACCTTCTAAACCAAATACATGAATTTTTCTTTTTCTTTCTTTCTTTTTTTTTTTTTTTCAAGATGGAGTTTCACTCTTATTGCTCAGGCTGGAGTGCCTTGGCTCACCGCAACTTCTGCCTCCTGGGTTCAAGCAATTCTCCTGCCTCAGCCTCCCGAGTAGCTGGGATTACAGGCATGTGCCACCATGCCTAGCTAATTTTGTATTTTTTAGTAGAGACAGGGTTTCTCCATGTTGGTCAGGCTGGTTTTGAACTCCCGACCTCAGGTGATCTGCCTATCTCGGCCTCCTAAAGTGCTGGGATTACAGGGGTGAGCCACCGCGCCTACCCTTACATGAATTTTTCAAACTAAAAAAAAAAAAAAATTCACTAGATTTTTTTTTTGTTTTTTGAGACGGAGTTCCACTCACGTCGCCCAGCCTGGAGTGCAATGATGCAATCTTGGCTTACTACAACCTCTGCCTCCTGGGTTCAAGTGATTCTCCTGCCTCAGCCTCCCGAGTAGCTGGAATTACATGCACCCGCTACCATGCCTGGCTGATTTTTTTTTTTTTTTTTTGTATTTTTAGTAGAGATGGGGTTTCACCGTGTTGGACAAGCTAGTCTCGACCTCCTGATCTCAGGTGCACCCGCCTGCCTCAGCCTCCCAGAGTGCTGGGATTAGAGGCATGAGCCACTGCGCCAGGCCTAAAAAAAATAACATTGACTAGTATGTTTGAACAGTAAATATAATGATGTAAATGAGTAGCTTATTGGGCAATGTAAGTGATTTTTCACTGTGCAAATGACTTTTGTAAATATTTTATCAGTAACTTCTTAAACATTAAAAGCTAAGAGTACTTAAATTAAAAATCACAATAAAATACAAAAAATACAAAATTGAATTGCCTTTTATGAAAACAGCTATGCTAAATGACAGATAAGGAGGACTTGAGGTCAGGGTGGAGAAAGAGAAATTATTGTTAATATTTTCTGCTTTTGTCCTCAAAACCACTGTGGGTTTAAAGTTTAAGTTATCTCTACAAGTGCTGTGTTTTATGCTAGCACTTTACTGTGCCTTAGTATCTTCTTTTACAAAAAACAGGATCAATTAATGCCTCAAAGTATTGTTCAAATAAATGAGTTGTTCACGTCCTTCTTGTCCCAGCACCTGGTAAATGCCCTTGTATGGTAGCTTGCGATTGTTGTTTAAACTCACACTGACAGCCTCTATAGTCTCCTAACTTTTAAGTTACTATTCTGTTAGGTAGCAGAAAGTGTTACCTAGATTAATCTCCTCATTCCACAAAGAGATAACAGTAGCAGTTCCACCAGAAGAGAAAATTCCTAAGACCACACTAAATTCACTAAGAGTTTATAGTAAGATTCCTTGTGTCTTTGTTGTTCCTGTTCCATCCTGTGACTGTTTTTTTTTTTGGTGACAGAGTCTTGCACTGTCATCCAGGCTGAGTGTAATGCTGTGATCTCAGCTCACTGCAACCTCCACCTCCTGGGTTCACGTGATTCTCCTGCGTCAGCCTCCTTAGGAGCTGGGATTACAGGCGTCCACCACCACACCAGGCTAATTTTTTGTATTTTTAGTAGAGACAGGTTTTCACCATGTTGGCCAGACTGGTCTCGAACTCCTGACCTCAGATGATCCACTTGCCTTGGCCTCCCAAAGTGCTGGGATTACAGGCATGAGCCACCATGCCTGGCCAGTTTCCTCAAACTTTTAAAATCACAGGATGGGCCGGCGCAGTGGCTCACACCTGTAATCCCAGCACTTTGGGAGGCCAAAGCGGATGGATCACCTGAGGTCAGGAGTTCGAGACCAGTCTGGCCAACACGGTGAAACCCTGTCTCCACTAAAAATACAAAATTAGCGGGGTGTGGTGGTGGGTGCCTGTAATCCCAGCTACCAGGGAGGCTGAGGCAGGAGAATTGCTTGAACCTGAGAGGGAAGGTTGCAGTGAGCCAAGATCATGCCACCGCACTCCAGCCTGGCAACAAGAGCAAAACTCCATCTCGAAAAAAAAAAAAAAAGTTTGAGGAAACTGTATAATCTCTTCTCTATAAAAATCTTGGGATTAGAAGAATGTCTCCTCCTAACCATGTCACCTGACCAAACACTTCGAAATTGGTTTCTAAATTATAAAATCTTGAATCGAAATATACAAAAGTGTCACTGTATAATAACTAAAATGATTACCATTTGAGACCAAAATGTGTTGTTGTTGTTTTCCAAGAGAAAGGAAGCCAGAGAAAATGAACAGCTTTTTAAAACCCAGGGAGATAATTTAATTTTTAGGTATCAGAACATGTCAGCAAAAGAGAGACTGTCTTAATAGAACTGAGAAATTGTTTGGCAGGGGGTCGTTATACATCAGCGCTTCTTAACCTCTGTGTTATTGACATTTCCCACCAAACAGTGCCTCACTGTGAGGGGCAGAGTCTTATTCACTGCCGGGCACTTAGCATCCCTGACCTCTGCTCACTGAAGACAGTGGCCAGCCTCTACCTCATCCTGACAAAGAAAAAAAATCTACTGTCCTTGCAAATCTCTCCTGGGGGGCAATATGGCCCTTGGTTAGGAACCAGTTCCGTCTACTGGTTTCAAACCCAAGTCTCCAGCTCACATTTCTGCTGGACAGTTAGTTACCAGAATGCTGAGTACTGATCATGTCTTATATGCCGAACAGCAAACCTGGCCCCGCATATGTAGGAACAAGATGGTCCTTGCCCTTGGGGAACTGAGTCTGCTGGGAGAAACAAACTCAAAATTCATTGCTGGTGTTGTATGTTAAGAAAGACAAGTTTTCATTAATGGGTTCATCTGAGTTGACATTCATTATGTTGCTATTTTTTGTTTGTATTTTTTTGAGACAGAATGTTACTCTGTTGCCCAGGCTGGAGCGCAGTGGTGTGATCTCGGCTCACTGCAACCTCTGCCTCCTGGGTTCAGGCGATTCTCCTGCCTCAGTCCTCCAAGTAGGTGGGATTATAGGCACACGCCATGACACCTGGCTAATCTTTGCATTTTTAGTAGAGATGGGGATTCACCATGTTGGCCAGGCTGGTCTTGAACTCCTAACCTCAAATGATCCACCTGCCTCAGCTTCCCAAAGTGCTGGAATGGATTATAGGCATGAGACACCGTACCTGGCCTTATTTTATTTTTATAAATGGGATCTTGCTTTTTTACCCAGGCCGACCTCAAAATTCTCTGGGCTCAGGGGATCCTACAGCCACAGCCTTCCCAGTAGGGGCTACAGCTGTGCAGATGTGAGGTGGCATTTCACTAAAATCTGGAGAATGGAAATAAATCACTCAAGTAGGAGGGTGGGGAGAACTTTCCAGTGATGAAGTTCAAACAGTGTAAAAGTGCCAAGGTGAACAAGGACTTGGAATGCTTTGGGTGGGAGGAACAAGGTAGGGGATGGGGTTGGGAGGATGAGGCAAGGCCAGGATGGGTTTCAGGGCCTAGACCACACAGGAAGGGACCCCTTCTCAGGCCTCTGGAGGGACACGCGTTAAGAGGCTGACAGCAGCACTGTTAGTAACTGTGGTTGTTATACAGACACAGGGTTATTACCAAGCAGGAAGGCAAGAGAAGAGGAAACCTTCCCAAATCACAAAGAGGGGGACTTGTCCTCCCATTTTCATATTTCCACGAAGAGCTGAGAGCCATTCAAGGCCTCCTCTCTTCATTCTCTTAGTGGCCCTAAGTAGCCGGTGGTGCCCAGTGAGGAGAGATTCAGGTAAATACACTGTCCTCTGAAGCCACCTATAGCCAATTAGGTTTAAAGTTATCTACCTCTTTTTCCATTGCAAGATTTTTTTAATCAAATCAATTTTAAAATTTTGGCTTGATTTGGTCCTAAACACTCTCTTTTTTTTTTTTTTTTTTTTTTTTTTGAGACGGAGTCTCGCTCTGTCGCCCAGGCTGGAGTGCAGTGGCACAATCTCGGCTCACTGCAAGCTCCGCCTCCCGGGTTCACGCCATTCTCCTGCCTCAGTCTCTCCAAGTAGCTGGGACTACAGGCGCCCGCCACCACGCCCGGCTAATTTTTTGTATTTTTTAGTAGAGACGGGGTTTCACTGTGGTCTCGATCTCCTGACTTCGTGATCCGCCCGCCTCGGCCTCCCAAAGTGCTGGGATTACAAGCGTGAGCCACCGCGCCCGGCCTGAACACTTTCTTGATTCTGGTGATGGTTTCAAGAGCATTCGACTTTATTAAATTTTACACTTTGAACACATACAAAGTTTTCTGTATTCCAATTAGACCTTAATAAAATTGTGCTTAGAAAAACAAACCAAAACCAAAACAAACAAACAACAAAAAAAACCCAGACAAACAAAAAAACAAAACAAAACAAAACAAAGCCAACCACCCTGCACCTGCCATCTGGCAGGCTTTGGGAAATACGCATGCTCAACTCATAGCCATTAATCTATTAAGTCAGAGGATGCGTACATGTAAAATTGTTAGGTATATTCTTAAATTGCCATCTTCTATGTTTGAGCTATGTTTTTCTCTTTCACCAATAAGGAACCATAGTATCAGTTTTTTTCCATTGAAATATTCAAGCGTGGCCGGGAGCAGTGGCTCACGCCTGTAATCCCAGCACTTTGGGAGACCGAGGCAGGCAGATCACGAGGTCAGGAGATGGAGACCATCCTGGCTAACAAGGTGAAACCCCGTCTCTACTAAAAATTGTGTTTTTGGCCAGGAAAGGTGGCTCACACCTGTAATCTCAGCACTTTGGGAGGCCAAGGCGGGCAGATCACTTGACATCAGGAGTTTGAGACTAGCCCGGCCAACATGGCGAAACCCTGTCTCCACTAAAAATACAAAAATTAGCCAGGTGTGATGGTGCACGCCTGTAGTCCCAGCTACTCGGGAGGCTGAGACAGGAGAATAGTGTGAACCTGGGAGGCGGAGCTTGCAGTGAGCCGAGATGGCGCCATGCATCCAGCCTGGGTGACAGAGTGCAAAAAAAAAAAAAAAAAAAAAACTCCATCTCAAAAATAAATAAATAAATACATAAAAGAAAGACTTAAGTGTCTGGGATGTTGCCTCCATCCAGGCAAATTTTGTAAAGCACCTATGGACCCGCACCTTTGATCTGCCTTGAATTCTGTTAGTGCTTCCTCATTCTGTGTGTCTCACCTCTGAAGAGGCTGGGATGTGGTCCTGCTGATGTCTGGGACCTCAACGTAGGTGCCTCTGTACAGTCAGCATAGACTCAGTGAATGCCTGCAAATCCACACCAGGCCATGTTGCTTCCCAGCTTACTCCATTCAGAGGCTTCGAATTGCTTTTATTTTATGTATGTATTTATCTTTTGGAGACAGAGTATCACTCTGTTGCCCAGCCTGGAGTGCAGTGGTGCAATCTCAGCTCTCAAGTAGCTGAGACTACAGGCGTGCGCCACCACACCTGACTAATTTTTGTATTTTTAGTAGAGACAGTGCTTCACCATGTTGGCCAGGCTGGTCTCAAACTCCTGATGTCCAGTGATCTGCCCGCCCTGGCCTCCCAAAGTGCTGAGATTACAGGTGTGAGCCACTGTGCCTGGCCAAAAACACAATCCCAGTAGCTTTTAGAACAGCATCTGAACTCCTGCCTGGCTCTCTGAGGCCGTTGCCTTCCTGCCTCCTGGCCTCTTTTGATCTCTTGATCCAGTCCCCATGCTCAGCCCCCTGGGCTTCTTCCTTCCTGGAAGGTGCCATGCTCCTTGTGCCTCAGGGCTGTTGATTCTGCTGTTTCTTACACTGGAATTCTTCCTGGAGGAGGGAGAGGAGGTGAGCTTTGCAGCTGGATGAGCCACTCCTGGAGCAGGTTTTGTGAAGCCTCCAGAAGAGGAATCAACCTGGATGTGCCCTGACCGGTGAAGACCTGCTCCAGCCACAGGGGGTTCTGCATCAGCCCACCTGCCCGCACACAGATTAGCCACCTGGACAAAAGGGAACCAGGGCATAGATCTCAACTCTCCAACTTTAGAGAAAGGCACCGAAACAAAACATGACATCAAAATTTATGTAAAGTGTGGGCTTATGAGTATATATGCACATCTGCTTTTATTAAAAAGAAGCTACAGGAAGATAAACCATACAGTGTAAATATGGAGAAGGGAGGGGATAGGGATAGAAGCCCAGTTTCTCTGAACTGTCTTCTTTGATAGACTTAACTTTTGAGCCTTATGAATATTTACATCAATATAAAACCAATTAAATCAATAAAGACAAAAAGAAGAAACCCTAAAAGTAGAAATTAAAATACAACTGTGTATCATGCAGCAATATAGCTGCATAGAGAGGAATAATTTAGTTATTTTAAACACACCAGTGTAAGGGTACTTCTCTAGATAGACATTCTCTGAGGACAAAATGAACTGAAAACCAAGATTAATCAGTTTCCACGAATTGTATTGGTAGTGATATTGATGTTTTTCTGAACCTATCTATTATGATAGGATGAGGCAAATAAGTGATTATTTGAACATCACTAGGAATAGGATTTTTTTGGACTAAGAAAAAAGGCATATAAAGTCAAAAAGTTGTGTTTTGTGGCCACTGTGCAAAAGCAGAAGGGGGTCTCCACCCAAAATTTGGTTTCGGTATCAGGACTGATGGTGCCACACATCCACCTGGAGGGTATGGGAAGGGTTATTACTCACATAATTGAGCTCTTTGACGGGACAGACAGGCCTCCCAAGAGGGTGTGAAATGGCCTGGGAGAGCAGGGAAGGATCTGACTTGTGGTTAGGGCTGGGGCCTGTTGAGAGCTGGTGGCAGGGCCTCTGTGGGTTGAGGAAGAAGCTGAAGCTTTCTTATCAGTTTGCCCAGATGTGGGGTTGGAGAGTGGGGAGAGGGAAGGGTGAGGCTTTAAAGCCACCAGCAATCAAACATCAAACATCAAAAATGGAGTCTGACTCCTTATGGCATTCAGTAAATTCTGTACTGAGAATGTCAGGATGAACTCATGGTGTATTATCTCTCAAAATTTAAAATAAAACAGATTTCCTTATATATCCACTGAAGAGGCCTTGAATTTACCCCATAGTTATGAGTGTCCTTACATACTAGATTATGACCTTGAAAACCATTTTCCATTAAAAGGAGTTAAGTTTCCTTGTAGAAATGGTGGATTCCAGATCCGAAGCAAGAAACCTATGGGATAACCCTGGAGCATTTTGTCACATCAACAAGCAAGGATGCCCTAAAAAAATAAAAATAAAAACCTACTGTGATCATGTCTGGAGGACCCAGGAGCCAATCTGAAGAGACCCTCCTCTGCTTAACACTGGGAAGCTGTGATCTTCAGTAAAAATAATGTCTGCCATAATTTGAAACACATCAAATATGTTTAAATTCCTCAAATTCACAATGATACTTTTCAAAAAGGAAGAATGGAAGAAAGAAGGGAGGAAGAGAAGCTCATTAAATATCTTTGGACCACGCAAGGTGATATGGTTTGGATCTGTGTCCCCGCTCAAATCTCATGTCAAATTATCATCCCCCATGTTGGAGGTGGCACCTGGTGGGGAGTGATTGGATCTTGGGGCAGCTTCTTATGGTTGAACGCCATCCCTCTTGGTGCTATCATTGCGTAGTGAGCTCTCCTGAAATCTGGTTGTTTACCAGTGTGTGGGGCCTCGCCCTTCTCTCTTCTTCCTACTCCTGCCATGTGAAGTGCCTTGCTGCACCTTTGCCTTCTGCCATGACTGGAAGCTTCCTGAGGCCTCCCCAGAAGCAGAAGCCACTATGCTTCCTGTACAGCCAGCAGAACCGTGAGTCAATTAAACCTTTTTTCTTTATAAATTACTCAGTTTCAGGTATTTCTTTATAGCAATGCAAGAATGGACTAATATAAAAGGAAACCAGCCATTTAGGCAAAAAAAAGGGACAGGACCAAGCTTTCATCTGCCCATGTTGTGGGGACTGGACTCCAGTGTAATCACACCGTTGATCCTCAGGGAGTTTCTCTCTATAGATGTATTGAGTAAATGAATGGAGAAGGAAAATGGACATAGAATATCATAACTATGTATAGCCTTAATGAAAAAATAAATCTAGGCAATTGTATAACTCAAAGGCTGCTCACAGCACAAAAGGAGACAGAACGTGGCATGCACCCTGCAGGAAGTGTCCACCTTGGCCTCTGAGTAGTCTGGAAAAAAAATCACCCTGAAGGATCTGCCAGTTTATAAGAACCGCGGGGAAGAGAGAAACTGCAAAACGTCACTAGTGGGGTGTAGTAAACAAAATCCAGAATGTGGGTGACTCTACAGGACTAAGAATGTGATTTCTTCAAAACACTGCAAGGAAACAAAAAAAGAGGGCAAGGGAACCAACTTTTTAATGTTATTTTAAGATGGAGTCTCGCTCTGTCGCCCAGGATAGAGTGCAGTGGCACAGTCTCAACTCACTGCAACATCTGCCTCCCGGGTTCAAGCAATTCTTCTGCCTCAACCTCCTGAGTAGCTGGGATTACAGGCACCTGCCACCGTGCCCAGCTAATTTTTGTAGTTTTAGTAGAGATGGGGTTTCACCATGTTGGCCACGTTGGTCTTGAACTCCTGACCTCAAGTGATCTGCCCACCTTGGCCTCCCAAAGTGTTGGGATTACAGGCATGAGCCACCACGCCTGGCCAAGAACCAACATATTTTAAAGCAGATCAAAGGACTTAGACTCACTTTCCTCCCACCAACAACTTTAAAACTGGACAACATACCTTAGGCAGATCTTTTCCGGTATTCTGCTACATCCAGCACAAGGCTGCCATCCTTGAGAGACGGGAGGCACATGACCTGAGCTCCTCGTTCCCCTCACTCCCAGATTTCGGTTAAGGTGCAGGGAGGTGAGACCACGCGGAGAGGAATGGCCTCTCTGCTCTAAGAAGGCGGAGATCGGAGTTTGTGGCTGTGGAGAAAGGTGGGTTTGTGGGTGAGGCTGTGTGGGAGGAAGCTGCACAGGGTAGGGGCAGGCAATGGTCTGCCTGAGAGATGCATTGTTATATTAAAAAGAGTCCTTAGCCAAGGGCTGGATTTGGAAAGTCCAAGGAAAGGCTCAGCAAGGAGACTCTGCAGGGAACAGCTGCTGAGAGAAAAATCTGCCCACCTGGATTTTCATATAAAAGGGATATGGTTTGGCTGTGTCTCCACCAAAATCTCATCTTGAATTGTAGCTCCCATAATTCCCACA
Source organism: Nomascus leucogenys (assembly GCF_006542625.1). Taxonomy (NCBI): domain Eukaryota; kingdom Metazoa; phylum Chordata; class Mammalia; order Primates; family Hylobatidae; genus Nomascus; species Nomascus leucogenys. Next base: position 5,403,538 of record NC_044383.1, on the reverse strand, counting down.
TGCTGTGGGAGGGACCCGGTGGGAGGTAATTGAATCATGGGGGTGGTTTCCTCCATGCTGTCCTCGTGGAAGTGATTAAGTCTCACCACATCTGATGGTTTTATAAGGGGAAACCGCTTTCACTTGGTTCTCAATTCTGTCTTGCCTGCTGCCATGCAGGAGTGCCTTTTGCCTTCTGCCTTCTGCCATGATTGTGAGGCCTCCAGCCATATGGAACTGAGTCCATTAAACTTCTTTTTCTTTATAAATTACTGAGTCTCGGGTATGTCTTTATCAAAGCGTGAAAATGCACCAAAGAACATGTCTTGTTAAAATAAGGGTGAAATAAAGGCACTTTCAGAGAAATAAAAACAGAACTCATTCCCATCACGTCAGGGAAATGCCATTTAAACCCACAATTAGAAAGTCACACCCACCTTGATGGCTCAGACAAAATAGATGGCAAAGAGCAAATGGGGAGGAGGTGGGGCCAGTGGAACTCTCGTACTTGGCTGGTGGGAACATTCACGGTAAAACTGTGCTGTGAAAACTCTAGGCAGTTTCTTACAAAGTTAAATAGACATCTTCCCTATGATCCAGCAATTCCACTACGAGGAATTTGCTGAAGAGAAAATGAAGGCAAGTTGCCACAAGAGACTTGGATAAGCAACTTTACTCACTATATCCAAAACCTGGGAACAATCCAAATAGCCATCAACAGGATATTTCCTAACAGAATAAATTACAATATAAATTGCATTATATTCAGATGGTGAAATACTACAAAGGAATGAACAAAAATTACATACACATAATATTGGTATGTGCAACACTGTGGATGAATCTCAAGAACATTATATGGGGTGAAAGAAGTGTGGCAGATAAAACAATATAGTGTTTAATTCTATTTATGTGAATTTCCAAAACAGGCAAAAGTATTCTATGATAATGGAAACCAGATCAGCGGTTTCCTCTGGGCTGCATTCATGGGGAAAGGGGAGGGAATTTTCAGAGGTGATAGAAACTTTCATATTTTGATTGATGTGTTGATCACACAGGTGGTTCACATTTGCCAAAACTCTCAGAACTATACACTTCAGATCTGTCCATTTTACTATGCGTACATTTTTTACCTTAATTAAAGAAACTTTAAAAACCAACCGGATACAATTTATGGGGCTTATTGGGACCTGAATTGGAAAAATCAACTGTTAACTACACTTTTATGAAGCAGTTGGAGAAATTTGAATATTGAAATTTGCTGGCATCCAGGAAATACTTTTTGGTGTGATGATTGTATTATTAGTGTGGCAATGGCATTGTTATATTAAAAGAGGCTTTATCTGTTAGTGACACACCCTGGAATATTTATGGAGGAAGAGAGATGATTTCTCACATTCGCTCCAAAATAACCCCACACGGGTGGGGTACAGTGTGGTTAAGTGTCCTGGGGGCGGGGGTTAATAGGTGACACCTATGAACATCGATCTCTGAAGCTAGGTGATTGGGTACACGGGGTTCGTGTATTTTCTTTTCTTTTTTTGAGATGGAGTCTCTCTCTGTGGCCCAGGCTGGAGTGCAGTGACGCGATCTCGGCTCACCGCAACCTCCGCCTCCCCAGTAGCTGGGATTGCAGGACCATGCCACCACGCCCAGCTAATTTTTGTATTTTTAGTAGAGACGGGGTTTCACCATGTTGGCTGGTCTCGAACTTTCCACCTCAAGTAATCCGCCCGCCTCCGCCTTCCAAAGTGCTGGGATTACAGGCGTGAGCCACCGCGCCCGGCCAGTTTGTGATTCTTTCTACTTTTGTATATGTTTAAAATTTTGCACGAGAACAAGGTTTTACAATTAAGTGTTTCAGCCATGAAGAACATTAGGAAGTCAGTCGTGGCGGGCATGGGGTTCCGTGACAGGGGTGGAGCTGGCAGGGAGAGGTGCCAGGCCCTGGTGCCGGGGCGCGCCCTACGCCTGGGGTGCCCGTGGAGACCCCCGTCCTGGGGAGTTCCTGGGTCCCGACAGCTTCAAGGCCTCTGGCTCTGGGCGGCCTCAGCGTTGTAGTGTCACCCGCCGGCTTCCCGCACAGACAGGACGACCCCGCGTCCGGTGACAGCCCGACCCCTCTTAGAAAAGGAACTTCCCTTAACATTTAAAGTACATCAACTGCCAACATTTCAAACAAAAATCTAGCTTTTTGGCTTCTCTTGAAAGAGCAAAGGATCAGGTCACCCTCCCAGGCCCAGACTCCACGGTCAGCTGCCGCCGACGGAGCCCACAGAGGAGGCTCGGGCGCCCGCGCCCCCTCCGCAGCGGCCCCAGCCCGCGTCCCCGCAGCGCCCCTTCCGAAGCGCCCCCCCCGAAGCGCCCACAGCCCGCGTTCCCGCCCGTACCCCCAGCCCGCGCCCCCCGCCCGGGTGGCCGCAGTGCGCCCTTCGCAGCGCCCCCTCCGCAGCGCCCCCAGCACGCGCCCCCCACAGCGCCCCCAGCCCGCCCCACCTGCAGCGCCCCCAGACTGTGTCCCCGGCCCGCGCCCCCAGCCCGCGCCCCGCAGCGCCCCCGCATGTCCGTCACAGGAGCGGAGCCCACGCGGCCCTGGAGCGCGGTGGCTGGGCCCGTAGCGCCACCTGGCGGCGGATCAGGGCCCCCGCGCCCTTGCGTCCCCGGAAGGGGGAGGGGAAAGGGGCGGGCACTCCACCCTGCATCCCCCACAGCGCGCTCCCGAGGCCGTTTCCCAAGGAGGCGCGGGCCCCAGGGGATGACGACGCGGCCCGCGCGGCGCGTTCCTGGCTGCCTGGTGTCTGGGAATGGCGAATCCCACTCGCAGCGGACACAGGCGAGGCGCAGCGGGACGGGATCGGTGGGAACGGAAACAGCGGTCACCTGGGAGCCCAGAACCAGCAAGTGCGCGGTGCAGTGTTCGCTTACCAAACGTTGTGGTACAAACGCCTTTCAACTGTTTCCGGACACATGTGGGCCGGCGTTACCCTGTTGAGCCATTCCTATTAGCTTACTATTGTTAGTATTGTTATTATTTGGAAACTTTATCCTACAACGATATATTTATTAATTTGGAAACTTAAGACATATCTGCCCAATCAGCCTCTCTGTGTTTTAGGCATTCATCTCTGGTCCGTTTGATCTCAGGCAGGGTGCTGAACAGGATGAACCCGGCAGCTGGAGTTGTCCAGGGGCACGGAGCCTGCGGGGCGCAAGGAGGGGCCTCGAGCCGAGGCCCTGCGCGTCCCGGGGGCGCCTGCTGTCCACAGCCGCCTTGGGAGCTCTGCCACCACCCCTGGGAGATGGAACAGCGGGTGTGGGGAGGAAGGAACCCGGTTTTGGTGAAGTTCTAGTTCCAGGCTGCTAGAAACGTTCTTCGGGTAAACTCTGGAGAGGATTGGACCCGGAAGAGGTCTGCAGGAGGCTGGAGTCTGTTTTCAGGAGCTTAATGGGTGGCGAGCCCGCAGGGTTATCATTTTCATTGCGAGCTGATCCTATCTCAGGAACTCAGCTGAGCTTTGCAGGTTTCTCCTAGTCCTACTCAACCACCCTGTGCCCCAAGCTCTTCCCATCCAGGCCAGGACCAGGGTGAGGCCAGCAGGGAACCTGAGGTCCAGAATTTAAGGAAGCGCTCACTCTCAGGGCTGACTCTCCACCAGCACAACCCCAAGAGTGGGCGCCTCCTTAAATGTTGCACCCCAGGTGCCTGTCTCACCTGGTCCGGATCCCACCTTGCGAAGGAGGAATCCAGAGGTCAGAGAGGTGAGAATGCTTCCTTCCATGGCCGGGCCGGGCAGACTGGATGCTTCAGAGCCCGGTTGTGAACTCGAGGGCTTTGATTCTGTAGTCCTCACTCTGAACATCTAAGTCACCGGTTTCTTCTCGCCTCTCTAGGCGTCCCCACACCCCAGGTGCCTGTTTTGTTTTAAGGGTCACTGGCCCAAGTTTTGTTTTGCTTTGCTTTGTTTCATTTTGCAGATGTCTCAACTCTTGGCAGGTCTCTTGGCTGCAAGGCGGTGGAGGCTCCAGGGCTGGCCCGCCTGGTGCCTGAGGTGCCTCCATGGCCTGAGCTGAGTCCCTGCCTGGACTGAGTCTGATGGGTTGGGATCTGGAGCTGTATCCCTATGGCTGCCTTAGGGCCGAGCGTCCAGCCTGACAGGTGAAGCCTTCTGCAGCAGGCAAGTCCTCACTTAAAGCACCCCTTGCTGGCTGTACACACTAGCCTGCCCTCACGCCCTTCTCTCAGCACCCCAGTGAGACCGCACTTACCTCTGGGCAGTTATCAAAGACTGAAGCTTTATTTCCCATTGCAGTTTAGCTAATAATGGTGATATTCACAGCAGTGTCTCCCACTGTCATAAGCCTGGCCCGACACTCCTTACACTTTGTCTTCTATCTCATGAACCTTCCCGACAATCATCTCCATTCACAGATGGGGATCCGAGCCTCCGAGAGGGAGGTGGTTTGGTCCATGCCACATGAGTAGTCTGCTAGTCTGCGGCAGAGCAGGGGACCTGAAGGTTTGTCTGCAATTCTATTGGCCAGACTTCCTCTCTGTGACATCTCTGTGTCTAAAGAGACATCTGTCTGTTGAGAGTGAAGGGGCTGCTGCTGCCTCTTTGCTTTAGATGGCTGAACGGGGCTTCACCAAGGCCTTTTCAAGGGGTGTTGCCCAGTGGTTAGGGATGGTGCGGGAAGACATGAACTCATTGCCGGGAGGCCCATGCTGTTGGCAGGGACACGCCTGACTAGGGGAGAAGCCAGAGGCTCCAGCCTGGGAAGTTTGCTGCTGCTGTTCATAGTGTGGGGTCCACAGGAACAGACTCAGTGAAATGGCGGCAGTGGAGAGCCTGCTGTGTCCTTTATGTGTTCTGGGCTCCTAGAAACTTGGAACAGCTCACTTTGTGCTTGATGTTTAAAGTAACCTCATTATCAAAATTTTGGAAATATTCATTTTGAGACGTCAGCAATGTCCTTTTGTAATTGGGTACTTAGGAATAATGACCAAATTATTTCTTGTGTTCTAAAAAGTGACACTATCTGATCGGACATTTGAAAGGACTCGTTAACCGTCAATGACTCCTGTACAATTAGAAGTGCAAAGAATCGGGTTTATTTCTAAATTGTTACAAAAATGACAAGCATTCAGGGTTTTTTTTCATATTTTGCATAACATCCATAAAATCATCTTTGTGCATAGAAATGCATCTTCTCAAGTGAGCACTAGCAGTGGAGGCTGAGAAATTGGGCTTTGGGGAGACGTTTATGTTCCTTTTCCACCTTCTTATCATAGTGGTGCTAACCTTCTCTGAGCTATAAAAGAGCAATAGGAATAGTGACATTGGGGTTGATTTTGTGTGTTGCATGAGATAAAATGCCTGTTATTGGTTGAATTGCATCCTCATACCCCAGAATTCCTATGTTGAATTCCTAACACCCAGTACCTCAGAATATGACTGTATTTGGAGATAGGTCTTTAAAGAGGTAGTTAAGGTAAAATGAGGTTATTAGGATGGGCCCTAATCCAATCCGAGTGGTGTCCTGATAAGAAAAGACCAGGAGACAGGCAGATACAGAGAGAAGACCTGTGCAGACACAGGCAGAGAATGGCCGTCTACAAGCCAAGAAGAGAGGCCTTAGAAGAAACCAGCCCTGCCAACACCCTGATCTAGGACTTCCAGCCTCTAAAACTGGAAGGAAATAAATTCCTGTTGTTTAAGCTCCCCCGCCCCCACCCATCTGTGGTGTTTTGTTATGACAGTCCCACCATACTAATGCAATGGCTAGCTGAGTCCTAGTACATATTAGGCCCTCAGGACGTTCTAATGTCTTTTTCTTTTCTTGTCCTCCTTTAGGAGGCCCTATACTTTATTAATTCATAACCTTCTTAAGATTGGGGATGGTGTCATGCTTATGTTGGTATTGGCTGTATCTAGCATGCACTGAAAACTTGGGGCATGAGTGAGTGAATCCAGACACTATTTCTCCAGCTGTGTTCTGTGGCATAGAGTCCCAAAAGATGCTCCATTTGGCTGGGGGTGGGAACTCATGCCTGTAATTCCAACAATTTGGGAGGCCGAGGCCAGAGGATCACATGAGGCCAGGAGTTTGAGACCAGCCTGGCCAACATGGTAAAACCCTGTCTCTACTAAAAATACAAAAATTAGCTGGCATGTGCCTGTGATATCCCAGCTACTTAGGAGGCTGAGGCATGACAATCACTTGAACCTGGGAGCTGGAGGTTGCAGTGAGCCAAGAGCACACCATTGCACTCCAGCCTGGGCAACAGAATGAGACTCTGTCTTAAAAAAAAAAAAAAAAGATGCTCCATTTGAAAAGAGGTCCTCAGGTGAGATGACTTGGGAAACACTGTATAGCATATTTCCTGCCTGAAGGCTTGCACACAGTGCCCATGAGTACTGTATATGAGTCTCTAAGAGGCTCTGCAAAATAAATACATTGGCGAACCTAATGTTTCCAAGCCCAGTTGACCACGGGAGTGTTTTATAAAACCCGTCCCATGTGCTGGGGAATGATGTTCTTCAGATTAGTCGGGCCAAACTAGCCTCAGAGACTATTTATTACTTTCATCTGGACAGAAAGGGATCTGCAAAGCTGCAGAGGATGTCTTTGACTAGCACCGTATTTTGAATAATAATAATAATTATTATTATTATTTTTCTTTTTTGGAGATGGAGTCTCGCTCTGTCACCCAGGCTGGAGTGCAGTGGCGCGATCTTGGCTCACTGCAACCTCCGCCTCCTGTGTTCAAGCGATTCTCCTGCCTCAGTCTCATGAGTAGCTGGGATTACAGGCATGCGCCACCATGCCTGGCTAATTTTTTTTGTTTTTGTATTTTTAGTAGAGATGGGGTTTCACCATGTTGGTCAGGCTGGTCTCGAACTCTTGACCTCGTGATCCGCCTGCCTCGGCCTCCCAAAGTGCTGGGATTACAGGCGTGAGCCACTGCTCCCGGCCTCTAATAATTATTTTTAATTAGGCACAGTTTAGTGAAAAGACAATGCAGTGTACCTGTCCTAGACATTCTTTGAGGGCCGTTTTAAATAGTTTTTTTTTTTTTTAACTTTATCTGATTTACTTCTCATAATGGCCTGTGATTCCTTTCTTCCCTCAAATTCTGCATCTTAAGCCAGGTAGGTAGAGGGAGGCTAATTAATTGATACCTGCATGTACATTTAATATGCATGCCTGTTTTCATCCATTTTACCCATTCTCCTACTTTAAAATCCTCTCCCGTCAGTGTTATTCACAAAAGGCAAATGAAGGCAGTGTATTTGTAATAGCCAACTGCAAGAAACCCTCCAAATATCTGTCAACAGTAGACAATGGAATGTCACTTGGTGAGAATGAATAAACTACGTAGAGACGTAATATTGAGGAAAAGGAGTCAGATACAAAGAACACATCCATGAGGCTCCTTGCAAGCGTTTACCTTGGGTGGAAGGTTTGCTGGGAAGGGCATGAGTCAGTGGGCAAAGTTCTGGTCTTGGTTTGGGTGCCTGGCACTAGAGTGGATTCGCTTTGTAGAAATTCACTGAGCTGAGTTTTTGTGATTTGTGCATGTCCCTGTAAGTATATCATAGTCCAACAAAACGTTCCAAACTGCAAAAGAAAACGGGCAAATGAAGCTTAGCTCAATTTTATTTATTTCTGGGAGGAGATAAAATTTCCTTATTAAGTTTTTTTTTTTGGACAGGATTTTGCTCTGTTTCCCAGGCTGGAGTGCAGTGGTGCATTCATGAGTCACTGTGGCCTCAACCTCTTGGGCTGAATGGATCCTCCCACCTCAGCCTCCCAAGTAGCTGGGACTATGGGCGCACTCTGCCACACCCAGCTAATTTTTGTGTTTTTTGGAGACAAGTTTTCACCATGTTGCCCAGTCTGGTCTTGAACTCCTGGGTTCAAGCGATCTGCCCATCTGGGCCTCCCAAAGGGCTAGGATTATAGGCATGAGCCACTGTGCCTGGCCCTTAGTAAGATTTTGTTTTGATAATTATTTCAGCTTCAATGGTCACTTCTAAACTTCAGGAAAGTCTTTAACAGAAATTCCCAAGGAAGTAGCTCCTATAAGAGAGAAATGGACTCCCTCTTCTCTTCTCTGTTCTCAGGTCATTTGTCCTGCCTCAGCCTATCCAGATGGTGGGCCTCTGCCTGGGGAGGCTCTGGAGAGGCTCTGGGAAGTGGCTCAAGACCAAGGGGAAGGAGAAAGGTCTGCTCTGGGCTCCTCAGCCCTGAAAGGCAGCCGCAGTGCCCTTACTCCAGTAGAAGGTAGAAGCGATAAGCTCCGGAGATGCTTCGTCCCAAAGACTTCCTGGTCCATCAGGAACCAGCGGAGCAGCTTTGTTAGTAAACCAGCCTACATCCTTTTATTTTAGAGGGAATTCATACCCGTCTCCCCGTGAGGCTGTGTCCATGGAGGGAGAAATCTCTGGGCCTTTTGTTGGGAAAATGTTGTGGAGCTTACAGTTGGGGACCTTGGCTTGAGCTAAGCTGGATGGGGGGTGGAGGGGGTTCTCTGTGTGCCTGAGGCTCCTTCACCGTTCCCTGCAGTCATCGTGGGCAGCCCAGAGGTGACCTGAGCAGAGCAGCCTCCTCAGCCCTTGCTCCACCTGGAAGTTGTCGGGAAAAAAAAAAAAGAAAAAGCCACTGGTGTTTATTGAGTGCAAATAAATGTGTGAGGCACCTCTAAACCCCATAGATAATCTCATTTTATCTTCAGAAAACCACAAACAGATACTTTTCAAAAGAAGATATACTTGTGGCAAACAGTCATATAAAAAAAGCTCAACATCACTGATCATTAGAGAAATGCAAATGAAAATCACAGTGAGATACCACCTCACACCAGTCAGAATGGGTATTACTAAAAAGTAAAAAAATAACAGATGCCGGCAAGGTTGTGGAGAAAAGGAACGCTTTTCGGCCCACCTGCTGTTATTGCTTTCCCAGGAGGCAAGTGCTTTGGATCCTTTTAGCTCACCAGCGGTGCAGCGACGGATTCTGTGTTGGTGCAGTCCTTCTTGCTGTCTCGTAGTTGAGCACCCTTCCCACTGGGGAGATGATAAAGCACGCCGGGTTCTTCCCTGTCACCCCCCACAACCCCCACTCATGACTTTCCTGTCCATGCGTGCTTCTCGTGTACTTATGTTGTGATTTTGACACAACAGTGTACATTATTACAGCTATGTAAATGCTGTTTGAAGCTAAGCCATGTAGTAAATGATGCTTACCATTTACTTGATCGAACATTTATTTTTTTTTCCTGGAGTCAATTTTCTTTAATTTTTTTTCCCCTTGCTCAGTTTTATGCATTCATCACAGAGTCATTTGTCTTGACCTTCAAGACATCTACTTGAGGAAGCCTCTCCCAGAGCTTCTGACTGGGCATCCGGCCTGCACCCTTTGCTTCCCAGACCCTGTGCCTCATGGGGCCTGGCTTCTCCCGACCATTGCCCTGGGATTCTCTTCTCTCCCTGGTACTTGACCCTAGAGGGCCTGCATTCCTGAGAAGTGTTCTTCTTTCTTGGTTTGCTATTGAGCACCCCCACTGGCCATCTCCTAAGAAGCAGTGCATGGGAAGGAGTTTAAAGAACATGCGTGTCTGGGCCGGGTGCGGTGGCTCACGCCTGTAATCCCAGCACTTTGGGAGGCTGAGGCAGGCGGATCACCTGAGGTCGGGAGTTTGAGACCAGCCTGGCCAATATGGCGAGACCCTGTCTCTACTAAAAATACAAAAAATTAGCCGGGCATTGTAGTGGGTGCCAGTGATCCCAGCTACTCAGGAGGCTAAGGCAGGAGAATTGCTTGAACCTATGAGGTGGAGATTGCAGTGAGTCGAGATCACGCCATTGCACTCCAGCCTGGGCAACAAGAGTAAAACTCTGCCTAAAAACAAACAAACAAACAAACAAACAAAAAACATGCTTGTCGGAAAATGCCATTATTCTACCTTATACCTGCTCTGTTCCTAGCTAGGAAATCATTTTCCTTTAGAATTTCGGAGGCTTCAGTCCCTTGTTTTTTGGCTCCTGGTTTTGTTGTCAAGAGGCCTGAAGCCAGCCTGATCCCTGATCCCTGATCCTTACCTGTGGCCTGTTTTTCGTTTGCCTTTTTCCTCTCTGGAAGTTGGAGGGGTCTTCTGCTTGTCCTGAGAGCTCTGAGTTTTCACCATGGTGTGCAGTTCCATGGGCCTACTTTCATCAGTTGCATTCAGGCTGCTTGTGAGGCCCTTTAAGCTAGAATTTCATGATCTGGGGTGTTTTCTAGGATGATTTTATGAGTTAATTTCCTCCCCTTGGTCTTCACTACTCTTTCTTTCTGGACACTCCTGTGATTTGGATATTTGACCTCCTGGGCTGAATCTTTCATTTGCTTGTCCTTTCTTTCCTATTATCAATTTCTTTTTCTTTTGGGTGTCTGGGAGATCGCCTTGATTTTTTTTTTTTTTTTTGGTTCCAATCTTTTTGTTGATTTTTAACCTTTGTTATAGTATTTTTAATTCTCAGGAATACTTTTTTGCTCTCTAAATATTCCTTTTGATGAATCTCTGTCCTTGTTGTATGGTTTTAGTATCTGCTTCTTTCACTTAGCAATATGCATCTCAGATTTCTTCCTGTCGTCTTGTGGCTTGGTATCTCATTTCTTCTTATCACTGACTTATATTTCATTGTATGGATATACCATGGTATTTATCTATTCACCTACTGAAGGATATCTTGGCTGCTTTCAAGTTTTGGCAATTATTAATAAAGCTGTTGTAAACTTTCACCCATAGGTTTTTGTGTGGACCTAAGTTTTTCACCTAATTTGAGGAAATGCCAAGGATTGTGATTGCTGGGTTGTATGGGGAGACTATGTTTTTGTTTTACAAGAAACTGCCAAACTGTCTTCAAAGTGGCTGTACCATTTTGCATCCTCATCAGTCATGAATGAGAGTTCCTGTTGCTCCACATCCTCACCAGCATTTGGTGTTGTCGGTATTTGGATTTTAGCCATCTAATAAGTGTGTATGCTGTCTCATTATTGTGTTAAGTCTCAGTTCTCTAATGACAGAAGATGTTAAGCAGCTTTTCATATACTTATTTCTCACTTGTAAATCTTCTTTAGAGAAGTGTTTATTCAGGCCTTTTGTCCGTTTTTTAAATTGGGTTGTTATTCTCTTATTGTTGAGTTTCAAGAGTTCTTTGTATATTTTGGATACCAGTTCCTTATCACATATGCGTTTTGCAAGTATTGCCTTCATGTCTGTGGCTTGTCTTCTCGTTCACTTGATAGTGTCTTTTGCAGAGCAGAAGTTCTTTAATATTAATAAAGTCCAGCTTATTAATTTTTTCTTTCATGTGTCTCATTTTCACACCCAGCCTTTTGTTTTGTTTTATGTTGTTTTGCTTTTAGCCTGAAAATGTGCATCCTTCACAGTTGCACCTGTTCAGAAATGCTCCTGCCCCATCCTTAGGCCAATTGTTGCTAATACCTGCTCTTGGATTTATGAGCTGCATGACTTTTTGCAAATTCTTAGTTCTTGGGCCTGAGTGTCTTCATGAAAAGCTGCTGCCCTTTCCATTTATGTCACCCTGAGTCTGTAATTTATGCTTTTAATTTATGTGTGACTCTTTTCTTCCCAATTCAACTATAACGCTCTTCTCCTGGAACATTACTCCCTCCCTATGCTCAGCCTGTCTTCCCACATCCTGATGTGCTTATGTTTAACCTTTGGTGATTTCATCACAAAGCCTGCCTGTTGTGGGCACCACCCCTGGGACTTTGAACCATGAGCTGTGCTGCTCTAGCAAGTCTTGCAGGCAAGGCTAGTAGCAGGTGAGGGGCAGGGGCTGTGCAGGAGAACAGTGAGAGGGAGGCCAATTGTGTACACCTAGCTTCTGGGAGGCAGGACAAGAGAGAGACACTTGGGTCAATGCCAAGGAGGCACAAGGGTGACAAGAAGCCAGACATCTGGAAGACAGAGCATTGAGCCAGGCAGAACCAAGAATAAATGGATTAGGAAGTCTCAGTGGTAGGGTCAGAAATGTAGAATTCAGCTCTTTGTGGATGATGAATAGAAATAGTCCAGTGAACCTGAACCCAAACTGCAGGAGTGACTCTGTTTGGCTGGAGTCAGTGGGGGCAGGGGATCAGCATCAGGGAGGGCAGCCTGGTCATGATGGGAGAGATGCAAGGCTAGTCATCAGCAGCTGCTGTACTAAGCCAACCTTTAACTGGCAGGTATTCGAAGAAGCGTGAACCACAGCAAGCAGAAAGAGCTCTTCTGCTGTTGAGCTCCACGTTGACATTAAGGTCCACAGGGGCAGTTGCTCATCTGCAGGCTTTTAGTGACACAGGTAAGCTGAGACCATGTGTCCACGGCACCTTATACAAATAGGCGTTACACATGGTTTCAGTCCTTAAGGAATTCAACATTTAGTTTGGGAGACAATAATTAGATTAAACAAACAAAAAAAGCACCTGCACAGGCTTTACACAGTTCAGCAGTGGAGTGAGTAGCCTTTCTCCATGTTCTGGAAAGCTCTGTGGGGCGTGGGTGGGGCTTGGAGAGGGGGTGGGTGTGGGAGAGCAGGGCAAAGGGGAAATGGAGGGTGGCCCAGGGGAGTGAGGGGGGACTGGAAATGGGGGAGACCAGAATCTGGGGAGTCTTGAAAGCTGGGTGAGGGCTATCAACCCTCTGTTAGTTTGCTGGGGCTGCCATATCAAAGTGCCACAGGCTGGGTGGCTTAAATCGCAGACATTTATTCTCTCTTAGTTCTGGAGGCCAGGAGTCCAAGGTGAAGGTGTTGCAGGGTTGCTTTCTTCTGAGGCTTCTCCTTGGCTTGTAGACCGCTGTTTTCTCGCTACGTCCTCATGGCCATTCCTCCGTGTGCACATGTCCCTGTGGTCATGTCACACTGGTCATGATTAAGTCATGATAATCACCTAGTGACCCCTCCTTAAACTTAATTACCTCTTCAAAGATGCTGTCTCCAGATAGGGTCACAGTGTGGGGTCTTGGGGCTAAGGCTTCCACATATGAGTTTTGCCAGGACACAGTTCAGCCCCTAACAGACCCGATGTCTTTGGAGAGACCCCGGGACAGCTGGAGGTAGAGTGAGTGGGGCAGCCCAGAGGAGGTAGGACAGCTGAGGGTGGAGGGTGGCTCGGGGCCCAGCCAGGAGCTGAGGGAGAGATCACTGCCCTGTTGGGGATGCACAACGCCCAGTGCTCCTTGAACTTGCAAAAGGAACATTGTGGGGAGAGGGATGCTGTAGAGGAGGTCAGGGCTGATGACGTTCAGGGAAACCCTTGAGCTCAGCCAAGGAGCTTGGGTCTAAATAAGGGGCTCTGGAGATTTGGGGTGTGGTGGTGATAAGCTTTGGCTTTAAACTTTCCTATAAGTCATCTTCTTCATTCTTCCTAGGTCTCTTGTCTTGCTACCTGATCGCCTCCTTTCCCTTTCCTTTGAAACCAGAAGCTGGCAGATGAGCATAAGGGTGCTTTTGGAAGCATGGCCATTCCTATCCGCTTGTCCCATGCCCCAGTCTGTGGCCCATCACAGGCCCTATTTTGGCCCTGGCTTTGGAGTTTAACACATGGGAAGCAGACTCCACCAGTCACTCCAGAGGGAGATGCCTGCTGGATTGTCATCTGTTATGGAAATGACATTCCATTTCAGAAGCTGCCTCTCCCTTGTTCATGAAAGTTTACATTTCTCTGGCTGGGCAGCCTGGCCCTCACTTGTTCCTAGTTGCTCAGGTGATGGGTAATAGCGAAGCAGGTGATGATGGAGGAGGCTGTCACGCGCGCAGTTTCCTGTCTGAGCACCATGGAGGGTTTGTGGCACAGAAGGAGCAGGGGCCTCCTCTCCTGGAGTTAAAACCCCTCTGTTTTGCAACAGGAAACCTCTTATAACCTGAAGGCAGCATTAATTCTAGACTGGGAGCGATCAGGTGAGAGGCAGCTGCAGTTAAAATGACTGTTCTGGAGTTGTCTTCATCATCATGACACTCCTACCAAGGCGATTTCCTTTGTAAACACAGAAGGCGATTTTATAAATTGCTCTTAGGCAACTGGTGGGGGGCTGTTTAGTTGTGCATTTTTACAGCAGCTAAATCAAGGCCAGGGCTTTTCAGAGCTCAGCAACCCATCACTATTAAAACCAAAAGTTATTAGTTTCAATGCCAAACAATAAATCAATGTGAATGTTCCGTTGGCTTCATAAAGGAAGATCCCTGTTTCCGGGGTCCTGGAGAAGCTCAGCTGACCTGGGCCATACAGAGCAGCCTGCAGGGCGGGGCGTTGACCTGGGCCATACAGGGCAGCCTGCAGGGCGGGGCGTTGACCTGGGCCATACAGAGCAACCTGCAGGGCGGGCGTTGACCTGGGCCATACAGAGCAGCCTGCAGGGCGGGGCGTTGACCTGGGCCATACAGAGCAACCTGCAGGGCGGGGCCTTGGGGGGGACGTACATGGGTTTGACAGGCGACCTTCTGCCAGGATTTGCCACTTGTTGCATCTACAGGTTTTCAAAGGAGTCAAGTCGAGTGGGCTTCTTTGACTGGACTGACTGTGCTTAGAAACATTGCTCTCCTTTTCAGTTTTCTCCAAAAGGAATAGTCTGCAAATTCATGGAAAGCTGAAATACAAACATGACTCCAGACTAGAACAAGTGAGTTAAAAGCACTCCTGCACGCCCCACTTCCTCCTTAATCTTTCTCAAACCCCCTTCCTCATTGTTGCTTTCCTTTTCTCCTTCCTATTCCTCTTTACTCTTCTGCAGTCACTGATTTTTGCTGACTGCCCCGTCTTAGGATTTGCACAGCTGGCCCTGCTGGCTCTGAGCAGCAGCAGGTGCACAGTAGGTCCACAAACGCTGCTTGTTAAAGAGATGAGCAAGACATTGGTCCCCGCATTTCCAGCTGACCGTTGAGTGCTCCCATTGTGTGTTCTAGAATTCAAACCAGTTGTATGAGAGGGGAGAGCCTTGGACCAGAGTAGTATTGGACCCGTGTGACATTGGACCTGTGGGACATTGGACTTATGTGGCATTGGACCCCTGTGGCATTAGGCAGGTATTGTCCTCTCCGGGCCTCTATTTCCTGCCTTTAAACCTTATTGTGGTTTTCAAACCTTTTTGTTTATCTACAAGCCCTTTATTGAAATGAATAAAAACTGGGTGTGTTTTGAGTGGGATGGGGATGCCTAATTTCATGGTTGAGATCCCTGGGGATTCCAGTACTGGCAAAAACCAGTCATCTAGGTGATTCCCAGGATCCTTTGCAGTTACGCCTTCATGGGTCCTATGGGTTTGTGTCTACCTAATTCGTCAACTTCAGCCTCAGGTCAGTTGCTTCCTGGACTTCCCTGTGTCCAGTTGAGATGCCAGCCCTCCCCCAGGCAGCATCCCTTCCAGGCCCAGCAGTCTGTGATTCTACAAGACCACCTTTACGCAGGAGGGTCCCTATGGCAGGGGCTCACTGCTGTCCTCTGGACTCACTGCCACGTCTCACCTTTTCCCCACTCCTGGTCTTCCATGCACCGGCCCTTCCTTCTCAGCCCCACTGAATCCCTAGCAGCTCTTGCCCCCCATAGTCACCAGTCTGGACCATTCTATGGCCTCCTTACAACTTCCTGCCCCCTCTCTTCTCTCCTTACAGGCCTTGTTGTCTTTCCATGAAGGCTTTTAGAACAGAGTGTTTTTTTTTGTGTTACTTTTCTCCTCACCTCCCCAACACATTTGAGAAAAAGTCCTCAGTTCTTGGCCCCGCACTGAGGGCTGAGCACACTCTGGTTATCATCCATCTCTCCGGCCTTGTCAACCATCCTTCCTCACCTGTGGCCAGGCTGTTTTTTGGGATGCCTCCCAAACATTTAGGAGCAGAAAGTATAGGTATGGGCAGAAAAAGGAAGAAGAAGGAACATACAAGGGTGAAGAATAGGCAGGAAGAGAAATGGAACTTGCAGCTCCTCACCCTCACGCTGGCCGCCCGGTCTCTGGGGACCCTCCCAGGGTGCACTCTTCCTGCTGGAGGATTGACACCTCTGACCCTGCCACCCACTCCTTCCATGAATGATAGAGCCCAAGAATTCAAGATTTCATAAAAAAAATTAAAAAAGAGCTCAGAATAATGGCAGAATGATGGTATCTAAATGAGTTTACAGAGATTTAATTATAACTTATTACAATCTCCAAATATGTCTCAGCATTTCTTGGTCTCCTCTTTCCTTTTTTGAGACAGAATCTCACTCTGTTGCCCAGGCTGGAGTGCAGTGGCACGATCTCAGCTCACTGCAACCTCCGCCTTCCAGATTCAAGCGATTCTCCTGCCTCAGCCTCCCGAATAGCTGGGACCACAAGTGTGCACCACCACGTCTGGCTTACTTTTGTATTTTTAGTAAAGACAGGCTTTCACCATGTTCGAGACCAGGCTGGTCTCGAACTCCTGACCTCAGGTCATCTGCTCTCCTCGGCCTCCCAAAGCTCTGGGATTACAGACGTGAGCCACCGTGCCCGGCCAAGTCTTTTTTCTATATAATAGAATATTAATGTAGATGTGGATAAATGTACCTCCTCAGCCGGCATGCTGGAATATTACTCATGAAGTGAATGGTGCCTTATTAGTGTTAACAGGACCTGTCCCATCTCATAGGGAATGGGTGTTGCTTTGGGTACTACCATCCGCCTTTTATTCCCACAGAGCCATGCTGAGACCACAGGACAAGAGCAACCCCTGCCCCTATATCTCAGCACCAGGCTGTTAGTGACGCCCCTTAGGTTCCCAGCTCCGCAGGCAGCACAAACCCACCTGGCATCGTGGAGAGTTGTTGAACTGGGTTCTGTATGTAGAGTGGGCTGGGTGAGAGGGGCACCCATGAGGGCTTCCAGAGAAGCCATCCGTGGGGCTGGTTACCTGAGAATGAGGGTCTTTTCTAAAGGATGCCCCTTGGTTGGGGCAGCTGGTGGGGAGCTGGGCACTCAGGGTGAGTTGGACCCCAGATCCCCTGTCATTGGCAGCTGCTTAGCCTGTGTGGGCCTCAGTTTCTCCATCCCTAAAATGGGAATATCAGGGACTCTGTAGGTTGTTACAGCCTCAGTGGCCTGGATAATTTCTTAGCAAAGCGTCCTGCACTGCTATTCTTGGAGCTCTAGGGTTTTCTTAACTTTTGCTGAATCCGGCCCTTGGTTTGCCATTTACAAAGTCCCCCAAAGAGAGGGCAACATGTGGGTCCCCCTCATTTCAACCTCCTGGACTGGTCCTGATCTATCAGGGCATCTTGATGTGGTCTTGGGGCAGTTGGTTTGAGATCATCAGCTTGTTTTACAGAGGATCCAGGTTTCTTACAACTCAGTTTAGACACTACAGTGGAAATGGGCTTTGGAATGAGGCAGAGCAGGTTGGAGTCCTGGCTTTGCAACAGGCTGTGTGGCTTTTTGCCAGTTTCTGAACCTCTCTGAGTGTTGATTTTCTCATTGGTGAAAGGGTAAAGCCTGCTTTTCAGGGTAGCTGTGAGAATTAAATGAACTGACATATGGAAAACACACAAGCAAACCACAGGCACCCCACAAATGGGCTTTCCCTTTCTATCTTTCCTTAAACCATGGCTCCCTGCCTCGGGCCTCTGTTCAGAATCTTCCCCTGTAGTACTCTTTGTGACACCTCAAATTCCTGGGTTCTGAGACTGGACATGGAGGGCCAGCCTTAGGCAGGGGAAATGGTGGTGCAAAAAAAATTCAGTGGAAAAGAACAGAAATGAAAGCAGACGAGCATCTTACTGTGTGGCCTGTGCTGTGAGAGTCTCAGGGAGAGGCCTCCGTCACCATCCACAGCTCAGGGGGCCAGAAAACTCTGGTTGCCAACATTTAAGGCAGCGTTAGGATTTTATGTGAGCAGGAAATGCCAGTTTTAGATCACTATTTTCTCATCATTTGTAAGAAAATATCATTTATACTCAAAAGGAATGACTACTTTTATTAATTTGAAAGCCGGGATGTGGAATAAGCAAATTAGGGAATTACTTTTCAAGATATGTACAAAAATTTTGAGTCTGAAAAGTCAGTCTAAACTCCAGATTATTTCGAGAAGCTGCCCTAATAAAATGAAGAGTTAGAAAGGCAACTCATAACAGTTTAAGGAGAGTTCAGTGATTTAGCAGCAGTGCATATGGTATTTTATTAAGTGAAAAACACAACTTCTAAGACAAGAATGTATAGCATGATCCTATTTTATGACAACAAATATACAAGGAAGAAAAA